>NC_092387.1:16802743-17450243 GCF_030028105.1 Mobula birostris | reverse complement strand
TTATTCTGGCTTCTATCCTTTCCTTTCAGTCCTGATGAAGGATCGCTATCCGAAACGTCAACTCTCCAGAGATGCTGCCAGACTTGCTGAGTTCCTACAGCATTTTGTGTGTGTTACTCCAGATTTCCTGTATCTGCAGAATCTCAAGAGTTAACAAATTTCTTGACATATGTTGGTGATAATAAAACTGATTCTGATTCTGTTTTCAGCTAATTTTGCTTTATAGTAAAACTCCTAACTACATGCTCTTACATATTTGTCCTTAAATATTAAGGCTTTGATTGCAGGAACTTCCTAGGTGCACTGTTGGGGCCACCGCAGTACAGTCTGAGATCATTCTGGCCATCAGGATAAGACCTCCATACCAAGATGTTACCAACACAGGGAGACTCTGGGCTATCACAACATTTGCAATCTAAAAACAAACAAGATGATATCCAATCCTCAGTTACTGTAATGCCTTGCAAATAACCAGCACACCAAGCACAGGCTGAATGGCCTCTTGCATCAAGAATTTTCTATATAAAGTTGGTTTCTGATGAAAGGTCACTGACCTGAAACTTGAACTCTGTTTCTCTCTCCATAGATGCTGTGTGACCTGCTAAGCATTTTCATTCCAGGTTTCCAACATCTGTGGCATTTTCAAACACACAAGATTCTACAGATGCTGAAAATCCAGAGCAATCCAAAAAGTTTATTTCAGAGTCAGAGAGGTTGTTAAGCAGTAATTATTTATAGTTACACTTTTTGGAGCTCACACACTCCTGAACATTCCTAAATGATATTTAGCTTATTTCCATGTCATGATATTGACTTCAGTACTGAGTCTATTGAAGAATAAAGCTAACCATTGGCCTTTGAAGGAGTTGGGTATGTGTGGATGCCAGAAGCTGGTGTCAGACCACTGCTATAGTAATTGGTCGGCAAATACTATAAGCATTATCATTGTCACTGACTGCAAAACCCAGACTGATGACCTGCTCCAAGTTCACCATCAGCCACAATGAATGAGTTCGTCAGATGGGACTTTTGTTGCCACCAGAATTACGCAATGGTCAATTGCATCATTGCTGTCGGGGACAGATGCATCTACTGCCAGGATTACATTAACAAAAATCTTGTCAAAGAAAACAGTTGTTGGTTTTGGATATGTTTTGTTCAGGAACAACTAATACTGTATTGTGATGACAAATCAATACTTGCTTTTCAGGCTTTTTGGAAGGCAGTTTATTTCTCTGCCTCTACTGCGAAGAATCCCTGGAGATACAGACTTGATCTATAGCCTTGATCAATGGCCATACTCAAAGCAATCGGAATTCCTCAATTGCAGCTGACCAGGAAGAATAAATGTCCCAAAAACAATTCTGCTCTTTCCTCTAATGTACTCCAGGTCATCAGAGGATTTGTGGTCAAATGAAACCCATGAAAATCTCTGAGTGTCTCCTGGACTAAACAAACTCAGTCTGCTGACTGGCAAGGATTTAAACACTTGAGTTATATGTCTGACCTCTTCAGCAGCTAAAAGACGACACAACGTCCCACTGGCACAAGTCTATTCGTTATCTGTGATCACTAAACTTAGTGCAGGGGAGAGTTGAATGACTGCTTGGTTTTATTTTTTTTCCCCTTTCAAGCCTTCCTTTAGTATTTTCCCCAATGAAAGGAAAGTGGGAAATGTGACCTTGAAATAGTTCCGCCAGTAAAACTAATGCCAACACCCCCACAAACCTAACCTGTCAAAGAGCTGCCTAATGACCTGTTATGCTTCAGGTCGGTAATCGAACAAAACCTCGCTGTGAACACTGAAGCATTCATCATCAGCAACTCTTTGTCAACCACTGGCTCAGTGATAGTCCTGCTTCTGAGTTAGAAAGCTGTGGTTTCAAAAGTGATGGCTCCCCTTTCAATAGTGTCATTCCTTACACACCTCCATTGAAGTACTTTAGGGATGGAGTCACTACTGTAGTGCAGGCAAAGCTGGCAACCAGTCACTGTGTAGTAAGATCCTACAACAAGCAATGAGATAAGAATCAGCTCACCTATTTTCTTAGCGATGTTGGTTAAAGAAAGGAAATTAGTAAAGCTACTTGATTGCTCTTGTTATCGGAAACTTTTACGCTCAGTTGAGAGGGCAGGCAGAATCTTGGAGGAGGTACTGAAGCCTTAAGCACTGTGCATACATGTACATGTGTACATTACAATAAACGACTTTGAAGGCTCATCTGAAAGAAGGAGCCATTGTATTGGGAATGTTAGGCAAGAGTAAATATGCATCTTTATGTCTGATGAGAGTGACAGGTAAAGCAGAATGTGCACAATCCAGGACATAGGTGAAGTAGAGAGGGAGTACTGCTGTGTCAAAGGTACTGTCTTTTGAATCAAATGTGAAACTGACACCTTACCTACCCTCTTGGGTGGGTGTGAAAGATTCCACAACATGAGTCAAATCAGTGAAGGAGAGTTAACCATGGTGCACTGTCCCCAAGTCACACACATCTTCTGGCCCTGACCTCACTTGGTCAGTTTGCTAGGTATAAATTAACTCCTGATTTCAGACACAACAGTGACTTTCAACGGGAAGTAATTCACTGGTTGCAAAAGTGCATGCTTTGAAATGATGACATTTCATGGTGTGACCACCTTTCAAACAGCTCTTCTGAAACCACACAATGAGGATAAGATTTTTGAATTTGTGCCCCATCCTGTCGGGGTTTTCTGCTTGGACAGGAAACTGATCAGTTCCAATGGAAACAGTGATTTACTCTGTCTTGAGTCCACCACAGAATGCTTAATCCCCTTCTTTCAGGAATTCAATCAAAGCAAGAAAACAAACAATAGATAATACTATACAAAAGTTTCAGACACATATATATATATAGCTAGGGTGACTAAGATATTTGCACAGTACTGTAGTAATTTTATGTATTGCATTGTAATGCTGCCTTAACTATATATACGTGCCTAAGACTTTTGCACAGTACTGTAGGTCATATGATCCTGGAGATATATTGGATTTTGATTCCATTAATTTCTCCAATATACCTTTGCACAGTACTGCATTTCTATCTGTAACTGATTATAAAATTGATGTGGTCAGTTCATGATGTGATGTGTCAGTGAGCTCTTTTTAAGAGAGACCACTGATGCTGGAATCTGCAGCAGATGAAGCATGATTTTGACCCGATTCATTGACAATTCCTCAAATCCAACAGATACTGCTCGATCCATTGAGTTCCTCCAGCAAATCGTTTATGCTCAGTGTTTAATATTAACTGAACTAAAAGGAGATTCATTTATAATTAGACAAAATGTATACATAAATAAATACTTGCATTGTAATTTACAGTGCAAATTACCCTGGTTGGCATGGAAACATCAGCTCCACATCTCCACATGAACATCCGGTCTTCCCTCAGCCTCCACCATTCCAGAGAAAACAACCCAGTTTGTCCAACCTCTCCTTACATCAAATGCCCCCTAATTCTGGTAGCATCCTTGTAATGTAAATGCTTTGTAGTTATTAAGTACAAAAAAACTGATGCCAAAAATCATTCACGGAAGGTTGTGTTTCAGCAGTAAAAGGTTCCACTATCCGTTGTCATGACCACGCATTGCTTCATCGATCAGGTCAGTAAAAGAACTGGTGGACCATCAGCTGCAACCCTTTGTCTCTTCCTCCCAGCCTCTGTCACTAATTGTACTCCCCCTTCCTCCATCTGCCCATCATCCCTCCATCACGAGAATCCACCTGTCACTCGATAGCTCTTGCTCCACCCCTTCTCCTCCCGTCTTTGTACTGGCTACCCCCCCCACCCACTCTTTCTTTCAGTCCAGTCAGAGAGTCTGGACCCAAAGAGTGAACCGTCCATTTCCATCACAGATGTTGAGATCCTCCAGGAGTTTATTTCTTTCGTCATAGATCGAACCTGCTGTGTAAAGTAACACCAAAGTAACCAGCATAATCAAAGACCCATTCAAGCTGGACATTCTCTCTTCTCTCCCCCCCCCCCTCCACTGGGCAGAAGATACAAAAGACTGAAAGCACATACCACCAGGCTCAAGGACAGCTTGTTAATTGTTCCCTTGTACGATAAAATGGAGCCTTGATATCAAAATCTACCTTATTATGCCCTTGCTCCTTATTGTACAGCTGCACCACACTTTCTCTGTAGCCGTTACACTTCATTCTACATTGTTATGTTTTACTTAGTTTTACCTCAGTGCACTGTGCAATGAATTGATATGCATGAACAGGCTGCAGTACAGGTTTTTCACTGTACCCCAATACACATGACAATCATCAACACATTTACCTGGAAGGCACTCTTCTCATCTTCCAACCCTCCTTCAGAAGTCAGAGATGACAAGTTTGGCTCTTAAGCATGCTTTGTGGAAGTAAATACATCAGCACAATGCAGTCCATGTGGGCTTACAGTGAGAATTGTTTGATTTATTAAAAAGCAGGTCACAAGATTGGTCGACAACACTTTCAATCAGCCTTGTGTGGTTCTGAACCCTTTAAACAGAGCTATATATCAAGCTTTAAAAACACGAGCCTGGGATATAATGTGCACAAAATAAAACAGGCTTTCCAATGAAGTGAACTATTACATTATGACAAAGATATTTCAAGACAGGTGTCAAAACTCAAACTCAACTAACCACTGGAATCTAATTTGGCCATGACAGTGACTCTCCAACAGGAGATGCTCATCTCTATCCTGTCTTTATCCCTAGAAGCCAAGTGTTGGATTGGACTGTATAATTGTTATTTTTCTTGTAGTTTAACTTTCTTATGCTTGTTTGTATATTTATATAATTACCTATGTATATGTAATTGTTCAGCGTGTTTTTACTGATTTCAGTTGTGGGTATTGCATTAGCTGAATGGAGCTATCTTATTGGTTAATTCAACAATGGAATTTTGATGAAATGTCTGTTATCAGCAATTTGGTATAAGAGGACCAGACCACGTTGGTTTGGGCTCTTTGTCTTTTTGGCTCTTTGTTCTCTTCTTTTGTTGCCTTTCTCTCTCTTCCCCTCTCACCCACATGCTTCATCTGCTTTCTTCTCATTTCATTCTTGTCATGTCTAATGAACAATCATAAGGAACAACTATAATGCCTCATTCTTGACTTCTGAAGAACCTTTGATCACAAAACCATCAGGACTAACACAAGAGACTTGAAATGAAGAAGTATCCTCTGCTGGAGAATTGGGAACCATACTTAATGTTAATTTACAGTGGGGTATAGTTTTACAAAGCTTGCAAATGTGCAGTTGGAGCCCAGGTAGACAAAGAAGTGATTTGAACCCTCGCTTACAGACAGTTTAAAACAATTTCAGAGTCTTCCAGGGTTCACACTGTGAGATGTGCATAAAGTCCTGCTCATATTTCACACTCCTATACCCTTATACACTCAATTAATAAAAATATACACTGCTACCTTTTCCTCCCCTGCTGTGAAAAAAGATAAATTCAGAATTCAGGCCTCTTGAGAAGTGTCCATATGACACAAACTAATCCTGGCACACTTCTAAATTCTCAAATACCCCCTTTCCTGAACTACTACTGTCAGTCATTAGTGAGGGCAAACTCTGCTTCCCCTTGCCCAAAGAAAAGCCCTCCAGATCGGTACAGAAGTAGCAGCAACGGAAGCCCAGGATGTTTCAGCATCATGACGCCTGATCTCAGACACGATCAACAGCCCCAGTGTTTCCCTCCCAACAATCTTCATTCAACCAGAGACCTGATCAAATAAAACTCACGTCTTCAGCAGTCCTACAATACAAATATTGAGAGGCTTCCCGGGTACTGAGCTCCGAACTACTCCCCTGCCAGGCCATTTAGCTTTCAATTTTACTCGTGCATTCCATATTAGTGGGTTTACTCTTGGTCTTTCTAGGGGTAGAGAGATGTTCCAACTCGTAGCGTCCTGATCCAGATGACCCCTTCGTGCTGTGGCTGGCACCATCCTGCCCGATCTTGTTTTTCTTCAGCTCAATGATCTGCTGCATTTGAGAATTGGCATACTCCGGCTTCAAGGTCAGAGGGCTGGCTGGGACTGATAGTCCCAGAATGTCGGCCACCATGTATGGCTTCAGCCAGCCAACCAGCGGTGTGCTTCCTGGAGTATAGTGGGTCTGGCGGTGGTAAAACAGCAGCCCGTCTACCTGTGGGAGATGTTTAAGGTTTACACAGTCACTCAGAGCACAGTTATACCCGACCTTATGCATAACCTTTACACCTAGCATAAACTTCTACTGAAGGAAATGATAGAGAAGTAAGGGCATAAGCAAGAAAGAGCGAGGAAAGGTGATAAAGTTCTCCACAAAGAGCGAGGAAAGGTGATAAAGTTCTCCACAAAAGACGTCTCCTGACTTTTCACACCTTTTGGTTTCGACAAAAGGCGGCTGCTGATGGAGCTTAAGACAGGACATACCTTTATCAATTAAAATTTAATTTTCAGTGGGTTTATCTAAGTTATTAAGTTTTGCTCTATTTGAGTAGCTGGGATGCCTATCGAATGGATTGTTCTTTTGTATCAAACTGAGTGTTCTTTTGTATCGATGGCCTTATAACTTGGAACAATTCTGACGTCAGGCGGTGAACTTGTTGAACCGCCGGTGGGATGAGAACGCTTCTCCCCTGATGCGGGAACCAAGTTCACTCGCCGGCTGAGATAGAAGGAATAAACTGGTGAAGAGATAAGTAACAATCTTCTTGTGCTGTGGTTATTTGATCTGGCAAATTTACATTTACAAAGGAACAGCAGACATATTTATATAGCCAAAAGTTCAAGGTAAATTTATTATCAAAGCATATATAGGTTACTATGTACTACCTTGAGATTAATTTTCTTGCAAATATTTACAGGAAAAAACAGAAATACAGTAACATATTATGAAAAAACTATACATGAACAAAGACTGACAAACACTAATGTGTAAAAGATGACAAAATGTGCAAATAAAAATAATAGCGAGTTGAAAAGTGTCGTTGAAAGTGGGTCTGTAGAATCATTTCAGAGTAGTGGTGACTGAAGTTTTCCACACTGGTTCAGGAGCCTGATGGTTGTAGAGTAATAACTGTTCCTGAACCTGGTGGTGTGGGGCCTAGGGCTTCTACTCCTCCTGTCCACTGACAAGAGTGCATGATTTGGATGGTGGGCAAGTAGCAATAATATTGATAGGTACAAGAGTCATGTGGACAAAGGGCCTGTTTCTCTGCTGTATGACTCTAAGACTCCATGAAAATACTCTTTATGTGAAATTACTGCCGTCTTGGCTATTTGCACACAGCATCTTCCCACAATCAGCTGATGATGTTACAGTGATATGGGGCCAGAGTTAAATCATCACTGGGCTCAGTAAAAACATCCTAGTACCATGCTGCATGACTCTATTCTTCTTCTGAGTTGTGGCACCAGTTCACTGATGGCCATTTGAAAGTGCCGGGGGGAGGGGGGGTGGTGGAGAACACCTTCAGCAATACACTGGAGTATGGACTGGGATGACATGTACATCTCTACAGATGGGCTTGAGCTCTCAACCATGCTCACTGGAGCAAGGCATGGAGATATACTCGTATTTCAAAAAGGAAAGCGGGGCACTTGACAGCATTAACCTGCCAGGAGTGTTTGATGTCTCTGGGCCTGTACTCAATGGGCTTCAGAAGGATGAGGGAGGATCTTAGAACATAGAACACTACAGCACAGCAGCAGGCCATTCAGCCCACAATGTTGGACCAATCCAGCTAATAAGCAAATCACAAACACCCAAACACCAATCTCTCTGACCTACACCATGTCCAAATATCTCCATCTTCCTTATATCAATGTGTCTATCCAAAAGCCTCTTAAAAGCTTCTAGTGTATTTGCCTGTACCACCATACCAGGCAGCACATTCCAGACATCCACAACTCTCTGAGTAAAAAACTTACCCCTCACATTAAATTTAAACCACCCCCTCACACCTTCAATGTGTGCTCTCTGGTATTAGACATTTCAACCTTTGGAAACAGATACTCTCTGTCCACTCTATCTATGCCTCTCATAATCTTGTAAACCTCTATCAGATCCCCTCCTTAGCCTGCGGTGCTCCAGAGAAAACCCAGCCTCTTGTGATAGCACATGCCCTCTATACCAGTCAACATCCTGGTAAATGTCTTCTGCGCCCTCTCCAAAGACTCAGCATCTTTTCTATAGTGGGGTGACTAGAAATGTAGTCCAGATGTGGCCTAACCAGAGCTTTATAAAGTTGCAACATAACTTCTTGTCTTTTGAACTCAATGCCTCGACTAATAAAAGTAAGCATTCCATAAGCCTTCTTAATCACCTTATCGACCTGTGTAACCACTTTCAAGGAACTATGAACTTGGAACCCAAGATCTCTCTGCTCAGCAATACCATTAAGGATCTTGCCCTTAACAGTGTACTGTCTCCTTTCATTTGCCCTACCAAGGTGCAGCACCTCACATTTATCTGGGTTAAATTCCATTTCTCTGCCCATGTCTGCAACTGACCTATATCACACTGTATTCTTTGCCAGCCTTCTACACTATCCACAACTCCACCAATCTTGGTACCATCTGCAAACTTACTAACCCAGATAATTTTCATCCAGATCATTTTATATACATTACAAACAGCAGAGGTTCCAGCACTGATCCCTGCAGAACATCACAAATTACAGACCTCCAGCTTAAATAAGTCCCTTCAACCACTATCCTCTGCCTTCTATGTGCAAGCCAGTTGTAAAACCAAACAGTCAATTTGCCATGGTCTCCATGCAACTTAATCTTCTGGAATAGCCTCCCATGAATAACTTTGTCAAAGGCCTAACTAAGATCCACATAGACAACATCCACTGCCCTAACCTCATCAATCTCTCTCATCACCTTGTTAAAAAACACAATCAAGTTGTAAGGCATGTCCTGCCAAGGACAAAGCCATGCTGGCTCTCCCTAATTAAGATGGGATCTAACTGAAATCTACTAGCTACTGAGACATCCGGATTCAGTGGATGTGGAGAGGATGCTTCCATTAGTAGAATCCAAGAGCGCACCCTCACAAAAAAGGGGACATCCCTTTAGAACTGATATGGGAAGGAATTTCATCAGCCAAGGGGTGGTGAATCTTGGAAATCATTGCCACAGATGATTATGAAGACCAAGTCATTGGATGTATTTGGAGCATAGATCGATCATGTTTTGCTTGGTAAAGGGTTTAAGGGTTACAGGGAAAAGGAGGGAGAACTGGGTTGAAACAGAAATCAGGCCATGACTGAATGGCAGAGCTGACTCAAAAGGCCAAATACCCTAATTCTTCTCTTATATCTTATGGTTGTAGGAGGAAGTTTTTTTCTGCTTCATATTTCATATTCTTTCTCCACACACCCAGCACTGCAAACAATCCTTAATTTGGGGGGTCATGCTTGAGATTCTCTAATCAATACTCACCAGCCCTTGAGCTACAACACAATGACAGCCATTCCTCCATTGATACCATGGCTGCATAACTAATACATACTTTGTAAATCAGGAAGGCAGAGTAAAATGTACTGTGGGTATTTCAGTACAATGTGTTCCCGTGCGCGGAGGCTGGCTGAGTTTGTTGCAGTTGAGTGGTACATCGAAGGCACAGAACCCATGGGGGTCAGTAGCACCTTCACTGAAGTTTGTAAATCTACTGCCTGTAAATTAAGGGCTGCCTGGTAGGGGTTAGGAACACCTATGCTGAAGAGAAAAAGAAAGTCAGAAAAAAAAAAATGGGCTGAATAGAAGGAAGTGATGAAAGGAACAAAGAATCAATGACCCCAACAGGAGTTTCAGGGATCAATGATTAAGGATCAAATTTATTCACCATGTACATTTAAATCTATTAGGGCTTTGCTGGGATGTGTTGGTTAGGATGTGACATGCAACAATAAAAACAACATTCAACAATTATAGAGAGAATTATATAAAAAATGAAGTTAGAGATTGAAGTACAGATATGGAATAAAACATACATAAATAACAGCATGCACTTACAATGTAAAAAGCATTATAAAGAGTGGCTCAGTGTTTACAGTACAGTGTCGGGTTAACAGATAAACAGCATAAATAACAGCATGTACTTACAATGTAAACAACATTATAAAGAGCAGTTCAAAGAGTTTACAGTAGTATCTGGGGTAACAGATAAATGGGAGTGGGTGGGGGTGGGGCTAACATTAACTGCCCGGGGGAAGAGACTTTTAGGATGATGTGAAGTTTTACTTTAATAGTCCTATAGAGCTTTCCAGCAGGGAACTTTTGGAAAAGGCAGTTTTAAATGTCAATGCCGATGTGTGTTATCAGGGACACCAATGGGAGTATCAGTGAAACCGGTGGGCGTGTCGTGTTGGTGGTGCTGGTGAGAGTATCAATCAGGCCTATGTAATATTATTGGTTACCTCAAAGGGATATCCTGTAGCTAACGCCTGACGAACAGCTTCTGGTGTGCACAGTGCATTTGGCAGGCCCACAAATTTGAACTGTGAAGAGAAGAGAGAGTTACTTTGACACTGTAGAAGAGTACTGACAACCTGAATGTGATTCTGGTTCAAAAGCCAAAAACAACAATGGAAAACTGACAGCGCAGCAACTGGTAGTACCAACAGGGTGTAGGGTGCTCTGGATAGGGGTAGTACCTTTGATGTCTGGCAGCTGGTAGGGTAGACTGGCATCACTGATCCTCACCCATCTCCTAAATCTCTCATGTCTGCCCCCAAGTGACACACCCCAGAACACTGCTTCAGCCGGTGGGCTAAATGACATGAGGGGGTGGTATTACACAGCACCACTGGGCAAAGGATCTCGTTGGCTGTGTTCCTCAAAGTACTACAACGGCCATGTGTTCGAAACAGGGCGAGTCACTGAATTGGAGGACATTGGCTGTGGTCTGGCCTGGAGAGGGATGGACGCCACCAGGCCTCACTAGCCCAAAGCACGTGAAAGCACCCCTGCAACCCATAGGCGGGTCGCAGGACCCAACTAAACAACATCAAATACAACAGAAAGTGAAGCCAATTTATATCTTGAAAGACACTGGAAGCAAATGTGAATGCCTGTCATTGGTTCACTTCGGTGCTGGCTTAGCCAGTCCTATCAAGGTAACAGTGAGCAACAAAAAACTTGGCCCCAGCCACCTCCAGCAACAAAGTTGCCTTGTTCCATCCATCTGACTATTGACATATGGTGAGGAGGGAGGGGCAGAGGCATTACAACAAGCTTTACTGTCATAAAAGCAGTTGGTGGTGGAAATACTCAGCAGGTCAAGCAGGATCTGTAGGGAGAGAGGTAAAGTTTGTAATTCAGATCAACAACCCTGCAGAACTTCCAATGACAAATCACCAACCCAAAAGTTAAGTCTGTCCTTCTCTGCCGAGGACTTTCAGGATTCTCAGGTTTCAGTTAAGTTATTATTTTGTTTTGAGTTTTGCTGTTATTTTAAAAGAATAGGTTGCTATTGGCAAACACTTTGATGATTACATTCATTTCATCTCCGAGTCCAACCTCAGCTTCCAGGGTCTCTCAGTATCATTACGTAGTAGCATAAGCTCTGTAAAAATGTTTGAGTCCATTTGTACAGGTTAGTGGGAAACTCCGAGGGAAGACACACAGACAGCAGCAGTACTTGATGTCCATATCACACCTACAGTATATCACTCACACACCTCATCGGGTCCCCTCTCACTACTGTTCTTGCTTGCTCTCCCACTTCCCTTATTTGGTTCCAAGCTCCACCTGCCTTTCTACACTTTCTCAGATCGATTATGAGAATGAGGTGAATAGATTGGGCTTCCTTCGCACAGAGGACTTTCTTTTGGGCACGGGTTTCAAGTGCACATGCCTTCAATCTCAGCAAGCTTGGTCTGTGGCTCCCACACTGTACGATGCACAACGTGGATCAGTACTAACATGACTCAGTAAACACATTTAATTATTCTTCTCCAGTGTCATTCTTCCTCCACGGATAAGTATCATTTTGGTTCCGAGGATCGAAACAAGTAGAGTCACTTTACTCTAAGTACCCAATCCATTTTGGGCCACAGCTATTACAGATCCAATCCCTGGATCCTTGCTGTAATGGAAGACAACCTCCCTGGACCACCAATTTTAACACCAGTGGTAAAACTGGACGAAGCAATGAAACTCAAACTGCTCCTATTGTACATGGGAGAACTCGGGCAGAAATACTTCGATGCTCTACATCTACAGAATGAATCTGAACTGACAGGTATGTTTCAGGCTTTAGGCATGGTTTGGGAGATGCTGGACAATGTCTTTATGACACGCTTCAAGTTCTCACGGCTGCAACAGACCTCTGATGAGAATGTAGATGATATCTTCACTAGACTGACAGTGCAGCAATGCAAGTACAAAGATATTCCCTTGAGTAAATTCGAAGAAGTGATACTTATTCAAGGCATTGAATCTTGGAGTCCAAAATGGGAGGGCACGGGAGAGCCTCTTGTCCAAAAGGTGTGATTTGTCCTGGGATAAAGCATGCTCCACAACTCATTACTGGGAGGCAGTCAATAGAGGCTTTACACAGATTCAGATCCCAGCCAAAAACATCAGTGTTTGCTAGCAGAAACCAATTCACAGCCAACAGTCTCCACAGAGACGTCATCACTGTGAAGGAAGTCATGTTCAATGGTCCAAATGCAAGCATTGAAAGACAGTCTACAGTTCTGTCAAAAGGTACAGCACCTCGAGAAGGTGTGCTTCTCTAGGCCATGAGAAAATGGTAGAATTCAACCACTGATTCCCATCAAGGAAATGGGCAGAGCAAAGAAGAGGGTACTATTTTCCAAAGCCATGACATGAGCCATCGAAACTAGCATCCTTATTTCGTTATACTCACAGTGGACAACCAGTTGATAAAATTTTAGCTGGACACAGGGTCAGTCATCATCTTGGTGAACAAATTATCCTTATGCCAGATTCCACAATTATAACCGTCAAGTTCGGTGTTCCTTAGCTACACTGGGGATAGCATGAATGTTCATGGTGTCCTTACAGCTGATGTGATTCACCAAGGAGACTTATTTCACTTACCTATGATTGTGGTCAGGGGAGACCAAGGGCCTAATTTGTTGGGTAGAAATTGGATTAAAAAGACAACATCAGAGCTGTCAGGCATCAACCATGTTGGGAGGGACCCCATTTTGAATTTTATATTACAAAAGCACCAGCGGGTTTTCTAAGCCTTGGGTTAAATGTAAAGTCAACGTGGTCCAGTGGCTGAGTTCAGGTTTAAGGAGAACTGCTGTTCAGAGTTGTACAGAAGCTTCCCAGTGCCGTATGTAGTGGACCCAAAGGTAGAAGAACAGATCTCCAACAGCCAGCCGATAAAGGAACAAATTTGTAGCAAGCAAGAGACCGTGAAACAGAAATATGATATGCACATCAGACTGTGAATCTTTGGTGCCAGAGACAAAGTCTCAGAGGAAGAAAACAGGCTACCGGATGTCATCCGGCATTGTCAAGGTCAAGTAGCAGAACTTGAGCTGATAATGGACAAATTGTCAGGTGACATTGTGATCACACATGATGCTACCTCCACCATACTTTACAGTAGAGATGGTGTTACCTGGCTGATGTGCAGTTTTAGATGTACTGCCAAAAAGTCTCATCTGACCATAATACCTTCTTCCACATCTTCACAGTATCTTCTAAGTAAAGCTTTGCAAAGTCTTTATGGGCAAGGATATGTTTCTTTTAGTGGTATGTGTGGGACATCAACCAGACAACACCATCCCTACTGTAAAGTATGGCATCATACTGTAAAGCATGCTATGGGGATGCTTTCTCAGCAGTAAAGATTGGAAATCTGGCAAGGTTGATGGGAAGATGAATGATGCTAAATACATCAAGATCCTGGATAAAAAGCTGCTATACTCTGCCAGAAAGCTTAAACTGGGGAGGAAGTTTGTCTTTCAGCAGGACAACGACCCAAAGCATACTGCCAGGACAACCCTGGAGTGGCTTCAAATGAAGAAAGTTGATGCCTTTGAGTGGCCCAGTCAGAGTCCTGACTTTAACCAATTGAACATCTCTGGCATGACTTCAAGATTGCTGTTCACTGCTGCTCTCCAACTAACCAGGCACAGCTTGTGCAACTTTGCAGAGACGAATGGGCAAATCTTGTTCCATCTTGTTGTGCAAAGCTAATAGAGACTTAGCCATAAAGATTACTGGCTGTAATAGCTGCAAAAGGTGGTTCAATTAATTACTGGGCAAAGCAGGATGAATACTTTTGAACTGCTGATATTTCAGTTTTAGAATTAATAGTTTTTCATGCTTGACAATTTTCCCTGTTTGTTTGGGCTCCACTTTAAAGGAGGAGCATGTGATGCATAAATAAAAATTCTCAGTTAAATTGAAAAAAATTCCTGGTTGTAACACTCATTAATGTGAGCAAAGGGTTGGGGTGAGGGGCTGAATCCATTTTCAGGGCACTGCATACACTACTGACAGGGAACACGCAGAAGGATCCTCTGCTGATGAAGTCAACGTCCCAGCAGATGAACCAATGAATGGTTTATCAAGAGAAGATTCACAGTCTACTGCCCTCCACATCAGCTAACCAGAGAGGAAAGCAGACTCTACCCCCCGTGGCAGCCCACAAGGGTGCACTGACCAGTTGACTGCTAGCAAGCGGGTTAGACATTTCATCATTTTTCTCAGTTTACCTCACTTTCCATCCATAGGGGTGGGGGGGGATGCACTGTATCAGATCAATTGAACGCATGAGGACGTGTTGCATGCGCAAGCGACTGATCGATTGAACGGTGAATCAATTAGGCCTCCTACACACAGGGGACTCACCTTTGGGCGTGGGCTTTTGAGATTGCACATCCTTTGTCCCAGCGAGCCCGGTTCATAGCTCCTGCACTGTAAGTTGCCCAGCGTATACCAGTACTAACGTAACTCAGTAATAATGTTTAATTATAATACTCAGTTGTAGTTCTTGCTCAGCAGAAATATAACACCTTCCTGTCAGATTCCATCATCTACAGCCCTTTGTTGCCTCCACCTTTGTTGCTAATTCCACTTTCCCTCCACACCTGGTTCTAACTATCACTTCCTAGCTCTTGCTCCACCCTTCCCCTCTTCGTACTAGCCAGTTCAGTCCAGATGAAGGGTCTTGGCCCGAAACATCAATGGTCCATTTCTCTCCACAGATGCTGTCCGACCTGCTAAGTTCTTCCAGCTTATTCTTTGTTACCCTACAGTGCAGGTCACTCCAGTGCTGATGGAGGAGACGATTTCACCACCTCACTAACCCAGGACAGCAGACCCTGAACAGAACAGGGGACAAAGATGCAGCCTCTTAGCTGAATGATTTCCAAAGGAGCTGTTGGGAAGCCGAGTTCCAATTGAATGAAGGAGTGCTCACTTCCGTCTAAAGGAGTATTTATCACACATTGATGATGATATCTGACATGCACATTCCTCAGCAGTTGACGATAACAGCCTGTGATTAAGATGCAATATCGGAGAGAAACTGAGAGAACTGAAGAGGGTATTCTGCCATGTACAGGTCAAGTAAGTGAGCTACTCAGTGAAAAAGTGCTTAACATTTCCCAAATCATTTCAGAATGCCTCACCACAAATGAAGCACTTTTATGGTCACTGATCTGAGATAACATTGAGTTAAACAGGACAGTATGATGACCATTTACTGTGCATGTCTGAGAGCCTGTAATCATGATCACAAGTAACTGCGGACTCAGCCAGCTCCATCACAGGGAATCCTTGCCATCAAGAACAACTTCAAAAGGTGGCATCCGTCATTAAAGACCCTTACCATCTGGGACATGGTTCACGATACTATCATCAGGGAGCCTGAAGACCCTCATTCAATGTTTTAAGAACAGCTTCTTCCCCTCCGCCATCAGATTTCTGAATGGTCCGCAAACTGACAAACACTACCTCATTCTCCATCTTTTGCACTACTCATTTTTGTGACTTATAATAACTTTTTATGTCTTGCACTGTACTGCTGCTGCAAAATAAAAAAATTCATGGCATGTATGAGTGATAATAATGGAAGTATTTGCAGTGACGTAGGTTGAAATACACATAGTATTCCCTTGGTTCTTGAACAATTAATCAAGGAGGAGTTCATCTCCTCCTTCCCTTTACTCCCCAGTCCACGGTCCTTTCCTGTTAGATAAGGAATCTTCAGCCCTTTACCTCTTCTACCTATCACCTCCCAGCTTCTTACATCATCCCTTCCCCCTCATCCGCCCACCTTCCCCCTTACCTGGCTTCACCTACCACCTGCCAGATTGTACTCTTTGCCCACCTTCTTATTCCAGCTTCCTTTCCAGTCCTGATGAAGGGGCTCAGTCTGAAATGTAGATTGTTTATTCCCTTCCACAGATGCTGCCTGACCTGCTGAATCCCTCCACGCTTTGTGGGTGTTACTCAAGATTGCCAGCATCTGTGGAATCTCTTATGCCTCCAGTATAGGAACACTATGACCACTCAACATTGTGGTTTTTTTTGGTTCTAATTGGGTTGTTTCTTGCATAATTTATGTTGATAGTTTGTATACGTGTGCTGTGTGATGCTATGTGCATGTTATGCTGCTGCATGTAAGAATTTCTTGGCACTGTTGCAAACATGTACTTGTGCATATGACAATACACTTCATCTCGACAACGAGAAGCAATGGGGCTTTAATCTGCACCAGATCATAGAGAGCAAATGTTCTCTCCATGTTCTGCAACTGAAATTCACAACAGTCTCAGCGTACAGCTGCTCACAGCCACAGCGTTAACACAAAATACTCTGCAGATGCTAGGGTCAAAGCAACACTCACAACACACCGGAGGAACTCAGCAGGTCGGGCAGCATCCATGGAAATGATCAGTCAATGTTTCGTGCCGGAACCCTTCGTCAGGACTGATAATTGAATGAACACTGAATTCTCCAACTTCCGGTAATTCCCTCCCCCCCCACCCCCTATCCTTATTTCACTCTGCCCCCTCTCCCAGCTGCCTATCACCTCCCTCGTGGTTCCGCCTCCTTCTACTACCCATTGTGCTTTCCCCCATTCCTTCTTCACCTTTCCTGCCTATCCCCTCCCCCACTCCTTTATCTTTTCCCTTACTGGTTTTTCACCTGGAACCTTGCAGCCTTCTCCTTCCCACCTTCTTTATAGGACCTCTGCCCCTTCCCTCCTCAGTCCTGACGAAGGGTTCCGGCCTGAAACGTTGACTGATCGTTTCCACGGATGCTGCCCGACCTGCTAAGTTCCTCCTGAAGCTGGATACGTCCATTATCAGTACTGAACAGTCCTTCTCTTCTGTAAAGCATCCAGCCACAGATTAGAATTGGTAATTTTTTTTGCTTTAAAACCTGGAGTGTGAGTTCCACTGAGCTCCCAGCAGACTGGTACGTTGGTATGTTTCCCTCAGGGACACAATCACACAGCGAGCTCAGTAAGGGCTGTGAGGGGCAACTTCACAGTACCAGAATAGCAAATCAGGGAAGCTGCAGAAGAAGTGGAAGAAATATTCCTGCAATCTCTCCAACATCAGTCACTGTTTGGAAATATTCTTTTGAGCCAGGGGATGTCTAAGAGCCAAGGCAGTAAAGGGTGAATTACGGAACAGGAGTGAAATATAGAAGTTCCACCCACAAATGAGCATGTTACTTTCAAGGCCCAAAACTCATGGAACTATGCAGCAAACAATCATTAATTCTCCAAATAATGCAAGAAAATATTGACCCAAGTTTTATCTGTCTCAAAAATTTCCCAAATACCAGGATTAAGAACAATGATTTTTGACCCAAGAAGCAGTTTAATGTAGCTGCAGAAAACCTTACACCATCAATCACAGCCAGCAATGGTTCGGAAGAACTTACTCCCAGTTCAGGTCAATGAAAGTCCATGCCCATAGCAGCAACTAGATCGAACACTCAGCTAGGTAGGACAAAAGTTCACTGTAAACTGTGTGTGCCCTGCTGAGAGACATCAGTCAGTGCAGGATTGGGGATGCGGGGGGGGGAAAGAGGGCAAAATATTTGACTCAGTTTTACTAGAGCCAAAGTCAGTCACTGTCAGCTGCCTCTCAGAATCAAATACATAAATACCCAAGACTTATTTCATGGTAGAAACATACCTTGTTTATATTTTTAAATGTAATTGCTTCTCCAAGTGAAATAATAAGTAGGAATCCAACAAGTGGAAGAAAAAAGTAATAGCCAGATTCATGACAGATTTAAAATGTAATTTATTTCTTTCCCTTTAAACTCAAAACGTGGGGCCTGATTCCATATCCTACCGTTTACTTAAACTGCATTGGGGATCATGTTCTAAGTGTTCTCTCTGGCTTTATGGAAAGGCAGGGCAAGGTCTTGCTGATTTTAGCATTATAAGTTCAGACAGGTGACATAAGACATGTCAGCTGGAAAAGCAGACTTCTTGCGGCTACTTAGTAGACATATCATCAATTCAGAAGACCAAAAGTACATGGCTTCATCAGGAGGAAGATGGAGCACAAGAGTAGGAAATCCTGTTGCAATTATGCACACCTTCAGCATGTGCTGAAGGCTTAACTTTATGCAGGATATCTCATTTAATCATCAGAGCCATAGAATTCATCTGGAATGCATCGACACCAAGCCCAATATACACGTTTAGAGGTCAAAACTGATCACTTCTCACAAACAAGTTTTGAGCTGGTCCCGAAACCAACAAAGGATCATTTCTTCATTGCTGTAGTCCAACTCCTTTGAAATAAAAGTCAAGTTCCATAATCAATTTAGATATCTATGTTTTTCATTGATCCCTGGCTAAACAAAAACAGTATGGAACTGCATCATCTCCAATAATTAAGTATAGATTAGATTATGAGGACACTCAGTCCTCGTTTATTGTCATTTAGAAATGCATGCACTAAAAAATGATACAATGTTCCTCCAGAATGATATCACAAAAAAAAGGACAAACCAAGACTAAAACTGACAAAACCACATAATTATAACATATAGTTACAACAATGCAAAGCAATACTGTAATTTGATAAAGAGCAGACCATGGGCACGGTAAAAAAAAGTCTCAAAGTCCCGATCGACGCATCATCTAACACAGGCAGCAGAAGGGAGAAACTCTCCCTGCCATGAACCTCCAAGCACCGACAACTTGCTGATGCATTGGAAGCACCCGACCGCAGCCGACTCTGAGTCCATCCGAAAACTTACAGCCTCCAACCAGCCCCTCCGATACAGCCTCTCCGAGCACCATCCTCTGCTGAGCGCTTCAACCCCGCCCCGGCCGCTGAGCAACAAGCAAAGCTGAGGGCTCGGGGCCTCCTCCTCCGGAGATTCCGAACCATACAGTAGCAGCAGCAGCAAAGCAGGCATTTCAGAAGTTTCACCAGATGTTCCTCTGTACTCTCACATCCGTCTCCATCAAATCAGGATTGTGCACGGCACCCTACTTGATAAATAACAGACATCACCACTGGAGTAGCCGCTGCGAGCTGCGTCGTGTCGCCATCTTCTCCTCCCGAATAGGAAACCTAGGCAGACGGTCCCTCAATGCTTTCTCAACAGATCTAATCTTCTAACATGCAAAGCCACCTGTACCGCATTAAGGTGATTATTTCCAAACCCAACACCATCAGGGACATCTTCAAAAGGCAATACCTCAAGAAGGCAGCAACTATTCATGAAGACCTCTCACCATCTGGGATCTCTGGGACAAGCCCTCTTCTCATTACTATCATCAGGGAGGAGGTACAGAAGACTGAAGATGCACACTCAATGTTTTAGGAACAACTTCTCTTCTGCCATCAGATTTTTGAACAATCCATGAACCCATGAATACCACCTCATTATTCATCTTTGAAGTACTTATTTGTTTCTTATTGTAACTTAAAAGTAATTTTTTTAAGCCTTGCACTATACTGTTGGCACAATAACAACAAATTTCATGACATAAGTCAGTGATAATAAACCTGTTTCTGATTGCCCCATGGAAAGTTTTGCCTAAGATTGCAGAACTTTTACTACTGTGGATTTGTGACATAGTCAGTACAAAGTTATTTTATAATGAGATTGTTCCAGGCCAGTGGTGCAAAGAGACTACGATGTACAACACTAACTGACATTAGTTTATTACGGACCACCACACAAGCAAATGAGCCATCCATGCTTAACAGAATATGCAAACCTTGCCACTCAAGAAAGTGAACTTACTGGATTCTGAGTCGCTATCTCTGACAGCTTCTCACCTTCCTCTTGCAATTTTGATTGAAGCCAGAAAAATCTGAATTCTGTCTGTTTTTAAACAGAAAACCCATTAGAGAAGTTGAATCACTAGAATTTACATTATCACATGATCACATTATCAGATTCCAAAATTAATTTTTGAATGAAGTCAGTTTCTTTCTTTCGTCAAATTTATAGGTCAAAGTCCCTAAATAACCAAAGCAAAGCTTTTAGTGATGTTGATTGAGATATATTGGCCAGAACTCCAAGATAACTTCCCTGCTTGTGGTGGAATAATGTCATGGGAACTTAATGACATCTCCAGCACACTCATATCTGTCGTGCCAAATCTCTTCCAATGCTCATCTGTGCTGGAGCTTCAAGCAACACCCTTCTAACTCAGAACAGAGGCCTTAAATTAATTGAGCCAAGCTCCAAATCCAACAAATTAATGACAAAAAAAACTTGTTTGCAAGCACTCTCACTTTTAATTGTAGCCTCATCTACGTCTAAGTTTCATCCATCATCTAAGATCCCCCACCATCTGGGCCATGCCATCTTCTCACAGCTATCATTAAGCAGGAGGTACAGAAGCCTGAAGTCCACACCATCAGGTACAGGAACAGTTACTTCCCCTCAACCATTTTGTTCTTGAACCAACTCGCAACAACCTAATTATCACAGTTTAGCATTGTGTAGAGTTTGTTTAATTTATGTTTTTCTTATGCATGTTGCTTACATGATGCTTTATCTGTGGTGCTACTTCAAGGAAGTTTTTCATTGAACATGTGCATTCGTGTACTTTTCCATCTGGTAATAAACTTGACTTTGCATTGGACAGTGACTCCTGAACAAATTCTGAGGATTTCAGATCGGTAATGCATGAATTTCTACAAAAAAGGTATTACTTTTCACATTGAGAACAAATACAGTAAGCCATAGGCTTTAGGTTTTGTGTCTTCATACAGACCTGACAATCGTATACAGGGTGGCCTCTCCAACACATCACATCCAACACAAAGAATGTTCTGTTCACATCACTGTAAATACAGTCCAATATGGTGTAATCTAAAGAAAGGAGGTGCAAAAATAGAGCAAAAAATATACGAAAACAGTCAAAACCAGTCAATTACAAGTCTCTTAAATCAATTACTTCAATCCAGGATACATGTAAAGCTCAAACTATGAAACCTAACCATCACAGACCCCCAGGAGTTTAATTTTCCTACTTAACCAAAGTCAAATGTGTTTACAAAGTGAAGAGCTGTCTGTTTCAGGTAAAGTCAGATCTCCATGCAGTTCAATCTGCTGCTTACAACTTGATAAAGTATGTTTTCAATAATCTTATAACCCTGGATTCAACTGCAAAAAATTAGAGGCAGTCAAATAGTCATAAAACATAGAAGCAAGCCCCTTCGCCTGATTAGTCCAAGATTCCCATGTAAGTTCGTCTCTTTTGCTCACATCTGATCCATATCCTTCTAAATCTTTCTTACTCATGTACCTGTTCATGAACCTTTTACATGCTGCTAATGCACCTGCCTCAACCGAACTTTAAAAAACTATAGTTACCTAAATCATCACAACTACATCCAGTGGAAAAGGGGTGCCTAGAAAAATCTTACGAATTGCTTTGACAAACTTAGAATTGAGGATGTAACTTGTAGGCTAGATCAAGGAACACCAGTGTATAGAGTGTGCCTGGATTTTCAAGATACATTAAAAAGTCACACAAAATAAAGGCATGACAAGTAAATGGTAATTAACATATTTATAAACACTTTAACATTATAGAGGTATATAGTCATCCAAAATTAGAGAAGTTAATGAATCATTCTCATGTTGGTAATCTGTTATTAGTAGGTTACCATAAGGATCACCACGTCTCAGCTGTTTATTATATCATTACTTTACTGTTGCCAAACAAATGATACTAGAGCGTACAATCATCACAGCGATATTTGATCCTGTGCTTCGCGCTCCCTGGATTACAAATCGATAGTAAATATTAAAAATTTTAATTATAGACCATAAATAGAAAATAGAAAAAGGAAAGTAAGGTAGTACAAAAAACACCCGAGAGGCAGGTCCGGATATTTGGAGGGTACAGCCCAGATCCGGGTCAGGATCCGTTCAGCAGTCTTAATCACAGTTGGAAAGAAGCCGTTCCCAAATCTGGCTGTACAAGTCTTCAAGCTCCTGAGCCCTCTCCCTGAGGGAAGAGGGACGAAAAGTATGTTGGCTGGGTGGGTCTTGTCCTTGATTATCCTGGCAGCACATTAACAGCTTGGATGAAAGGACAGTAAAATGTATCCAAGTTTGCCTCCAATAACAGCAGCCCGAATACAAAGAGTCTGCAAAGGCACATCAGCAGATTGTGGGAGTGGGCCAATTCCATGCTGTATAACTCTGTTTATATTAGAGTGGGGGGGGGGGGCAGGAGAGTTCTTCTGTTCCCGTTCTTATTTGTGTTCATAACGTTTTAAATTACCAAACCACCCCAGACTACAATGAAGTCTCATCAACTCCAGTTTAGGAGCTTAGGAAAGACAATGGCGCCTAACGGCGACTCCTTCGCTTGCATCTTTGAAAACAGCTCTATTTCCATCTTTAATATCTCTATTTTTCACTTTCAGGGTTCTGACCTGGACCCTGACCTGGAGTTACACGCTGATTTTGGTTCTTTGCGGGAGTGGGACCCGCTCTCGGGGTTTCATGACTGGCTGTTATTCAACTTGCCAAGGATGTGGCCTAGGAGATTAGCTCGCCTTCGGAGTTCCAGGATCTTGTGGCTCTGGAGATAGGCGAACCAAAGGTCGGTGTCTCTGCAGGAACCTGGTATGTCGCGGGAGGCGGAAGATCTAAAGCAGCGACCTGGCTGCTGGATGTGTGCCCAGAGACCCAAGTCCTTTGGGCACAGAGCTCGGAGAAAGTGACGCAACAGACTTTTAACGTCATAAATCAGCAAGTTGTTTGTTATGTCTCCCCTCTCACAGTGAAAGTTGTTTGTTATGTCTCCCCTCTCACTTATCAGGGAGAGAGAGAGCCTGTGGTATGTCAAATACCGGGTGAACTAGTCTTTGAGGTACTGTAAATCTGTGTCTTTGCTGCACACTTGAGTGCTTGGTGGTGGGTGCCTATGCTTTTTTCTTGTTGGTGGTGGAGAGGGGATTGTTGATTTGCTGCTGTTTACGTGTGGGAGGGGGGAACTGAGGGGCTTTGGGGTTCTAAGATTTAACTGTCATTCATTCTTTGGCAGCACTCCTCTGTTTTCGTGGATGGCTGCAAAGAAAAAGTATTTCAGGATATATATTGTACACATTTCTCTGACATTAAATGTACCTTTGAACCAAAACTGTTCTTCCATGGGGACAGGACTGCTCTGAAAGCTTGCAAGTAAAACAGTATTCACTCTAGTCAGCAAGTTGACTGCCAGATGGTTTCACAATAGCAATAGGACAAAATAAAGCTTCTTAAAAAATAGATGAATGTAGAGCAGGCAGGGAACGTACCAAAATCAAGATCATTAAAATATTTAAAAAATGAAGCAGCAAATAAAGTATAAAGAAGAACATATAGATGATCGTACAGTGTAACACAGTACAGGCCCTTTGGCCCACAATGCCATGTCGACTTCTAACCCAAGATCAATCTAACCCTTCCTTCCCAGAAAGCTCTTTTTTTTCCCCATGTGCCTATCTAAATTGAACCCAAAGAAACTCAACTCTGCTCTTTGTCAGGATTTCCATCTGTCTCTATGTTCTGATGTTTTGAGTTGAAACATTAACTCAGCTTAGGTTCCTATACAGGGAGCATAACCTACTGAGAATTTCCAGCATTTTCTGATTTTAGAATCATATAGCAATACAGTACAGATACAGAGCCTTTGGCCCAATGATTCCACGTTGACCATGGTGTCCACCCAGCTAGTCCCAATTTCCTACACTTGGTCCATGACCCTCTCTGCCCCACTCCCCCAAATGCATCTTAAATGATATTAGTTTACCTGCCTCAACCACTTCTGCCAGCTACTCTTTCTCCTAAACTATTTAAAAACACAGAATTATGCTCACTTGTCTCAAAATGTTCCCTCACTGTCATCTCAGTCATTTGCCCTACTAACTGAGGTGTTTTGAGGAAAGGCAAGGAAAAGGGAGTTAGGCATGTGGCCCCTCCAGATAGTCAATCCTCTGGTCACATGGGTTGAATACAGTCGTCCCAAAGTGTAAAATTATGATGCGGTATCCGACCTTACTACGCCAGCACGTTGTTTAACCATTACCTTTCTATGACTTTCAGAAAGTTAATTAACAAATAATTACCTTTGCCCATGGCAGAGTTGTGCCGATTCCCACCAGGGAGAAGTGAAGGAAACCTATTCACACAGAATCCACTACGTGTATATGCAGCTGTGCTCCCCTGAACAAAACAGATTGAAGAGGGAAAAAACATAAACAACTTAATCAGCCTTGTTCCCAGCACTAGTGTTGAAAGGTCTGACTTCTAAATAATGCCACTTCTAGATATCATCAAACAACCTCCCACTGGATGGTTAGCAGGTGCCCTCCCGTCAAAGTTAAACCAAAACCTCAAGCAACGTAGCGGTAACTGTGCTGGGTGGCAATCTAGAATGAAGATCGACATAGTTCTCTGAGAGGAATGGTCCCTGGTCCAGTTCCCTCTTCCACTCTTTCCCATGTCTCCCTCCCCCAGCTCTACAATATTAAACATCTATTCCCAGAAGACAATGTAGGAGGTACTCAATTCTATCAAAGATCCTCTAAAGAGGACAAAATAAGGTTCATTAGAATGTCTCAAGTGTCAACACAGTTTCATGAGTTTAAGTGCATGATACATCGTCTTACATGCTTTTGACTTCTATTATCAAAACATTTTCCTTGTAGTAACTTGTTTATGGTGTCTCTAATCGATTTCTTTGCATTTTACCTCTTACCTTTATGATTTCCGTCTCAGGAAGTTTTCATTCAAAACACTGTGTAAAGTTTCACTTTCCCAAAGTGCTTTAACATCATGTAGTACTAATCTTTGTGACTAACAGTCATCTATGATCTATCTTCCAATCCTTTGTTTTCCTAACCCCAAATTCAATCTTACACATATTCCTTCATTTTCACTGTTCTTATCTACAAACTTATTCACTCTGAAGCACTGCATCACCATTCTCTTGTTCCCCCTGAATCTACCCCCATTCTCTCCCTCTCTACTTCTCACATACCTTCACATCCCTTGGGGTCAGAAATGACAGATGGAGTTTAATCCTGATAAATGCAAGGTGATGTATTTTGCAAGCAATATTGAGGTTAGGATGAACACCAAGGGCCAAAGGAATAATGAGGAACAGAGGAAACCTGAATTCTCTAAAAAGCTTTGAAGGTAGATAATGTGGTTGAGAAGGCATATGGGTTACTGGCTTCATTTGTCAGGGCACTGAATACAAAGGTAGGGAGATTATGCTCCAACTCTACAAAAATTGGTCAGGTCAGATCTCAGCCGGACAACTTTGTGCAGTGCTGTTCATTATATGAAGGGTGAGATAGCACTGGACAGGGTGCCGATGAGATTCACCAGAAAGTTCCCTGGGTGTGAACAGTTCAACTATGACACTGGAGAGGCAGGGTCATTTTCCTGGAGCAGAGGGGGTTAAGATGATACATGGTGTGTAAAACTATGAAGGGTGTAGCAGGAGACTGTTTTCCGTCTCAGCAGTAGATAAAACTAGGAGACATAAATGTAGGGTCAGCAGCAGGAGACTAAAGGGATCTCGGGGGACTCTTTTCCACCCTGAAAGTGAAATACACCGCTGGGAGAGTGGTGAAAGCAGTTAAGTATCCAAAGCAGTATTTGAATTGATGAGGCAAAGAAGACTAGGGGAATATGACACTAACATAGATGGGTGCCCATCAGTCAGCATGGCTGTGATGGGCCAGATGACCCATTTCTAAGTTGTATGACTCTATAATTCTCCCTGTCGCTTCCCATCCTCTCTCTCTTTCACTCTCACACCATTCCCCACCCCCCCAACAACCCCATCCCCCTTCCCTCACAACTGCAGACAGCATCACTGGTAACCCATGCTGGTCAACACATGCAAAAATACTGGAAAATGGGGTTCAATTCCCACAGCTGTCTGTGAGGAGATTCTACGTTCTCCCCTTGACTGGGTGAGTTTCCTCCGGGAGCTCTGGTTTCCTCCCACATTCCAGGTGTTCGGTTAGGGTTAGGTTTACTAAGTTGTGGGTTTGCTATGTTGGCACCGAACACATGGTGACACTTGTTGACTACCACCAACACATCCTCGAACTGTGTTGGCTGTTGACGTGAAAGACGCATTTCACTATATGTTTCAATGCACAGGTGACAAAGGAAAGCATATCTTTAAATCTTTAATCTTCAGAGGGTCCTCTGTCCTACAGGGCTGGGAAAATGTCAACACTTACTTTGGAAGCAATGATGAGAGTCCTTTTGCCAACAGGACAGACCACTAGGAGCCATTCTTCAGTGAGGTCAGCTGGTACATCCACCAGCCATTCGGACAGCATCAGCTGCAGGAGGGAAAGAGAGAGACAGGTCAATCACAGACAATTCCTTCATGTGTGTACCACCGCAAATTGTCCTCCAGCACTCTCTAAACACTATTTCATAAGAATAATTAGAATTTCTTTGAGTGGTGAGAAAGAACAGAGTGACTGTAAGAAGAATGGAGGGTTATGGGCTATGTGAGAGGGAAGGGTTAGATTGATCATGACGTAGGTTCATGTAGGCCAGCACAACATTGTTGGCCAAAGGGCCAATACTGCAGTATGCTGGTCTACGTTGTACGTTCTAAAGCGCAGGCAGTTACTGAACTGCTGTGGTTTAACAGAGCACCAGGCCAAGGAATGTAATGGTCCATGAATGACTTTTCACAGGAGTCCAAGTTTGAGGAATGGGAAGAGTCGCAAGTTCAGGCTAATGACCTGAAGCATGAATTCTCTCTCTGAGCCCATGCTGCTGAATATTTCCACCATTTGTCATTTTTATATCAGAGTCCACAAGGGTTTCTTCCAGGAAAAATACTACCCGAGATCCATATTTCAGACATTCGGTCATCCCTGAAGTAGTCGGAATTATGTAGAGATTTTAAGTATTTCCCATGCAACCATTTGATTTTCCGAACGCCGATGCTGGAAGTCCAAAGCAACACACACAAAATGCTGGAGGAACTCAGCATCCTGCCCTGTGGAAACCCCCAACAACTAAACAAAACAGACATTCCTTCACCACACCAACCTGCCAAGTGTTCACTCCTTCCAAGTCTATGTTCTTTTTCAAGCTGTCCAGTGCAGCTCAGTAGATGACACTCTCACTGATAAAGCAGAAGGCTCTGGGCTTGACTCCCAGGTCAAAAGTCCCAACCAAAATTCCAGTGCAATACTGAGAGTGTGCTGCCACAACAGTAGTGATGCTTTTTGAACAAACTGCCGCACAAAGGCTCTGCCTGCACTCTCCAATTGAAGCAGCTCCATTTCCCCAGAATTCCCTTCTGCATCAAATCAGTATTTACTCACAACCATTGAAACACTCATTGTTTGTCTCTCCACAGACGCTGCCTGGCACTCGAACCACTTTCCATTTCAGTCACTGTCTGATTTGGCAACCGTTGCTCATTATCATCAACTGACTAGTTAAAGGAGCATGCAATGCTTGAATTAGCTGCTCATTTTCTAGGTCACAATTCATTTCAGTATTTCAGTTGGCTGTTCATGGTTTGGGATGTCTTGTGAAAAGTGCTACAAAAATGTAAGTGTTTCTTCCTTGCACTGAAAGGTTGAACCTAAAACCTCCTCCCTGCCAAGTTTCCACTCTCTCCCTGACAGGTGATTTCCCACAGAGAAAACAAAGGGAGCAGCAAAGCTGCTGCCCAAGAACCGGCTTCAGATCCAGAGAGGTGAGGGTGCCAGGACCATGAATCTTTTTACTAAACAGTCTAATCTATCTGCTGTACCCAACACAGGACTGATCAGACACTCAGATACACAAGCCAAGGAGACCAATTCATCTCTACATCACATACAGGCAGATCGTTCATCTTTTCTAAAACAAGGATGAGCCACTGTGGTTTGTGACAAATGCCAGAAATGCGACCAGGAAGAGGTTCACTGTTGACCTTTCCCTTTCAGATCAGTTGCAGAAAATATTTACCTTGTGATTTCTCGGCAGCTCCCAGGTTCCCAAATCCTGTCCGTTTTACAGACAGGCTTAGCACTTGCAAACGTTCTATGAAACAAGCAGTTATTTATCTAACTGGGTTATATGGTTGCCTTACGCTGACCCCCTAGGCCTGAATCGACGTAGTAGGGGTAGGGGTAGTAGTTATATGGCTGCATGGGTGTATTCGACGCATGTTGTGGATGGTCGTTTCATGGTGACAGGACAAGAGGTCAGGAAGTGCACAGGCGACACCTCCCAACCACCATGTGTCCTCCTCCACCAGGATGGGCAAAGGGAGACATGTATAAAACCACCACCCCAACATCGACAAACATTACACAGGAAGAGCAGCAACCTCTCATTCACCTCTACACTGAGAGATTTTTTTTGCAGCTTCAGTACAAATAACTTTGATGTAAGGTCAAGAGTCAGAATCAGGTTTATTTACACAGCCACGTGTCGTGAAATTTCTTGCTTTGTGACAACAGTACAGTGCAAAACATAAAAATCACTAAACATTAAGTAACCAAATGGTGCAAAAGAGGAACAGTGAGCTAGTGTGTCCATCGACTGTTCAGCACCCTGATGGAGAGGAGAAAGGGAAGAACCTGTTCCGAAAACGTTGAATGTCCGTCTTCAAGCTCTTGCACCTCCTCCCTGATGGTAATAAAGAGGGCATGTCCCAGAAAGAAGATGCCTTTAATATTGGATGCCGCCTTCTTGAGACATCATCGCTTGAAGCTTGTGCCCATGATAGAGCTGGCTGACTCTACAAACCTTGGCAGCCTCTTTTGATCCTGTGCACTGGAGCCTCCATACCAAATGGTGCTGTGCACCCATAGAAACTGGGTATTCAAAGGTTCATTTATTATCAAAGTATACAACTCTGTCCTCTCCAGACAGCCACAAAACCAATAAAGAAAAGAATGGCGATATGATCTTCAGCCCTCAAATCCCCTCTCCCTGCACAAAAATACAAACAAAAACAGGGATATCAAGCTAGATACCAAACTCTTCAAACTCCTAACGAAGTATAGCCACTTCTTTGTGATTATATCAATATGATGGGCTCAGGAACTTGAAGCTGGTGACCACTCTGACCACTCAATGAGGATTATTGTGCGTTTTCACAACTTCCCCTTCCTGGCGTCCACTATCAATTTTCACTGATATTTTAGATTATGAAGACACGCAGTCCTCTTTTATTGTCATCTAGTAATGCATGCATTACGAAATGATACAATATTCCTCCGGTGTGATATCACAAAACACAGGACAGACCAAGACTGAAAAAACTTATAAAACCACATAATTATAACACATAGTTACAACAGTGCAACAACACCATAACTTGATGAAGAAGTCCATGAGCACAGTAAAAGTTCAAAGTCTCTCAAATGTCTCACATCTCACGCAGCTGGGAGAAGGAAGAACTCTCCCTGCCATACCCGACCACGGTCCGACTCTGAGTCATCCGAAAACTTCTAGCTCTGATCAGCTCTCCGACACCGAGTACTGAGCGCCATCTCTGTCCAAACGATTTGACCTCAATCTGGTTGCCAACAGCAGGCAAAGCCGAGGATTTTGAGGCCTACCCTCCGAAAGATTCCCGACCACGCAGTAACGACAGCAGCAAACGAGCATTTCAGAAATTTCTCCAGATGCTCCTCTGTGCTTTCACGTCCATCTCCATCAAATCAGAATTGTCCATGGCCCCTATTTAACGGATACGATATCATTTTTCACCGGAGGGCTGCGCACACACGGTGCGCTGCTCACTCTCCTCCCGCTGTTGAGTGCAAGGTTGTTACTGCAACTCTATTCAACCAGCCAATCTATCTCACTCTTTTATGCCCACTAGTTGCCATGGACTCACCTCTTCAATGCAAGCCAGGGACCCTATTCCAAGTGCAACTGTTGCATATGGCTGCTGTACGACTACAAGACCAGATACAAAGAGTATCCCACCTTTCAGCTCATCATTGTTGAGCCCCAACCCTGCACTCAGTATTGGATCCAGTCGTAAACCAGACCAGCCATCTGCCAATAATGCACAGGCTCACTATTTATCACAATGGGCCACACATTCAAAGCACAGCTGCGGCAAGAGCTGTTCACTCGATGGTGTGCGACTCTTCAGAACTGTTTCCATTGTCAGCAATTTGGAAAAAGTCAAGATTTTTTTTTCAGACAGAGATACAGTTTTGATATGCAAGGAGTTAAAAGATTACTGGCAGTTGGTAGGATTGTGGTTACAGTCAGTTTGAAAATGCTGAATGATCCAGCACTGTCAAAGGCCTGAAAGGCTCTTCCGGCTCCTAAATCATGTGCTCAGTGATTGGTGCCTAAGCCAAGGGCTCTTTACGAACGAACAGTGGGAACTCAGCATGATTCAGTCAGTCGGTGTTATTGACAATAGCTGAAGGGTAAATATATCAGCATAGTCCCCCCCTGAAGGGCAGGTGGGGATGATGCAATGTCTCATCCACAGGGCAGCATGGATGAAGGGATCCCCTAGTGTTCCAACTGCTGGAAAACTGAGCCAAATGCGAGATCGGTGATATGGACGTGGCACCAAAACACAAGGACCCACACAGTGAAATTAACAAGATTGTTCGATCACATACAAGGCTAACTTGGGAAAGAGATCACAATTTGAAGGAGTCTGTAACCAACAAATACTTGAGTGTACACACTAGGCTTCATAAAAGATTAGAATGTAAAAGACTATTCAACTTACTGTGTGCGTACACTGCAGTACAACAACATTCTGGTATCGATTGCCTGGGAATCCCAGTGGTTTGCCAACTCACTGATCTCCCTGTAGAGACATCAGGTTCCATTTCTGGCAGTCCCTTTAAACTCAATGGTTTCACTGAAAAGTTTATTACACTATTGTGCAATGTGAAACAGAAGTGTGTCGAGGGTATTAATAAGAGTAACACCCAATATTGCAGGAATTCCATTATTATGCATCACGAAAATCCTGAGGGTGTTGGGATTGTTGTCTACACACTCTGCTAACACTGGACTAGGATACTATACATCATCTCCTTATGCTTCTATTTACTTCATAATCTATTTAACTTTGCCTTAAGAAAGCCAGGAGATGATCCAGCAGAGAGCCTTTTAATCAGACTTCACTTCAGATGGCCTATGTAAAGGAGGTCCCTCTCCTTCTTATAGCTTTATGATCATGCACATTTTGAAGGGCATTAAGCAAACAACTCATTTGCAATTTGCAAGAGATCGTTGATTTCTATAGAAGGGTGGGCAATTGCATCATCATGGAGGCATAACAGACTCCAGAATCACCAATAAGACGCTGGAAGAACACAGTTGGTGGATCAGTATCTGTGGAGGAAAACATTTTGGGTTGAGACCCTTCATCTGGACTAGAGTGAAGAGGAAATATTGCCAATACAGCAGTACAGAGGGTGGGAAGGAGGCTGGTAGATGCCAGGTGGAATCAGATGGGGAGGGGATGATGGGCAGAATTATGGTATTTGGTCCAATAAGTTTGCTTTGCCATTCAATCATGGCTGATATGTTAACCCTCTTAATTCCACTCTCCTGCCTTCCCCTCGTAACCTTTGATGTCCTTACTAATCAAGAACTTATCAACCTCCACTTTAAATATATCTAATGAGTTGGGTTCCATAGCCGTCTGTGGCAAAGAACACCACAAATTCACTACACTCTGACTAAAGAACTTCCTCCTCATCTCTGTTCTAAAGAGACACCCTTGTATTCCAAACCTGTGCCCTCTGGTCCTAGACTACCCCACTTCAGGAAACATCCTCTCCACATCCACTCTATCCAAATCTTTTAATATTCAATAGGTTTCAGATGAGCAGATGGTGCATATCACAAATTCTGGTTATGCATCCACTGACGCCAGGCAGATAACCTCTGAAGAGTATTCATAATAGCTGGAGTCACTAGTCTTGTAAAGACACTGCCCAGAAAAAGACAATGGCAAAATTCATACAAAAATTTGTCAAAAACAATCATGGTCATAGAAAGACCATGATCACCTATGTCATACAACACGACACATAATGAACAAACAAATTATTAACTCTTACAGCTATCTAGACTACAGCTTTTCCCACCCTGTCTCCTGTAAGGATACCATTCTTTCTCTCAGTTTCTCCATAGATCATAGATTCACAAATCCATCAGAGCAATATAGGCTCTTTGTATCCTTCGGTTTCTCAATACAAATCTGCTCTCAATACAAAGCTTTCCTTTTCCAGACATCTGAAATATCCTCCATTTCCAGGAAATGTTGTCTCCCTTTTGCTCTGGCTGATGGAGCCCTTTTCTGCAACCCTTCTGTGTCTTGGACTTTTGGTCTCACACTTGCTCCCACCATGCCTTAGATAGGACAGAGACAGAGTACCCCTAATCTTTGCATCAGCGCATCATCTGTTATCATTTCTGCCAGATGCAATGAAACCCCACCACCAGCCACCTCTTCTCACCTTACTCCTTTCCGCCACCCTGATGCCAAAACATTGACAGTTACCTTCCCTCTACAGATGCTGCTGGATCCATTGAATTTTCCAACAGTTTGCATGTTACCACATCCATTAAGTGGCCTTTTAAATTAATTTGGAGAGTAATTTATACAGCACAGAAACAGGCCCTTTAGCTTTAACTGTTCACCTTGAACAAGCTGCCTGCCTAAGCTAGTCCCACTTGCCTGTGTTTGGCCCATATCACTCTAAATCTTTCCTAACCATGACCCATTTTTGGCAACTGAATTCATAGAACATACGAATTCAGTCATTAAAGCATTTCTATAAAACCTGTTGATGTCTTGCTTCCCCTCCTAGTGTCAGCCACAGTGTTTCTGTCCCGCAGCCACTCTCATTTGCTGAAAACTGATGAAACATGACAAACCAAGCATTCAGTGATAAATGACAGCATTACAAAGCATTTCTGCCTGGAATTGTCACCTTTGTCCACCCTCCCTCTATGTAAACAAGACCTTTATACAGTGTGCCTTTTGAACTAATCAAGCAGCTAGAAGCAGCGCCTTGCCCTGAGATGGCATCTGTCCGTTTCTATCCACAAATTCCCCAACAGATATTTTTTGGCTCCATTTTCTAGTATCTGGGTCTACTCAGTAGCTAAACATCCACACTGATTCAACCCTTTTAAAGCTTGGACAACGGAGAAGGTGTGCCATATAAATTTGGGGAAAAAACAGAACGCTGGGAGAACTCAGTGGGTCAAGCAGCATCTGTGAAGGCAAAACATGCAAGTTAACACTTCAGGTTGAGACTGAGAGAGGAGAGAAAACACTGGCAGCATTTATCAGTGCAGGGTAGTAGTGGGAGAGGACCGAGGCTGGTGGATGGGAAGGGAATAATGGGCAGATGGAACCAGTTACAGGGAGCAGGGCCTTTTTGGATATCCACTTCTTGGTCACTTTTCTGACTACGATATGGGACAGATAATGGCTGTAAAGTGTGACCAAGGCATGTGAGTGAGTGTGTGTGTATACAGAACACAAAAGGTGAGTGGTTTACCTGAAATTGAAAAATTCAATGTCCACGCCAACTTGTCAGCTTCCAGTTTGCATTTGGTCTCTCCATACCAATGGAAAAGGTCAAGAAACAAGACAGGCCAGTGTGGGAGTGGGAAGGAGAGATAAAGTGACATGTAATTGGAATTTCAGGATTGCTATTGTGGACAGAGTGTGGGTGATCTGCAGAAGGGTAACCTAGCCTACAGATGGTTTTACTGATGTACAGGAAGCCACATCGAGAGTATGAATGCATCAAACCAGGCTGGAGGATGTGCACATGAATCTCTGCCTCATCTGGAAGGGTCCTTTCAATCCTTTTCACAAAGCAAAAGGGTAGAGACTATTAACTTCAGTGAGTTTGAAACAGCTACAGTACTTTCCCTACCCTAGCACAGATGAATGGAGCAGGGAAGCAACCTCATGAATTGGTTCCTCCTATTTTTCCATGCACTGAATGCACAGGACATGGCACTACACTGCCACCTGCAGTCAGGAACCAAAACTACAACACTTCCCTACAGATGTCCATTCCCCATCAGGAAGGTCTCAAAGCCCTCAACTTATTTCTCTACAAGAATCCAACCCGTTCCCCTCCACCAACACTCTCATCTGCCTGGCTGAACTTAACTTGTACCTCTCCAGACAACTTTTCTTCTGATTCCTCTTGGTTCCTACAAATTAAAGGTGTACTGCGGACGTCCCCCCCGGGTTCTAGTCACTATTCCAAACCTTCTTTGGGGCGGGGAGTATACCCCTCAACAATGATATGGTAAGCTAAACTACTGGAGTGCCACGTGGGTGGCTATAAATACAGATATGTACTGACTATAATGGAAACGTATGTAAAGGATGAAAAGTTATTGAATGGTTTATTGTATATATTTATTTTTGAATAAAGTATATTTTGAAATTTAAAAAAAAAATTGGTGAATGCATTGGTACTGCTTCTTGCACCCATTACTTCCACCTCGCCCTGAAACTCACATGGACCATTTCCAGCTCTTTTCTCCCTTTCCGTGACCCGTCTTCAACTAAACTTATCCACTGATTCCTACAATTGTCTAAACTACACATTTTCTCATCGTCTCCTGTAAGGATGCCATTCCTTTTTCCAAGTTTCTCCATCTCTATTACAAAGATCACAGTCATAAAGCAGTGCTGCACTTATACAGGCTCTTCATTTACATAAGGGAAGGATAAATTGGGGAATGTGTTAATTCAGAATGAGGCATTGGTTTTGACGGTTCCCATATGAAGAGAATTTCATTCTTTGAATGAGCGGGGAGCGTGGGGTTCTATTTAGGGGATCTTCAGAACTGTGGAGAGGAGTGGGGGAGGGGAGAAGAGGCTCTTATTTCCCACATATTTTGTACTTGTGGAAAACTCATGTCTGCTCTCAATACAAAAGTTTTCATTCCTGGACATCTATTTCCAGGAAATGTAGCTTCATTTCTGTTGTGGCTGATGGAGCCCTCTCTTGGATCTCTTCCATTTTTCAGACTTCCGGTCTCACGCTCCATCCATCAGATTGAACACAGATAGAGTCTCCCTAATCCGCACATCAGTTTATCATTCCTTATCATTTCCGCCAGCTGCAACAACATCCTATTATCAGCTGCCTCTTCTTCACCCTGTCCCTCTCTGCCGCCCTGATGCCAAAACGTCGACAGATGCTGCTGGATCCACTTGAGTTTTCCAACAGTTTGTATGTTACCACATCCATTAAATGGTCTTTTAATTTTGAGAGCCAGTTATACAGCACAGAAACTGTTGGCCCAAACTGTTCACGTTGAACAACCTGCCTGAGTTAATCCCACATCCTCTAAACCAGGGGTTCTAACCTTTGTTATGCCATGGACCAATACCATTAAGCAAGGGGACCACTGACCCCAGTTTGGGAACTCCTGCTCTAAACTTCTCCTAACCTTGTGCCCTTCTTGGCAATTGAATTTATTGAACAAAAACAGAATCAGTCTTTAAAGCAGCTTCTATAAAAGCTGTTGATGTTTTGGTGGGAGGCTTATTCAAATAAATCACCTTCCAGCTAGCCTCTTTCACCTCCTGCCACCTTTTTATTTTGGCATCTTCCCCCTTCCTTCTCAGTCCTGTAGAGGTTCCTCGGCCTGAAACGTTGCTGTTTATCCATTTCCACAGACGCTGCCTGACCTGCTGAGCTCCTCCAGCATTTTGTGTGCATTGTTTTGTCAATCAACTTGTTTTTTTGAAATAGTGGGAAATATGCAAGTAAAAGCACGTCAATACTGAAAAAAGAGCTCGTATTAATAACATTTTATATAAAAGACAAGCCAAATTAATAACTTGAAAATATCTTTTTACTCAGCTTAGCACAATATAGTGATACCCAGTATTAATTGAGTAATCCTGGTAAATTTACATGATATTGACCACTAATAGAACTGTTGCCTTTTTGACTAAATGGAGTTTACACAATCGTCCTGTGACCCTGTGGGTTTGGGAAGCAGAAAGATACCATTGTTGGACCAGGTATGATGGGGATGGATGAAATGGGAGGATGGAATGGAACGTTCACAGTTTTTACAAAGGTGTAAGAATCTGTTCTGTTCTCCCAATTGCTCCACCTCTCTCAATCTTGCTCTGATGATGAAGAGCACACACACAAAATGCTGGAGGAACTCAGCAGGCCAGGCAATATCTATGTAAATGAGTAAAGGCTGAGACCTTTCACCAGAAACTTCACCAGGAGTCTTGCTGAAGGGTCTTGGCCCAAAACATCCACTGTACTCTTTTCCATAGATGTTGCCTGGTCTGTTGAGATCCTCCAGCATTTTGTGTGTGTTGCTTTGGATTTCCAGCATCTGCAGATTTTCTCAAGTTTCTGATGAAGAAGATTTCCACACAGGTACATCCAAGGTACCTTCCCGGTTCCCGAACCGTAGCTTCCCCTCCACCCCAGTAGAAAACATCCCACTTATTTCCTGCACCAGCTCAGAACAAGAATAGAATGATCATGGTCTTCATCTTCCAACTCACCAGCCTCCACATCAAACAAGATCATCTTTTGCATCGGTAAGCAATGGCGACTGTCTGCAAGGGCTTTAGTAAGGTTCTTGACACATGATTTCACATGGCAGACTGATCTAGCAGAGTAGGTCATAGGGAATTCAGGGGGAAGCTAGTGAGGTGGATTCAGAACTGGCTCAATGATAAGATTCAGGCGGTGATGGTTAAAGATTGCTTCTCTGACTGGAGGCCTGCTACTAAGTGAAGTGCCCCAGGGTCAGTTTTGAGACCTCTGTTATTCATTATTTATGTAAATGATTTGAATGTCAGTGTACATGACTCAATTAGCAAGTTTGCTGATGTAGCAGTTACAGAGCCAGTGTAAGATCAGAATTCAATTCCCACCATTGTCTGTAAGAAGTTTGTAGGTTCTCCCCATATTTGCATGGATGTACTCTAGCAGCTCCAGCTTCTTCCCACATTCCAGACATGCAAATTGCAGGCATGCTAAGTTGGTGCCATAAGTGTGATGTCACTTGCCTTGCACAATTCTCACTGATTTGGTTTGACGCAAACGACACAATTCACTGTATGCTTTGATATACATGTGACAAATGAAGCTAATCTTTTTAAAATCTTCCTCTTTAAATCAGTGGGTCTTGTTGGCAGTGAAGCAGGCCAAAGAGGTGAATGAATTACAAAGAGACCTACATTGGTTATGGAGACAGTCTGAGGAACAGTAAATGGATTTCAACTTAGCTAAGCGTGAGGTGATGTGTTCTTGAGAGTCAAACCGATGTACAACATATTGTGAATGGCAGGGCACTAACAAGTGTTGTGGAACAGAGGGACCTGGGAGTACAAGTACACAGTTTACTGAAAGCAGCCAAGCAAGTAAACAAGGTGATGATGGCAACATTTAGCATGTTGGTCTTCATCAGTCAAGGTATTGAGTTGAGGAGTAGGGACATTATGTTGCAGTTTATGTGGCATTGGTGAGGCTATGTTTGGAATATTGTGTATGGTTTTGCTCACCCTGTTATGTGAAAGACATTGTCAAGCTGGAGTGGGCGCAGAAGAGATTCGCAAGGATGCTGTCGGAGCTAGAGGGCCTGAGTTATAGGGAGAGGTTGGCCACACTGGATCTTTATTCCTTGTAACGTAGGACATGAGGGGTGACCTCACAGAAGTTTATAAAATCATTAAGGAGTCTGGACAATCATCGTCTTTCCCCCAAGATTGATGAGACAAAAGTTGAGGGCAGAGATACAAGATAAGAGAGAGACTTAAGAGAGACCTGATAGGGTAATTTCTTTACACCAAGAGAAGTGAGTTCCAGTAATGAGTTGCCAAAGGAAGTAGTAAAGGTGAAAACAATTGCAACGTTTTGGAGGCATTTGTAAAGGTACATGGAGGGGAGGGGCTCAGAGGGTTGTAGGTTGAATATGACTAACTGGGACTAGTAACGGGGATGCTGTGATTGGCATGAACCAGTTGGGCCGAAGGGCATGTACCCTTGCTGTTTGACTCTACTTTCTTCTGGTTTCAACAATCCCACCACAGACACATCTTCCCCTCCAGCATTTTAAAGGTACCATTCCTACCAACTTGCCTAGTCAGCTCTTCCATTGACTCCTTCCCTCTTTATAGCACGTTCTCACGCAACACCTACTCTTCCACCTCTTTCTTTCCCACAGACCCAAGATCCAAACAGTCCTTTCAAATGAAGCAATGATTCATCTTCACTTCTTCCAACCACACCTACTGATCTTTTGCACTGGAGAAAGCAGATATAAATAGCTTTCCTCAGGAGCAACCCTGAGATTCCTGTTGCCTGACAGTTTAATCTTACATCACACACCCACTCCAAACTATCTGTCTGTGGCATCTTGCACAGTTATAACAAGGCCATAGCTTAAGGACAGAATTTCATCGTCCTTCTTTGTCACAATGCATTCTCCAGACTCAAAAATTAAATTCTCCAACTTCAGTTCACTTGCTTTCTCTGCCTGCATCAAAAATGATCAGTTCTATAAACTATTCACGTGATACTGACTCAGTTCCTTTTGCTCTCTTCTTTGGCACAGTTGGTCATGTCCAACAACCCTGTATTTTGCAGTATCATACACTCCTTTAGTTACATTATCACTTCTCAAATGCTACCATTAGTCCATCGACTACACTTAACCTGGCTTCACTCTATTGGAGTTATTCCCTTTGTCACATCTGTCCCTTCCCCGCCTTCTCTACAGCTTAAAACCAATTTTTCTTTCTCTCTTCCCTAGTTCTGACAGAAACTCTTCAACATGAAATGTTAACAATCACTTCATTTCAAAGATGTTACCTGACCTGCTGACAGCTTCCAGCATTCTCAGTTTTTATAACTTTAAGCCAAGCCTGGAGAAAAGGACATGTATTGATACAGTCTCCTTCACCAGCTCTTGAGCTTGCAGACTGCCCTACAACCAGCTGTGTAGTTACTGACCCTTTTCCATGACATCTTAGATGGAGTAAAACCAGAGATTCCAACTTCATTTAAAGTGGAAAATGACTCAGTGTATGTGGTGCATGGAACACCCTGCCAGGAGTGGTGGTGAAGGCAGATACACTACGGTCACATGAGAAATTCTTAGATAGGCATATGGATGATAGAAAAATGGAAGGCTACATAGGAGGGAAGGGTTAGATAATCTTAAAATAGGTTATAAGGTCAGCACAACATTGAGGGCCAAAGAACCTGTACTATATTGTAATGTTCTTTGATTCCCAGATTGTTATGCCCTCATTCTATTTTCCTTATTCTGGAATCACTCTCTGGGGTAAGAAGTTCTCGTATCAACACTAAGAACTCAAATCATCTTAAAAAGCTCAATGAAATCATCCTTAACCTTCTTAATTGAGGATCTGCAAAACATGGCATCATTATTTAACCACTAATGCCTGATCGTTTACTTCACATTTGAAACCAAATATTACCCCACCTGCTCCACTTCCCCACCCTGCTGATCTCCAACCAACCCTGTGGTGACGATCTTGCCTGACCTGATCTCCATATTGCTTGATCTCGCATGCCATAATGATGTATAACCTTCTAACCCCAGTCACGTCCACTATGAACCGGAGTTCTTGAATCCTTGTATTTTCCCTATCCCAACCTTTATTGCATAATATGCAAGAGGCAGATTATATAGGCCAAGAGATGCTGGGAAACTCGTATCCTTATCCTTGATTCTTCTGAAGAGTATGTTAGGCTTTGGTTCAATAACCACCAGTGATATATTTTCCTAGGTTTGTCACTGTTTAGCAATACTAAGTGTTACAGTCTCCGTTTCTGCTTGTTTTTCCAAAAAAACACTGATGTATAAACATCTACCATCAATAAGTTTCTGCAGGAGGCAATGCCTCCAGAAGGCAACACCTCATTATCAAAACATCCGAAGGGTCTCGGCCCAAAACGTCAACTGTACTTTTTTTTCATAGATGCTGCCTGGCCTGTTGAGTTCCTCCAGCATTTTGTGTGTGTTGCATCCATCATCAAAGATCCCCACAATCCAGGACATGCCACCTTCTCACAGCTTCCATCAGGCTGGAAGTATGAAAGCCTGAAGTCCCACAGCACCAGGTTCAAGAACAGCTATATCCCTTCAACCATTTGATACTAGAACCAACATGTACTACTCTAATCACTACAGTTTGCAACACTATGATCACTTTAGTCATTTTGCACCAGGATGAACTTGTTTTTGTTCTAAAAATTACATATAATCAGGACATTGAGTATGGGAACTGGGACATTATGCTGCAGTTGTACAAGTCGCTGGTAAAGCCGGACTTGGGACTATTGTGTTGAGTTTTGGTTACTATGTTATAGGAAAGAAGTGGTTAAACTGGAAAGAGTTCAGAAGATACTTACAAGGATGTTGCCAGAACTAGGCAGCCTGCTGTATAGAGAGAAGTTGCCCAGGCTAGGTCTTTATTCAAAGCTCAGATGGAATGTGGGAGGAAAAAGGAATACTTTATAGGAATGTTTAAAATTACAAAGCACAGATAAGGTGGACAGTAACAGTCATTTCCGCTCTGTTGGGGAATTAAAAACTAGAGGGCATCAGAATCAGAATCAGGTTTAATATCACTAGCATGTGTCGTGAAATCTGTTAACATAATGACAGCAGTACAATGTAATACGTAACAATATAGAAAAAAGTAAATCAATTACAGGAGGGGATATATATAAAAAATTAAATTAAAAATAGTGCAAAAACAGAAATAATAAAAAGGTGAGGTAGTATTCACGCATTCAATGTCCATTTAGGAATCGGATGGCAGAGGGGAAGAAGCTGTTCCTGAACTGCTGACGGTGTGCTTTCATGCTTCTGCCCCTCCTTTCTGACAGTAACGATGAGGAGAGAACATGCCCTGGGTGATGGCGGTCCTTAATGATGGACACTGCCTTTCTGAGGCACCACTCCTTAAAGACATCTTGGCTACTACGGTGGCGAGTACCCAAGATGAAGATGACGAATTTTTACAACTTTCTGTAGCTTCTTTTGATCCTGTGCTGTAGCCCTCCTCCCTTACCAGTGATGTAACCTGTCAGAATGCTCTCCACAGTACATCTGTAAAAATCTTTGAGTGTTTTAGGTGACCAAATCTCCTCAAACTCCAAATGAAATATAGCCACTGTTTTGCCTTCTTTATAGCTGCATCAATATGTTGGTACCAGCTTAGGTCCACAGAGATCTTGACACACAGAAACTTGAAATTGCTCACTCTCTCCACTTCTGATCCCTCTATGAGGACTGGTTTGTGTTCCCTTTCCACAGTCCACAACCAGCTCTTTAATCTCAATGGCATTGAGTGCAAGGTTTTTGCTGCGACACTGCTCAACTAGCCAGTATATCTCACTCCTGTATGCCCTCTCGTTTCCATCTCAGATTCTGCCAACAATAGTTGTATCATCAGCAAATTTATGGATGGCTTTTGAGCTATGCCCAGCCACACAATCATTGGTATACAGAGATTAGAGCTGTGGGCTTAGCACACATCCGAGGTACAACACTGTTGATCATCAGCAAGGAGGAGATATTATTACCAATCCGCACAGATTGTGGTCTTCCGGTTAGGGAGTCAGGGATCCAATTGCAGAGGGAGCTACCGAGGCCCAGGTTCTGGAGCTTATCAATCAGGATTGTGGGATTGATGGTGTTGAACACTGAGTTATAGTCAACAAACAGCATCCTGACATAGTTATTTGTATTGTCCAGATGATCTAAGGCCATGTGAAGAGCCATTAAGATTGCCTCTGTTGTTGACCTATTGTGGTGATAGGCAAATTGCAGTGGGTCCAGGTCCTTGCGGAAGCAGGAGTTGATTCTAGACATGATCAACCTCTCAAAGTATTTCAATCACCGTAGATGTGAGTGCTACTGGACGATAGTCATTATGGCAGCTCACACTGCTCTTCTTGGGCACCAGTATAATTGTTGCCCTTTTGAAGCAGGTGGGAACTTCCAACTGTAGCAGTGAGAGGTTGAAAATGTCTTTCAATAATCCGCCAGTTGGTTGGCATAAGTTTTTAGAACCTTACCAGGTACTCCATTGGGGCTTGCTGCCTTGTGAGGGTTCACTAGACAGCCTAACATCAGCCTCTGAGACAGAGATCACAGGGTCATCGGGTGTGGCAGGGACTTTCACAGCTATTTGTATTCTCCCTTTCAAAGTGGACATAACAGGTGTTGAGCTCATCTGGTAGTGAAGCATTGCTGCCATTCATGCTAATAGGTTTCGCTTTGTAGAAAGTAATGTCTTGCAGACCCTGCCAGAGTTGACATGCATCTGACATCGCCACCAACCTCGCTCGGAACTGTTACTTCACTCTTGAAATAGGAAGTTATACCTGGATTTCAAGTACAGACCGAGGATGCTAGACTTAAAGATACTACAGATCAAGCCCTCAGCAGACGACGAACCTCCTGGTTCTCCACTGCTTTTGGTTTGAGAATGTACAGCAAGTTTTCAAAGGCACACACTCATCCACGCAGCTTCTAATGAAGTTGGTGACAACTGTGGCGTACTCATCCAGATTCAAAGATGAATTTCTGAAGACAGTCCAGTCCACCGAATCAAAGCCGTACTGTAATCGCTTCTGTGCTTCCCTGGTCCATACCTTCTTGGTCCTCACTACTGGTGCTGTAGTCTTCAGTCTCTGCCTATACTCAGGAATAGAAGTACAGCCAGGTGATCAGACTTTCCAAAGTGTGGGTGTGAGACAGCACGGTAAGCGCTCTTGATGGTGATGTAACAGTGGTCCAGTGTGTTGTTTCCTCTGGTACTACAAGTGATTTGTTGATGATAATTATTTAGTGACTTTTTCAAGCTGGCCTGGTTAAAATCCCCCAATATGATGGTAAGGGTGCCAGGGTGTGCTGTTTAGGGGCAGAAGAGAAAGACTTAAAAGGGATCTGAGAGGCAACTTCTTCAAGCAGATGACAGTAGGTATATCGGATGAGCTGTAGGAGGAAGAGGTTAAGGCAGGTTCAATAATATAATTTGAGAAGCCCTTGAATAGGGACATACAAGGTCAAGGCATAGAGGGATATATGGCCAAACGCATGAATTTGGAACTCAAGATCAGTAAGACAAAGGAGATGGAGATCGACTTCAGGAAGACCAAGCCTGCACAGCTCCCTGTTACTACTGATGGTGAGGATGTGGATGTGGTGAGGACCTACAAGTAACTGGGGATGCACATAAATGATAGACCTGAGTGGAACACCAACAGAGGCTGTGTACAAGAAGGGCCAGCGTGGCCTCTCCTTCACAAGTTCTACCAGTCTATATCGTCAGTACAATTTTCTAAGTGGTGGTGTTCTGGGGCAAATGCATCAACACAGGTGATGCCAACAGGCTGAATAAACTGATTAGAAAGGCTGGTCCTGTTATAGGAATCAAACTGGACACACTCTAGGCTGTAATAGGACAAAGGACAAGACTGTTTGAGGTCACTTACTTTTATTCTTTCTTATATCTCTTCTAATATTTGTATATCTGTGCACTTGTAATATTACTGTGACACTAATCTCCTTTGGGATGAATAAAGAATTTATCTATCTAGCTGAGTGAGCAATGTGGTCAGCATGATTCATCGGGCAGAAGGGCCTGTTTCTGTGCTGTGTTGCTCTCTGACTATGACTCTAACTTATGTTTATGATTTGCTTGTGAATGCTGCATATTTGATACTATATGTTTCTGATGTTGCTGAAAGTATTGTCATTGTACCTGTGCATACATGTATCTGTGCACCTGACAATGACCATCAAGGAAAATGAAGCTGGATTTGGAATGATGAAGCAGCATCAGTACTGCCCATATTCCCAATACAATGCTGAATTGTTTCCTTGGAGAACACACTTGGAAAGTGACTTTCTGAATATCTGCTGACCTGGTTTGCATAACGTTTGGGCAGTTTCTTCTTTGCCACCTCAACTTCCATTTCCTCTTTCTCATCGGACTTCTCCCCACTGTCCTCACCTCCCGTCCAGTCATCTTCAGCCAGACGCCTTGCGTGATTAACGTAGTTCAGCCGCTGCCTTTGATCCAGAAAAGAGCAAGTGAATATGAAGTTGCTGCAGTGAAAAGCTTAAGTACAATGCAAGAGGGAAAGGACCTGCATTTATTTGAGTTAACAACCTTAGAACAATCCAAAGCCCCATTTTTGTTACCGCTGTTGCAATAAGGGAAATACAGTAATTAATTCTGCACAGTAAGCTCCCACCATAAGATAGTAACACTGGTCAGGACAAATTTTGCTTCCTGAATACTTTTAGATATATCTTTTGGATTTTGGGCTGCTGATTATGAACATCATCATGAAATTTCCCTATCACATACTATTTTTTTAAAATCACCTGCACTTGCTATTTCAATTCATAATTCAAGTCAAAATAACTGATGCCAAGATTAAGGAAGGCACTTTTGTTGGTCCCCAAATAAAACAGGTCATCAATGACAGACAATTCAAAGAACTTCTAGGGGGTCCGGAGAAAATCACATGCAAGGCATTCAAAGATTTTGTTGAAAATTTTCTTGGCAACAAAAGAGCACCAAACTACGTGCAGCTGGCTGATAACGTGCTTCGAGCAATAAAAAAGAACAAACCACGAAGTGCAATGTGTCACTAAAGATTCATTTTCTGCATTCCCATTTAGACTTCTTCCCTGTAAATCTTGGCGCTGTCAATGACAAGCATGGTGAAAGGTTTCACTAGGACTTTGCAGTCATGGAGAAATGGTATCAGAGCAATTGGAATCCATCAATGCTGGCTCATTATTGTTGGATACTTAAACGAGAAACACTGAATGCAAATGAAAATTATCAACAAAATTTTTTTTGCTTAGTTGAATTATTGCAAAATATCAGCACTGTTATGCAGTTAAACACGTTATGTTCAATAAAAGTTAATTTCTTGTTTCTCCAAATTCCTACATGATACAAGTAGTCTGAAATTATATTTGAGTTCAGCTTCAAGTTATCTAACATAAACAAAAAAATACTTCCGAGGAAACAAAACTTGCAAAAAAAAATTATTGTCCAGTATAACCAAAGCACGTTTTCAGTTAAAGAAAACATACTGGGCAGAAAGTGACATTAAATTAAATTGCCTTTATAATAAGAACAGAGAATGTCTGAAATGATACAGGGCTCAGCTATCGTCTTTGGCAAGACCAACACAGTTAACTTCTCAGGTCAGTGCTTTTGCATTAGAAGAGGAAAAGACTGACGGCAGAAACATATCAAACAGGAGCATGAGCAGGCTGTATAGCTTACTCTGTCAAAGGCCAGTAGGGATACAGTGCAAGGAATAGTGTTGCAAGGCAAACGCTGATTTGATCCAAATTTATCCTCAGCGCTTACACACACAAGTTGGAAAGTAGTGGTTTCATGCCCCGCTCTGGGGATTAATTGCAAAGTCAGTGACAAACTGAGGGAATCTTGTACTACCACCCTTGAACATTACTAAACCACGAGAGGCTGTACCATGCACATCTATACACATTGGGAAGTAGACTGGGTGTGTGTATGATTATGTGCACTCACATTTTTCCCTTCCTTTCTTTCTCCTCCTCATTCCCAAATCAAATCACATTGGTCCTGATAAAGTTTAAGGGAATGGGGGAATACTCAAGATTCCTGTAAACAATGGATTCAGTACTGACTATGTCTGTGACTGCAGTGTGTTTGAATAATGTCTCACAGCTGCCTTCTTTGGAGAAGATAAGGGTTAAAGTTCGCCCAGATCCACATAGATGTCTCTGGGCTTTTCACACCTTTTGATTTTGACAAAAAGCAGTAACTGATGGAAATTAGACAGAACATTCCTTTCTTAATTAAAGCATAAATTTGACGGATGTTCTTATCTTTGTAATTAAGTTGTGGCTCCAGCAAACCAGGTAGGACATTCCTTTCTTTAATTAATGTGGCTGGAATGTCTAACAAACTGATTGTACTTTTGTATCAATAGTCCATTGACTTGACTGGAATGGTTATCAAACTGATTGTTCTTTTGTATCAGTGGCCTTATAAGTTCTGACAATTCTGACATCGGGCAGTGAACTTGTAGAACCGCCGGGGAGATGAGAAAGGGTCTCTCCCGGATGTCGGGTCCAAGTTCACTCGCCAGCTGAGCTCGAAGAAATAAACGGGTGGAAAGATAAGTAATGATCTTTTTGTGCTGTCGTTATTTGATCCAGCAAAGTTACGTTTACAGTCCCTGACAGCCATGAAACTCCAAGACATAAAAGTCATCTCTGAAGCCTCAGCAGCACACTGTACAGTGACTGTCCAGGTTTCCTCCCATTTACATGCAGATTGATTAGTAGGTTAACTGGGCACAGTAAACCCCCACTGATTCGTAGGTGAGTGGGAGGAGTTGATACAAGTGTGGGACTCAGTGAAGGAGTAGTGTAGACGGGTGGTTGATGATGGTGGGCCAGAGGGCATGTTTCTGTAGGGTACGACTCCAGTTTGTTGGAGGTTGGCTCTCCTTGCACTTTCCCTCCAGTCATCTGCAAAAGCCAAACTATCACTGGGACCTGTTCTGATGAACACTGGCCCTCTCTAATCCAGCACCTCCTTTGTGCAGAATGCGGCGAGGCATGAGTGAGAAGTAATGCCCGCAGTTCAACACATTAGCTATCAAATACCAACCTTACAAAATAAAAATTGAGCACCGCATTTCCAGCATTATTCATTGGGATTTAGCGCAGAATAGACCCTTCCAGCGCTTCGAGGTGCGCCGCCCAGAAATCCCGAATTAGTTTTAGCCTAATCATGGTACAATTTACAATGACCAAGTAACCGACTAACTGGTACGTCTTTGGACTGCGGGAGGAAACCGGAGCACCCGGAGGGCAGTCACACGGTCACGGGAAGTACGTACAAACTCCTTACAGACAGCAGCGGAAGATGAATCCCAGTCGATTGTACTGTAAAGTGTTGTGCTAACCACTATGGTGTTACGCACCCCTCTGCAGGGCAGAAAATGGAATAACACATTTACAACCCACTAAGTTTGCAGAGTTAGTATATATTTCCCCCACTAGTCATCATAACAAGAGGCACTTCCACAACATCCTAAAGTGCAGATAATCCATTTTGGGAAGTGAGACCTCAAAAACAAACTATCTGAAACTGTAGCAGATTGAGGGGAGATCTCATTGAAACCTACTGAATATTGATAGGCCTAGACATAGTGGACACGGTGAGGATGTTTCCAATGGGGGATAGTCTAGGATCTGAGGGAATAGCTGCAGAATAGATGTACATCTCTTCAGAACAGAAATGAGGTGGAATTTTGTTTAGCCAGAGCACGGTGAACCTGTGGAATTTATTGCCACAGACAGCTGTGGAGGCCAGGTCACTGGGTTTGTTTGTTTGATTGTTCATTTTATTATTTAGAAAGACAGCATGAAACAGGCCCTTCCCAGCCCAATGAGCTGCACTGCCCAACAAGCCATCTTTTTAATTCCAGCCTGATCATATGACAATTTACAATGACCAATTAACCTACTAACCAGAACTTCTTTGGACTGTGGGTGGAAATCCAGGCAGTTATGGGGAGAACCTTACAGACTGTGCTGGAATTAAACTTCAATGTCCCAAGCTATAATAGCACTGCACTAACTGCTACGCTACTGTGGCAAAAAAGCTGAATTTGATAGGTTCTTGATTAGGAAGGGCATCAAAGGTTATGGAAAGAAGGCAGACGAACGGTGTTGAGAGGGGGGAAAAAAATCGGCCCCCAGATCAAATGGCAGAGCAGACTGGATGAGCCAAAAGGCCTAATTCTGCTCCAAAGTCTGATGATCTTATGTCCAATGTCTACGATTATTAACGATTCAGTTGTGTTTTCTGACTTACGATTTTTGGATTTCCAGAAGTTTCCGTCTGCGTTCGGCCTGCTCCTGGGCATTGTATTTGACTTTATACTGGGCAAGGCGGGGATGTGGTGCTGCGATGCTGTTTGGATCATGAGAGACGGTGAAGCTAACTGACAATGCCCGACTTAGTTCCTCCATAACGGCGTCTCTAATAAGAACAAATCATTTTCAGGAACGGTTCTCCCCAGTGGATTTACCAATAATTACCCCTCAATCAACAGCAATGTTTAGGTTAGATGCCAATTATCTTTCCAGTGTTGTTTGTAGTGACAAATTTGCTGACCTTAAACGTCCAAAAAGTACTTCACTGCTCCATAGCACATTCAAAGGGCAGCAGAGGCACTATAAGAAATTAAGTCTTTAAATGCAAACTACACACCCGATCAATACAAGAGTATTGGGAGTGAAAAGATATAGAAACCTGAAATAAAAACAGAGAATTCTGGAAACACTCAGCAGCTTGGGCGACATCTGTGGAGCTGGAAGATGAGTTAACGTTTGAGAAGGAGGATGAGAGGAGACATGATAGAGGTGTACAAGATAATAAGAGGAATAGATAGAGTGGATAGCCAGCGCCTCTTCCCCAGGGCACCACTGCTCAATAGAAGAGGACATGACTTTAAGGTAGAGGGTGGGAAGTTCAAGTGGGATATTAGAGGAAGGTTTTTTACTCAGAGAGTGGTTGGTGCGTGGAATGCACTGCCTGAGTCGGTGGTGGAGGCAGATACACTGGTGAAGTTTAAGAGACTACTAGACAGGTATATGGAGGAATTTAAGGTGGGGGCTTATATGAGAGGCAGGGTTTGAGGGTCGGCACAACACTGTGGGCCGAAGGGCCTGTACTATTCTATGTTCTATGTTTCATGTCTGAGACCCTGTGACAAAAGATGTCAAAAATATTAACTATTTCTGTTTCCAGAGACGTCGCTGACCTGTTGAGTATGTTCACCAGTAGGCTGGGCTTCGGGGATGGCAAGGTCAATTTCCCTAATGTTCTAATGGGGAGAAGTTGATGTGATTTTGATGCCGAGTGAGGCAAGGAGATTCATCAGGCCACGAATGACCCCAGCCCGCACACTGCCAAGGACCCATATCACCAATGGGCCGACCGATTGGGAAACAGCTCCACATCCTTTTGGGATTTTATCACCACACCCGGAATGTGAGAGTGCAAATCAGACCACTCACCTGGGTAAAAGCTCTGGACCTCCTCGACCCTCTGCCCTCCTCCTCCTTTCGCCTCCCCCTCTCCCTCGACCCTTCCAACCGGCCCCGATCCTAACCCAAGACACGTATAAACCCCCTGCGCCCCCCCAACCCCGCAAAATAAAATCCAGTCCCCGGTCTCTCCCCACGCTCGGCCTCGGCCCCGGCCCCGGCCCCGGCTCCGGCTCCTCCTCACCTCTCGCCGGCCGCTCCAAACTGAAGCCGGTGGCCAACCAGCAGCCCACCCGCAGTTCAATCCCCGCAGTCATCGGCCAACTAGCAACTTACCCTGTGAAACGATGTTGAAAAGGGCCGATTCCTTCAGTTAAGATTTAAAACAAATTGCCACTCTGCCACGTTCAGCCAGAAATGCCATCTCCTGAGATCTCGACAACAGACTTCATCCAATTCAAATTCGTGACATCAAGCTGCAGCCGTGAGCACGGGACACGACCAATGTCACAGCCGCAGCGCTGCCTTCTCATAGTTACAACACTGACATCTACCTGACAATGTGATTAATTGCCCAGAAATGTTCTCGTCGCAAGAAGCGGGGCAAATAACAACCCAGCTAATTCTAGATTTTAAAAGTGCTGGGGGAACTCGAGATGAAGGGTCTCAGCCCAAAACAGCGACTGTTCATCTCCCTTCATAGATGCGACCGAACCTCATGAGTGTCTCCACGGTTTTTTTTAGTGTTGTTTCAGGATTATGAAGAGTATCGACCCGACATTTCGACTCTTTATTACTTCTAAAGGATGCTGCCTAACTTGCTGAGTTCCTGCAGCATTTTGTGTGTTATTCTGCATTTCCAGCGTCGGTAGAATCTCGTGTTTAAGTTTCAAGAGAGGGCAGCCAACAAAAAACAGGTGAGTTTATAGAGTGCAGGAAGCAGGGACCCGGTGGATGGACAGGGTACAGGGCAACCGGGGATCCGCTAGAGATCGAGAAGTGCCGGCGCGCAGACCCCGCCGAGTGGCCAGGGAATGCTGGAACTGGGATCTGGCAAGTGGTTGGGATTGTGGAAATCCGGGCGAGCGGAGGAGTGTGGGAAATTGGGATCTGAAGAGTGGAAATGGTAAAACCATCACCTGGAAACAAACAGCAGATTATGCGAGTTTTTAAAAACTGTATGTAAACTTGGTTTGGCAAACTAAAGCAGACGAGATGAAACTTGCATGTTATAAACATGACTGCCACATTAATTTGCAGCCTTGTCATCGCCAATGGACTTGCTTTCAGTTTTTTTGTTACCTATGGAAAGTCTGTGAAACTTGGCAACTTCTCAGCAAATGAAAAAGTCCAATCTATCACACAGTAAAATCCCTATCAAAGTTCAAAGTAAATTTATTATCAAAGTACATATATGTCACCATATACGACCCACAGAGATTCCTTTTCTTGCAGGCATACTCAATAAATCCAATAACCATAATAGAATCAATGAAAGACTGCACCAACTGGGTGGACAACCCAACTTGCAAGACAACAAACTGTGAAAGTACAAAAAGAAAAAACAACAAAAATAGATAAGAAATATATATTGAGAACATGAGATGGAAAGTCCTCAAAAGGTGTGGGAACAGTGATGGGGCAAGTGAAATTATCCCCTCCTGTTCAAGAGCCTGATGGCTGAGGGGTAAATAACTGTCATGTGCTGATCAGTGGCAAGTAAATGTTACAATTGATCCCATATCTATCATTTCTGCTGGTATCTCCTTTATGTTCACACCAATAAGTGAAGTTCCCCTTAAATATTTCACCTTTCACCTTAAACCTATGATCTCTAGTTCTAGTTTCACCCAACCTCACTGGAAAAAGCCCACTTGAATTAACCCCATTTATACCCTTCAATTCTGTAAACCTTTATCAAATCTCCCCTCGTTCTACCTCATTTTACAATTTTACCCCATTAATAATATAAGCTACATTTGTTGAGATTCCAACCACATCTTTATCCTTGTTGAAGAATGGTTTGAAATTCTCATGTCATCTGCCTCTTTCTGATGCTGTAACAAGGAAAATGAATGGACTTCTTCTCATTGTCTCAATTTGAAAAATCAGTTTAGATTATTCACTGACTCTCTTCCATGTGCAGGGATAGATAATTCAGCAGCAGAATGCCTCACTTTAAGCCAATCTCACCTTCCCACCACATTTCGTAGCAGCACTTCCACTGTCTAAAGATGCAACTTATAATCAAGTAGTTTTAAAGTCTTTTTTTTAAACTCGGAACTACACTGTTCAAATCAGATAACTGAATACAACTTTAAGTTTTTTTGGCTGCATAGTTGACATCTCACTTACAGAAACTTCGGGGAAATGCCATACAAACATATGCAACATTTTTAATAATTTGTTTTCATTTAAATTGAGCTGAACTGTGAATAAGTTTCATCATCTTCAAAATAAGCTGTTGTTAGCAAAGCCATAATGCATTGCTTAACTCCAGAGTCTTAAATTATGCCATTTTCTTAAACAGTTGAAGGGCTATGTAAACTTGTTAGTAGTTTGAGCATTATGATTTATGACTCCTCCTCCCATCTCTAACCCTTCGTCTCTCCTTGGACAGCTGCTCTAGTTCTCTGCTTGTTCTGAATCTTTTCACCTCAAATTGCAACTGGTTTGGCTTCAGCACTCTACTCTCTCCTGTGCACCTTACCCCCTCTAAACGCACTATTCTCCAGACCAATCCTAAAATTACCATCAAATCCACAGACGAGGGGGATGCTGTTGTAGTGTGGCAGACTGATCTCCACCTTTCAGAGCCAGGTGGCAACTCTCAGACAAGTCATAACTACCCGACAGTGAATGGCAGTGCTGGCTCGAAGGGCCGAATGGCCTACTCCTGCACCTATTGTCTATTGTCCCTTGAAGAGGACCCTATTGCAGACCGTCAGAAAACTGACTCCAACACCAACACTGGCCTCTGAGGAATTCCCATCCACTGCTACCAAACTCATAATTCACTTACCCCACACTGCTTGCTGCTACCTCCTACCCAAGATCCACAAACTTGACTGTCCAGGTAGACCCATTGTGTTTGCCTGCTCCTACACCACTGAACATATTTCTTCATATGTCAACTCCATTTAGTCCCCCTTGTTTCAGTCCCTTCCACCTACATCCACGACACTTCTTATACTCCCGATTTCCTCACTAACTTTCAATTCCCTGGCCCTCAGCACCATGGATGTCTAGTCTCTATGCACTTCTATTCCCCCATCAAGAAGGCCTTAAAGCTCTTCGTTTCTTTACAACCAGTACCCCTTCACAGTACCCTCCTGTCGAGCAGAACTGGTCCTCACCCTCAATAATTTTTCCTTTGGCTCCTCCCGTTTTCTTAAGACTCTAGGGGTACAGTAGCTGTGGCCACCTGCAAGGCTATGTAGAATAGTGTATGTTCCAAGTCTTCCTGGGTAATACTCAACTCTTTCTGTGCTATATTGGTGCTGCTTCACGCACCCGTGCTGAGCTTGGTCAATTTTGTCAACATTGCCGCCAACTTCCACCCTGCCCTTAAATTTATCTGCATTTCTTACACCTCCCTCCCCTTTCTCAACCTGTCTCCATCAAGCAATAGTTTTTATAATCTGATTCCCACTGTTCTTTATCTCTCTCCCCCCACCTCATTCCCTGTAAAAATGCTATTCCCTTTTCTTAGTTTCTTCCTCTCCACCACATACATTCCCAGGATGCTGCTTTCCTTTCCAGAACATCAGAGATGCCCTCCTTCTTCAAAGAATGGGTTTTCCCTTACTCTACCCTTTGACTTCCCCTTGTCCTGACCGACCACCCCACGAGTCTCCGCATCCAACACATCATTCTCCTTCCAGGTGAGGCAACACTTCACCTGCAAATCTGGTGGGGTCATCTGTTTTCTCTAGTGCTCCTGATGCGGCCTCCTCTACATTGGTGAGACATTGTCGAGGACCTCCGTCAAAAGCGGAACTCCCCAGTGGCCAAACGTTTTAATTCTGATTCCCATTTCAACATGTTATTCCAAGGCCTACTCTTGCACCAAGATGAGGCCACCCTTAGAGTGGAGGAACAACACCTTATATTCCATCTGGATAGCCCCCAACCTTAAGGCATGAATATCAATTTCTTCTGGTGTAAAAAAAAAATCCTCTCCCTTCCTTTTTCTTCCATTCCCCACTCTGGCCCTTTACCTCTAGGTCTCCTCCTCCTCCTATGACCCTATCAGATTCCTTCCTCTCCAGCTATTTACCTTCTTGACCCACCTAGCTTCACCTATCAGTTAGCTCACCTCCTTCTCTCCCCAGTTTTTCATTGTCATCTTCCCTCTTCCAAGCCAGTCCCAAAGTAGTGTCTTGGCCTGAAACTTTATTCATTTCCATTGATGCTGCCTGACCTGTGTTCCTCCAGGATTGTGTACTGCTTTGCATTTCTAGCTTCTGCAAAATCCACATAACAGTTGTGCTCATTCTTCTAAATGACAGGCAGGAGTGTAAAGTGTCACTTAGGAGTAGAAATTCAGTCATTGTGCAGTATTCAGTCCCCTATGAAATCCCAAATATAATTACCAAAATGATCCCCCAATAATCAATGACACATTAAAGATAGTAACAACCCTATATTAAAAATTATGGCAAAACCCAGATTACTAACTTCAATGCTCTTTGAGGCACAACAGATATTTTCAAAAAGACACTACTCAAAGGAAGTCCTGTATACAAGATCTTGTGCAAACAGCTCTGAAGATTTTAGATGCAGACAGATACAAATTCTGGTTCAGCAGCCCAAGTCATGTACATGAAAGACAAAGCAAGCTCCTGAGAATGGCAGAGATGCTTAGTCAAAGCAGCAGCGGTCATCTTTATTCCTGAAGTATTGACAAATGTGTTTATTTGTTGTTGAAGTTATGACCAAATCCACAGTCAACTGGAACATATGGATGCAAGTAACTTGATGGGAAGGATTTTATTGGGGAAGCATCCAAAGTGGAGGCAATCAATTGAGTGGACAGATGAAAATGTAGACATTAGACTTTATGAGCTGGGGTGGGGGGGTCTTGATTTTTTTTTTAATTATTAAGTCAGTTTGAACATCAACAAAATGAAACTAACTTATTCATCTTAAGGACCACCGAGAGCAAGTAGGAACTGAAAGGCTTCAGACATTGGGAAATCCAATGTTTTCTCAGTTGGGACTGTGGGGAGCAGCAGTATTTTGATTGTCCAAGTCTGATATTACATGTTAAGTTTTGCATTGGCACCAGTCCATCCAAGTTACCAAAGTAACTGTACTAAGTGCAATTAATGAATACAATACTAGGGTTCCCAAACACTATTTTGCAAATCTACAAAAGCTGGAAACCACAAGCACTCAAGTTTGGAAACTATAACCATGAACTAACATTCCTCACATGGCAAACATTAAATTGTAAATCAATGTTGGATATTAAACAGTACAGCTATGCTTAATTTTGCTTTCCAGCGTAAGTTCCAAAATTCAGCTGATTAGAACCACATTAATTTGCATTTCATTAGAAATGAATGTAATAGCACATGAACTGGTGCTCCAATAAGGGAAAATGTCATTTCTGAATTTATTAACCTTAAGGTTGATTCATTTCAATCCTTGAAGGCTGGACTGAATCTGAAACACTTGGGAACAAACAATACTTAGTAATTGACAGTACCAATTGATAAACAAAAGCAACTTCTGGTTAGAATAAACAAAAGCTTTCACTCATTTTCCTTCCCAAAAGCGTAGGGATTTAAACAAAAATCCAAAAACTTGATTAATAAAATAGCCAGTCTCCTCTACTGCCATGATGAGGCTAAACTCAGGTTGGAGGAGCAACACCTCATATACCATCTAGTTAGTCTCCAGCCCCCTGGTATGAACATAGAATTCTCCAACTTCTAATAATTCCCTCCCCCTATCCCTATTTCACTCTGCCCCCTCCCCCAGCTGCCTATCACCTCCCTCATGATTCCGCCTCCTTCTACTACCCACTGTGTTTTCCCCTATTCCTTCTTCACCTTTCCTGCCTATCACCTCCCTGCTTCCCCTCCCCCACCTTCTTTATAGGGCCTCTGCCCCCTTCCCTCTTCAGTCCTGACGAAGGGTTCCGGCCCGAAACGTTGACTGATCGTTTCCACGGATGCTGCCCGACCTGCTGAGTTTCTCCAGCGTGTTGAGAGTGTTAATAAAATAGCCGCATTGACCCAAGACGAAAAGATTGAGCAAGTGAAATAGCTTCTCAAAACTGTAAATGAATTTAAATGTATTTTATTGAATTTCTGTACAAAACTAACAAGTCCATACTGCAAAGTACAAACGGTAATTGACATAAATACACATACACACGTCAAGATCTCTTCAAGTAAGAAACATGGTCGAAGGAACATGGAGCTTAGTTCTCATCTCCTGATGCAGCTTCATCTGAAGATTCTGCAGACAAAGGACGTGCCCTGGTTGAAAAAAAATAAAAAGTGGTCAAAGCATTTTAATATCAACTCCAAGGATTTTCAAAATTCCCAATGGCAAATGTTACCCAACATATTTATGCAATACAAGATATATTGGTAGGATGGCTTTTACATCCCTGAAAGGTACAATGGCAACCAACAATCCCTTTTCAATAGTAGCCAAAGAGAATGCCATCTCTAAAAGTACAATACCTAGAGAGACATCTTGGAGCCCAATACTGAATTCACTAGAAGCACAGATGCAAGTGCTACATCAGTAACTATTGCACAAAGCCATGATGGTATGCTTCAGGTGCAATTAAAAGAGAATGTTTAATTTACCTCCTTGGAGCTTTCTTTTTTTCATTCTTGCTGCTGGTTGGCTCATCATCTGAGGGAACTGCATTTTCTTTCTCTACATCTTTCTTTGGACCACCAAAAAATTCTCCAATCCCTTTTTGCCATTTTGGGGTTGGTCTTGGACACACTGGATTTCCACCAGCATACTTATTTTCTGCTCAAAACAAAACAAGAACTCAGCCAAACATCCCAACGTACCAAGTCAGCAAGCACTCTTAGAAAACTGCAAACAGATGCAAAGATAAACACCCCAGCACTGGCATAAAAATTTAAATAGTGAGCTCATCTTACATGGATTGCGGAACCAATTACAAAATAAACGCCATTAAACTTATTTCTTGCATCAAAAGGTTCTGGTTTATATAGCAAATTATTAATTAATTTCAAATAGGAACCATGAAAATTCATCCCTGAAGTATATAGTGTGATTATGCCAAAGGTGTCAAAATTTCAAATTAGGTATTGTCAATCTTATCTTTGAAAGATTGCATATTTTATCATGCCAACTGGTCTCTGCTAAAAAATTTTTACCATTTCACAAATGGGCACAGAAAGTAAACAACACCACTTTATATTAGTTACTATAGACTACATGTTCACAAATCCCCAACATTGTCATACATTTTCTTGATCAGCTTTCCTTGGAAAATTCATGGCACCACAAGCCAATTTCCAGGACAGTTCCAAGTAGCGTAAATGTTCTGTCAGCGCATACCCTTTTTCCCAGGAGATGTCAGAGAGATGTTTGCTGTACTGGTAGATCCAAGTGCCTTCCTTGGTGCTCTGGCAGCAACAGCTAGGGAAACAAAACACATTTTCATTCTTAAAGCCAGGTGGAGAAATTTGAAAAAATAAAAGCATAGTTCGGCCAAAAATTATTATGCCAATATAAACACCAAGTCTGATGACAACAAAGAAACCATTAAATATCCAACTTTTAGCAAAATTGCTTTTTTGGCCAGAGGATAAATCCTGGCTAACATTTAGTTTTATTAAACCACGTGGCGACAATACCATTAAGAATACAAGCACTTTGAATGAAAGGATGCTACCATTATTTGACAATGAATTAAAGGTAGACACTATTTAAAGAAAATCTAAGAATGATTTGTAAATACAATCAGTAAATAAAAAGTGTAGCTTGACCCAAAGTTTAGGGCTCATTCTGAGAAGGCAGCACAGAAACATTGGGACTGATAAGACTGCATATGCTGGCATTTGGAGCAACATTCTGCCTTAAGGTCTCACCTCAGAATGAGACCAACCATAAAGGAATTTGAAAAAGTAGATTAAGCAACTCACAATTAGGCTAGCTCACATTGCAACCAGTAAAGGTAGAATACTTATTAATACTGTTTAAACTGAGTTTTGGCCTGTAAATGTCAAAGGAATACACAGGACAGCAAGATCTGATAATTTAATCAATTTCCCTATTTTTAGAACTAGCCTGCCTAGCTCCAAGGTTACCTTTTCCTTATGTCGACATTGCCTAATCTACAGGGCTTCAGCAGTTCTAACCTGCATTTCTCAGCTTTAATACACCTAGTTCTTCCACCCCAGTTTTCATTAATAGTCTAACCTGAAATAACTTTTTCATTTTATCAATGCAACCAGATCTGCTGGAAAGGAATCCTCATGGTTTGTCTGCTCCCAATAACTTCATAAGAGGTTTGTACCTTAAAACTAAACAATTTCAAATTGCTTCTGCTATAATCAGCTTTTACACACAGCTAAAAATGTATTTCCAAGGCGCTTTTTTTTAAAAAACCCCAAGGCACCATACACTGTGCATCAGCAACCAATTGTTTGGATATGTAATTAAATATTCACTGTTGACTGGAAATTTACCAGAAAAAGACACGTTACAGCATCTACATAATGTTTCCTCCACTTAATGGCCTTTAATCAGAAAACAAACCTGCTCATGTAATTATTCCTCACTCAATAGATGTGAGGATGTTGCATTTTCATCATATGCAACATTTGTGGTCGTACTATTAAACTTCAGTTGGGTATCGTTATAAAAGAAAACAAGAATGAGGAGTAGGGTCCTAAAATTTGACAAAATCGAAATAGATTGGGCATTGTAATTGAAGCTATAACATTACAATGAAGTAAAACCTTGTAGAGCCAAACTTGATAAAATGTCAATTAGTTCAGAACACTGTATCTACAGGTACAGGGTTCAGTTAGCTAAGGCACTACAGATTAACTGCAACACATCATACACAAACCATGACACATTAATTTTACTGCCACAAGATCATTTTTCAAATACAGCTGCCCACAATAAAATCGTAACACAATTTTTTAAACTTTGATTTGATTAACCCAGTACATTAACTGTATGCGTTTAGTATTTGAGAATGACACCAGCAGGAAAATTAGCTCTTAATATAGCACTTGAGTACAACTCCAGCCCGAGCTTGCACTAATATCTCCCTATACAGCTTCATGCCAAATTTGTTTGGCAAACATCAACAGCTGCTGAAAAATCAACTACTTGGTGTAAGATTCTTCGCAGTCGGCCCAAACTTGTCCGACAGCGCAATTAGATGGCCCCACAAGAACAGTAGGTGCAAATGGAAAAACAGTATGGCAAATGTTCAATGAACTCTCCCCTTCATTTTAAAAACACTGGAGCAATTTGGATTTCTTTCAGGATACAAAGTTAATTTGTTAAAATCAGCATTGATGCTGATTAATACAGATAAAAGTAAGGTGTCTTTCCTCCCCAGATTAAAGTTACAAATGAAGTCCTCTACTTGGGTATTAAAGTTAATACTTCCCTATCATCTGTGGCTAAAACAAATTACTCTTTAATTCTGAAAAAAATAGAAGATATTAATAGATGGAGACACCTGCCAGCATCAGTCTCGGCCCATATATCCGTCATTAAAATGAACATCTTACCCATCACTAATTTTATCAGCTCATGATCCCACTTGCACCTCCAGCAAGATATTGGCAAAAACTGGACTCCTTACTACGCTACTATATTTGGAATGGTAAAAGACCCAATATAAAATGGTCAGCTCTACAATCCAAAAAGTCAAATGGGGGATTGGCATGTCCAAATTTTAAATTGTATCACTGGGCATCTGTATTAAAAAGTCTTAGCTATTGGATGGAGGAGGATAAAGTTTCATCCTGGAAAAATACAGAACAAGAGCTAATAGCACCAATAAGGTTGAAGGACTTTCTTCTTATAAGTATGACTACCAAAAAATGTGATTTGTATTAGTCTAATTTTAACCCATATACTACAAGTGTTTAAAGCAGCAGAAAAATTCCTAAAATTTACAAGTGTATGGTGCAAATCATCTCCATTTATGGAACAATAATCATTTTCTATCTGGGGGGAAACCATCCATTAACAGAACTTGGGAGGATAAAGGTATTACTACTCTTCAAGATATTAATGGGGTAAGTACTATCCTTAGCTTTCAAGAACTGAAATCTTGATATATTATTGACAAACATTCTCTTTTCTTCTACTTTTGAGTAAGATCAACTTGTAAAGCCAACAGCGTTCCCTGGGGGTCAGATTTAAAGGACCATCCCACTTTAAGTTGGATACAGAGTGCTCCAGGACAGATAGTGTCATATATCTATGATAAATTAAACTCCCAGAATGATATGCCCACATTGGGAATGAAAGCTTGGGATAGGGACATGTCCCTATTCAGATATACCTGAATCTGAAAAGACTTAGACTGGGATGCGATTTGGGATAATGCTGCCGGTGCTTCGAAAAACCCAAATCATCGGTATATGTACTTGAAATTTTGTCATAGAGCATATTTAACACCAAGAATTAAACATCAAATGGGACTGGTTCCTGACCCATATTGCTCATTTTGCCCCCATGGAGCCATTGGCTCTTTTATACATGTTGTATGGGAATGTCCAGGGGTTTTTGATTTGTAGGGGAAGGTTATCAGTGTTCTTACAGAACTAACAGGGGTACAATTACCAATGGACCCCACTGTAACCTTCTAAATGATGACTCCCACCTTTCCCTTACGGAAAAAAAACACGCAAAGTCTGGCTGGCAGGCCTGACTGCAGCGAAGATGATTGTAGTCCAGCGTTGGAAACCTCCCCATGATATTTCAAATACTCACTGGCTTCGGAGCTTTTTGGACATTTCTTACCTGGAATTTTCATCAGCAAGAGTAAATGATGCACGACCAAACAATCATAATGTGGACAAATTTGATATCTAACTTAAAAGATCTTTTGTTAAAATAGGAATGCTTTGTCTGTGTATGTACTTCTATTCAGTTGATTGGTGGACGGGAGAGGGATGGGGGGGTGAGAGGGGATGGTGATGAAGGTTGGGGGGGTGGCGGGGTTAAACAGTCAAAATGTAGTTGGCAACTGGTTGCATTGAATGTAATTTGTTGGTGTTGCAATAAAAAAACAGTAGGTGCCGAGGGACGTACTAAAGCTTGGTCTTGAGGATCCTGCTGCCACTAGACACTAAATCCTTAGACACCGGGAACTTCGTTCTAGAGAGAACATGAATGGCCATGATAAACTGCAAATTGAACATACCGCTTTACTGCAGACACTGGAAGGAGGCAGCGGCTGGAGCATATGTGTGTATGTGGGGTGGGAGGAGGTCAATGGACAGTCAACGTTTAGAGTGAAAACCCGCCAGCAGCAGAGGCGTCGGTAGGTAGCCGGTATAAAGGCGCGAGCCTTGTGGGGAAGACGACCAGAGACAAGCGGCGGAATCGACGCCCGGCGCCTGTCAATGGCGACTCCAGCGCGCATTCCAGCGCCACACAGGCCAGCCGGAGAAATGCGGCAGCCCAACCCGTTCACCCCCTCCCTCCTCTCTCACACCCACCCGACAGGCGACGTTCCTCCCGCTTCCCACTCTTACCCTTGCGGAAGGAGCCGGTGGAGACCGAGGGACCGTCAGCCTTGGTGCGCACCATGTCGTTGCGGAGCTCAGCGCTCTCTGGGCGCGCCAGCTCGGGCAGTTTCGCGCCTTCTCCGGCAAAACAGCAAACGCTGCCGCTATTGGCCAGCAGCCTGGCGCCTTTGTTCGGCTTATTTTACCTGTACCTTAGAACCAATGGGAGTGCACGTCTCAACAACCTCCTACCCCTCCAATCAGAGATAAGTGTGCTCTGTGACGTGTGTGGCGGGAAGCCGATTTGTGGTGCTTTCCTGAATGAAACTCCTGAAAAGAATGATCGCTGGAAAGTATAGCTCGTAAAAATCACAAGCAATGAAATATTGCAGCAGTGTGACATTAACATTGTTTCCACTGCATAAAAAGAACTTGAAGATTGACAGTGATTTGCTCCAATGAGTCGCTGCGTGTTTGGCGGGCTCTACAAATCGCTGTTCGCTAACGTGGGATAATTCTCGGCTCCATCCCTCCTCCTCCTGTCTTCTCCCATCATTTCGGATCTCCCCCTCCCCTCCCACTTTCAAATCTCTTACTAGCTCTTCTTTCAGTTAGTCCTGATGAAGGGTCTCGGCCCGAAACGTCGACTGTACCTCTTCCTAGAGATGCTGCCTGGCCTGCTGCGTTCACCAGCAACTTTCATGTGTTTTGGTTGGATAATTAGGGAATTCGGGTTTTAAGGATATTTTCGATGTTTTGTACCTTTTTAAATGAAGGATGCAATTTCAGCAAAGTGGAACATTCAATTACTCTGAATAGTTTTTATTTCTTTTGTTATGAACTCCAGTGGCAGAATATTATTGAATTCGAATATCCGTGTTTATATTGCTTGGGATATTATATGCAGGAACAGCAGATAAAGAAAGCATGCAGAACGATTGGCGTGCTTTAAAAATCAATAAACTTACAAATAAGTTGTCACTGCAAACCTTTTTTAGCATGTAGATATCCTGAATCATTGACGAATCGCATTTTTATTTGAAGAATGAAAATGGTTTAAACACTGCGAAGTTGCTAGGAGCAGTGATTAATAAACACGAGAGAGTCTGCAGATACTGGAAATCCAGAATAACACATAAAAAACGCTGGAGGAACTCAGCAGGTCAGGCAGCATCTCTGGAAATAAATAATCAACCCTTCAGACCGAGATTTTTCTTCAGGACTGGAAAGGAAGGGGAAAGATGTTAGAGTAAAAAGGTGAAAATTAAAAGAGGGTAAGGAGCTCTACCTAGAAGGTAAGAGGTGAAACAGGACAGATTTGCAAGAGAAGTGTTGCTTCACCTGGAAGGACTGTTTGGGGCCCTGAATGGAGGTAAGGGAAGAGTTGACTGGGTAGGTGTAGCATTTCTGTCACTTGCAGGGATATGTGTCAGGAAAGAGATTAGTGGGAAGGGATGAATGGACAAGGGAATCATGGAGGGAGCAATCCCTGTGGAAAGCAGAGGTGGGGCAGCGGAGGTAAAGGTATGTTTTGTAGTGGGATTGCGTTGAAGGTGACAGAAGTTGTGGAGAGTAATGTGTTGGATGTGGAGGCTCATGGGGGGGGTAGGAGAGGACAAGAGGAACTCTATCCCTGTTAAGACAGTGGGAAAATGGTTTGAGTGTGGATGTTCAGGAAATTGAGGAGATGTGGGTGGGGGCAGCATCAATGGTGGAGGAAGGGAAACCCCATTCTCTGAAGAAGGAGGATGTCTCTGAAGTCCTGGAAAGTAAAGCCTTGTCCTGGAAGCAGATGTGGTGGAGACGAAGGAACTGCGAAAAGGAATAGCATTTTTACAGGAGACAGGGTGGCAGAGTTAAAGTCCAGATAGCCATGGGAATCAGTAAGTTTATAAATGATATCGGTACACAGTTCGTCCCCAGAGATGGAGACAAATCGAGAAAGGGGAGAGAGGTGTCAGAAATGGACCAATATAAGGGCAGGGTGGAAGTTGGAGGAAATGTTGATTAAATTGACAAGCTCAGCATGGGTGCTTGAAGCAAAAGCAACGTAGCTAGGAAGTGTTCCCATGAACAGCATGGAACATGGATTGTTCTATGTAGCCAATGAAAAGGCAGGCTTATTTATTTATTTCTGGGGCCCATGCCCACCCCCTGAGTCTGGAGAAAGTATGAGGAGCCGAGGGAGAAACTGATGGGGGTGAGGACCAGTTCTTCCAGTCAGAGGAGGGGGGTGGTGGAGGGGAACTGGTTGGACCTTTAGTTGAGAAAGAAGGAGAGAACTTTAAGGCCTTCTTGATGGGGAATAGAAGTGTGTATGGACTGGACATTGATGGTGAAAGTGAGCCAGTCGGGGCCAGGGTATTGAAAGTTGCTGAGGAGATGGAGAGCATGAGAAGTGTGACGGATGTAGGTGGGAAGGGACTGAAGAATGGAGTCAAAATATGCGGACACAAGTTCAATAGGGCAGGAGCAGGCAGAGACAACAGGCCCACCCGGACAGTCAGATTTGTGTATCTTTGGAGGTAGAAAAGAGCAGTGTGTGATAAGGGAACTATGAGTTTGGTGGCAGTGGATGGGAGTTCTCCAGGGTTGATGAGGTTAGTAATAGTGCCAGAGACAATTTTCTGATGGTCCAGAATAGGGTCCTTTACGAGGGATAGTTATGAGGTGTCTGAGAGTAGCCGCCTGGCCTCAGTAAGTTAGTGGTCAGTTGGCCACACACAAACAGCAGCAACCCCTTCATCTGCAGGTTTGATGGTGTGGTTGGGATTGGTGCGGGGAGAGTGGAGGGCAGGGTGTTTAGTGTGGGTAAAGTTCCATGAGGAGAGAGGAATGCTGAAGATGTGCTGACTGACATCTCGTCGGCCATTAGAGATGAAAAGATTCCAGAGCAGTTGGAGAACCAGGGGGTGGTGTCTGAGACGAGGAGGAGGGCTGGAGACGGGAGAAGAGGTCATCAGTGAGGGGTGGGGAATTCTTGGCGACAGAAGAAGAGCGTGGCGGCCGTGGATCTCACTGAGGTGCAGGTGATGGGTGGCAAAGATAAAGCTCCTGCTGAGGTTCAGTTTCTTTTAAGAGAAATATGTGCAACTTTTCAGATGCAGATGGAAAACTGTCCTAAAATTCATTATATTTCCTTTCCTAGTTCCACTCAGGGTATTTGCAAACAAAAGAGACAACCCATGTGTTCAAGGCCACTAGATATAACTTTAATAGAAATAGCACAAGTGCCACACAAAAGGAAAAACAAATCTCTACAGTAGTAAGTAGCAGCAATACAGAAAGCAAAATAATACTTATCATCCTCTAAATGAGCTGGTCTGCGGAGTGCTGACAGACACTCACACAGCCTCTCCTCTCTCTCTGGACTCTCGCAATGTACTGTTCCCTATGTCAGCAGCCACAACCTAGCCTAAGACAAAACTCCCTTCCCCTTCCACCAAGAAGGTGCCCCTTTTATACCCTTCAAAACGCCTCACACTGGTACTTTTCCACGCACAATGATCTTGCCTTACCATGAAAAGCATATTTATCACCATTTTCCACCATTATGACTGTAGACTTGTACTCCCCCAACTTTCTCAAAAAATTGTTGTGGACTGCTTCACTTATACTTTCTCAAAACAATCCCTCTCCAAGCTAACACCATTTCATCTTACAGACATCCATTTTATCTGAACGTATACCAATCACGTTAAACATCTTCCTTACAGACCTTCACAAAAGCAAAAGGTTCAGGAAAGAATGCAATGGAATAGGTGTTTTGGTGGATCTGACTGATAATGAAGCTACACTGTCTAGGGTGCTGTATCTCCTCTGTGCTCGGTTGCACCTGCTCTTTGAATCACAGAATGTGATACAAAAAGAGGCCAGTTGCCTTATTGAGCTAGCTTTAGTTACATCTGTTCAAAACAACAAGCAACCCTGCCTTTTCCTTGCAGCCCTGCAAAAAGTTCCACTTCATTTGATTGACGCTGAGCTTGGGGTTTTTGCCGTACCATTTATAGAACTGTCTTGTTAACAGAATAATGAAGGCAGTTGGATCGAGAGAGATCAAAGGCAAGTAAAGGCTGTGAGGTGAAGATCAGAGATCTTGCTGTCGCATGTAACCAATCGATCAGGCTGTATTTGTGCAGAGAGAAAAACTGAGTTAACAGTTCTGATATTAAGAAGAAACCAGTCTGTGCAGATCAGAAATAACATCTCTGCCTTGCTGATAATCAACACTGGTGTGCCTCAAGGATGCATGCTTAGCCCACCCCTCTGCTCTCTCTACACCCATGACTGTGAGGCTAGGCACAGCTCAAAAGTCATCTAAAAATTTACTCACGACACAACCATTGCTGGCAGAGTTTCAGATGGTGACGAAGAGGTGTACACAAGTGAGCTAGATCGGCTGGTCAAGTGGTATTGCAGCAACAACTTTGTGCTCAACTTAAGACTAAAGAATTAATTGTGGACTTCAGAAAGGGTAAGATGAGGGAACACGCACCAGACCTCATAAAGGAATCAGAAGTAGAAAGGGTGAGCAATTTCAAGTTTCTGGGTGTCATCATCTCTGAGGATCTGTCCCAGGCCCAACATATCGATGCAATTACAAAGAAGCCACAATAGTGGCTATATTTCATTAGGAGTTTGAGGAGGTTTGGTCCATCATGAAAGGCAAATTTTTACAGATGTATTGTGGAGAGCATTCTGACTGGATGCATCACCATCTGGTTGGGGGGTCGGGGGTGCACAGCACAGGATGGAAATAATCTGCAGAAAGTGATAAACTCGGTCAGCTCCATCAGGGCCACCTTCGAGGAGTAGTACCTCAGAAAGGGAGCATTCATCAACAGGGGACCTGCACCACCCAGGACATGACCAATTCTCACTGCTACCACCAGGAAGGAGGTACAGAAGCCTGAAGGCACACACTCAACGATCCTGGAACAGGTTTTCCCTTCTGCCATCCAATTTCTGAATGAACATTGAACCAATGAACACTACCTCACGACCTTTTTGCCACTTTTTGCACTAATTTAACTTTTTGTATATATACTTACAGTCATTCAGCTTTTAGTTATTATGTATTGCGATGTACTGCTGCCACATAAGAAATTTCACAACATATGCCAGCGATGTGCAAGGGAGAGGGTGAACAGCCAGAGGTCGCAATGCATGTTGGCACTACTGACGTAGGCAGAAGAGGGGAAGAGTTTGTGTACAGTGAGTGTAGGGGAAAGAGGATGAAGAAAAGGACCTCCAAGCCAGTAATCTCAGGATTACTCCCGGTGCCAAAGGCTAATGCAGGTAGGAATGGCAGGAGAGCCCAGATGAATGAGTAGCTGAAGAGGACCTGTGCTGGGACCTCTGCTGTTTGTGATGTATTTAAATGATCTGGATGAAAATGTAGATGGGTGGGTTAGTAAGTTTGTGGATGATACCAAGATTGGTGGAGTTGTGGATAGTGTAGGGACTGGTCAATAATACAGCGCAATATAGGTCAGTTGTAGATATGGGCAGAGAAATGGCAGATGGAGTTTAAAGGTTTCAAAGGTCCAATTTAATGTCAGAGAAATGTATACAATATACATCCTGAAATGCTTTTTCTTCACAAATATCCACGAAATCAGAGAAGTGCCCCTAAGAATGAACGACAGATAAACGTAAGAACCCCAAAGTCCGCCCCAGCTCCCCTTCTCCCGCGCGTAAGCGGCAGCAAGCAGCAATCTTCCCTCCCCCCACAGACAAAAAAAGCAAGCATTGGCAACATCACCAAACACTCAGCGTGAGCAAAGCAACAGCAAAAACACAGACTTGCACTCACCCCAAAGACCTCGTGTTACACCCGGCATTCGACAAACCGCAGATTCTCTCTCTCCCCCTAATAAGGGAGAAAAGGGTGTCTCCATTTTCCCAGCGACTGGGGAGACATAACAAACAACTAGCTGGTTTACAATGTTTATCCAGGTAAGTGTAAGATGCTGCACCTTAGTAGGGCAAATGCAAGGAGACAGAACAGTGCTAAGGGTGAGATCATTAACAGTGTTGCTCTTCGAAGTGCCTACACAGGTTGATAGAGTATTTAAGACTTATGGAACGCTTGTTTCAATCGTCGAGCCATTGAGTTCAAAAGTCACGAGGTTATGTTGCAACTATATAAAACTGTCGTTAGGCCACATCTAGAGTATTGCGTACAATTCTGATTGCTCCGCTCTAGGGAGGACGTTGAAGTTTTGGAGGGGGTGCAGAAGAGGTTTACCAGGGTGCTGCCTAAACTTGGGTTGTTTTCTCTGGAGTGGTGAGGACTGGGGGAAGATCTAGGATAGTGATCTATAAGATTATGAAAGGCATAGATAGAGTGGACAGAAACTGTTTCCCAGGGTTGAAATATCTAATACCAGAGGGCATTGAAGGTGAGAGAGGGTAGGTTCAAAGAGGATGTGAGGGGTAAGTTTTCTGTCCAAGAGTCGTGGATGCCTGGAATGCGCTGCCTGGTATGGTGGTAGGGCTTGTTCCTGTGCTGTACTGTTCTATCTTCTGTGGTATTAAACCCAATTCTGATTCTGAAAAGCTTGTTTCCTCACTTTTCCCATTGAATTTGAAACATTAACACTGTTTCTCTCTCCACAGATGCTGCTGACCAGCTAAATATTTCCTGTATCTTCCACTTTTATTTCAGATTTCCAGTATTTACATTTTTCCTTACTTACTATTCTTTACATATTGGGAAACAAGGAAAAAAAGGAATGGTGGCTTTATAACTGCAAGGTCTCAAGGCAGCAATAGAATAATGGAAAGATAATGTTTTTGGTCATATTGGTGTAGTTGGGTGAGAGGGGGAGTAATTGCTTAGGAGATAAATTGGCCTGGACAACTTGCCTCCACAAAATAGTGCAATGGGATAACAGGTAATGTACTGAGAGAAACCAGCAGGTCAGGCAGCACCTGTAGGAGGAAGAGATGCTGATGTTTTGGGTTGAAATCCTGTGTCTGGATTGAGACTGGACAGGTGAGACAGCCAGCACTAAGAGTAGAAGGGAAGTGGTGAGATAAAAGTCCAAAGCTGCTGCTGTCTCACTTACCTGGCACAACTTGCCTGTCATCTTACTCTCCTCTTCAGTCCTCCAGTCACCTCAAACTCCTGTTTCACCGTTCTCCTTCTCCTCTTTATAATGGCCACCTGCCCGACAGCAAATTGTTGCTATGGATTCCAGCAACTGCAGTCTCTTGTGTGTCCAGTTTGCTGGGATTTCTAATCCTGAGGAGGAAGGTGAACATGAGTGAAGTGTCCAAACCAAAATATTGTACCTCTCCTAACTGATTTGTTTGGCTAGATTTTCAGCTTATCTGCAACAAATGAATGTGGTGGCTAGGAGATCTCAAATACATCACCTACCCTCTTTGCAGTGTGAAATTCCACAGCTCAGTGGTTAGGGAGTGAAAATATTTTTTTTCGATCACAGTGAAGGAGGCAATATTGAATATATGCTAGCTCTCATTTTCCCATTTCCTGTAACCTATTCCCACTCTCATCCCTCTCAATGTCCCAGATATACCTGCCACCCACCTCCACCAATACAATGGCCAATTTACATTCCAAACCAGAGCACCTGAGGGGAACTCACATGGTCACAGGGAGAACTTTCAAACTCCACGTGGACTGTGCCAAAGGTCAGGGTTGAACCTGGGTTGCTGGAGCTTTACGGCAACAGTACTGTGAAGCCCACAGATTGTATTTAGATTGGTAAATAGTCTCAAATATAACACATTGGTCAGTGTTCCAGCACAATCAAGTCCACAGATCACAGGTGTTGACGTGGCCATGTTTTTGAGATGCCATCACTTTTTGATATGTCATTTCCACTTATATCACTATAATCAGAATAGACTGATTTATTTAATCCAATTTGTTTTGTTTGAATAACTCTGTATTAGCTGATCTTTGTTTCTTATTAAAAATGCTTTATTTTATTGAAGGAAGTGCTCAAGACCAGCAGACTTCCTAGTTCGGAACACTCGTGCAGAACCATCAATTGCATGGGGGAAGTACTGATGAACCGGACGTTTTACTTGTGACGTGTGTGCATGAGAATGTTTCCGGGTGGTTATGATGGCCGCTGCTGGAGGGAGGATGGCTGGAGACTCGGAGTTTCTTTTACGTTGGTGTCAGAAAGAATTGGTGCAGAAGTTCGGCCTGGAAGTAAACGAGGAATTGATTCAGTATGTGAAGGGTGTCGGCCGAATTTGTTGACGATGGCGAGGGACGGGGGAGTTCGCAGTCCGGGCCTAGAATTGGTTCCTTCGCCCAAGTTCTTGCCCTCGCGACCAACCCATCCAACTTCCTCCCCAGTCTAACAGCGAACCATTAATCGGGTACTGTTAACGGGGTGGGGGGAGGAAAGGGAATTAGGCTTTTTTTTTAATACCGTAGAGGGAATTAAAAGGACGGTGAGAATTTTAAACTAAAACTACAGTGTGCTAGGAGGACATGAGTGATGGGGATTTTTATGTGATTTCTGATATTGGCAGCAGATGGTTCGATTAGTTATGTGGATGAATCAAGTGAGGGAGACTAGGCAAGTGAGCTTTGGAATAATTGAGTCAAAGGGAATGGCAATGAATGAGGATTTTAGCAGCAGATTTATGGTTAATTTATGTGCTCTTTGTTGGCTGCATCTACATCCCTATGATGTTGCTGCATGCAAGTTTTTCACGTGACAATAAACAGGACTCGTGATTTGATGAGGCAGATAGTCAAGCTGATGTGATAAAAGTAGGTAGATTTGACGATCAATCGAATGGGTTACTTGAAGTGGATCTGTATGGTTGTAATGGTTTGTTCCAGTATTAGATGCTAGACAGGAGGAGGAATGGAGTTAGTGTAGGAACTGTTAGATAAGATAATTTCCCATGTATTAGCATTGCCAATTGATAATTCAGAAACAAATTCAAATATTAAGTTGATTGTAATTTGGCACAATTTTGCTCAAGTAGCTTTCAACGGCACATAGTATATTCAGAGTCAGGTTTATTATCACTGATATGAAATTTGTTGTCTTACGGTAGCAGTACAGTGCAATGCATAAAATATACCATAAATTACAATAATGTACATTAAAATTAAATAAATAGAGCAAAAATATTGAGGTAGTCTTTATGGATTCATTGACCGTTCAGAAATCTGATAGTGGATGGGAAGGAGTTGTTCCTAAAACACTGTGTCTTCAAACACCCGTGCCTCCTGATGGAAGCAATGAGGAGAGGGCATGTTATGGGTGTTGGGGATCCTTTAATAAGGGTTGCCATCTTTTTCAAACATCACCTTTTGGAGATGTTCTTGGGGGGGGGGGGGTTGCTAGAGCTCCTAATGGAGATGGCTGAGTTTACAACCCTCTGTAGCTTTTTTCCACTCTTGTGCGGAACAGCTAGTGATGCAAGCAGCTAGAATTCTCTTCATGGTACATCTGTAGAGATTCGCTAGAGTCTTTGTTGACATAACAAATCTCCTCAAAATCCTAATGAAATTCTGCCACTGGCATATCGTCTTCCTAATTGTATAAATATGTTGTGCCCAAGATAGAAATTCAGAGATGTTGACACCCAAAAAATTTAACCTGCTCACCCTTTCTTTCCACTGCTGACCCCTCAATAAGGATTGGTGTGTGTTCCCTCAACTTTCCCTTCCTGAAGTCCACAATCACTTCCTTGGTCTTACTGATGTTGAGTTCAGTGTCGTGAGACCACTCAACTAGTTGATCTATCTTACTCCTGTACAACTCCTTATCACTATCTGCAATTCTGCCGACAACTGTTATGCCATCGGTGATTTTATAGATGGAGATTGATTTGTGCATAGCAACACAGTTGTGGGTGTAGAGGGAGCAGAGCAGCAAGCGAAGCACTGATCTTTGAGGTGCGCCGATATTGATTGCCAGCAAAGAGATGTTGTTTCAGATCCACATTGACTGAGGTCTCCCGATGAGGAAGTCAAGGATCCAGTTGCAGGAGGAGGAACAGAGGTCCATGTTTTGAAGCTTATTGATCAGCACTGAGGGGGTGATGGCTTAGAACAGCTAGCTGCAATCAATAAACAGCAGCCTGGCCTAGGTAGTGCTGTTGTTGTCCAGGTAGTCCTAAGCTGAGTAGAAGGCCAATAGTTTGCATCTGTTGTAGATCTATTGTGGCAGGAGGCAAATTGCAGTGTGTCCAAATCCTTGTGTAGGCGAGAGTTGATTCTAGCCATGACCAACCTCTCAAAGCATTTCATCATAGTAGATGTGAGTATAGCTGGGTAATGCTTGTTGAGGCAGCTCAGCCTGCTCTTCTTGGGCAGAGGCATGATTGATGTCCCTTTGAAGCAGGTGGGAACTTCCGACTGCAGCAGTGAGAGATTGAAGCTGCCCTTGAACACTCCAGCTGGTTGGCTGGCACAGGTTTTCAGTGTCCTTCCAGGCACACCATTGGGGCCTGACACTTTGTGAGGGTTCACTCACTTGAAAGATGTTCTGACGTGGGCTTTGAGACAGATACCAAGGGTGCAGAGATCCACACAAGATTAGTTTTAATCTTCTTTTCAAAGCATGCACAAGTGGCATTGAGCTCATCTGGGAGTGAAGCATCGCAGGCATTTATGGTGTTAGGTTTCACCTTGTAGGAATAAATGGCCTGCAAACCTTGCCAGATCTGACATGCATTTGATTCCCTCTCTAGCATCACTCAATTGCTTTTTCGCTCTTAAGATATTCTTCCTTAGGCGAAACCCGGAACTCTTACAGAGTTCTGGATTATCGGCCTTGAATGCCACAAATCAGCAGACTGCAACTTTCACTTCGGCCATAGCTTCTAGTTTGGGTATGTCAGGTGCGTTCTCAAAGGGACACATCCATGGAGGTCTTGATGAAGTCGGTGACAACTATGCCATATTCATTTAGTTCCAAAAGCGAATCCCTGACTATTGTCCAGTCCACTGATTCAAAGCAGTTCTGTAAGTGCTCTCTGCCTCCCTTGACCATTCCATTGTGATCCTCACCACTGGTGCTGTGGGTCCTCAGTCTCTGCTTGTATGCCAGGGGTAGAAGTACAGCCAGGTGATCGGACTTGTCAAAGTGTGGGTGTGGGATGGCACTGTAAACAATCTCGGTGGTGGTGAAACGGAGTTCAAGTGTGTTGGCTCCTCTGGTTTCACAGGTGATATGTTGGTGGTAGTTGGTCACGCTGGCCTGGTTGAAAACCCCACAACGATCGGGAAGCCATCAGGATGTGCTGTTTCGTGACTGCTGAACACGGTGCTCAGCTCTTCCCGTGCCTGCCCGATGTTGGCCAGGGGTGGGATGTACACTACGAATGGGATGTTGGTGGAAAACCTCCTCAACAGATAAAACAGATGACATTTTACTGCTAGATGTTCCATTTTGGGGGAGAAGGACTGAAATGACCATCACGTCTGTGCACCACGATTACTTAATCATGAAGCAAATGCTGACACTTCAGCCTTTTCCTGACTGCCCTGTCCAGTCCACGTGGTGAACGGTGAAGCCCTCGGGCTGCAGCATGAAACACAACAGGGAACACTGGAATCATTCAGCGGGTCAGGCAAGAGGAGTAAAGAGTTGCTCTGACAAAGAAACACTAATGCTGGTGCTGCACAACCTGCTGAATATTTTCAACATTTCTGTTATTTGTTTCAGATGTCCAACATCCACAGGAACTTGATTTTCCTGAGAGCATGATATGTGCAGTGGATAAACAGCAAGAGGAGTATTTACTGTAGTGTTTCCAAAACTACACTGAATTAAAAAGTTGTTCCAGTAATGATTAATCATCTGGATAGTAATTTACAGGATCTTACAGCACTCCTAACTAGTTCACTGTCTATTTGGGGAAGGAAGCTTATAGTCCTGTACCCCTGACATACAGATGGATTTTTAAGTGTTTTCCAGGATTGCCTAACAAGCCAACTCCTTCCAGTGGAATTAGGGATGGGCTTTGCCAATGACATACATACAGAGAACAAGTTAGAAATGTGCACACTGCTACTGTGAACTTGGGCATTTAACCTGCATTACATCAGAGACACGATCTCTCAGAATCAGGTTTACTATTTCTGACTGATATTCCGATTTTTCAATCCCATTCTAATATGTCGGTCCATAGCCTCCTTTTGTGCCACAATGAGGCCAATTTCAGGGTGGAGGAGCAGCACCTTGTATTCTGTCTGGGTAGCCTCCAACCTGATGGCATGAATACTTATTTCTACTTCTGGTTTAAAAAAAAAATTCCTCTTCTGTGCCCCACTCTGGCCTCTTACCTCTTCTCACCTGCCTATCATCTCCCCCCCCCCAGTGCCCCTCCTCCTTCCCTCTCTCCTTCCCTATAGATTCCTTCCTCTCCAGCCCTTTACATTGTCTTCCCACCTGGCTTCACCCTAACACTTTCTTGCTATCCTTCTTCCGCTCTCCCCACTTTTTTATTCTGGCCTCTTCCCGCTTCCTTTCCAGCCTTGAAGAGGAGCCTTGGCCCATAGCATCGACTGTTTATTCATTTCCATAGATGCTGTCTTACCTTCTGAGTTCCCTCAGCATTTTGTGAGTGTTCCTTTGGATTTCCAGCGGTACTGTGCAAAGATGTGAAAATAACTATGAAAAATAAATAGTGGAAAAATAGGGAGTATTCATGGGTTCATAGACTGTTTAGAAATCTGATGACAGAGAGGGGAAAAAGCTTTCTAAATCATTGAGTGTGGGCCTTTAGGCTCCTGTACCTCCTTTCTGATGGTAGTAATGAGAAAAGGGCATGACCTAGATGGTGTGGTCCTTAGTCATGGATATGTCTTTCTGATACACAGCCTCTTGGCGGAGGGGGTTGTGCGCACGATGGAGCTGACTGACTCTACGACACTCTGCAGTCTCTTGTGATCCTGTGCCTCTATAGCAAGTGATACGTGTCTACTTCCTATAACCTTCATGCAATTTTTAAATTACAGCTCTCACTCCGTCCCCATTGTACAAGAAAATCATTTGGTTTTCTAATTAACAGGTATATTTTGTCGATGGAAAGTGCAGAAGAAATTGAAGAGTACGTTGCCGACTTATTACAAGGGACTGATGGAAAGAAGCAGCTTTTCACCAGTGAGCTGCTGAAAAGGTGGAAACAGTGTCGAGAATCACCTACTCCTGGACAAGGACAATTATACAGAAAAAAAGATGGTACATGCAAACTGAGTACAGAAATGTAATCTCCTGAGTTTTCAAATTTTTGGCTCAGAATTATAGAACGTAGAAGAATATAGCACTCTACAGAACCTTCAGTTCACAATGTTGTGCCAACCTTTTAACCTACTCCAAGATCGATCTACCTTTCCCTTCCACATAGCCCTCCATTTTTCTATCATCCATGTGCCTATCTAGGAGTTTCTTAAATGCCCCTAATATATCTACCTCTACCAGCACCCTTGGCAAGAAGTTCCATGTCTCTGTGTAAAGAGCTTACCAATAATAACTGATAATAACGACCATGATTTTACCGTTAACTAATTAGGATTTTAAACGTGAAATTTAAAGTATTCTGAACAATTTCTGCGAACTTTGGCTGCCCAGTACTGAACTGGGGCAGAACTTCACTATTAGATGTGCAATTTTCAGTTGAGACTTTAACTCATGTGTTCGCTCTACAGATACAGAAGGACCTTCGGCAGTCTTAGATGCATAATGACCCTGGTGATATTTATTTTCAAAAATTTTGCTCTGTCTTCCTGGTAATCACATCCTGTGACAGAGCTTGGAATAGAGTGACTGTTATGAAAACTTGGTGTAAGACGTGAGAAGAACTTCAGTCATCTGGCTGGTTCTTCCGAGTCTCAGTGCTGGGGACTTCGGTCTGTGGGAGAGTAGCTTAATGTTGGCTCACTTGCTCTTTCAGTGAATTTGGATGATTCTACGGAGACAGCATTGGGGGGTATCTTTCCAGTGCCCTGAGGGGCCTTCTGTAAGTAGACTAGGTCCCAGGTATAGGTACGGAGGGCAGAATCACCCTGACCTCCATGAATTTTGTGCCAGAGTCTGAGGCCTTCATCTTCCAACCCCCTTCCCTCAGTGGCCAAAGACTGTGCTGGCACACCAGAGTTCTCAAAACCTTCTTGGAAGATGACTTCTGGACGTCCGTATCCCATGACTTCTCCAAGTAAAGAATGAGCATTCCTGTGGCACTGAGAACCATGTGTCAGGAGCAAGCAGCAGCTCAGCATAACTAAAAGAAGCAGTGCGCTTCTTGTCAAACTACCAATTGTCGGGAACCTCCTGCCTCATCCGTGGCAAAGCAATATTTGGAACACAATATTTCAAGTGTGTCTAACCAAGGTTTTATAGAGCTGCAATGTTATGTCACGGATCTTGAGCTCAATCCCCCATCCAGTGAAGGTCAACACACCATACATCTCTTAACAACCCTATCAACTTGTGAGGCAACTTTGTGAGATCTCTGGATGTGGACTCCAAGTTCACTTTGTTCCTCCATACTGCTAAGAATTCTGCCATTAACCCTGTATTCGTGCCTCCAAATTTAATCACTTCATACTTATCTGGGTTGAATTCCATCAGCCACTTTTCAGGCCAGCTCTGCATCCTGTCAATGTCCTATTGTTAACTGCGACAACTCCTGCACTATCCACAGTTCCAACAACCTCAGGTCATTTGCAAACATACTAACTCACTCTTCCACTTCCTGATCCATGTATCTGAGATAACAACTGTTACTGCACTTTAAAATGTATCTTTCTGCCTGTAGATTGCTTTGAAGCAACTGAGTTGATGAAGGTGTACTATCATTATTCATCTTTTTACAGATGTTTCAGATTTCTCAAAAACAAGTGACCAGCTCAAGAAGTCTAAGCGGAAAGGCCGGAACAAGCAGGAGCCGCTGCCTATTTCTGAGCAACAACCTCCGGCTGAGGAAGTTAAAACACCAATGGATCTGGTGAAGGTCAGTTTGAAGCCAAAACCCATTTTTATATTTGTTTATGGTACCCAAGAATGAAGTAGTTCTGGGCACTCCTGCACATAGATGAATTGATGCAGAGGCGCTAAGATCTGACTTACTGAGGATTACTAAGTCATTCAACCTTTTTGACTCTTATGCCATTCTTCTTGATTGTCAAGTCAAGTTGAACTTATTGTTGTGTGCACCAGTATGGTGGGGTACAAGTACAATGAAAATCTTGCTTGTAGTAGCATCGCAAGCACATAGGTGGAGAGAAAATGCGGAATATAAATGATAAAATACAGTAAAGAGGAGGAGGAAAAAGACTGAGCAAAAGCAATACCTTAATACAAAAAACAAAGAGAATTAGGGACAAATCCTTGGCAGCCTTTGCAGTGAAAGATGTGGTTCAAGGTGTTTCATTGCTGAGGTAGGGTTAGTGTTGCGCAGGTCTGTTCAAGAATCTGATGGTTGTCGAAAAGCAGCTCCTTAACTTGGTGGTTGAAGATTTCTGTACCTCCTCTTGATGGTAGTAGCAAGAAGATGGCATGATGGGGGAGTCCTTCATGATAGATGCCACCTCTTTGAAGCACCTCGTGTTGTACATCCTGCCAGTGGGGAGGGTTGTGTCCACAAGTCTCTGCAGCCTTTTGCGTTCCTGTACATTGACATTGTTGTAGCAGGCAATGGTGCAACCAGTCAGGATACTTTTAAAACCATTTTCCATTTCACCCTGATAAGATTTTGGTAAAATACTTCATACATCAGATGGAAAATTTCAATCGACTTACAAAGGACAGTGTGTTAGGAAGAGTTTTCTGGATTTTCTCTGTTCTTTTCTGGATTTGTGAAAAATATGTTTGTTCATTAGATTAACTTTGGTGTTAAATTTGTGCCTCATTTGTTCTCAACTCCCTTAGAGGAAGAAGTTATTTTTTATTTGCATTTGTTATCAATTCAATGTTTTCTTGAGGTTCTCAAAGCCGGAGGAGGTAGTGGGGATATGCTCCCACTACCTATTAAATGCTCCCAATGGCGTGCATCTCAAATAGTCTCTGACAACCAAGTCCAACTCCTGGACTTCATGTGTGGCTTAGCTACTAAGTCTGGTGAATCGTTTCTTCTGATAGCAGAAGGGGCAAAGGCAGGTTACTGGCACCTTAAAACCAGTCACTTTGGGCAGCTAGGATTCGTTAGCTGTGGCTGGTAGCTCATGTAGGAGAAAGAATTCTCTGGTCTCAACCGCTGCTGCCTTGCAGCTATAACCACTCATGGGACAGGCTTCAGGAGTAAACCCCAAGGAAAAGAGACCGTGTTAGGGATCTGGAGCTGCAGCTTGATGACCTACTGCTTATCAGGGAAAGTGAAGAGGTGATAGACAGGAGCTACAGGGAGGTAGTCATCCCTAGGCTACAGGAGTCAGAACACTGAGTCACTGTCAAGAGAGGGAAGGGAAATGCCCGGATAGTGGAGAGCACCCCTGTGGCTGTCCCCCTCAGCAACAAATATCTTGTTCTGGATGCTGTTGAGGGGGATGACCTGATGGGGGACGCCCACGGTGACCGGGTCTCTGGCACTGAGCCTGGCGCTGTTGTGCAGGAGAGAAGGAGGGAGAAGAGAAATGCGGTAGTCGTGGAGGATTCCATAGTCAGGGGAACAGACAGGAGATTCTGTGAGCCTGACAGAGATACCCGCATGGTGTGTTGCCTCCCAGGTGCCAGGGTACGGGATGTCTCGGATCAGGTCCTGAATATTCTAAAGGGGGAGGGTGAGCAGCCAGTTGTCTTGGTACATGTTGGTACCAATGACATAGATAGGACAAAGGAGGAGGAGGTCCTGAAGAGAGATTTCCAGGAGTTAGGAAGAAAGCTGAGAAGCAGGACCTCCAGGGCAGTAATCTCGGGATCGCTACCTGTGCCACATGCTAGCGAGGGCAAGAGTAGTTGGATCAGGCAGATGAATGCCTGGCTGAGACACTGGTGTAGGAGGCAGGGCTTCAGATTCTTGGATAATTGGAATCTCTTCTGGGGAAAGTATGACCTGTTCAAAAAGGACAGGTTACACCTGAACCCGAAGGGGACCAATATCCTGGCGGGAAAGTTTAATAGAGCTGTTAGGGAGGGTTTAAACTAATTTGGCAGGGGGATGGGAACCGGAATGATAGAGCAGAGGAAGGGGATAACAGAAATAAATCTAAGATAGTGAGCAGTAAAGATGTCAGGAAAGACAGGCAGGTGATGGGGCAAATGTGTAGCCATAGGGATGAGTTGAAGTGCAATAAAGTTGCAGTGAAATCAAAGCAAGAAGTATCAAATACTGGTCTTAAGGTGTTGTACTTAAATGCACGCAGCATAAGGAATAAGGTGGATGATCTTGTTGTACAGCTATAGATTGGCAGGTATGATATTGTGGCCATCACTGAGACCTGGCTAAAGGTTGCATGTCTCTGGGAGCTGAACGTCCAAGGATACATGGTGTATCGGAAGGATAGGAAGGTAGGCGGAGGGGGAGGCGTGGCTTTATTGGTAAGAAATGATATTAAATCATTAGAAAGAGGTGATATAGGATCGGAAGGTGCAGAATCTTTATGGGTTGAGCTAAGGAATAGCAGGGGTAAAAAGACCCTGATGGCAGTTATTTATAGGCCTCCAAACAGCTGCAGGGATGTGGACTACAAATTACAACTGGAAATAGAAAAGGCTTGTCAGAAGGGCAGTGTTATGATAATTGTGGGGGATTTTAACATGCGAGTAGATTGGAAAAATCAGGTCGGCACTGGATCTCAAGAGAGAGAATTTGTAGAATGTCTGCGAGATGGCTTTTTAGAACAGCTTGTTGTTGAGCCCACTAGGGGATCGGCTGTACTGGATTGGGTATTATGTAATGAACCGGAGGTGATTGGAGAGATTGAGATGAAGGAACCCTTAGGAGGCAGTGATCATAACATGATTGAGTTCACTGTGAAATTAGAAAAAGAGAAGCCGAAATCTGATGTGTCGGTGTTTTAGTAGAGTAAAGGAAATTACAGTGGCATGAGAGAGGAACTGGCCAAAGTTGACTGGAAAGAGACACTGGCGGGAAAGACGGCAGAGCAGCAGTGGCTGGAGTTTATGCGAAAAATGAGGAATGTGCAAGACAGGTATATTCCAAAAAAGAAGAAATTTTCGAGTGGAAAAAGGATGCAACAGTGGTTGACAAGAGAAGTCAAAGCCAAAGTTAAAGCAAAGGAGAGGGCATACAAGGAAGCACAAATTAGTGGGAAGACAGAGGATTGGGAAGTTTTTAAAACCTTACAAAAGGAAACCAAGAAGGTCATTAAGAGAGAAAAGATTAACTGTGAAAGGAAACTAGCAAATAATATCAAAGAGGATACTAAAAGCTTTTTCAAGTATATAAAGAGTAAAAGACAGGTGAGAGTAGATATAGGACCGATAGAAAATGATACTGGAGAAATTGTAATGGGAGATGAGGAGATGGCAGAGGAACTGAACAAGTATTTTGCATCAGTCTTCACTGAGGAAGACAGCAGGATACCGGACACTCAAGGGTGGCAGGGAAGAGAAGTGTGCGCAGTCACAATTACGACAGAGAAAGTACTCAGGAAGCTGAATAGGCTAAAAGTCGATAAATCTCCTGGACCAGATGGAATGCACCCACGTGTTCTGAAGGAAGTAGCTGTGGAGATTGCGGAGGCATTAGCGATGATCTTTCAAAAGTCGATAGATTCTGGCATGGTTCCGGAAGACTAGAAGATTGCAAATGTCACTCCGCTATTTAAGAAGGGGGCAAGGAAGCAAAAAGGAAATTATAGACCTGTTAGCTTGACGTCGGTGGTTGGGAAGTTGTTGGAGTCGATTGTCAAGGATGAGGTTACAGAGTACCTGGAGGCATATGACAAGACAGGCAGAACTCAGCATGGATTCCTTAAAGGAAAATCCTGCCTGACAAACCTATTACAATTTTTTGAGGAAATTACCAGTAGGCTAGACAAGGGAGATGCAGTGGATGTTGTATATTTGGATTTTCAGAAGACGTTTGACAAGGTGCCACACATGAGGTTACTTAACAAGATAAGAGCCCATGGAATTACGGGAAAGTTACATACGTGGATAGAGTGTTGGCTGATTGGCAGGAAACCGAGAGTGGGAATAAAGGGATCCTATTCTGGTTGGCTGCCGGTTACCAGTGGTGTTCCACAGGGATCAGTGTTGGGGCCGCTTCTTTTTACATTGTACATCAACGATCTGGATTATGGAATAGATGGCTTTGTGGCTAAGTTTGCTGACGATACGAAGATAGGTGGAGGGGCCGGTAGTGCTGAGGAAACGGGGAGTCTGCAGAGAGACTTGGATAGATGGGAAGAATGGGCAGAGAAGTGGCAAATGAAGTACGATGTTGGAAAGTGTATGGTTATGCACTTTGGCAGAAAAAATAAACGGGCAGACTATTATTTAAATGGGGAAAGAATTCAAAGTTCTGAGATGCAACAGGACTTGGGAGTCCTTGTACAGGATTCCCTTAAAGTTAACCTCCAGGTTGAGTCAGTAGTGAAGAAGGCGAATACAATGTTGGCATTCATTTCTAGAGGAATAGAGTGTAGGAGCAGGGATGTGATGTTGAGGCTCTATAAGGCGCTGGTGAGACCTCACTTGCAGTACTGTGGGCAGTTTTGGTCTCCTTATTTAAGAAAGGATGTGCTGACGTTGGAGAGGGTACAGAGAAGATTCACGAGAATGATTCCGGGAATGAGAGGGTTAACATATGAGGAACGTTTGTCCGCTCTTGGACTGTATTCCTTGGAGTTTAGAAGAATGAGGGGAGACCTCATAGAAACATTTCGAATGTTAAAAGGCATGGACAGAGTGGATGTGGCAAAGTTGTTTCCCATGATGGCGGAGTCTAATACGAGAGGGCATGACTTCAGGATTGAAGGGCGCCCTTTCAGAACAGAAATGCGAAGAAATTTTTTTAGTCAGAGGGTGGTGAATCTATGGAATTTGTTGCCAGGGGCAGCAGTGGAGGCCAAGTCATTGGGCGTATTTAAGGCAGAGATTGATAGGTATCTGAGTAGCCAGGGCATCAAAGGTTATGGTGAGAAGGCGGGGCAGTGGGACTAAATAGGATAAAATGGATCGGCTCATGATAAGATGGCGGAGCAGACTCGATGGGCCGAATGGTCTACTTCTACTCCTTTGTCTTATGGTCTTATGGAAAACTCCAGAGCTGGAGTCTCTAATAGAGTCATACGATGAGTTCAACACTGACCGGCAACTTCTGCGACACTGCTGGTGCCAAACTGTATTGGTCTCTGCCGTTCCTTTGGATTCATCCACTGCATGGTGAGGAGGAACCTGCTGCATGGGCAACAGCTTGCTCTCCATATTGTACTGCCTTGGCTTATCTATCACATTGACAGCTCGGGTGCAACATCCATGGTCGACCTAGATCAGTGGAAGGCCTCAATCAATTTAATGACAGAAGCTCAAAAGATTGGGAGAGTAGACAGTTGGTGCCTTTTTCCCCAGAGTAAAATGTCAAATACAGAGAATGTGCATTGAAGTGAGAGGGTGAAACTTCAAAGGAGATGTCTTTTATACACAGTGAGTGGTAGGTATCTGGGGTGTGTTGCTGGGTTGGAGGGGGGTGGTGAGTGATGGAAGTAAGTATGGTAGGGGCATTGAAGAGGCTCCATATGTTCCTTAGACTCTTACCCTATATCAGTGTTCAGACCGATGACATCCAGAGATGCTCTCTAAACCTTTGCAACCATTCAATTCGATTAGCTAAATGTGAACCAATCCACAGATTCATGCTGATTCTCTTTAATCAGCTCACACTTGACCAATTGGTCAGCCATCCTTTTTCGAATTGCAACCAATGTCAGACATCCCACCTCTCCTGGAAGTTCCGGGAGTCTCCCGCATATCAATAATGGCTCCCTGACACCCGGAAATTATATACAATATCCCGAAAATAGATTTTTTGGAGAGGGAGAATGAGCATCCTGATTGGTCTCTCTTCGTGCTAAGAGTGGTCCCCAACCACCGGGCCGCGAGGAAACAATATGATTTGGCGACATGAGTCAGCTGCACCTTTCCTCATTCCCTGTCACGCCCACTGTTGAGCTTGAACGCACGCGAGGTCATTACGCGCGCGTCATCCATGTCAGCGCGGGAAGGAGATCAACTCCTCGAGCTTGCAAATGACGGTGGGCTGAAAAGCATGTTTGACATAACATCTCTGCCGGCATTCCGGATCAAAGTCAAGGCTGAATATCTTGAGATAGCCACGAAAGCACTGAAAACGTTGCTTCCATTTCCAACATGATATCGCTGCGAAGTGGAGTTTTCTGCAATGAATGCAAGGAAAACTAAATTGTGGAATAGACTGGACATAAGGAACCCTCTTCGAGTATCACTGTCTCCCATCTCCCCTCGATAGGACCATCTTGTTGCAGGGAAACAAGCCCAGGGCTCCCACTGATTCAGCGATATTGGTGTGTTACAATGATCTTGTATGTTCATATGGGGAAAATATGCAATGTGTGTTTAATATCCATGTTACTTAAAATGTTATGATGCTACTGACTTATCACCTATATTCCGGTCATGATTAACACCCTCCCCCCACCTCCCCAGTCGGCCGGTCTGCAAGAATGTTGTCGATATTAAACTGGTCTGCGGTGCAAAAAGCATTGGGACCCCTGCTAAGTAGACCTATCAGTTTTCTCTGTGGGCGGGCTTTCCAGTCAACCTCAAAAATAATGGCAGTGTTGCTCACTGTACTGTTTGCAACAGTGACTTTTCTATTGCCCATGGTGGGTTAAAAGGTAAAAGACATGTTGAGGTGAGCTTAACAGGTGTCATTCGTTCATTAGCATAGCTAACGTTATTTAAATTAGCCGGCTAGCTGCTAAGGAGCTACACTATTGATGTCCTACGTGATGAGGCCAAACTCCCTGTAGACTTGCTTAAAGTTGTAATAGAATAAACATGATAATATAATATATAGGTACATATTTTAATGTCACATTTGCTGCATGTACCCAACTTGGTTTACAGATTAGACAAAATCACTAAACAAAGTATTACATACACCCTTGAAGGTCGACCGGGGGGGGTGGGGGTGCTACCTCCCTGAAATGAGTTTTTGCAGGGTGAGATGTCTGCGATGTTAAATTGATGTGTCACCCCCCTCTCCCCTTTCAGATAACAGATTGGAACTTCATAATGCCAATTCCTGAATTCAGGGTGATTTGGCAAGTTGAAATAACCGCTGCAATTTAATTACTTATTCTCTCTAAGTAACAGATTTTGTAAACTTGTCCTAAAGTTTCATGGTTTTCTCCTTTTTATTCATTTTACCGATGTCCATTGGTTCAGTTTTGAAGTTGGGGTTACTTAGTAAACTTTAAATGATAAATCAAAAACTGTTATATCCTTACTCTAATATCTAATTTGAGGTTCATTTTCTTTAAGTTTTTGCTTTTCCTGGAGAGTTTTAGCCAGAGGGTGGTAAATCTGTGGAAGTCATTGCCCACGGATGGCTGTGGAAACCAAGTTACTGTGTATATGTGTCTGTGTGTATATGTGTGGTGGCCAGTGCTATCATGTTTGCTGTTGTGTGCTGGGGCAGCAGGCTGAGGGTAGCAGACACCAACAGAATCAACAAACTCATTCATAAGGCCAGTGATGTGGTGGGGATGGAGCTGGACTCTCTGACGGTGGTGTCTGAAAGAGGATGCTGTCCAAGTTGCATGCCATCTTGGACAATGTCTCTCATCCACTACATAATGTACTGGTTGGGCCCAGGGGTCATTCAGCCAGAGACTCATTCCACCAAGATGCTATTTAATTATTTATGGTGCAACTGTAGCGAAAACCAATTTCCCCCGGGATCAATAAAGTATGACTATGACTATATTTAAAGCAGAGTTAAGTTCTTGGAGTAAACATCAAAGTTTATGGGGAGAAGGCGGGAGAGTGGGGTTGAAAGGAATAATAAATCAGCCATAATGGAGTAGACTCAGTGGGCTGAATGGCCTCATTCTCCTACTATATCTCATGTCTTTTGTTGGCTTCATTTTGGGTTTAATTCTGCTGATGCAAATTCAAAGCCAACCCTCAGGTGAAATATGATTCAATGGGGAAGCATCACAGCTGCTGTGCAGTTGAAGCAGGGCCAGTTTGGAAACTCTGGTGATTGTTTTATTTTCCTATAATTGAGGATATGGAATGCTCAGTTTGGTGGTAGAAGAGGTATATAGTTTAGATGGATATACCATATAAATGTAGAAAAGGGGAAATGGGACTAATTGAAATATGCTTCCAATGATCTGATATAGGCATAGTTTAATGAAAGGTTTCCTGATAATTTTTATGATCTTATTCTCACCTTGATCTATGAGGGATCTCAGCTGCTGATTGGATTTTTGCTCTGGAGGAGTTGCCTGTTTCTCAACTTGCTTTATTTTCTGTACCTTTTTAACCAATTTGGTCTGATTGGTCCAGTACTGTTACTATTGTCCAGTATCACTTAAAATACATCCACTGTGATGAAGTGCTTTGAGAGGTTGGTACATATCAACTCCCGCCTGAGCAGTGACCTGGTTCCACTCCAATTTGCCTATAGTCATAACAGTTCAACAGCAAGTGCAATTTCATTGGCTCTTCACTCAGCTCTGGAATATCTGGACAATGGAGGATTCATACATTAGGATGGTCTTCATTGACTACAGCTCAGCATTCAATACTGACAGGCCCTCTGAACTAATCAATAAGCTCCAACCTTGATACTTCCCTGTGCAAAAGGATCCTCAATTTCCTAATTTGCAGATGCCAGTCATTACAGATTGCTAGCATTTCCTTCACAATCACTATCAGCGCAGGTTCACCACAAGGCAGTGTGTTTAGCCCCCTGCTCTACTCACTTTATACCTATGACTGTGTGGTTAGGTATAGCTCCAATTGCATATTTAAGTTTGCTGATGACTCCACTGTTGTTGGCTGAATCAAAGCTGAAGAATATAGGAGGGAGATCGAAAATCTGGTTGAGTGGTTCTGCCACAACAACCTCTCGCGCAACATCAGCAAAAACAAAGAGCTGATTATTGACTTCAGGAAGAAGAAGCCAGATATCCGTGAACTGTTCCTCATTAGAGAATCGGAAGTGGAGAGGTCTGTAACTTTAAATTCTTGGGAATTATCATATCAAAAGATCTTTCTTAGGACCAGGAAGTAAATGCTGTCACAAGGAAAGCACAACAGCACCTCTAGTTTGTGAAGATTTGGCATGACATCTAAAACTTTGACAAACTTCTTTAGATGTGCAGTGGAGAGTATATTGACTGGGTGCATTACAGCCGGGTATGAAAACACCAATGCCCTTGAACAGAAAACCCTGCAGAAAGTAGTGGATGCAACCCAGTCCATCGTGGATAAAGCGCTCCCCCACCATAGAGCACGTCAACATAAAACATTATCACAGGAAAGCAGCAGCTATCATTAGTGATCCCCACCACCCAGGAGATATTCCCTTCTCACTGCTGCCATCAGGAAGAATGTACAGGAGCCTCAGGACTCAAAAGCACCAGGTTCAGGAAGAGTTATTACCTCTCAGTCATCAGGCTCTTGAACCAAAAGGGATAACTTCACTTGCCCCATCATTGAAATGTTCCCACGTCCTATGGACCCACTTTCAAGGACTCTCCATCTCATGTTCTCAATATTTATTGCTTATTTGTTGTTATTATCATTTCTTTCATTTTGTATTTGAACAGTTGTCTTTTGCAAATTGGTTGAACGCTAGGTTAGTGCAGTCTTTCATTGATTCTGTTATGGTTATTATTCTGTTGTGGATTTACTGAGTATGCCCATAAGAAAATGAGCCTCAGGGCTGTATATGGTGACTTTGATAATACATTTACTTTGAACTTTCTTAGAAGCTTGCATACATTCAGCATGCTTGGATACAACCCAGTTTATCAACATTCAAAGCCCTCCCCACTATTAATCACATTTACAAGCAACCAAAAGAAAGCAGCAAAGCAGCATCAAGGAACCCCACCATCTAAGCCATAATCTCTTCTTGCCTCTACCATCAGGCAAGAGGTACAGGAGCCTTGGGTCCCACACCATCAGTTAAGGAACAGTTATAACCCTGCAATCAATAGGCCCCTGAACCAGTGTGAATAACTTCAATTAGCTCAACTTCAAACTGATTTCACACCTAAAGACTCACTTTCCTGGACTTTACAATTCATTATTCTTGGTGTTATTTATTTATTAAATATTTGCACATTGGTTGTTTGTCAGATTTTAAGTGTGTATAGTTTTTCATAAATCCTGTTGTATTTTTTAATTTTCCTGTAAATTCCTGCAAGAAAATCATTCTCGAGGTGGTATGTGGTAACATATATGTACTTGATAATAAATTTACTTTAACTTTAAAACTGATCTGGGTCTACGTAGTACACATTTTGAAAAAAGAATATTCTAGGCACCGATGGTTGAAGAATGTGGGCGCATTGTGGAAATGATTTTCAGTATTAACAACTACATTCCACCGAGCTACCCACACAATCCTCACTTCAATATTCAACAGCACTCATGGCATCGCTTGGATTTTGCCTAAGAGAATGGAATTGGCAAATCTCAGAATGTTGATAAGCAGTGCTGTTAGTTCATGGAATGCACCCATGCCTGTCTGAAGTCTCTGTGACTAAGATCCCTATCTGCTCCTGTTCCTTGAATAATCAAAGTATGCTATTGGAAAAAGTTGGATAGGAAAAAAGTTCACAATTTGTATTTTAACCATTTGATGAGGCTATGTATAATCAGTGAAGAATGAAGTACATCATTTTTTTAAAACCGGTATAAAACTTTGATTTATTAAGAATCATTCCTTTGTCTGTGATACTTGATCATACATTTTGACCTGGTATTGTCACTTTGGAGGTGTGATAACTATTTGGTTATCTTTCTCCTGGGTTTGTTTGAGGAGGTTCTTGACTGCTCAAACTGCAGGCCACTTTTGCTTGTATTGTTTTTGCACTTGTGTTTATTACTATGGGAAAGGATAAAGCAGGGATTCCCAACCTTTTTTATGCCATGGACCAATATCATTAAGCAAGGGATCCATGGATCCCAGCGTGGGAACCCCTGTTCTAAAGGTACTTCAGCAGCATTATGCAAAGATTGATGCTTAACAATGATTAGCTTTTCTTGTCACATGTACATAGAAATATGTCATTTGCGTCAACGACTAGCATGGTCCAAGGATGTGCTGGGGGCAGCCTGCTAGTGTCACCATGCTTCTGGTGCCAATAGCACCGTAGCATTCCTATAACCTACTAATCCTTACTAATCCATACATCTTTGGAGTGTGGGAGAAAACTGGAGCACCCAGAGGAAACCCATAGTCACAGGGAGAACATACAGACCAACGGAATTAAACCTGGTTCTCTGGCACTGTGAAACATTATGCTAGCTGCTAAGCTAACCATACTTGGCAATGCATACCTTTAATCCTATCTTGAAAAAACAGTATATCTCTATGACTCTAGATCACTCAATCAAATACAGTGTTAGTCTTAAAGTCTGGATAAACAGTCATCTGTGATTGCTGAGTTTAAGTCTCCTGCCAGTTTTGCGCATGAAAACTAAACTTGTGTGGAAGGAATAGTGCACTTTCAGTTGTTTAAACAGTTGTGGCGTATTTTGTGCTACTTCAAGGTGCTTTGGTTGATATTTATCTTCCAACCAGCATTAACAAAAAACTAAATATCTAGTCAATAGCTCATTACTTTATGTGGGCAGTTGTCAATTAAGCTATCTACTTAGCAACCATGATGACATGTAATTGGCTATAAAATGCCTTGGAAGACCTTATGTCATGAAAGGTTCACATCAGGGAGGAGATTACGCAGCATTCATGCCAGGACCACTAGCCTCAAAAACAGATACTCCCCCAAACTGTCAGACTAATCAATACCTCCAACGATTAACCTGCCCCACAGGCGTCCACCATCAGCGTCACTTTATATACACACAATCAATTCTGCGTATATAACAGTTACTTGTACATTTGTTTTATAAGATTGCTTTTATATTTATTGTGGTTTCCAGTTTAAGATGGTGCTGCTGAAAGTGAACAACCAGATAGATAGATACTTTATTAATCCCAGAGGAAATTACAGTGTCACAGTAGCATTACAAGTGTACAGATACAAATATTAGAAGAGAAGCAGAAAGAATAAAAAGTAATTTACCTCAAACGGTCTAACAGAAGGGGGTCATCACTTCCCTGGCTATAGGTTGACTCATTGTAGATCCTGATGGCCGAGGGTAAGAATGACCTCATATAGCGCTCGTTGGAGCAGGACAGTTGTCTTAACCTTTTACTAAAAGTGCTCCTCTGTTCAGCCAAGGTGGCATGTAGAGGGTGAGAAACATTGTCCTACTTAATGATGAAGGTAATTTACATCCATCCATCCATATTCTGAGATGGGTCGTGATCACAGTTCCTTCTACAGACATGGCAGGAGGCGCTTGATGGGGCAGACATTGGAAGATGGGACAACCTTGTCAATTCCACTTGGCTTCCATTAATTTCCCTTTTAATTCTGTAGCTATGTCCACTATTTTGAGATTCTCCCATGAGTGGGAAAGTTTTGATAACTACTCTGTTGTACTTCTTCAGTTTTGAATTGAACTTATTTCTTACATCCTTCATATACATGAATAAAAATCTTTACATCTCTGTCTAAATGTGCAATATGCAATTATAGTAATTTATAATAAATAGAACAGTCAATGTAACATAGAAATTTACTCAAATCAGCGCCAGTTAATCAGTTTGATGGCCTGGTGGAAGAAGCTGTCCCATACCCTGTTGGTCCAGGCTTTTATGCTGCAATACCGTTTCCCGGATGGTAGCAGCTGGAATAGATTGTGGTTGGGGTGACTTGGGTCCCCAATGATCCTTCAGGCCCTTTTTTCACACCTGTCTTTGTAAATGTGCTGAATAGTGGGGAGTTCACAACTACAGCTGTGCTGGACTGTCCGCACCACTCTCTGCAGAGTCCTGTGATTGAGGGGAGTACAGTTCCCATACCAGGCAATGGTGCAGCCAATCAGGATGCTCTCAATTATGCCTCTGTAGAAAGTTCTTAGGATTTGGGGGCCTATACCAAACTTCCTCAACCGTCTGAGGTGAAAGAGGTGCAGTTGTGCCTTTTTCACCACACAGCTGGTGTGTACAGACCTCAGAAACATGGATGCTGAGGAACTTAAAGCTGTTTGCCCTCTCAACCCCAGATCCATTGATGTCAATAGGGGTTAGCCTGTCTCCATTCCTCCTGTAATCCACAACCAGCTCCTTTGTTATATTTCAATAAGATCGCTTCTTATTCTTAATACTAATACCAATTTTTGTTTCTTTAGTCATTTATGATATGACAACTCCATCCATTCCAGGTAGCATCCCATGTATTCCTCCTTCACTTTTCTTGGTCTAATGCTCAGGATTCCACAAATATCTGGAACACACTGCCTGAGGAGGTGGTGGAATCAAATACAATTCATAGGCAAGATATGGATGGATACAGACCTAAGGCAACCAGGTGAGATTAGTTTCGATCAGGGGTTCCCAACCTGGGGTCCATGGACCCCTTGGTTAATGGTGAGACTCCGTGCATAAAAAAAGATTGGGAACGCCTGGTTTAGATGGACATAAAAGTTGGCATGGATATGGTGAGTCAGAGGGCCTGTTACTGTGTTGTATAACTCTATGAATTGATCCACAATGACATTTGAACGTAATATGTTTTTTAATTATCTCCCTGGTGTTTGTGTGAGCTGCCATGTTTCTTATGTCACAGGTGCAGTCCAGATGAAGGGTCTGGACCCAAAATGGCAGCTATCCATTTCTCCTCATAAATGCTGCTTGACCTAGCAGTTTCTTATTTGCTTCAGATTCCAGCATCTGTACTTTCTTGTGACTCTTTCCTAGATCATATTTTTTTTGCTTCTATTTTTACCAGGCACAGGAGGCTAGTTCCTCATCCAAGAAGAAGACAAAATACTTGTCCCTGTACACAAAAGAGGGTGAGGACAGACTTGCTGTGATCCTCCCAGGCCGCCATCCCTGTGAGTGTTTGGGACAGACACACAAGCTTATCAACAACTGCCTGGGCTGTGGCCGCATTGTCTGTGTGCAGGAAGGCTCGGGACCCTGCATGTTCTGTGGAATGCTGGTGAGTACAGAGCATTCTGACCTGCTGAACCATTTTCAATTTCATCATCTCAGAAATAGCAGTTAGCTAGCTTGAAAGAAGTTCTGTTTATCTCACTGAGTGCTGTACGTACAGTGCATGAGCCTCAGGCACATATATACAGCTAGAGTGGCTAAGACTTTTGCATAGTCCTGTATTTTGTCAACATGGAGTGGAGAGCGAGCTTATAAATCTGGTGGGAGCAAAGGTATTGGGAATGGCGAGGATGGAGCACTGTGGGAGGGGTGTGGGACAGGTGGCAGAGAAGGAGTGCCGGGCAGGGGAGGATGGGTACGGGTGCCGACACACCTGGCCCTGGGACACCAGGCAAGGTCATTTGATTCCGAACAATTGTCTTATTGATCATTACAGGATGTCTGTCTGGTGCCCGCTCTCTTCCCCTTTTCCCATGATTCCTCTCTCCCTGTCCCTTCTCACTGTCAGTCCACAGAAGAGACCCATATCAGAATTAGGTTTATCATCACTCACATGTGTCATGAAATTTGTCTTGTTTTTGTGGCAGCAGTACAGTGCAATACATAAAATTACAACAGAATTGTTAGGCATTCTAGCTATATGTACGTGGCTAAGACTTTTGCACAGTACGGTATCTATTGTTTGTTCTAATTTCTGCACAGATTTCAGTTATTAGTCAATAACTAATTGACTGAATATTGCTGTTATTAATGTGCTCTTGATCTATATGGATCACAAAGATTTTAGATCTTGGCTAGATTACCTGATTTGGTCCAGACCCAGGTTTGCAGGAAGGAAAGGGAAAGGGGTTGGGGATTCTATGGCTAAGAGTAAAAAAATGACCAGTTTGATAGTTATTCATCGATCCCAGCCATGGCATGACCACTCCAGGTGAGTGGACTAATGGGGACTGTGGTGTTGGTGATCGCTTCGTGGTTGACAGACAGAAGCAGTCAGTTGAGATGGTGTGAAGCTGTTAGCACGCAATTGAGCACCTTGACAGCTCTTTTTGGTTCGTTTAGTAGAGGAGGAAGATGTTGAGAGTGGAGGAGTTGTTGAGGCCTGGGACATACCACATATGATCATATTGAATAGCAGGGCATGTCTGCAGGGACTGATTAGTACACTCTTATTTTTATGTACTAAATAGAAGTATATTTTTGTGTAAGTGCTGAATGATGTGGTTAGATGAATCTCCCTGCCTCTGAACTTGACATTGTGAATAAGTTGATAAATGTGAATGTAGTCATTTACCCTAATGTCCTTTAGCAATGTCTAATTACCATTACACTCATTAATTAGGCCCGTCCTGTTAATCACTCTAGTGAATGTACCTTTCACTGTGTGATGTCTTCATCTGTGCATGGCATATAGAACTGCAGAGGTTGCTTGAGTGGACTCTTCCTCTGCCACAGACTAATTACAGGGATTTGCATTTTTGGCATGTAGAGGGGTGATCATATTAAAACATAGAAGAGTCATGTTGACAAACGAGGAAAATCTGCAGATCCTGGAAATCCGAGCAATACACACAAAATACTGAAGGAATTCAACAGGCCAGGCAGCGTCTATGGATAAAAGTATAGTCGACGTTTCAAGCCAAAACACGAAAGAGTCATGTTAAGATGGGGTCCCCAACCTTTTTCGCACTGTGGACTGGTTTCATATTGACAATGTTCTTGCAGACCGGCCGACCGGGGGCGGGGGGAGGTGGTGGGGTGGTAGGGTTGCCAACGAACAAGAGTAGCAGTCAAATACGTTGGGTTTACCCCTAGAGAGACTACAATGACCATGAAGCCTTGCGCGGGCACCAGTGTGCATGCGTAATTTGCACATGCGTGTACGTGCCGATTTTTTTCTACGTCGGTTTTGGCGATTCTGTCGTGGGGGGGGCTTGTTAATCATGAACGCAATATAGGTGATAAGTGGCTAATACACTCAATTTCGTTTCTAAAAGGGTTTATCTAACAAATTTAATATTAAACATACAGCGCATATTTTCCTCTCATGAATATAGTGATAAGTCAATTATCAGGGGAGCTTGAAGTAAGTGTTGAACGAACATCCAGTAGAAGTGGTAGAGGCAGGTTCGGTATTATCATTTAAAGAAAAATTGGATAGGTGTATGGACAGGAAAGGAATGGAGGGTTATGGGCTGAGTGCAGGTCGGTGGGACGGTGAGAGTAGCGTTCGGCACGGACTAGAAGGGCAGAGATGGCCTATTTCCGTGCTGTAATTGTTATATGGTTATATAAGTTAATAGCATCATAACATTTTAAGTAACGTTTGGATATTAAACACACAGCATATATTTTCCCCGTATGAACATATAAAATCATTGCAACACACCAATATCGCTGAATCAGTGGGAGCCCTGGGCTTGTTTTCCTGCAACAAGACGGTCCTATCGAGGGGTGATGGGAGACAGCGATACTCGAAAGAGGTTCCTTATGTCCAGTCTATTCCGCAATTTAGTTTTCGTTGCATTCATTGCAGAGATATGTTGGAAATGGAAGCAACGTTTTCCGTGCTATCTCAGGATATTTAGCCTTGACTTTGATCCAGAATGCCAGCAGAAATGTTCTGTCAAACATGCTTTTCAGCCCGCTGTCATTTGCAAGCTCGAGGAGTTGATCTCCTTCCCGCGCTGGCATGGATGACGTGCGGGTAATGACCTCACGTGCATTCAAGCTCAACAGTGGGTGACAGGCAATGAGGAAAGGTGCAGCTGACTCACATCACCAAATCATATCGTTTCCTCGTGGCCCGGTAGCGCATGCTTTGTGGCCCGGTACCGGTCCGCGGCCTGGTGGTTGGGGACCGCTGTGTTAAGATGTTTCCACTTGTGGGAGAGTTTCAAACAAGGGGGCATAGTTATGTGATAAGGGCCAGTCATTTAAAACTGAAGTACATGGCACTACTTCTCACGAAGGGTGGTGAATCTGTGGGGTTCTTTGCTATGTAGAGGTTGTGAAGGTAGATCATGGTGAGTATTTAAAGGGGAAGTAGATGCATCTCTGAAAGATCTGGGAATTGAGCATCATGGAAAACTGGTGCAGAAAAGAAGATGAGTCCTGGGGCAGATTATCCTCGAGCGTATTGAATGGTGGGTCATGTTTGAGGAGCCAAGTCATCTAGTTCAATTTTAAATGTGTGTGTTTGTATAACCTCCATTTGTCCCTGTAATTATTTTGTACTCTGCAGCATGCTTCCTTATATTTTTCCCACCTTTGGGAACAAGATTCAAGATACTTGTTTTTGCCATTTAGGGAGGTGTATTACCTTAGAGCTACTCCTCAAGCAGACCAATATTAATCCATTATTGCATCAGTCATCATTGTTGTGGTCAGGGATTTTTGTTGTATTCATTTTTTACGTTTTTCATTTAAACATCTGAAAGAAAGCATAGTTGGGAATCTCACTTCTGAGTGGTTAATTGAGATTAATCTCTGACAGGATAGTTGGAAGCTTGGTTTTCCATGGCAAACAGAAGCTTGATGAGAAGGGAAATCGTGTCTTAATTTCCTGTTTATGTACAGAAGAGTACCAGAATGAAGAACATTAACCAAATGTATTTCTTGTAGGTTTGCACAAAAGAGGAACAAGAGATCCTTGTCCATGACTCAAACAAGAGTCAGAAATTGCGCAAGAAACTCATGGGAACTGCAGGTTAGTTATATATCTGATCAACTGAAATTACTCTTCTCTATTGGATCGATGAAATGGACATACAGACCAGAAGTTCTGTTCTTGATCTGTTATACTGCATTTGTCAAGAAACGGGCTGGGTCTACACCAACCTGCTGTCCTGGAAGGGAATGTTACATTCAGCTTGCATTACAGACAAGACCATTTGAGCTGATGGTTCATTCCTGGTGTTCATGCTCCACACAAGTCTTCCCCAACTTTTCTTCACCTCCCTGATTAGTATGAGGCTTGAACTTACTTTGTATTTATCCAACTTCTCTTAACTATGTTTGTGCAAACCCTGTGGGAAGTTCCACATTAGACTAATTTTCTGGTATAGAACTTCACCTGAATTTCTAGATGATTTTATTACTGCCTGTGTCAATTTAGTTGAATGGTTCTGTTATATACCTTATTGCAATTTAGTAAATATAAACAAGACACCCCCAAGGATTTTGATATCAACCATCTCTAAAGCAGATGTTCACATACATTTGGTAGGCTAGGTTTAGTTTGAGTCTGGAGCTTTCTGCAGCAGACTAGCTTATTGCAACTCCTTACCTGGCACAATGCCAAATCTGAGAAAGGGTAGATCCATTTAATCTTATTCCTTCACATTTCAAACTTTCATACAACAGGAGATCATTTGGTTTCTCATATCTATGCTGGCTCTTGGAACAACTCATCAGTTTATTTCCCTGTGACCAATTGTTTCATGATGGTCAACTCCCTCCAATACCTCTGCCATCGGCTAATGCCAGCAGCAGTTTAGAATAGCCAATGCCCCAAAGCACTGCTCCTGAGCATTGGAGGAAACTGTAGCACCTGGAGAAAGTTCACGTTGTCGTAGGGACAACATGTGACTTCTACACACACTGCAGTGCAGAGCACTGCAGAAATCAAACCCACAGCCCTGGAGCTATGGTAGCTGCAGCACCTGTTGTGTCACCCTCTCCTCTGAGTCCATCAATGCTCTAACTAAAGGGTGCTGGCCACTTCAGGAGCAAAGTTTAAATTTAGCCTTGGCTGATAGGGAAAAATGGCATCTAGTATTGTAAAGGTCCAATTCCTTCAACTCGATCAGGAACTGAACTGAAAACAGTTAAGTCACACAGTGGATTCCAGCCAGCAGTTTGCAGCTAAGATTCTGCTTCCATGTTGTTCTCAGGGAATGGAACATATTTTCTTTTAATCTTTATCTTCCATATCGCTGTAAACTTCACCATCCTGACAATTTAGGATTCATTTTCAAGATTGTTTAATATAATTTTCAGTACAAAAACATAAAAGAGATAGGAAATAATTGTTACTCTGGATCCGATGGAGCACCAGCAAAATACGATAAGATAATAATCTTAAAGCCCAATAAATACATAAGATAACCTATATGCATAGGCTGATTGTATGTCCATAATATGATAGAGGATGTACAGATAATCCTTCCTGATAGGAGTGGAACAAAGAGTCATGAGCAGGGTATGTGGGATCCTTCGTGATGTTACTGGCCCTTTTCCGACACCTTTTTTATAGCGGGTAGGCTATTGCTAGTGATGCCTTGGGCAGTTTTGACTACCCGTTGTAGAACCTACCTTTCCGCCCCAGTGCAGTTTCCGTATCAAGCAGTGATGTGCACTTTAGCGTGACATGAGTTTAAATGTGCATAGTCCAGAGCACTGCATTTTAACGTGATGTGAGTGTAAATGTGCATAGTCTAGAGCTCTTCAGCCTCCTCAGAAAGTAGAGGAGTTGATGAGCTTTCCTGATTGTGTAGTGTGTTCTGGGACCATGAGAGGCTGCGCAAGATGTGCACTCCTAGGAGTTTGAATCTGCTCATAATTTCCATTGTTGTGTCTCCATGATAACATTGCTTTAAATCTTGCCTCTTCATCGCTTCACTACTTGTGACTGTATCCTCTGCTGTCTATCCCCCACATCTGCAAATAATTTTCTAAGCCTCTTTTCCTCATTTTGGAATTTAGAAGGCTGAGAGGGGATCTTATTGAACCATATAAGATTATTAAGGGATTGGACACACTGGAGGCAAGAAGCATGTTCCCGCTGATGGGTGAGTCCAGACGAGAGGCCACAGTTTAAGAATAAGGGGTAGGCCATTTGGAACGGAGTTGAAGAAAAACTTTTTCACCCAGAGAGTGGTGGATATATGGAATGCTCTGCCCCAGAAGGCTGTGGAGGCCGAGTTTCTGGATGCTTTCAAGAAAGAGATGGATAGAGCTCTTAAAGATAGCGGAATCAAAGGTTATGGGGATAAGGCAGGAACTGGACACTGATTGTGGATGATCAGCCATGATCACAGTGAATGGCGGTGCTGGCTTGAAGGGCCGAATGGTCTAATCCTGCACCTATTGTCTATTGTCTGTTTTCTCATAAGACACTCCTTAACCATGCTCTTGAGCAAGTTACGCCTTGCACAGCTGGTGTATGATTTTGTTTGCTAGCAATTCTGTAAAGCACTTTGAGACGTTATATGATGTGAGAGCTACTACATAAACAGCAGCTGTTATCTTTATGTGGTTCATGTGAAATAGCACACGACTAGCACAACTCTCATTTTTACCCAAGAGGAAAATCCTCCATTTGACATTCCTTCTGAAAGTCAGGACGCCTAGCACTGCTGTACTACCCAGGTACAGTCAGCCTAGATGGTGGGCTCCAGACTCTAGAGTGGAGCTTAAACCAATGATCTCTTGACTCTGGAATGTCACCATCAATTGAGATGCGGCTGTCAGCTGAGTTTTGTGATATTGAACAATAATTTGAACATGATGTCACATGTACATCAAAATATACAGTGAATTACATCACTTGCATCAAATCAACGAGGGTGGTGCTGGGAGCAACCTGCAAGTGTCCCAATGCTTCCGTCGTCATCATAGCATGCCCACACCTTACTAACCCCAACACTAACCTGTACATCTTCGGAATCTGGACCCCAGGAGTAAATCCACACAGTCACGGGGAGAATGTGCAAACTCCTTACACACAGTGGCGGGAATTGAACCCTGATCTGTGATCACTGGTGCTATAAAGTAGTTGCGCTAACCACTATGCTACTGTGCTGCCCATAGTATATAATATTATCATCATCATCAATGTGCTGTGTCGTATGATGTGTGCAATCATTGTTTTTTGATATTGATTGCTCTTGGCAAATTTTTCTTCAGAAGTGGTTTGCCTTCTTCTGGACAGTGGCTTTACAAGACAGGTGACCCCAGCCATTATCAATACTCTTCAGGGATTGCCTGCCTTGTGTCAGCGGTCGCATAACCAGGACCTGTGATCTGCACCAGCTGCTCAAATGATCATTTACCACCTGTTCTCATTGGCTTCGCGTGACCTGATTGGGGGGCTAAGCAGGTACAAAGCCCTACCCATGGGTGATCTGCAGGGGAGTGGAGGGAAGGAGAGCCTTACACCTCCTTTGGTAGGGATGAACCCCCCACCTGGAATATGTAATGTATATAAGGTATTGCTCCTTGTTATTATGATAGGAATGTTCTCTAACTGTCTAAATGTTCATCTCATTTGTTGAGTAAAGTGATTGGTTTCAAGCTCTGAGGTGGAATCTTTGAATGATGCAGTAATATTTTTTGTTTGTCATAACACCACAGATAATTGTCCCTTCAAGTGTTTTTATAAGTCCTGTTAAAGTTGTTACTGAATCTATATGGAGAGGTTGGACAAACTTGGATTGTTTTCTCTGAAGCGTCAGAGGCTGAGGGCAATGTGTTAGAAGTACATTAAAGTTGTGAGAGCTGTAGATAGTCAGAGTCTTTTTCCCAGGTTGGAAACATCAAATATTAGAGGACATACCTTTACGGTGAGAGAGGGAAAATTTAAAGGAGATTAGCATGGCATATTTTTTTTCCCATGCAAACTAGGGTAAATGCCTGGAACCTGCTGTCAGTGGAGGTAGTGGAAGCAGATACGATAGTAACATTCAAGATGCATTTAGACAGGTGCATGACCAGGCAGGGTATAGAGGGATTTAGACCAATTGCAGGTCAATGTGCTGTTTAAATTGGCATCAGTGTTGGCACGTTTATTGTAGGCCCAAGGCTGTTCCTCTGCTGACTGCTGCATGTTCTTTACATCAGCACTGATTCTTCTGGGTTTTTGTTTTTGTCCATTTAATGAGCATTGTGTCAACTGTTTGCCATTTTCCTTCAATATTTTGAACTCTTGTCTGTTAACAGTGCAGGTTTGTTTAGTGCAGTAAAAGGTTCGTACAGTGAATAAAGTTTGTACTGTCCGCTGTGAAGTCAGTGGGTGCCAGTTACTTACTGATTGCTGTAACAAGCTGCACGATGTGGATTAATTCCACAGTGTGTCCGTCTTGGTAAAGTGTCAAGCCTCAGCTGAGCTACTCCCCATGGTGAATTGAGCACAACTGAAAGATTACTCACCTTGGCAACTAAATTAATTCCCTGGAATGGTGATTACTTGGGACAACCTACATTTCTCAACCTCCCTTCCCAGCAGTGGAATGGTTGCAGTGTTTATCATATTTTGTCATTTAGCTAACTTTAAATACTTTCCAAGCATCAATAATGTCACTTCCACCATGTATTGCAGTTTTTAAGTGAGACCTGATATTTCAAAGTGAAGTTATTGATTGTTAAACAATGAATAAATAAGCTCTGGATGACAGGGAAGATTGGAAGGCAGTTAGTCTTGTACTTCAGCGTATTGGAAAACTGTAGTGCAGTGAATTAGCCCGATCAATGTACTACAGTGGTCTAACTTCTACACTTCTGAGCAACGTTCCCAGCTTCACGGACCAACCATTGCTCTGAGCAAGAAATTTTAACACAGCCTGAAAACTGCGCGGTACTTAAAATGTTTTTTTTTTCTGTAGTGTGCACATCAAACAAAACACAAACCACAACTCACAACATAAGTAAACAATGTCAGACTGCACGCCCATGCAGCTTAGAGGGTGCAATGCTTCTGAAGATGTGCAAGGTTTCAGTTCCTCCAGAAGTTTGACTAAACAGCCTATATGCAAATCTTAACTAATCGTCGTAGGCAAAGCAGCTGTTTTCCTCAAATACCTTGGGAGTTGCCAGCCAGCCTTTCAACGATGCTGTGTGACTGCTACACTGTTGAAGGTGCTACTCATTGGAGTGGATTGTGTACTTAAGCCTGGTCTGTCTTCTCTGTTGGGCACTGTAAAGCAAAAGATCCAGTACTTCCTGACCAGATTGTAATTCCTCAGGCAACATCACTAAAACTGATGATCTGCTCGTGATTGCATTGCAGTTCTGCTTAGTTTGTGTGAGCTTACTATGTGCCAAAGTATTTCTACATTATTACAATGATTTTACTTCATTGGCTTTAAATTGCATGGGCGTAGTCTTAAATTGCAAATGAAGTTGAACAATGTTTTTATTAGAAACACAAAATCTCGACCAGAACATGGATAGGGGTATCCTTATTGTGGAGTAATAGCACAGAGACAGGCCTTTTGGCCTAACATCCCTTCTGAGTTGTCCTCTCCTTCCATTTCACCAACCTCCACCATTGAAGATGGTGGAAATTATGGAGGATGATCTACTGAATCTTCCTCCAAAATTTCCACAACCTTTAATGGTATTCTACCCAAGTTATTTTGTTTCAAAGGCTTTCATTAGATACATCAGCAGACTCTAAAATACCTTATGGAAACATTTCTTCGCTTAGCAATCTGGTAATGATTTTTTTTTTATCTTGTTGCTCCTTGGTCAGTCACCAAACATGGAACTCTACAAGAACACTATAATGGCATTAACTTGTTCCAGATGCTTTGCTATGGATATGTCATGAGGGCGGAATTTGAAACCTGTTGGATTCTTTTAGGTTCAGATGTGTCAGTGAATCCTGATACCTTTGAGAGGGACCTGCTGCCCCACCAAGAAGTGGTTCTGAAGGCTGGGCTAGAGAAAGCCATTAAACACAAAGACAAACTGTTGGAGTATGATAAAACCAGGTAAGAGGAAGAGCACAACACAGTCTCTGTCTCATTGAGCAATTTGAATCAAAAATATGATTAAACTTCTGCAAATGTTACAATTAACTCAAACATTCTCATAGTAGTTTTGTGACTGAAGTTATTGAGAGGATCATAAAAATGCTATCTGGATAATAGTGTAGGAATTAAAACTCTCGTTAGTTAATAGATCCAGTGGTTATGCATCTGGAGTATCTGGTCATTTTTGGTCACCATATCTCATTTGGATATAATGGCCTTTGAAGATGTTACATCACAGATTCATTGGATTCATCCCCCTTCTTTTCCAGTGCTGATGAAGGGTCTTGGCCTGAATTGTCGATTCTTTATTCCTTTCCATAGATGCTGCTTGACCTGTTGAGTGCCTCCAGCATTTTGTGTGTGTTCCTCTGGATATCCAGCATCTGCAAATCTCTTGAGTTTATTCATTGGAATTACACTGCGACTGAAAGGAATAAAATACAAGGAGGGTTTTCAAAAACTCAGTGGGTTCCCTTGAGCCTCGATTAAATCATGGTAGTCTGACTGAAGTATTAGAAATAATTAAAAGATTTGACTGAATATACAGACGAAGAAACCAGATTCTCTATTAAACACCCAGTATAGGGCAACATGCTCTTAAAACTGGATGATTATGAGTGATATTAGGAAGCATTTTTAATAGGAAAGGTAGTGTTAAAAGGTCTTAAGCTGAGATCAATGAATTCCTTAAAAACCTTATTAAGAAATCTTGATGTATTAAAGGATGTGGAGCGAGGTTGGATTTGAGATATTGATCCACTATAATGTAAATAGATAAGGAAATTGTTTTGTATAGTGAATATTCTAATTCTATTCTATGTTCAACATTTGGAGTGATATTTATTCAAGCTTTTTAAAGAAGAAGCAACTTTACAATGGATTATTGATGCAGTCATCTTGGTTATTGGAAGTGGCTGAACATTATGCATTTTTGTGCTGTTAGTCTAAAGGCTGGCGCACAGATTCTCTGTGTATGCTGCTCACTACGCTCTCTGTAGAGAGCTTTGTGTGTAAGCAATTCTGATTCTGATTTCCATGAAGATTCTCTTTGTATAGTGAATCTTTCATCCCTTCCGTAATCATAAAAAAAACAGAAAATGGTAGAAGCACTCTGCAAGCCAAGCAGCATCATGGTAGTAGAGAAAGAGTCAATGTTTCAAGTCAAGGGCTCTTCCTTACAGCGTAAACTCAATGAACAAGCATCTCATAGGTTGTAGGGAGCAGAAGGGTAGAGAAAGTGGATGCAATGTCTGTGATATGACGTAGACCAGAGTTGTCATGGTAATGGTTTCTTTTAAAAACTGACCAAAGAGGTGGAAAATAAGGAAGAAATTGAATCTGAGAAGCGCTACCACATCTGTAGGGAGATTATTGGATATTGTTAAATTTAATATTAAGTCCTAAAAGCAATGACCTGCTCAGATGGAAATTGATTTGCTGTTCCTCAAGCTTGTTTTGGGCCTTACAAGAGGTCTTTGGGAAGCAGAGGTCAAAAAGGTTAGAGTGGGAGTTAGATAAAGGGACTGGTGACCAGAGGCTCAGGATTGCCATGCAGACAGAACAGAGCATTGTGCAAAGCAGTCATTCAGCCTGCACTGTAGACAAGTGAATGTGGTGAGCAGTGAATGCAGTACACTAACTTCTTTCAGGTGCAGCTGTTTCACCTGGAGTCCAAGGTAACATCTAAGTAAAAGATTGTTTCCTTGACTGGCGGGAAGAGGTGCAAAGGCAGATAACCTGCTATTAGTTGCCTGTTTGCCATCTCTTCTTCTCCTTGGGTTGTACAGTGGCATAGATAGTACAGCTGCTGCCTCACAGTTACCGCAGCTTAGGCTCAAACCAGGCCTCTAGTGCCGTCTGTGTGGCATTTGCATCTTTTCCTCCACATCCCAGAGGTGTTTAGTGTTGGTAAGTTTATTATCCTGTAAATGACTGAATGCATAGGTGAGTGGTAAAGGCATGGGAATTGATGGAAATGGTGGGATAATAAAAGAGCATTAATGTAGGACTAGTGTAAGTGGGTGCTTGATAGAACGTAATGGGCTGAAAGGCCTATTTCTGTGCTGTATCACTCTGACTCAGTTTCCTGGAGCGCCTAGATTGTGGTTCCATTGTCAGACTGAGTGTATTCATGCAGAAGGGCACCATACAAGTACTCCACTAAATCAACCTACTTAAAAGTCAGTCATTGAGCTGTTTTAAAATCCACCCCCCACCCAGGTCCCCTCTGAACTTCCTACCTCTCACTTTAAACATATGGTCTCTTGTTTCAACTTGGGTAAAACAATTTTTGCTATCAACCCCATGTCTCCCTCTCATAATCTTTCATACCTCTTTCAGGTCACCTTTCAGCCTCTTCTGCTCCTGGGAAAACAAGCCCAGCCTATCCAGTCTCTCCGTGTAAATGGAATGTTCCAAGCAACTTCCCAGCAATCTGACCTGCATCTTCTCAGTGCAACCATGTCCTTCCTATAGTGTAGCAACCAAAACTGCACACAGTAGTCCAGGCCAAACCAATGTTTTATGAAGTTTTAACCCAGTGTCCCAGCTTTTGTACTCTAAGCCACAATCACTGTGGACAAGCAACTCTGATGAGACTCAAGAGATTAAAGTTGTTGGAATATGGAGCAAGGAAAAAATTGCAGGAGGAACTCAACGAGTTGTGCTGTGTCTGTGGGTGAGGGTGTCGAGAAGCTACTGATGAAATTTCATGTCAAGGTGCTGCATCAGTCCTGATTTCTGGTCAAGCATTTTATATACTTTCTTCACCATCTTGTCACCTGTGCTCCCATCTTCAGAGGTCAGTGAACTTGTACACTAAGGTCCCATTGCTCATCAGCTCTCTTAGCACCCTACCGTTTACTTGCACGTCGTACTCTTGTGTGCATTCTCAAATATGTCTTCCTGTATTTGTCAGAATTAAGTTCTATTTGTACTTGCTCTGCCCAAATTTCCAGCTGATTTATATTATGTTGTAACTGTAAACACCTGCCTCGCTATCCATAGCACCACCAATTTTTGTAACATCTGCAAACCTACCTCATGCGTTCAGCCTCTTTTCTGTTGTGGGAGGAATTGATACCATGTTATTCAGAAGTGGTGATGATTTGTATGTGAATGAGTTTCATTATATTCCTATTGTTTTATTGGATTTCCAACTCCTCCCCCCCCTCCACCGCCCGATGGGTTTAAGGTTGAGGAAACAGGTTTGTTTCCTAGCCATGTTTGTTGCCTGCTGAGGAGGAATAAGTGATATTGAATCCTAGAGTTCTCTGTGAATAGCTGGTTCAGGATAAAGGTTGGGATGTGGAGGATGAACTGGGAAGTGTATTGAGGCTTAGCCAGGAACTTTTTAAAAATGCATTTATATAACATTTATTCACATAATAAAGAAAATTACATAACATTATAGAACACTGTCAAACTCAATTTGTTGTGAACTGTATTTATTAGTGGCCAAAGGCTGAGTTAAAGAGCAGGGCTTTATGGGGTATATTAAAGGAAAAGAGGGTGGGTGGAAAGAGAACTATTTTAAATAAGGGATGGTGGTATTCCAGCTTCCAAAGGTAAAATGAGGTATATTCATCAATAGTGGATTGTTGGAAATCAGGTGTGCTGAGAGAAGAAAATTTCAGAATCAAGTTTATTATCATGTGTCATGAAATTTGCTAACTTAGCAGCAGCAGTACAATCCAATACTTGATAATATGGAAAGAAAACAATAAGTAAATCAATTACAGTAAGTAGATATCTATATTAAATATTTAGATTAAAAATAGTGCAAAATAGAAATACACTAAAAATAAGTGAGGTAGAGTTCATGGGTTCAATATCCATTTAGAAATTGGTTGGCAGGGGGGAAGAAACTGTTCCTGAATTGCTGAGTGTTTGCCTTCAGGCTTCTGTACCTCCTTTCTGATGGTAATGATGAGAAAAGAGCATGCCCTGGGTGCTGGAGGTCCTTAAAAATGGATGTCCCCTTTCTGAGGCACCGCTCCTTGAAGATGTCTTGGATACTACAGAGGCTAGTACCCAAGATGGAGCTGACTAATTTTACAGCTTTCTGTAGCTTCTTTCGGTCCTGTGCGGTAGCCTTCCATACCAGACAGTGATGCAGCCAGTCAGAATGCTCTCCATGGTACATCCATAAAGCTTTTGAGTGTTTTAGGTGACAAACCAAATGTCTTCAAACTCTTGACGAAATATAGCCATTGTCTTGCCTTCTTTATGGCTGCATCAATATGTTGGAACCAGGTTAGATGTTCAGAGATCTTGACACCCAAGAACTTGAAGTTGCTCACTTTCTTCACTTCTGATCAATCTATGAGGATTAGTTTGTGTTCCCTCATCTTACCCTTCCTGAAGTCCACAATCAGCTGTTTCATCTTACTGACATTGGGTCAAAGTTGTTGCTGTGGCACCACTCAACTAGCTGGTATATCTCACTCCTGGTATGCCTTCTCGTCTCCTTCAGAGATATGAGCATTTAAATAGAGATCTAAGGGTTGTGGGGCTAAAGGGGATATTATCATTGGGTACTGTGAGACCATAGAAGGAGTTGAGAGCAAGAAAGAGAATTTTCATATATGAATCCCATGTAGGTGATTGAGCACAGCACTAAAATAGATTCAGGATAAGAGTTGACCTTGTGTGCTTCAGAATACATTAACACTTACTTAAAAATTGTCTGATGAATTCTGCTTCACTGACAGAATCTTTTCTTCTCTTCTAGTGCTCGTCGCACCCAGGTCATTGACGATGAGTCTGATTACTTTGCGGCAGATACAAACCAATGGCTCTCCAAACAGGAACGAGAGGCATTACGCAAGAAAGAAGAAGAATTGAGAGAGTTGCGACATGCATCCCGTCGAACAAAGAAGATCACAATAGACTTTGCTGGAAGACAAATCTTTGAAGAAGAAGGATCATTGGATCAGTACTATAGCAGGTTTGTGTGGGTTGAAAAACACCGTTGAGAAGGAGCTTTTGGTGAGCAACTACACTAGTAAACTGGAGTCAGAATAGCAGATGGAATCAGGGAGGTTATTTAGCACATAGTCTTTCCCTGAAGGAAGTTAATGAGCCAGGTTGACTTTGTGGATATGGTGGATTGACAGGTCTGTTAATGTGCTGCAAGACGTTACTTGACTTTAGTTAACACCAAGAGTTTAGTAAACGTGGCCTGCAAGTTAGGAATACCTCTGGTTGTAGCTTACTTTGAAAGACTCTTTATCTCACATTCTGGATATTTATTGCTTATTTATTTATTATTATTTCTTTCACATTGGTTATTTGCACACTGGTTGAACACCCAAGTTGGTCTTTCATTGATTCTGTTATGGTTATTATTCTAAAAATTTATTGAGTATACCCGCAAGACAGTGAATCTCAGGATTGTATATGTACTTTGATAATTTACTTTGAATTTTCAATTGTGACTTAACAGCTGGACAGGAAGCAGCCAGACATCAGTTATGTTGAGAGCTTTTGGTAAGGAATTTAGAAGTTAATCATGCTATCCACTCCTGACGGGTAACCCAAAAGTATTATGGAAGGTGAAGACAAGGCTGGAATTGGCTAGGGTACCTTGCATCCCCACAAGACTAAGTAATCATTCTTTTCAAGCCAGAATAGAATGGAGAGTACTAATTAATCTGGGAAGGAATTGATGTCATGATAAAATTCTTGGTATGAACCACCAGTTGATTTATTTTCTTGTTAACTTAATTTATGCATCCATGAGAGATCAGTAGCAAAACTGTGCTCATGGAGCATTAAGATAGATTGTGCATGATTTCAGTGAACATCACAATTTCTGCATCACAAAACCAAAAAGAATGAGCACACCTTTGTTCATCCCACCTCAGGTCAAATTTGCATAAAGTGAGATTAAGTGAGGAGTGAATTCTCCTGGATTAATCACTGGATGGCCTTTGTACAAATTTTCGCCAGTCTTTTAATTGAACTCTGAAGCAGTGTTGGAAAACATTTTACTTATAGCAATGCATCCATGAATGTGCAAACTAATTGGAAGTTCAAAAGGATCTGTGAAAAGTAATGAACCAATTGCAGAACATTTAGTTGCCTAACTAGATATTCTAACTGTTGGCTGGATTACCAGATTACATCCTTGAAGGGGATCAAAAGTAGCTGACTCACTCATGGTGTGTGATCTCTTGCTCAAATAAAAAGGAGTGCATTGAATTGACAGTCTTAACCTCTGATGAGCTGAAGACCCATTGATTACCCTACTTGTTACAGTGTGATGGGATTTAGAGCTGATTCATAGAGACTGCTTGGTACTGAGAGGATGTATTGATTTCGGTGACTGCAGGTCTGGGACAGTAACTCAATTTTAGACTGTGATAGTTTGAGATGATGTTATCTGTAATTCTTTCACAGGAAGCTGAGCAATCATAATGACAGTTCTTGTTGTAACAGAGCATATATTTGCAGACTCCTATTCATTCACAAGATACTGTGCAGTGGAATTGGTATCTATTATATTTCAGATATGATTGAATAATACTGCAATGCAAGTAAACAGCTGCCAATTTGTTGGTGTTTGTGAATACATTTTAGAAGTCCTTGACCGATAAAGCTGAGAGGCCTTTCTGCTTAGTGTGCCCAGGAGATTTCAGTTGTAGATTAATACAGCATTGAAACCGTTTGGCCCAACTGGTCCAAGCCAACCACAGCATCGCATCCCCCCTGCTGTCTAATTGTCTGCATTTGGCTCCTAACCCTCCAATTACCTTTTTAAATGCCTCTTAAATGTTGCTATTGTACCTGCCTCAATCACCTCCTCTGGCAGCTCAGTCCAGGTACTTACTAAACATTATATTAGTCCCTGCTCTTTCTCTGTGGTTTTTGGCACCCAGAGTAATCCTGATGATTAAGCAAGGTCAATGATTTATTGGAAGAAAGAAAAATTTGCCTTTATAAAACAAAACAAAAATCTTTTCTCGGCATTTCAAAGTGCTTTCCATCTTGTGAAATGATAATGAAATGTAATTGTTGTGCGATGCAAAACGCAGCAGGCAACGTGTGTACAGCAAGCTTCCAAATGTTGTATAGACCAGGTTAGCCGTGTCTCCATAGGTCAAGCTTCTAAGAAAGGAGAGATCTCTAGAACTCTGCCACTCCAAGGACCATGGTTCTGGCTAGGTTACCTTGAAATCTAAGTCAAGGCCTTTCATCATCATCAGGTGCCATGCCCAGTTTGAGCTTTGACTGCCATGGCCCACACACTCCTGTTTTGGGTCAAGTGGATCAATTCATTGGTATTCATTTCCAGTTCTCTGGCTGCTGTCGCCATCATCATTTGTCTTTGTCTTCCTCTTGCTTTCTTCCCTTCAATCTTTCCCATAATTAACGTGTATTCTAACTCCTCTTTCCTAATCACATGGCCAACGAAGTCACGTTGCCTTTTCATGATCTCATACATTATTTCTCTTTTCGTGCTTGCTCTGTTCATAACACCCTCATTAGATATTCATTTCGTCCATGATATTCTTTGCATCCTCCTCAAAAACCACATCTCTGCTGCTTCAATTCGTTTCCTCATGTTACTAGATATTGTCCAACATTCTGATCCATATAACATAACTGGATAAATGTAACATTTCAGTGTTCTGAAGCGGGTTGTCATGCCTAGTTTAGTGTTGGTCAGTATACTCTTCATTCTCGTAAAGGTGTCTTTTGCCATCCCTATTCTTCTTTTGATGTCCATGTCGCACTTGCCATCTGATGCCACCCAGCTTCCTAAGAAGCAAAACTTCTGTACTTGTTTTATGTCTTCCCCGTTTATTCTCAGACTGCAGATGGGATTCTCCTTCTTTTTGGATATCACCGTACATTCTGTCTTTTTGCAATTGATAGACCCATTTTTGCATTCTCTTCAACAACTATATCAATTAAGTTTTGTAGTTCTTCCTCCGTACTTGCAATTAACACAGTGTCATCCGCACATCTAAAATTATTGATGTTTTCACCGCCAAGTTTGATTCCCAAGATGTCTCTGATTTTTTTGTAATGTTGTTTCACTGTACACGTTAAACAAAACGGGAGAGAACACACCCTTGTCTAACGCCTCTCTTGATTTTCGTAAACTGACTCACTTCTCCATCTATTCTTATAGCGGCAGTTTGTTCCCAGTACAGATTTCTGATTAGGCGGAGGTCTTTCGAATCTAGGTCTAGAGTTTCCTGCAATATTTTGAATAACTTAATTGTGTTTCACTTTATCAAATGGTTTTGTATAATTGATAAAACAAACAAATCTTTTTGCACTTGAATAGCTCGTTCTGATAGTATCCTTAACATCGATACTGTGTTTCTTGTACCTTTGTCTTTCACAAAACCACATTGTTCTTTACCTATTTCAGCTTCTATCTTACTTTTAGCTCTTGTCATCAAAATTCTTAGAAGTATCTTAGTGATATGACTCATTAGACTTATGGTCCTATGTAACTCACATTCTATTGCTCCAGGTTTCTTAGGAAGAGTGATAAATACTGATGTTTTTCCATCTCTTCTGGTATTATTCTAGTCTCTTAAACATCATTGATTAAATCAGTAAGTTTTTCAATTCCATAATCTTCAAGGGTGATAATTTGTTCTATTACTAATTCATCAGGACCTGCTTGCCTTTCCTTTCTTCATCTTATTTATTGCATTACGAACTTCAGATTTTAAAATATTTGAACCTTCAATGTTCTTCTTAATTTCTGGTTTTTCCCCTCGACCATCTTCAGACAATTCCTGAATATACTAAGTCCATCTGTTCATAATCTCATCTTTTTCCATGATAATGGTACCGTCCTTTGCTTTCAAACATCCACCTGAAGAACAGAGGAGCTTTTTAGCAGTGATATTCTTGATTTGTTGATGTGCCCTTTTTGGATCAGTAATAGGGATTCTTTCTAATTGCTCACGTTCCTGGTTTAACCATTCTTCTTTGGCAAGGCCTTTAGCAGGAACATAAAGGTAATTTGTAGTGTGAGATTTCATTGCCATCTATTGCAAACTGGTGATGTTTTTAAAATATTTGAATTTGTAGGGAAGAATCGGTTTTCTTCTGTGACTGGGATGTAGCCCTTCCCGCCTGAATTGTGATTCAATTTCAGACATTACTCTATTTTAGACTGTGTTAGTGGTGGAGTTAATTGATCTTGTGTTACTGACTTTATGTTTGGGGTACCTTCTGTGCAGTATAAATTACTCTGCCTTTCTTACAGATTGGATGATCTTGTAGAAGAAATGAAGTCTGGAACACAGAGTAATACCTCCTCCGGCAAGTGGGACAAACAGAGTAGACAACAGCAACATTTGAGTGAATTGGTCAACCCTAATATATTTCAGTCTCCTCCTGTTGTAAGTGTTAACTGTCTTTGATAGTATTTGTTATTGATTAATTTCTCTGATGGATGGATTAGCATGTTATTGAACACACATTAGAGCGTAGAACAGTACAGCACAGGAACAGGCCCTTCAGCTCTCAATGATATGTCGAACAAATTAAACACCAAACTAAACAAATCCCCCTGTCCACATAATGTCCATATCCCTACATTCACTCCCTGTCATCTTGATTCCGCAACCACTCCTGGCAACACATTCCAGGCACCTACAACTCACAATGTAAAATAAGTAAATTTCTCCACACGTCTTCTTTGAATTTACCCCTTCTAACCTCAAATCCATACCTTTTAATATTAGAATTTTTGGCCCTGAAAAAAGATGCTAGCTCTCTACTCAAGGTACTCTCAACTTTATAAACTTCTGTTGAACCTCCCCTCAGCCTCCACTACTCCAGAAACATTGTGAGCCAGAGGACCTATTCCTGTGCTAAGCTTTTCTGTGGTACATTTGATTGTGCAGTAAAAGGCAGAGCTGCCACCTGAGAGAAGCTCAGGCAGACAGCTGTTGATACTGACACTCGGAAAGCACTGAGATGCTTCAGTTACGTGCCATTCAGTAACTTGTAAGTTGTAGACAGATTTGATCAATCTGCAGAAATATAAAAGACTTGGTGCCTTCAGTGTAAGAATACACTTGCATGTCCAGAATCACTTTGAGTAGAATTATTGGTAGATTCATAGAATGAAACTATTCACCTCATCATGGCTATCTCTTTCCCAGTCACCCTGTATTTTTTCCACTTGATGAGCCAATAAAAGCTTTATGAAGATATAAAGGGTAGAGAAGATCAGATGGTTATCTTTGATCTTTTACATTGGAAGGGAATGTAGCAAAGGAATGTATCAGCATTTTGTTGATACTGCATATATCAAAAAAGAGCTACTACAATGATTCAAGAGTGAAGAAAGAAGCTATGAGGAGGGCATACTAAGTCTGAAAGGATTTAGATAGACTAATTGAGTGGATAAAACAAAGTCAGATGCATTGTAATTAAATAAAATGTGAGGTTATGTGCTTCCATAGGACGAAGAGAAAAATACAGTATTATTGAAATCACGTTGAAGCATTAAATATTGCTATATAAAAAGTTAAAGGTCTTTTTATAAAACTCTCAGAGTTAGCATGCTGGTGCAGCACATAACAAAGGTGGCAAATGAAATGTTAGCTTTTATTGCAAGGAGAATGTCGTAAAAAAATTGGGAAGTCTTGCTGCAACTCAGGAGAGCTCCAGAGTACTATGAACGGTTTCTGTCCCCTTGTTCAAGGGAGGCACACTTGCAGGCAGTCGTGGAAAAGTACCTGTGATAGCTGGAATGTAAATCTGTGGGTTCTGCTAAAGCATGCAGTGAGGTGCCCATGGCACGGACACTTTGAGGGGCCGGTGAGGAAGGAGCTAAGGTGCAGCTTCGTATTTAAAGAAAATTCTACAGGATTTGAAGTTTTATGTTATATTTGAAGGATTATTCTGATCAAGAATCTGACTGAATTTAGTTTTCTCTATCTACATTGTTGCAGCATCTTCTCATCAAGCTTTCCCTGACTCATACCACGTAGAACTAAAACTTAAAACTAGATCCCTTTATTATTTGTTTTTGCCCTTTAAGAATAAGCTCACAAATTTAGCATGCTGGTGCAGCAAATAACTAAGGTGGCAAATTAAGTGTTGACCTTGTTGCAAGCAGAATGGAATGTATGAGTAGGGAAATCTGTTGTAACTCTGGAGGGTTCCAGGATATTACTTACGGTTTCTGTCCACTTAAATAAGGGTGGAAAACTTATTTGTTTACTTATAATTATATAGTGCAGAATAAACACTTCTGGCCTGTGAACCGCGCCACCCAGCAATCCCCCAGTTTAATCCTAGCCTAATTATGGGCCAAGTTACCATGACCAATTAACCTATGTCTTTGGACTATGGGAGGAAACTGGAGCACCTGGAGGAAACCCACGTGATCACAGGGAGAATGTGCAAACTCCTTATGGGCAATGGCGGGAATTGAATCTGGGCCGCTGGTACTGTTAAACATTGTGCTAACCACTATGCTACCATGCCACCCCAAACCTGCCCTAGAGGTAGTGAGAGAGAGTTCAGTTATTGGTTTCTGGGATTGAGTGAACAGGAGGTGATACAATGGCCTTTACTTTATTAATAATAACTCTGGCCCTAGTGAGATTATACATCAGAAAGTTTGTTTTCAGGTCTGGTTTCTGTACCTAAGGAAAGGGTATATGTGATAGAGGGAATGAAACAAAAGTTTACAAGATTGATTCCTAGGCTTGGCAGGGTCTGTCCCATGAGGAGAGATTAAGCAGGTTATGTATATGCATTTGAGCTGAGCAGGATGGGAATCAACCTTATTAAAACATAGACAGAGTTTGACAGGGTAGATGCAGGAATGATGTTTCTGCTGTAGTGCCCACAGGTAGGAGCCACATCTTCAAAATAGGAGGTTGGCCATTCAGGATAGAGATAAGAGACAAGTTCTTCACCCAGAGAATACTGAATCATTGCAATTTTCTACCTAAGAAGGATTGTGGAGATTTAGTCACTGGGTATATTTAAGACTGAGACAGGTTAGAATGTGGGATTAGTGGAAGAACGTGACTGAGCTAAAAGGACAATTATGATCTTATTGATTGACTGAGTGGCTGAATGGCCTACTTGGTCTTATCTCCTTAGAGGTGTAAGCTGTATTTATTTAGTGCTCTAATGTCCCAAGAACTGGTTAATTTCTGGAGAAAGGCATGGACAGGGAATTGGGCTTTTTAGTGATCAGAACTCAAACAAGGGGGAAATGAAATTATTTTAAAAGACTAAACAGTGACAGATTCTTTTCTACTAATTGCTGAAGCTCCATTTATGGCTTCCACAGGCTTAGGAATGGTAAATTGATTCAACGAATAGGACATTTAGTTACAACAGGGATCTAATTACTTCGCATCATGCTTGAATTCCATATCCTACATGACTGTATCTGTTCTCACCAGTGGGTGGAAGTGACTGGTACAGGCTCTCAACGGAGAGGGAATGACAGCCACATGGAGAGCAGGGGCAACGCGGTGGGCAGTGAGAGATCTCGACTGCGGATCCAAGACCGAGAGTTGCTAGAGATATCTGATGATGGGATGTGCCTCAGTATGCATCAGCCATGGGCTTCGCTGCTTGTTAGAGGAATCAAAAAGTAAGTAAAGTGCAATGGATTTCACAGACTGTAACCATTCAGTAGACGATGTATGACCTTGATGCTGCTACTTACTGAAATGTAAATAATTTTGTGGAGAGAGGTTGAAATTCAACGGAATTCTCCAAGACAGTGCTGAAGAATGATTTTGCTGTTTTACTCAAAATCCTGTAAGTAAAATGGTAAGTAACAACCTGTGGTCCTCCTGAGTTACAATGCCAAGCAGATGTGTTACTGTATTTCTCACATATGGGCTGAGGCTGCCCATGTACTCCTCCCCAGACATTCATGTTTGAGCACCCTCACAATGGGGCTGACAACACAGCAAAGCCCTAAATGTAGTAAATGCTACATTCCTATCCAGTGGCTGAAGATTACTTTCAATGCTTTAATTTCCAGCACATGCAAGTTTTATTTTTTTGTTTTTGCTAACTTGCATGTCTTTCAATTTAAGTACAATTCATGAAAGCTTTACAGATATATTGATGCACTAAAGATGTTATCAATTACAGTCTGGTGAAGCTGGATCCCTCAACTGAAAGGGAAATTTAGCAGAAGCATAATGTGTTTTTAAGTAGAAACTGTTCTGAGTTGCAGAATGGTCCCTTTCATGAGCACAAGTTGTTGAGAGAAACATATGAGGGAAGCATATGCAATTTGTGACTTGTGGTCTGATATGTGTTGCCTCAGAGGAAAGTGGAAGCAGGTTCAATGGTAACTTCCAACAGAATTGGATAAATTTTTTGAGGGAAAGTAATTGCAAAACTATGGGGAATTTACAGGTAAGTGGAAGTTATTGGAGAGACTTGCAATTAGCATTCACAAGTGCATTATTTTAACTCCCTTTGAGAGAAGCCCAGGAGATATGTGGTATGGAAGATATTAATTTAAAGCAGGTAAGAGTGTAGCCATCTTAACTTGATAGTAAATCTGTCGAATAATCGGACTTGCATAACTAGATAAGAGAACAGCATGTAGCTGTGTAGAACTACAAGTTACAGTCTTGTTTTTTATGTTTCTCAGTTATTGATAGTAAAAGACTAGTTCACTAACTGTCTTCTGTAATCCTCCAGCAAATATTACACTTGCTTTATTCATTTTGTTAAGTAATGATTTGAAATTTCTGCTGAAAAGCTGGCTGTTCTATAGATGTGTGAAGGTTAACGACTTCCAGTGAAATATAGGCAACACTCGAAAATGTTGCTCTCTCATAGAGTCCAGTGCAAAAGTGAGATGTCCTGCTGATTTCCCAGCATTTACACTGTGAAGTTTGCCTGCTTTACTGTATCAAGTTGGACTTGACACAGAAGCAGTGATCCCATTTGTGATAATGAACAAGAAGAACTACTGAGGGAGAATAGTAAATTAACATTTTAAATTTATTGGTTAAATTAAATGGTTAATTTATTTTTTTTCTAGTACTCTTTTAGTGTTTTGAGTTCTGTTTCTTTAAGAATTTAGAAGAAATGACAGTCTTTGACTGTCAGAGATGTTCTTAAACATTCGATCCTTGGAAACTTTGGCAGTTGATAAGCAAGAGTTTCATGATGTAACCCGTGTCAAAGCAATAGTACCAGCAGAGCTCATCATGAAACTGGGCAGTTCAGGGTGTTGCCAATCTGCTTGGAGCAAACTTAGGTGAGGAGGCTTATGCCAGAGTACCCATTCCAGTTAAGTGCAGGTGTGTTAGGCTGCAAGCATCTCTGTGGAAATTTTGAGCTGTTAGTTCTGTTTCCTTAGTTCTGAGTTTTAGTGCATTATGTTTGGTTTCCCCAATATTTAATGTACCTTCCCTACAACAATTGTTCGTTTCACTGTTAATCAGTCAGTCTTTGGTTCTGAGTCCTCCCTATGGATCCCTAATTTTATTGTTTCATGTGCCTTATCATGAGCGAATCCATCAGGTAGGTGTAAAAGATCCTGTATAACTAATAGAAGAGAAATGGGAGAATTCTTCCTGATATTTACACTAACATCTAATCCTCCACAACAACAAAAAAAGATTTTTAAAAAATTCCTTGGAAGCTTGCTGTACCTATATTGACTCCTCTATTTGCATACACTCCAAGAGTAATGGCACCTTAGAAGTGCCACCCATCGAAAGTTTCAGCAGACGGAGTTGTGAAAGCTGTTTGTCACACTTTTAATGTTTTCCTCTTTATTGCTGAATTCTGAGAAAGGTCAATGCTGGATGGTTGTAATATTTTGATTTTTTTCCAGTCACTGTCAGCCTGAAGGTGCACATGTAGGGTATTTGGTGTGGCATTTTTCGTTGTCTTTATATGCATTTGTGCTGGTGTTCTCAGGGTGGAGGGCAGGACCTGGTACACATCACACCGAGGTCGGTTGTGGATTGCGGCAGCTGCAAAAAGACCTTCACCACAGGAAGTGACAGCAGTTGAAGCAACATACAGGACAATGTATGGCAGAGGTAAGCTAATTCATCAACATTGTTTATTCATACCTCTTCTGCCTACAGGTTTGTTGCAGTATTCATTTTGATATATGTGGGATAATGGGTCTATATAAATTACATAGGTTCTATAATGCTTGATTATAGTGAAGGTTTTTGATATTGCTGGACATGCATATTCTAGCCTGGACTTAGAAAACCAAATGCTGTGGTGTTCTGTTTGGATTAGAGCATTGACTATCTATCTGCTCTGAATATTAGCACTATGGTACAGAGCACCCTGCTGCTAGCTAACCTAATTTGGCTCTTGGGCTATCACTCGTAGAATGGCACGACACTTTACAGACCCAGTGACCCCGGTTTATTTCCTGCCGCCTTCTGACAGGAAATTGTGCATTCTCCCCATGACTTCATGGGTTCCTTGGAGTGCTTCAGTTTCTTCCCACATTCCAAAGATGTACAGGTTAGAGTTAGTAAGTTATGGGGATGCTGCTTAGGAGCTGGAAGCATGGTGACACTTGCACATGCTGGGCACTGTATTGGTCATTGATGAAAATGAGAATCCTGCCATTCTGCCTTCAAATTCGACCTTCCAAAGTGAATCACTTCACACTTCACCAGGTTGAACTCGATCTGCCACTTCTTAGCCCTGCATCCTGTCAATGTCCCATTGTAACCTATGACAACATTCTGCACTATCACACCACTAACCTTTGTGTCATCTGCAAACTTGCTAACTCACCCTTCCACTTCCTCACCCAAGTCAGTTATAATAATTACAAAGAGCAGGGATACTAGACCAAATCCCAGAGGAAAATCACTGATTACCGAACTCCAGGCATAATACATCCATCGGCTATTACCTTATGCCTTCTGTGGACAAGTTTCCCTGGATCCTATGCCTCCTGACATTTTCAACGAGCCTACCAGGGGAGCCTTGTTGAATGCCTTACACCAAATCCGCTGCTCTACCTTCATCAAATTGTTTTCTCACTACCTGAAAGAATTCAATCAGATTTATGAGGCACTACCTGCCCCTCACAAACAATGTTCCCTCTAATTTTTTTTTAACAGCTGCCTGAAAACTGCACGGCACTTTAATAAAGCATGATATAAAAGAAACTTCTAGCTCAGACAGAATTACTGATGGAACCATTATATGTGGCAGTGAATAAATATCATCTTTGTGTTCTGCATCCTCAGCAAGTCCGAGAAGTACAATTGTGGGCTGCTCTGCCCCTGCTACTGCATCACTATACCTAAAATACAAACAAACTGTGCTGGAGACACTCAGCAGGACAGGCAGCATCTGTGGAAAGGACACAGATTTTCAGGTTAAAGATCCTTTGTATCTGAAATCTGAATCCCCACGGAAGCTTCACTTTGATGCCATTCAGTCATAGTCTAGAAAAGTTCAATTTGACTGTTTGAAAGATCAACGTACTCTTCACCTAACTGTATGTTGGGTGTACGTTTCACCTTCTGTTAAGATTGATGACAACCATCTGTAAGTTTCGAAATGTAGATGGCATCTTAAACCGTGATCTTATCCTTGCAGATATTAATGTTTGCCTGTTCAATTTTGGGTGTATGGCCAAAATGTCAAATGAGCAAAGCAGGTCTAGCACGGAGATCTACAGTATTATTAAGAACAATTTATGGCTGCAGACTTCCAGGTTACCCCTGACACATTTTCAAAATAAAGGTTTTTAGCTGTGCTGCTGCCATAACACAGCAGAGGCTGGACAGCAGTCCAAAAACTGCTTCTTGTGAGAGGTGTTACATTTGTAGGTATCCAGCTAATTCTTATTTCAGAACAGCAATGCTTGATTGATCTCATTAAAGGTGTGTAGGATTCATTCAGTTAAGGGGTGTGATGCTTGGTAAAGTGCAGTGAATCTATTCCACGGAGGTCTTGAAAAGAGATGCTTGGGTGTAGCTAGAGGAATTGGCTGTTGGTGATGGGGGTCAACTGAGAAGTACAGTTATGTGATACACAACCTGGAATCTTAGAGTTTGTGATTTTAAACATCACCAAGTGAAAGCTGTAAAAGAAGGGGAACTGATAAAAATCCTGAATTGTCTGCAACCGGTATGGTGTGTGGCTATACTTAGAGATCTCTGAAGGGTTGTGTATCACACTGAAGAGTTCATGTGAATGAGATCCATCATGTTGTCAATCTGTTGGTGACTTTGGGACAGGAGATAGATGTTTGGTGTCATCCCTATCAAATCCCATCAGGATCAGTTTTATTGTCACAGACGTTATCCGAGAATGTTCTTTTTTTGTTTTGTGGCAGTAGTACAGTGAAGGTAAAAATATGTTACAATAAAAAATAAATAGTGTGAAAGAGGAATAGCATGCAGTTTTCATGGACCATTCAGAAATATGGTGGTAGAGAAGAAGCTGTTTCTAAAACATTAAATGTGCATCTTCAGGCTCTTCTACCGCCTCCCTGATCATAGTAATGAGAAGAGGGCATATCTGCATGTTGAGGGTCCTTAATGATTGACGCTGCCTTCCTGAGGCATCACATTTTGAAGATTTTCTCAAAGATGGGGAGGCTTGTGCCCATGATGGAGCTGGCTGAATCTATAATCCTCTAAAGCCTCTTACAATCCTGTGCTTTGGAGACTTCATACCAGTTGGATGATGTAATCAGTAGAATGTTTTCCATGTATATCTTCAGAAATTTGTGAGTGCCTGGTAACATACCAATTCATCTTAAACTGCTAATGAAATACAGCCACTGGTTTGACGTCTTCATAGTTGCAACAATATGTTGAACCCAGGAGAAAGATTCAGGGATGTTGACACCTAGGAACTTAAAAACTGCTCAGGTTTTCATCTGCTGGCCCCTCAATTAGGATTGGCATGTGTTCTCCTGATTTCCCCTTCCTGAAGTTCTGCAATCAGTTCCTTGGTCTTACTGACATTGAGATCTTGGTTGTGTTGTGACACGGTTCAACCAGCCAATCTATTTAGCACCTTAAGGCCTTCTGATGCTTCATAGCCAGTGCGGTTCCTTTAAATTTTGTAGACAAAGAGTAATTATCAGTTTCCTGTAAGCAGTACTTGCCCTACTTTTAAGAGACGGTGGGTAAGGTGAATTGAGGTGTTGGTGATGCTCTGCAGGTACTGCTGTTTGTTAACACGGACATTGGGTTGGAGCAAGAAAATAACTGTTGTGTAGATGAGAAATGAGAAGAGTTTACGTAATTTCTTTTCCTGCTGCCTCAGCTATTCAGTGACTGTGCTAGAACCAGATTATAACTGACAACCTTATTTAACAACAAAATGCTTTAATAGATAAAAGGATGGCAGTGAAGTTAATTGATTTTTGAAAGAGATAACTGCACACAAAGATCTTGTGTTTTGTCAGCAGTTCTTGTCAGTGTTGGGAAGGTCCTTGTAGCACTTGGGGATAAATTACTTTTCCAGGAGCGTAATCAGTTCACTGATTCGCCATTAGCAATAATTCAAAGTTATCACACTCCGGAGAGGAATTTGCTCAATTGCACAGTGTATCAGCAAATATTGGAAAACTTAGAGTTTAGATTTAGTGAACTCATTTGCTGTTCAATGTTGGTCACTTAATTTAGGTTAAGGTGTCAATGCCAATATGAGTGAGTCCAGCGCTGTCGAGGCAAAAGTCCATACCTCCCCATAAGTGGCAGCAGAAGTAATAGACTGGTAAATAAGGGGTAAGACAAGCTTGTCTTCATTGCTAAGGGCGTGGAATATAAGACTCACGTTACAACTGTATAAAACTTTGGGTAAACTGCACTGGAAAGACTGGGTGCAGTTCTGGTCTCCCCATTACTGTGAATGTGGAGGCTTTGGAGAGGGTTGGGAAGAGTTTTACCAGGATGCTGCCAGGATTAGAGGGTACTATTAGCTGCAAGAAGTAATTAGACAAATTAGATTGTTTTCTCTGGAATTCTGGCGGCTGAAGAGAGACCTGATTAAAAGTTTATAAACTATATGAGAGGCATAGATAGGGAGCAAATGTCAAATACGAGAGGGCATAGTTTTAAGCTGAGGAGAGTGGTGTATAAAGGGATGTGCAGGGCAAGTTTTTTGTACACAGTGTGGTGGGTGCCTGGATCACACTGCCTGGGGTGGTGGTGAAAACAACTATGATACCGGTGTTCAAGAGGCTATTGATAGGCTCATGAATATGTAGGGTGGAGGGATATGGATTATGTGTAGGCTGAAGGGATTAATTTAATTTGGCATTGTGTTCGACACAGACTTTGTGTTTCTCTGCTGTACTGTTTGTTCTTTGTTCTGTCAGAAATACCATCTTTCAGGCAATAAGTTCTTTTGACATTTTGCACGCTACTGTTCTTGAGATTTGGATTGTGTACCAGGAGAGAGAGTTCAAAAGAAACGAGTGGGGGCATTTGGGACATACTGCATGCCAGTTTCTGAGGAGACGTTGGAACTGTCGTTAAGCACTTGGCAAGGTCTAAGTGGAGGAGCCAATGTGTGTGTGGGTCCTTGTTAGAGTGGGGAGTACAGGCTTTGACGTTAAGCACTTGGCAAGGTTTTTGACGAACTGACGTTAAGCACTTGGCAAGGTCTAAGTGGAGGAGCCAATGTGTGTGTGGGTCCTTGTTAGAGTGGGGAGTACAGGCTTTGGCTTTGACGAGGAGAGGTGAAGGCTGTAGGTAGATTTTTTGTTTACTTTTTCTTCTCTCTCTTTCCCTCTCCCCCCTCCCCTCTCCCCCCTCCCCTCTCCCCCCTCCCCTCTCCCCCCCTTCCCTCTCCCCCCCTTCCCTTTTTTTTCATTCTTCACAGTTAGAGCAGTAGGAATACCAGGCAAGATAATGGAATGCTTCTTTGTGGGATGCAGGAAGGCAAGGAGATGTCCAGTGTCCCTGACAACTACACCTGCAACAAGTGCATCCAGCTTTCAGACCATGTTAAGGAATTGCAGCTGGAACTGGATGAGCTCTGGATCATTTGAGAAGCTGAGGGGTTGATTGACAGGACATGCAGGGAGCTAGTCACACCCAAGGTGCAAGATACATGTAACTGGGTGACCCTCAGGAGGGGGAAAGGGGATAGGCCCCCAGTGTAGAGTACCTCTGTGACCATTCCCCTCAACAACAGGTTTGGATTCTGTTGGGGAGATGACCTAGCAGAGGAAAGCCACAGCAGTCAGGTGGAGCTCTAGCATTGAGTCTAGCTCTGTGGCTCAGAAGGGAAGAAGGGAGAAGAGGCAAGCTGTGGTGATAGTGAGGACAGAAATAGGAAGATCATACAGTTTAACATATGGCTAAAGAGTTGGTGCAGGAGGGAGAGCTTCAGATTTTGGGATCATTGGTCTCTCTTCCATGGAATATGGGACCTATTGTAGAAGGGATAGTTTGCACCTGAAATGGAGGGGACTAATACCCTAGTGGGAAGGTTTGCTAGTGCTGCACGTGGTGTTTATACTGGAGTTGAAGGGGGATGGGAATCAGAGCACCAAATCAGATAATGGAGTGGTTTGGAGAAAGGTGTTCATAAGCCTACATACAAAGTCAGGAATCAAAAGGTTGAGCGTGGTCAGACTAATGTTCTGAGTTGTGTATATTTCAATGCAAGGAGTATTGTAGGAAAGGTGGATGAGCCTAGGGCATGGATCAGCACATGGAATTATGACATTGTATCCATTAATGAGTCTTGGTTGCAGGAGGTGTAGGACTGCTAGCTCAACGTTCAGGGGTTCTGCTGATAGAGGGGGAGGGGTGACATACTAGGGAAAATGTCACAACAGTGTTCAGATAGGGCAGACTGGAGAGTTGGTCTGTTGAGGCTAGATGAGTGGAACTGAGGAAGAAAGGGAGGTACTGTGAGAGTTCAAGTGATTGCTAATGAGCACTCTGTGCCTTGAAGAAATGTTTCCCATTGGCCAAAGAAAGCAGATACTGAAGATATAATCATGTTTAAAACTGTTCCATTGAAGGACAACTTTGACCCATCAAAAATCAAATTACTGTGCTAATACATACAGTGCAGGTCTATATTTAAATCATTGCCCATAGAATTGATCAGATGAGAGCAAATAGATGGTACATTAGAGATTAGTAAGATGAGGTTATTTCTGCTCTCCCTAGCATTCAGTTATAATAGCTACTTGTTCCTTTCTGAGCCATATTCAAACTTCTTTACTTCTCGCTTGGAGACATAAGAAACTGCAGATGCTGGAATCTGGAGCAGCACACAAGATGCTGGAGGAACTCAGTAGGTCGGGTAGCATCTGTGGAGGAAAGTGGACAGCACTAATGAAGTGTCTCGTCCCTAAATATTAACTCTCTGTTTCCCTCCATAGATGCTGCTTGACTTACTGAATTCCTCCAGCTCCATCATGCATTAACTCCACATTTTCTTGTTTCCGCAGCTGGTCTTTCTACCAGTACCGTGTCCCATCAGTGTAGACAAGGGCATTATTTTGTTGAGAGCTGGAATCCATGGACAATTGGGTTTGGGAGCTGTGGAACCAAGTTTATGAGAAAGAACCAGGAGTAGGCTTTAATTCCCTAATCAGTCCCTCAACCCTTTAGTGTGATTCAGTGCTTTGAATCCATTTGCTCTATATACATTCATTTCTCTATCTTCCACAAAACAATCCCTCAGACTTGAATCTACCCAATTATCAACCATTAGCAGCCCCATCAAAGCCAACACATTCTTCCAGTAATGGGGAGTCTAGAACTTTGCACTTTACTCCAAGTGAACCCTAACTAAAGATTTACAATTGCAACATGAATCTTGTACTCTATGCCCTTAGCAATGAAGGCAGGAGATGACGGGGTGTGGAATTCCAAAGATTTGCAAGCTTCTCATGTCATTAAGTGCCCTCCCCTTATCCTAAGCATGTCCCATTGTACCAGACTCAGCAACTGTCAGAAACAGCTTCTCTTTCAACTTTGACGGTCCCTTTCAGAATGCTTCATGTTTCAGTGAGATCACCTGTCATTCATATAAACCCCAGTGAATGTGGGGTAATATTACTCAATCTTTCCTTGTAGCAATCCTAGCACTCAATGAATAAAGTCCTTTCTACACTACTTTGAAGACAAGCTTGTCCCTACTTTGATAGGAAGACTGAAACTGCACCTGTTATTTCAGATGAGATTTCACCAATGCCCTCTGAAGATTCACCAAGACTTAATTACTCTCCAAATCCCTTGAATCTGTGTTTTGTGTCGCAGTACACATGTCCTGTTGTATGTACACTGATCTTGAGAGTTTCTTACCATTTAAAAGAAAACCCATGCTGCAGTGTTCTTGAACTCCACTGCAAAGTAATGAACGCCCTTCTTGCCCTTTCATGAATATACAGAATGATTGGCTGGAAGATTTACTGTCTCTAGTGATGAATAGATTCATAAATTACATTTATTAAATAAAAGCTGCACTGGTAATAGCACCTGAACTTGATTTCATTTTCACAGATATTGAATTTCCCAAGGACTATCCAACTGGCTGCCTGTTGGGCTGTGTGGATCTGATAGATTGTGTATCTCAAGAGCAGTACCATGAACAGGTAAGCAAAGGTGTTGCCAAGAGTCCTGTACCATGTTTCTCCATGGTTCCAGATTATATTAGACAGTGAGTTCAGAGCCTTTTATAACCTATGATTCATGTGTTAGTGGTATTTTAAGTATGTATCAGAATGACTTTTATCTCACTGCTTTGTGCTTTTCTGATCCCTTGAGTGTAGAACTTCTGGAAACTACAGGCCTTTACCCAAGTGTGATTTATAGTGAATGATCTTGATAAAAGTGTAACTGAAGGTGGAATGGTTGGCTTGATGGTGAATGGTGGTGCAAATAGTTTATCCTGTTTTACATTCTGTGCATCAGTCAGATCTGATTGGACTGTTTCATCATTTATTTTCCCCTTTAAAAGCAAAATGATTTGTTTTCGGTTTATAAAATACATCCCTGACAAAGCTTCCCAGAAGATTGTAGTTTCATTATCGATTTCTTCGGGCTGTGTAGAAAGGATTCATTTGCTGTCTCTGTATCTGAGCCCACTTGATTATTCAGGCGAACAGCAATGTAATATGATTGCTGTATGATGAAAGGCCATCTGCCACCCCCTTGAGCATGGCATTAGTGGGCAAATGATATGTGTACTCTTATGAAGATTTTGAGCAACAAATTAAGCATCACACGAAGTGCTGAAATAAGTCCAGTTGAAAAGGATGAAAGATCAAAAGTTATCAGGCACTTCTAGTTGCCTCCAAACAAACAACAACTTGCTTCTAATGAAGTGAAAATATCCCTATCTTGTTTCATATTACCACTGTGGTACAAGTCGTTCCAAGTATACAGCACAAATCTCACGGTGAATTTGTACCAACAATTACTTTGTGTGATTTTAGAGTCTTTATCACCAGACCTCTCAGAATGCTTCATTATTTTGTTTATATTCCCACCAGTTCATGCTTTCAGCCCTAGAACTTCGTACATGTAATCTTTACCTATACCATTAAACTGAGGTTCAGTCTGTCCCTTGATCCAACTGCAACTGTCTGAAGATCTGACGATGATCATAGGGGCACTTGTCAGAATTTTACCCAATGTTTACTCCTCAGACACCAACATTTATATTAAAGATAAAAATTGAACCCTAAATGGTTTGAGATCTCTTTTTGCAGCCTAAAAGGACAGACTAGGACTTCTTTTCTGTTGGCGTGTAGGAGGCACTCCAAGGAAGTGTATAAAATCATAGACAGGGTGAATGCACTCAGTCTTTTTTGGGGAATCAAGAGCTAGAGGGGACAGATTTAACAAGAGATGGGAAAGATTTCATAGGAACTTCAGGGGCAGCCGCCTTTCTCCCATACAGAGTGAGCTGCCAGAAGCAGGTACAGTAATGGCAATTAGACAAGTGTATGGATAGGAAAGGTTCTGAAGGTATTCTTCATTCTTCATTTAAAGCATTCTTCAAATCCTTCCCCATCTTTCATTCTTCAGTCCTGACGAAGGGTTCCGGCCCGAAACGTCGACTCATTGTTTCTAACTGATGCCACCCGACCTGCTGAGTTCATCCAGTGTACTGAAAGTGTTGCTTTGATCACAGCATCTGCAGAAGGTATGGGCCAAATGCAGACATATAAGACTAGCTTGGATAGGCATCCTAGTCAGTATGGACCAGTTGGGCTGAAGGGCCTGTTTCCAGATAGTAATCCAAAGATCTGGACTATCAATTGAAAGACTGGTATTCAAGTTCCTGTATAGCAGGTGTAGAATTTAAATTCAGCTACTAATCTGGAATTCACAATAACCAGAAAACTGGATGTTTGATTCACTATTGGCTGTTGGAGAGATACTGCTACTGCATGAAACATTGCATTAAACAGTATGCAATTGACAGAGTGATACATTGGTTTGGATGGAGAATCTCAGTCCTACCTCATCTGATCATGGATGTAGGTGAATAATGAAACAAATAATATGAGGAGGTGGTACCAAGAGTTTGCTCAAGATGGCGCCAGTGATCATTGGCAACATTCTGTGAGCTGCTGAAAATTGTTCCAAAAGTTCTTTTCAATATGCCTCTTTTGAATTACTCTCACTGCAACCTTCAGCATGTAACTTCCCTTTAAGCAATGGACTTTAATTCAACTAAATGATCTTCACATCTCACAGTTGACTGAAGGACTTGGCAGACCAGACAGACACAGGACCTGAGGGCAAGACTGCTCTATCGAAGAGAACTGAGGGTCTGTAACATTGCATGTTTAATTGAAATGCGGCTTTCTCTGGGTACACCAGATACAGCAATCAAACCTGAAAGCTTCTCAATTTACAGAATGAACTACTGAGTCGCAAAAGGCTAAAGGAGGAGTTAGGTGCCTTATGGTAAACTCTTGCCAGCACTTCGACGTGGTGGTTTTGTCAAACTCGTGTTCCGCTGACCGTAAACACCTAATGGTCAAATGCTGTCCATTCTATTTACCTAGGGAGTTCTCCAAAATCCTGACTGCAGTTTACATACCACCAGCAGCAACTATAATCAAGCACTTTCTCCTTCCCACCCTCCCCCCACCTTCTTTATAGGGCCTCTGCCCCTTCCCTCTACAGTCCTGACAAAGAGTTCCGGCCCGAAACGTCGACTGATCTTTTCCATGGATGCTGCCCGACCTGCTGAGTTCCTCCAGTGTGTTGTGAGTGTTGCGAGACGGGATGCCGTCTCTAAACAAAATATAGTCCATCCCGAAGCATTTCAAATCATGGTTGGAGACTCAACCAGGCTTGTTTGAAGAAAGCTCTGCCCAATAACCGGCAGCATATAACCTGTAGCACCATAGGTCCCTACTTACTAGACCGCTGCTATACTAAGGTAAAGAATGCCTCTTGTTCCTTGCCTAGACCACATTTTGGTAAATCTGATCACTTGCCTGTCCTCCTACTACTTGCGTACAAGCAAAGGCTTAAGAGCAAAGCTCCAGAGATTAAGACAACAAAGAGGTGGTCGTGGGAAGCAGAAGAGCAGCTGTGGGATTGCTTCAAGTCAGTAGACTGGGCCATGTTCAAGGACTCATCAAGAGATCTAAATGAATACACCATGGTTATAACAAACTTTATTAAAACAGCTGTAGATTATTATGTTCCCACTAGAACATTCAGTCTTCCCAAATCAGAAGCCCTGGATGAACCATGAGATTCAAGATTTGCTGAAAGCCGGATCAGAGGCATTCAAGTCTGGTAACCAAGGAAGTTAAACCAGGTCCATGTACAATCTCCAGAAAGCCAACTCTCGGGTGAAGTGGAAATTCTGGACCAAACTTGAATCAATGAAGGGTGCCCGACAGTTGTGGCAGGGTTTGAGTTCTATCATGTCTTCTAAAGTTAAGCCAAGTGACATGGGAGACAACAGGGTTTTGTGATGCTTCTTCTATGTTCTGACAGTCAAAGTGAGCATAAAAGGCATTGAGTTCATCTGGAAGTGAACTTCCACGTCCCCCAGTGATCCTGTGATTTCAGTCTCTGAAGCCAACATGCAAGCTGCCTTCAGGATGGTGAACTCACAAAAAGCATCTGGCCTGGACAGGGTACCTGGCCACGTACTAAAGACCTGTGCTGATCAACTGGCTAGTGTGTTCATCAAGAACTTCAACCCCTTGCTTCAGCAGTGTGTGGTGCTCATCTGCTTCAAACAGGCTTCTATTATACCTGTGCTCAAAAAAAGAGCATGGTGACCTGCCGCAATGACTATTGCCCAGTAGCACTTACATTCACAGTGATGAAATGATTTGAGGGTTTGGTGATGAAGCATGTTAACTCCTGCCGGAGAAGCAACTTGGATCTGCTCCAGTTTGCCTACGGGAGCAACAGGTCCACAGCGGATGCTATCTTATTGGCTTCTTACTCAAGCTTGGAACACCTGGACAGCAAAGGTACATACATCAGGATGCTCTTTATCGAATACTATCATTCCCTCAAAATGAATCACCTAGCTCCAGGACCTTGGCTTTAATACTGTACCTCCTTGTGCAATTGGATCCTCGATTTCCTAATTTGTAGACACTGGTCAGTTCAAGTGGCAACATCTCTTCCACGATTTCCATCAGCACAGGTACACCACAAGGCTGTGTGCTTAGCCCCCTGCTGTAATCGTTTTACATTTATGACTGTTTGGCTAAGCATAGCTCAATGCCATATTTAAGTTTGCTGATGACACCACTGTCATCAAAAGTGGTGATAAATCAGCATATAGGAGGGAGATTGAAAATCTGGCTGAGTGGTGTCATAACAACAACCTCTCACTCAATGTTAGCAAGACCAAGGAACTGATTATAGACTTCAGGGGAAGGAAACTAGAGGTCCATGAGCCAGTCCTCATGGGAGGATCAGCAACTTCAAATTCCTCGGTGTTACTATTTCAGTGGACCTGACCTGGGCCCGACATGTAAGTGCAATTATGAAGAGATGAAGATTGGACTTAGGAGAGTGAGAAGGGGGCAAGAGAAGGCCTTAACTCATTTTGGATCTCCCCCTCCCCCTCCAACTTTCAAATCCCTTACTCACTCTTCCTTCAGTTAGTCCTGACGAAGGATCTCGACCTGAAACGTCGATTGCACCTCTTCCTAGAGATGCTGCCTGGCCTGCTGCGTTCACCAGCAACTTTGATGTGTGTTGGTTGAATTTCCAGTATCTGCAGAATTCCTGTTGAAGGCCTTAACTAGTGGGATTAAGGAAAACTCCAAATCTCCAAGTTATTCTACATGTCTGTGAAGAATAGGAGGATGGATAGAGTAAATGGGGGGAGGGTGGGGGGAGGATTGTGTAGGACCAATCAGGGATAGTAGATCAAACACATGCCCTGAGTCTGAGGAGTTAATGGAGGTCTGTAATGAATACTTTGCTTCAGTAGTCATCAGTGAAATGGAACTTGACATTTGTGAGGTCACCGTAAAACAGGCTGATGTGGTAGAACATTTAGACATTGAAGCAGATGTGCTAGAACTTTTGAAAAACATTAGGATAGAAAAGTTCCCGGGGCTGTCCGGTTACTACAGGGAGCAAGGGAGGAGATTGTTGTACCTTTAACAATGATCTTTGCATCCTCACTAGCCAAAGAAGAGTAGTACCAGATGATTGGAAGGTAGAAAATGTTATTCCTTTGTTCAAGAATAGGAGTAGGGGTAACCCTGGGAATATAGACTAATGGGAAGATACTTAGAGACAAGATTTACAAGCATTTGAAGAAACGTAGTCTGATTAGGGATCGTCAACATGGCTTTTTTAAAGGGACATTTAAGAAGCTCTTAGATAGACACGTGGATTACGGAAAAATAGTGTGGTATGTAGGAGAGAAGAGTTGAATTGATCTTAGAGTAGGTGAAAGGGCTGGCACGACATCGTGGGCTGAAAGGCCTACACTGCTGTAATGTTCTGTGTAACTGGTCATAAGAAAAGACTGTTGAAGGATGTGCTCAGAGGTTTCTTGGAGAAGCGTGTCTTCACTGATTCTCATGAGCCTGATTGTAATCTTTGAGGATGTGATAAAGCACCTGAAAGAAGGTTGAGTAGTGGATGTGGTGTGTATGGATTTTAGTAAGGTATTTGATAAAGTTCTCCATGGTAAGCTATTTCAGAAAGCCAAGAGACATGGGATCCAGAGAAACTTGGTTGTGTGGATTCAGAATTGGCTTGCACATAGAGAGTGGTGGTAGATGGAGCATATCATGCCTGGAGTTCAGTGACCAATGGTGTTCTGCAGTGATCTGTTCTGGCAACCCTGCTCTTCGTGATTTTTATAACTGACTTGATGAGGAAGTGGAAAGGTGTGCTTGTAATTTTACAGATGATACAAAGGTTGGTGGAGTTGTGGATAATGTGGAGATTTGTCATAGGTTACAATGGGACATAGACCGAATGCAGAGCTGGACTGAGAAACGGTAAATGGAGTCCAGCTGGGAAAAGCATGAAGTGATTCACTTTGGAAGGTCAAATTTGAAGGCAGAATAGAGGGCTAATAGCAGGATTATTAACAAATGGGGATTTTGGAGTTCATACCTGTAAATCCCGCAAAGTTTCAGTGCAAGTTGATAGGGTGTTTAGGAAGGCATATGGTGTATTGGCCTTCATTAGTCAAGGGATTGAGTTCAAGCTTGTGAGCTAGGGATTTTCTGTTTGGAGTGAAGGAGGATGAAAGGTGATTTGACAGAGGTGTGCAAGATGATAAGAGGCACAGATCAAATGGATAACTAGAGACTTTTTCCCAGGTTGGAAATGTCCAATATGAGGGGGCATAATTTTAAGGTGATTGGGAGAAAGTATAGGGGGTTGTCAGAGGTAAGTTTTTTTTTAATACACAGAAAGTGGTGAGTGCATGGAACACACTGCCAGGGGTGGTGGTTGAAGCAGATATGTTAGGGACACTTAAGAAGCTCTTAGATAGACACATGGATTACAGAAAAATAGTGTGGTATGTAGGAGAGAAGAGTTGAATTGATCTTAGAGTAGATTAAAGGGCTGGCACAACATTGTGGGCTGAAAGGCCTACACTGTGCTGTAACGTTCTGTGTAGCTGGCCATAACAAAAGACTGTTGAAGGATGTGCTCAGAGGTTCCTTAGAGAAGCGTGTCCTCACTGATCCTTGTGAACCTCTGGCCCATGTTCACTCACAAGTGGAAGAATGATCAAGATCTTGTGTTCCTACGTCAGGAGCACACAGGCCTTGAGGACACGGCTCCAGAAGGAGCGCACCGTCTCACACTGCCAGGCATCTCCTGTGGAAGAGTCTGTGCTTCCCACTTTGGACTCATTAATCACCGTGAATGCCACAGAACTGGAATGAAAACAAGTCATCTTCGATCCTGAGGGAGTGCTGAGTAGAGATATATAAAAGGATTTTCATTACCCAAGAGGCATTTTATTCTGAAGCACAATAGTTACTATGTAACACACAAGTGTATTCTTTTTACAGCCACCTTTTACTGAGCAAAAGGCATCAATAATTTCCTTTGTGAGCAAAACTCAGCCATGTTCCAAGTCATTGACAGCCTAAATCAGTAGAATGATTTCTGCCTTGAGTGTGAATAACTAGGTCCAACAGAACCGACCTGTCCGTAATTCACTGCTAATTGATATTGATGCACAATCTCCTATCATTATTGGAAGTTACTATGTTCACCCACAAACCTTTCAGAACAAATGATCTCCAACTAAGAGGCAAGATAACACTGAGTAAAGGGCAGTTTGTAACTGGATCATGCTATTAAGGAAGAGACACTTTGCTTTTCATCTAGGATTACCACAAGAAAGGTTTGCAATAATTGCAACAGCATCATTTCATTAGTTTTGAGGCATTGTTCGTTTTATCTAACTTTATCGGTTATCCGGTTAGCTAATGTAATAATGATTTAATCCACACTTATATTTTTTCCTAATCAGATCTGATGCCTCTGGGGGAAAAAAAAACAGATGTTCCTCAGCATCCAATAAAGAAATGCATCTCAGGGCAATAATTTGAAGGGTCACAAAAAGCTGTAAAAGTAGAACCACAAAGGGTGTAGAGGAGCTTCTGTTTTTTTTAAATAATAAGGCTCTTAATAGAGGAGAAGAGAGTTGGTGGGGTATTTAGAAAATAGGCTTGGAGTAAACTCCTGAAAATGAAGACCTGGAGTAGTGGTGGCAAACATTTAAGAGCATTTGCCTGAATTTGCAATAATCTTCTTAAAAAACCTCTCACATGCCATGGTAATTTTGAGTAAGGATTATCATTTATTAATAAATTAGTAACAATAATTATGGATTTTTTAAGGGAAAAGGATGAGTCCTGTTGATTATTTATGTGTATTCATTGCTTTGCTATTAATGAAAGTATGAGAGATAGATTGAAATAAATTAAGCATTTTAGGAAACCTGTTTAAAAACTATTAATATTATTCTTAAAAAAGACTTCGAGGTGTGGGAGGAAATTTCTTCACACCAGCAGTAAAAGAAAACTGCACCTGTAGTTTCAGTTTAAAGTCTATATTCTTTGTTACCTTTTTATGTGGTGATATCTCACTCTGACATTTGTTACACAGACAGTAAGTACCTTCTCGTACTTTGCCTAACTGACTATTCTTCATTGCATGAACCTATGCCATATGTACTGGTGAGATATACTCAGCAGAAGCCATTGGAGACCGGCCTAACCAATCCATCCTAACCTATATATACCTTCAGTATGGTCAAAGAGCAAGAACATTGCCTTGGCATGGTTTTACCCCAGAAACTGGGTCCAAAATCACCAAGAACAATTCCAGTACCCCATGATTCTTTCATTACAATTGTAATCTCCTTACAAGTGGGAACCATAGAAGGAGTCATGGGATAAAAGCATTCCAGTCACCATCTGCGGTTGGAAGAATCAAGTGGTGATGGGTTTATAACTAATATATTTATTGCATTAAGCCCAAAGTAACTGGAGTGTGCATGTAATTGGGGTTCTGAACCCAGTTTTTTATCTTTGTTCTGTAGTTTCTATCTTGTTTCATGCAAAAAGTTCCTAGAAAGATGTAAATAAGATTGAAAGAGTACAGAGAAAATTTACAAGGATGTTGCCTGGGTTTGAAGGACCTGAGTTATAAGGAAAGATTGAATAGGTTAGGACTATATTCCTTGGAACATGGAAGATTGAGGAGATTTGGTAGGGGTATACAAAATTATGAGGAGTGTAGATAGGGTAAATGCAAGCAGGCTTTTTCCACTGAGGTTGGGTGGGACTACAACCAGAGGTTATGGGTTAAGAGTGAAAGGTGAAAAGTTTAAGAGGAACATGAGGGAAAACTTCTTCACTCAGAGGATCATGAGAGTGTGGAATGAGCTGACTGCACAAGTGAGAGCTCAATTTCAATGTTTAAGAGAAGTTTGGATAGGTACATGGATGGTAGGGGTATGGAGGGATGCAGGTCAATGAGAGTAGGCAGTTTGAATGGTTTGGCACAGACTAGATGGGCTGAAAAGCCTGTTTCTGTGTTGTACTTTTCTATTATTTTATCTGCAGAGCTGTTTCCGAGTTAACTTTTCTTCCCTCCCGTGCATCATTCATTGGCCAGTGGAGGGCACCAACAGCTTATCTCAAATAAAATTGTATCAATAATTTCCAAAGATATAAGCAAAGTATATAATTCCTTGTGTTGCTGAAAACTCTGCATCTATAGATTAACAGAACTTGCATTAAAATGAAAATTTTATTATATTGTATTGGATAGGTTCCTTATAAATGACAAGTATTGCCCTTCTCAGTTATCTAACCCGAGTTCATGAGCAATGTGGATTGTGACTTCAGGTTGAATAGTACTTACTGTTATCCAGTTTTCTGCCCGACGCTGGCCCACTAGGCCTGAGTCGACGTAGTAGTGTTTTTCATGTGATGAATGTCCACCTGGATGACAAGTTGTTTTTGTGTGATAACGTTTCTCATTTGGAGTTTAGATAAGTTGAGATAAGCCAAGACAAGATGTAGTGACTAAGCTGGCACAAGGGGCTAAATCAGTGATTTCCTTGAGTATGTGCAGTCTTGACTGAATGCTGAAGCGCATCACTTAAAATGGAGTTTGATGTGACTTTGTTAAGGAGAGTGATTTGGGCGTATTGCGAACCCATTGGTTAAGATTGTGGTTTGCAAGCCATCATGTAGCAGTCACAAAATGGAGAAGAATTTCTGTAGCCACCTACATTAAGGAGGGATGTGTTATAGTCCCACTTGACTGATAGTGTCAAAATGTTTTGAAGTTAATAATGTATAATGATTGACGCTGTTTGAGTTGCTGAGCAGTGAAGATCATCTCCGTTTTGTCCTTTGGAAGAATTCACATTAAATTTGGGAGCAACCCTTTGTCCATTAGAAAGATAGGGTTGACGAAGACCCTAGCAATGACCTCACTTCCAGCAGACAAGAAGATCCCTCTACAGTTGCTACAGCCGGGTCTGTCTTCCCTTCCTTGCCAATAGTTCTGATTAATGACATCTCTGAGATCTCCTGTTGTGTTCTCCTTCTCCCAGATGTTGTTGTCGCTGATAATAAACTAAAATAAAGTAACTGAGCACAGAACACACGCACTCTTATGACTCAAACATAATTTATTTTACTTGTGCACACAGAGAATGGCATAGCCCCCATCACCCACTCTGTTCTGATGTCAGCACAGAAAACTGTTGTTTTTATACAATTGGTTTATCAGTTATGGATATTCACTATTTGGTAAATTGTATATGCTTGAATTTCTTAATCACAAGATCAGTCGCCATTCACAGTAGAGGTTAAAAGTCAATTGAAACTTCAAGCTGGCAACCAATGATATTTTGAAGTTAGTAAAACAATTGCCCCTTAGCTGTTGGGTGTATTTCACATACTTCCGCTATTCGTGTCTTGTCTGTCTCCAGCCCCTCTTACTGTGTAAAGGGAAGCTAGGTTGACGATGGCACTGCCACAGTCATTCTCACCTATCTGTCTGCAATGGGTAAGATTGGCTCCAGCAGTCTCACTTCCAAGGTCTCCTTTGTTGGTTTGACTACAGGTCACTACAGTCATCCTTGCCTGGATGTTGTCTTTAACCCTTGCTTATGGCAATTTCCTCACTCCCTCCTCTTTGTCCTGGAGCGGACAACATAAATTTTACTGAATTTCAATCGCGCAGAATCTCTGAAACAATGTGACAATTTCAGCAGGGATGTACGTGCAACACTCCGAGCTAATAATAGCACAAATACCATCTCTCTCAGTCAACAGAAAGTCTAGTGCTAGTCAATTTTGAAGGGCCACAGTGCAGATCGCCAGCATTTCAGCAGTAAGGCCATTGATAGCCTGGCTCATATCATATTGCGTTAAGGTTGTATCATTAGCCAATTTCTCCAGCAATGCTGAGGTCATGTTAATGCTTTCACGAGCCAGTCTGGCAGGTTCCCAGAACAGGAACACTGCAATCCAGAAACGCTCAGTCTCCATAGTCCTTTGATGGTAGCCTCACATAGTGGGATGCAGAGAAAGAGTAGGCTGGTGGTGGTATATTTATGATACTACACAAGCCAGATAACAACCCCTCCATGGCTTTGGTTCAGGGCAAAGATCTCATTTTAGGAGTACTCCTGGTAGCCAGTGATAGGCCTGACGACCACATACCCAATAAGTACCATTAACGGGATTTGGTCATCAATAGCACAGACATTGTATGTGCTGTTACCAAAGTTCAGATGCGTCCCTTGATGGTTACAGTAACATACTTAACCCCTATCCCCATGAAGCAGCTTTGGAGCAGAGGGTTTATACAATTGTTGTAAGTAGGTTGATATCAACCCTCAAAACAATTGCTTTGGCAAGAGTCATTTCTATGGGCAGTGCAGTCCCATGCTCCCTTTACAGATCTAATTTTGTTATCAAAGTAAAACACAGAATCAAAACTCACTGTAATCCTGAGGTATAAATGCATTGGCAAGCCACCTTCTGAATGTTTGGACTCTCTCTGGAAAACACCCAAGGAGCTGACCTGACCAGTTAGGACCTGACTTGTATTCATAACTAAGGTGAAGAAAAATGTTCGGAGAATTAGTGTCATGAGATACTCCCACGCTTAGGCAGAAAATAGACATCCAGATTACCCAAAACTTAAAATGCATGGTAATTACTTAGGGTAGCAAGTAGCAAAGATCAAGAGTTCAGTCCATCAGTCCTTATCATCAGTGTTCTTCTGGCCACCTGTTCCCTGGTCCGGTGGTATCACTGGCTTAACATGCAAGGCGTGTATCCACATCGGCTTTCCTCGGACGTTTACCGTGGTATGTGCAGTCAGCAACGTTTGTAATGGACCTTCCCAGTGGGGCTCCAGGCAGTTCTTTCGTCAGTAAGCTCTCACCAGTATCCAATCTCCCAGATGGTAGGGACACTCTGCAGCAAGCACAGTCTTATTGGCTTTAAGTACCTATTGATGGAAACATTTAAGAGTTCATGTTAGTGCTGTATAATAATACATGATTCCATTCATAGTATGGATGTCCATCTGTTTAATTGAAAAGGGAAGGGTGGCTGGCAAGCGCGTGGGAAATCCCAAAACTATCTCATGTGGAGATACGCCTTTTATGCAGTTTGGACTGCAGCACATTGTCATGAGGGCCACTGAAATGTCCTCTGGCCTCATTAGCTTGGTCCCATCGTGCAATTTAGCTAACCTGATTTTTAGGGCCCCGTTCTATCTTACAGTTGCCCTGTAAATTTGGTGGTGGTAAGAGCAAGTGAAATAATGCTTACACTACAAGACTTGTTAGTTCCTGTATAACTTTACCCGTAGAGTGAGGAACTTTTATCATTTGAGATTTTTCTCAGGGATCCCAAACCTAGAAATAAGTTCTCATTTAATGCCATCAGAACTTCAGTCCTTGCCCTTTCAGAATTATGGGATAGTTTGCTGGGGAGTTGAGAGCAATCACAATTGAAACATTCCTTTCAGCAGCTGCTGACTGCCTCTTTATCCTTGATGGTCATCTCCATTTCCTGCCCTTGATTCTTTAGACAATAGTCAGCAGTGAAGAACCTTCACACGTCATTGTCATCAGTGAGCTGTGGAGTCTCCTGACCTTCTTCATACCACCATCTATTCTTAGGTCATCGGGTTTTTCAGCTTTCTTTCCCTGTATTTGGCCAGTCCCGCTCTTCCTTTCTTCCCTCTCAGTTCCCAAGTTATCTCCTGGAATCTCTTCCCCTCATTTTCCTGCTGTCCCACCATACAACCTGTGGCTCAGCCCAAACCCTGGCATTTCTTCAGAAGATGGCAAGGTTGGCATGAGAGGTGGTGACCACAGGTAGACTGTCCTGGCACAGTACACACTCCTGGCTACAATCTAGCTGCCTTTGCTCTCAGTTTCCCTCTTGTCGAGTGTGTTTAGTTCTACCGGGTGGTGATGAATCTCAACACTAAAGATACTTGAACTGATTACAACAGGTTTGTAGTGATGAAGGTGACTTACGGGATGTAACAGTGATTCTTCTAATGTTTAAGCTACATCTTTGGAACCACTTTTAGATATTTATCATACACTGATGGTTTATTTTGAATGGTTATAGATTTATTAATATATGTACCAAGATACAGTGGAAGAACTTAGATTTGCATGCCATCCACCCAGGTGATTTCAAGACACAGGCACATCAAAGCAGTATGAGGGAAAAGCAATAGAATGCAAACCATAGTGTTACAGTTATGGACTAAGTACAGTGCAGGAAGACAATAAGATGCAAGGCCATCATGAGGTAGATAATGAGGTCCCATTATTATACAAGAAGTTCATTCAATAGTGTTATAACAACAGCATAGAAGCTGTCCTTGCTTTCAAGTAAAAAGATCAATGTTTTCTTCTCTTGTACTTTTGTGCTGTGTGTGTGTGTGTGTGTATATACGTATGTGTGTGTGCACGCACTACTGAAAGCTTTGTCTGTATAAACAACTAACAGAATGCTTTGAATTCAGTGTAGAGTACAGGAGACAGCCAGCTGGTCCCTGCTTCCCCACCTGCATCGTGTCACATTGTTCTGGTGAATGTGTAGCCGACTGTTAGATGTGTCCAAGAACAGCTCAGTGTACTAATTGCATGCCTGCAAGTTCTGCCCAGTCTGAATAATCTTTGGCAAGGATGCCAATTTGCTTCATCAATTTGTGAATTGAAATTTAATTTTATTGGGGATGAAACTGGACCTTTAATGACAATGCCCAGTTCATGACTCAAAATCAGTCCATAAGGCTGAAACTAAAACTGGAAATTTGGGAATGTGACGGTACTAATGATATGGTAAAAGGGGAAGGGGTGAGGTGAAGCGCAACTGGGACATGATGGGAAGGAATGCGAATGGGTCACATTCATCAGCTGCTTCTGTTATTCTGGTGCAACAAGGGAGCTATTAAAGAGTTAGTATAAGTGAGCAAACATATAATGTCTCATTCCTGGAAATGGAAATAGAAACATCTGATAAATCGATCTCTCCTTGTCACCAGCTGGTCACATTATAATTTTTCATGCTTTTGCAAAAGTTGTTCTGGCAGTGAAGGGAATAGCTGTCAGCTTTGTGGCTTAGAATGTTGCCTCCCACACAGAGTCAGTCTAGCTGTTTGCCATAGGGAGGGGTTGCGCGGATGGTGAGTTACATTGTGTTGGGAGCTTTGTATATATTTTATATGCAAGACTGCTGTTAACACTCTGAAAATAAATTCTTAAGCTGTCACTTAGCAAGCAGTGAAATTGCATCATGAATGTGATGAAGAGGCAGCTTTTTTAAATATCAGAATGTTGCTTTCCTTGAAGAAGGTGGCAGCTTTAGTATATCTGTAAGCTCAGTCTTTCCTCTGGCAGGAATGTGTGACTTGCAGCATTTGTCAGCAGCAGCTCTTGTTCACAGGGTCCTGGTTAAAATGGAATGCCATATCCTGACGTATTTACAACAGCGAGAACTCAATGTATCTGTTGGTTGTCAATGATTCTGTTTATAATTATTGCACTGTGATGTTTGCAAGTGAAGTAGTATTTTGTCACACTTAGACTTTCCTGTTTATGCTAAGTTCATTTGGTGGGGGCGGGGAGGATTCAGGATATGATCATTTGGTATGTTGTGGCATTTTTCATGGTTTAAAACTAAGATTAAATTTGAAAAAAGTGCAGAAAATCATCTTCAGCATGTCACTTTGAAAGTAGGTGTGTAATCTTTTGATTTTAATAATATGAGAACTGCCACAGGAGAGAAGATGAGGCTTGAGGGGCTGGTTGGCCAACTCATGCTCTTGTGATTAGGGTAGACAGCTAGCATCAGGGTAGACAGGCTGAACTTATCCTTTATATAAATCAGAAGTCATGAGTTGGTCATTTTACCTTATTGACATGTTTTGGACCTTGTCATAGATAAATTTCTTAGCTTACTGCATTGCAGGTCGTTTCAAGGGTACAACAAGGTTCCATTCTTATGAACTGTTTGTAACCCAGACATTTGGAACTAGGACTGCCAACCATGTTCCCGGGTGGCAGAAGATCCCTGCAACAACCAGAAAATTATCCCACTGGACTTACAAATGTCCATCCAAATATTATGAGCTGTACACAAGCCGGGGCGAATCTATATAAAGTCATCAGTTGTAATTAAGTTTAGGTGCATGCCAGAGTTCTGAACCATTGATCCACAGATACCCACAGACAAGTTCAAACCCCACTACTGTATCTGGTGAGTCAAAATTCAAATAATTGAATTAAAAGAGAAAAATCTGGAATTAAAACAAAAAGCTACTTCTAGTAATAGAAACAGTGAAGCTATTGGGTTGTTAGAAACACTCATATGACCTAAGGAACAGGAGGAGGGTCTTCATTCCCTTCTGACTATGGCTGTGACTGCGCCAATTTCCAATAAAATTGTGATTCATCATTCACTTCATCTGCTTCACTAATATCCTGTGGGAAGAAAACTAGCTATACAATCCAGTCTAGCTTATTTGTAATTCCAGACCCACCAATGTCATTGATTCTTAACTGTCCGCTGAATGCTGGAGTAGTTAGGGGCCCAACAGGAAATTCTGGCATCGATATCCAATCCTGTGAGTAAATGCATGTAAAGAAAATGTTCACTTTTTTGGGAGGTATTTTGGCTGATAGCATTAAAAATCAAGCCTTGCATCCATCTTGTCTCCATATAGAGATTTGCTTCCTAAATGACTTCAACTTTCTCCCCTTATTCTCTAAATTCCTCAGACCCACACAAGTCTGATTGAATCTTTATGGCTCAGTGCGAAGTTTTATTTCCTAATATTCTGTAAAGTGTCTTGGAACTTATTACCACTAAGTACACATCATTGTTGTTAGTGATCGATTTTACAAGAAAAGCCAGCAGTAATCCTTGGAGCAATCATTTCTAAAGTTTAATCTTTGTTAAATCTTCCAAGCTTATAAATATACTTAATAAATACCACTTTCAAAATGGTTGTGAAAGATCATAGCTAAAGTGACAATACCTTCACTGAAGGTGGTCCAGCAACTCCGCCACATAAAGAGAGGTAATTTTGAGTGAGACTGACAAGTTATGAAGGGATAGATTTCTAACTCATGCTGACGCTTGTAGGAGGTAGTTGGTCTTGAAGCCTCTAGACTTCTGTGTTACTTTCTGTCAGTTACTTCCCTAAGATTTACAATGTCTGGAAAGCAAAGTGCTATGGAATTGTGTTGTACTATCTGTGATCTGCTATAAAATATCCCTTGAGCAGCAAGTGTGTAACCCCAAATAATATTTATTGGACCTGCCTTGCCCTTGCAAAAAGATGTAGATTCTCTTGCAAAGGCAGCTTGTTTATGCAGCTTTGAGCTGATGAAGGAATTTGCAATTACAAGCTTTGGAAGATGTAAATGATTTTGTTTGCATCTGCTCTCCCACAGGTCTTTAAAGAGAGCTGTGTTACAGATTCATTTTTAAGTGGTTTCCTACTTTCTGCTGTGGCCTGGTAAATAAGAGAGAATCCTTAAGAATGTTTCTTAACACCACAAGAGAAAGACATTGGCCATTCGGCTCTCTAAGCTCATTCCACCATTCAATCGGATTATTGAACCTACCTCCACTGTCCCCATATCCAGTAATTCTTACAATGTTCTGAAATTTATCAGTTCCAGTTTGTCCATGTTAGCCTTCAGTAGCTTGTGCCCTGACCATCAAGGAGCCATTGAGTAACCACATTCCCTATATCATGCCATTTAAGGTTACTCAGCATTTAAAAAATAAATATAAATTGTTCACAGCATGTTGACCAACAGCCAACGGTAGGTCATCTTTCTGCATTGTGATGCACATCTACTTTAAATGGATCAAACAAAACTTTGGTCTGAAATTGATACATGTACAGGGACTTGTGCAAGAGAAATTTTGGAGTTATTGGAGTCATAATTCAATACTGGATTCATCCCATCATTGTTGTACTTGCAATTTATTTGGAGGATTTTAAAGAAAATTTTTGGCTTGTACATAGTGCAATTTCTTGTCTTTAAAATTTTTAAGAATACTCTTATGGCTGGAATGGTGAATCAGAACAAAATATCATTACCCACTGTGTCAGGTTTGTCTTCGGGGCAGGGTTGGAGGAATTCACATAAGTTAAGGCAAGTGTGCTTGTTCCTTGTGGTTTCAGTTGTGTCCCAATGGGAGTGGTTACTTGGATTTGTATACTGGGTGAGGCCCCATTGATTTACTTTCGCATCTCAAATGTTGATGATGCAATTAATATGTTTGTAATTGTTGGGTTTGGATAAACACATTGGAAGCAGAGAATGATGGGAAGGAAAGATATAAGGTCGGCAACTATGGTCATTTTTTTTGTAGTCCTATCCTGCTTTTACCTCTCACATCTGTGTCGTCGTCTTTTCACGTAGTTTTATATTTCTCTCAGCTTCTCTCTTCATTTATCAGCTCTGCCTGCAGTTTTAATTGATTTTGTCATCCTCCTGTCAACTTCCAATAGAGAAATCGTTCATTGCCTTTATGAGATCTCACTGTACAGAAATCAAATGCTTACTTGTCTACATAAGAACAGAAAGTGCTGCATAAAAGGGAAACACAAGAGATTCTGTAGATGCTGGAAATCTAGAGCAATATGCACAAAATGCTGTGGGAACACAGCAGATCAAGCAGCACCTATGGAAATTTCTAATGTTATACAAAGGTTGTGATTGTTGAGAGTTCATTGTTGGCCAGGGCTGTGGGGCCTTTAACATCTCCCCTGAAAAGGAGCAGTCTCTGAACTCTGCCCCAGACTGTCCACCTAGGCAATGAGTTGCAGTCCATGCAGTTTTGTGGCTCAGGCGATGTTCTTCTGTCTTAAAATATAGTGCGAACCCACTTGGGTTACTTGATTTTGTCTTGTTTTAAATGCGATTGTTTACTTTCAGGCACTGTATAGAACTAAGGGATTTTATTTCACAAATGTTTTAGAGAGATGATGCTAACGAAAGCTGAGCTGTTGAGGTTGGGTCACAATGGTCAATCAAGCCAGTCATTTTGATAGATATGGACTTGCAACAGTGGAAGTCAATTCTTCCTTGGGGAATTTCCATGGCTATCCCCTTTTCCTGTAACTCCTTCCTCCCCCCCCCCCCCCCAAATTGTTGCGTTGTAAAAAATTTTATTATTAAACTGATTGATCTCTTTGCATTCAAGTTTCATTGTTAAAGGCTTGGAACATGATCATTGGAAACAACGTTTAAAGAGCATATTTACTGTCTATTTTTTGGTCTGACTGGATTCACAGCTGTTCTATGAGGAAGATTAATTCGAACCTTGACTCTTTCTGAGCAATATGATCACGTAAGACTTCAGCACATCATCACTAACTAGTGGGTGGTCCATCAACACAGCAGATAGCACTGCTGCCTCATAGTTTTGAAAACTGGTTCAATCCTGATCTCTTTTCCCATCTGTAGGAATTTTCCTACAAGTGACCTCATGGGATATTCCTGGGTCCAATAGTTCTCTACACATCCCAAAGATATGCTGGTTGTTAGATTAATTGGTTACTGTTAATTGCCACTGGTATAGCTGGGTGGAGTTGATGGGCATGTGAGTGAGAATCGGTTACAGGAAAATAAGTAGAGGAATGGGACTGTTAGGATTGCAGCCAGAGCTATGTGAATTTGATGGGCTGAATGGCCTCTTACGCTTATAACACATAGACAATAGTAAATATGAAAGTTATTTAAAATTTGAAATAATATTTACTGTAGATTACAATTACTATGTGTTTATTTTGGCACACACACAAAATACTGGAGGAACTCAGCAGGCCAGGCGGCATATATGGAAAGAGTAAATGGTTCACATCTTGGCCCAAAATGTTGACTGTTTACTCTTTTCTATAGATGCTGTCTGGCCTACTGAGCAGTTTGTGTGTGTTGCTTGGATTTCCAGCATCTGCAAATTTTCTCTTGTTTGTGTTTATTTTGGGTTGTGACTATTTTACATATCTGCTTTTTGTATGTGCACTTATCACATGTTTTTTGTTTGTGAATTTATGCACATTTGTGCATATCCCTTATGTCTGAAACTCCATTCAGAGCTGTCTTAATGGTTATCAAGAAGACACTCTGCAACCATCTGGGCTGAAGTCCATCCAGAATGAAAAGGCAGCTATTTTATAATCTACGTAAGATAATTCTGTTTTACCCTTTGTGTACAAAGAAACAAAAAACTCCAGTTTTCTGTTTACTGTCAACACTACCATAAATTGCTTTTTGTTTTGCAGTGTTATCACTGAGCCTGACCTTGTATGTTATACTTAAGGCTACTCTCACTTAATCCAAATTCTTGTCCTTGTATGTGGCTGTGACCTGCTACTCAATCTTGCAACTTTCCATTTCACAGAGAACCTGAACCTCATTTAAACTGAGAGACACGGGAGAAATAATCTTGCTCCAGTTTTCAAGAGCTCACTGTACAGACCTGTGTTTTTTTTAAAAATTCAACTACTTGTTTTTCATTGTGGAGGTGAAACAAGACAAACATGTCTAAGTAGTAAAGAGATAATTTCTAATCTGGAAAGATCTAGGTCGAATTGATTTGAAAACTGCCTCAGCCTTCCTTCTATCTATTTGTATCAGGCAGGCGTGATGATGAGCACTGACAGATATGACACCCAAATCTGCTCTGTACATTGGAGTTTGCTCAGGTCCACATTGAATGCTTGATTTGAAAAGCATTTCTGTGTGCACACTGACATTTTCCTCCCATCTCTGTCAATTGTGGTCAGTGTTTGTCAGCTAGCATCAAGGAACTGGGACATCTTTGACAAAAGGAGAGCTCTTGCCTCTTTAATATATTGAGGAGAAAAGAATCCATTTGCTTGTTGTAGCAAAGTCTGTACTATCCTCCTTCTTACAGCAAAAATTGTCAAGGAATAGCTTGACATTTCCTTTTTGTTGATGCTTTATTTACTTGAAAAGTTTGTTTCTGCAGTTCAGTGACCTCAATGGAAACTAACGTGCAAGTGTCTATGTCCCTGAATGGATTTGAAATTGAATTAATTAGCACCATCTCTCTGAGTCATCAGTCTTGGTTGTTTGGTCCTTTTTTATTTGTTCATGGAGTTTGAGTATCATTGACAGGAGCAGAGTTTAGTGTCCCGAAGTGCCCTCAAAGCTGATGGTGAGCCATCTCCTCATTCTTCCTCTTTGCAGCAAATACATTCCCATTATGTTGTTCCAGGAGTTGGATTCAAGAGGATGGACAAATGGGGATAGTTATGATAATATATGACCTGGAAGGCAAATTGAAATTGGCAGTACTTCCATGTTCCCATCTTTCTTGCCTTCTTTCAATGTACAAGTCACAGGTTTGGGAGTTAGAATATAGAAATTTACAGCACGTTACAGGCCCTTCGGCCCATAATGTTGTGCCAACATGTAACCTGCTCTAGAAACTGCCTAGAATTTCCCTAACACAAAGCCCTCTATTTTTCTAAGCTCCATGTACCTATTTAAGAGGCTCTTAAAAGACCCTATTGCTAAAGCAGTCTTAGTTGGTTGCTCAAAGGTTTCTGTTGTCATTGCACACTGCAAAAATCATAAGTGATATGGTAGTTGTTTATGGTGGTGGATGTAATGCTGTGATGGTTTACAAGCTACTTGAGCCTTCAATCAATCTGACAACTAGGGTGTATTTCATCACACTCCTGACTTTTATGTATTGGGATAGAATATGCCTTTTAGGAAGACAATGTTGTTCTAATGCTATTGGATGCCAGCAATGCCAGAGAACCTGTTGCCGGTCAGATGCAGATTCTTCTCTACCTCTTGAAGAAATTTTAAGGTCCACCTGATAAACTTCTTGTCCTATACTGGTATTCAGTTAGTTACTGTATGAGTGGGTTTTAGAATAACTATAAGAGTATGGAATTCTTCACTGAGAGAGAGAAGACAAAGGAAATGGGACACCAAGCTGTTAATAAATTTCATTTCAGCAACAGAAAGAGACAGGAGAGAAAGCCAGTTTAAGACACAGCAACATTTGCTGATATTTCAGAAGGAAACCTCCTATCATTGTCTTTTTCAGGAGTCTGCCTGGACATCCGAAGCACACTTGGGGGGAGGGGTGGTTAGATGCCGGTGCATCTCGGCTTGGCATCCCACCAATTCCAGGCTGGAATTTTAGTGTTCTGAGGGGCTGGATACACTATATACAGTATCTATCATTTTGCCATCTGAATGGTTTTGCTTTTGCACTCCGGTGATTTCTAATGGCTTCCTATTCACCAGGTGTGCAAATCCCTTGTTTCTTTCTCTACAATCTTCTGTCTTTAAGTTCTGTTGGCTCACTCCCATTCTCCTTCTCCCATTTGCATTGGGTGTCACTTTATCCAGGTTTCAATGATCTGTTGTAGCCTCCCTACAAATACGGTGCTATAAATTCCAGTCTAGTCCACCATGTGTCTTTGGGCTAAGATGCTGGGTAAATTACAAATAGAGCCCAAAGTAGGGAAATTCTTTAATGAAAGTAACGACAAGGGTGAAACAAAATGTGTCTACTCAAAGAACAAGCAAAGTACCCGTACCTAATGAAGTCTGGATCAATAAGAGATAAGTAAGTAAGAGATTTGAGTTTTCTACAGTTGCATTAACTTCCTTGTGAAAATTACAGAGAGAAACCAGTAGATCAGTATTTAGACAATAGGTGTAGGAGTAGGCCATTCGGCCCTTCGAGCCAGCACCACCATTCACTGTGATCATGACTGATCATCCACAACCAGTATCCAGTATTTCAAATATAGCGACATAAGAGACTGCAGATGTTGTAATTTGATGAACAGCTAATCTGCTGGAAGAACTCAGTGGGTCGAGAGAATCTGTGGGAGGAAAGCCCTGAAACATGAACATTTCCTTTCCCTCCACAGATGCTGCTCCATCTGCTGAGTTCTTCCAGCAGATTGTGGCTGTCAAAAATAAATGCTATTGATGCCTCATTTTATTTTACACGACCACAATTATGATGAAAAGTAATCCGTGTTTCACACATATAGGAGGCCACTGGTTTGATTCCAGCAGACTTGGGGCATTATAATACAGTGTATTGTTTTGATCTGATAATACAGAATGAAGTTCACTAGGGATGGGTGTGTGCTTGTGCCCTGTTGTGAAATATTACTTGGAATGCCATTTAGCTGTCCACACATAGATTTGGCCAACCTCGCTGGTTACATTGCATTTAGCTGTACTCGAGCATTCTGTTTATGACTTGGAGTTTTCTGAGTAAATTGTTTTGAATGCTTGGTCTAAAGTTCTGAAAAGAGTTAATAGATTTGGTTATTTTTCACCTGCTAAATTTAAAGTGCTCACATGAATACGTTTAAAGAATGAGGAAGATTCTGTGGTAAATAATAACACCTTACTTTTCTTGTAAGCAGCATTTACTCACACTCACCCACAGATGTTGAAATATAAGAACTATCTACAGATCTGTGCTACTGCAACAGATAATTGCAGATTGAATTGCATTACTCAACTTTTTATACTGACATTCAACGTAATCGTTTTCAATTAATTATGGTTAATGTTAACGTACATCGCATGTCTCCATCTGTTCTATTGATTTTATATAACAAATGTTATAAACGTATAAGTTTATATAGATAAACTGAAGTGGAACCATGGTGAGGAAACAGGCCAGAAATGATTATTGAGTGTTATTATTGAAACTGAGGCAGCTCCTTGAAAGCAACTTTGCTGATTTTGAACTCCACTGGTCATTTGAGGGAAGGATCGATCAAAGCTACTATTGCCTCCATGGCTGTCAACAGTGGAGGTGAATGTGTTAGATATGAGGAGTGAAAAGTGTTCAATATCGATAGGGATAATTAGAAAATAAATCTTCCATCAGAACCAACTTACTAACCCTTACTAATCCATAAGTCTTTGCAATGTGGAAGGAAACTATAGCACCTGGAAGAAACTTGGAGAGTCATTGATAGGAAAGTAATTTGCAGAGCTGTGGAGAATGAGCAGGTCAACTGGATCATTGTGATGGATTGGATTTCTGAATAGCGAGCCAGCATAAAGCCAACCTCTGCACTCTTTCAGTTATAATCCTAGCCAACTCTGAAGTGTAATTATTGTAAATTGGGAAATGTTTTAACCAGTTTGCACTCAGCATAGTCTTACAAACTGTTGCGATTGCATAATGTTTCTCAGTGATAAATATTGGACAAGTTACTAGGTAGAGCACCAGTGCTACAAAAAAAATGTTACATGAGTACTTCCTGTTCACATAAGCAAGAGAGCAGGGCTCAGCTTAGCATCTTGGCTACATAACCTCATCTCTTACAGCAATGTGCTAGAGTACCCTCTGTAACCATGCCCATGGAGAAAGACTTGAGCCCGCTATGTACTGACCACTAACTTAAAAATTAACCAGTGGTAAATGGTCCCTGCGGTGGAGAATTGGAAATGTCATCTCCTCATAAGGTCTTTTTAATAGATTTAGGCTTTTTGAAAACGTATGATACTTGCCTACAAGAAAACCCTGTGAGTGAATTCAGTTTCCACTTAAAAATCTGAGAATTTGGATTTGCGTGGTGAAGAAATCTGCATCACTGACCATAATGCTCTTTGAAAAATACTAAGCAACATTTCTCCACTGACCTCTGGTGTGTTTTGTCCATTCCCCTTCAGTCGGTGGTAGGGAGAGGGAATGGAGATCTGTCTCCCACCAAGGTTTTGTGTGTCTCTGACGAAGCTGCATTGTCACTATATCCCACACTTCTTTAACCCGCTCCTAATTTATCAAGAATAACTTTTAACATCCAGACCCTGATCCTATTTTGATTAGCTCCATTGGTACTCTTAAGGGAAAAATAAAGGGACATCACAATTCCTTGGAGCTTCTGGTAGTTTACATAAAGTAGTCAAACAGCATAGTTGCATTGACAACAAAAAGCCTGCTATTCCTGGAGGTCTCTTGTGACTTTCTGGAATCCTACTTTTGGCAATTATTATTAGTTATTCCTTGCCTGAAGTCTTACAAAATTATTTTATTTTTGACTGGGTGGTCTGTGAAGCTGAGTGGTGCTTGGTTTATTGCAACTATGTGGTACAGGAATGAAATATTAGTGCGCAGCTGTCCGTGTACTCAAATGGAACAGGATCGTTGTCCTTGTGTTACAGAGTGAACTGAACAGCTTGATCTTCCAGTTCACAAATGATATGTCTCTAGAAACTGGTTCTAATCACAAGTGGACTGCAACACCCAAACCAATTTTCATTCCTCTGTGAATCTGTAATAGTTCCAAAAGATCCAGTGATGCAGATGATAATGCTTAATTATCATTTTGCAAGCTGCCAATTTTTCATCTGAAGTTGACAACACTGAAATTAGTGACAGAGACTCCATTTGAAGCATTTCACTTAGATTGTTTTACACACAGCTCTTTACAGGAAATTGCTTCACACCGATATTTCAAAAGGTTGTACCCTAGTTTTCAACCATTTAGAAAGGTTGGCATGAGCTGGGTAGTGGAATATATTTTAACCAGTACTGCAGTGTCAGGTGAGTTAATTTTTCAGCTAAAGGCAGCTTAAAATCAATTATTGTTTTGTTCTTCATAAAAGTGCAGGCTCGGTTTTGGGAAGGGATTACTGTGGTGGCTAAATTGGTGGAGAGTGATTTCCCCATCTCACCAAGGTTTAATAATTCCAATGTTTTCCTTTTGTTTTCAGTTTGCAGATCAGGAGAGTGGATCCCCCTTTGTATTTATTTGTACCAATCCACAGGAGCTTCTAGTGAAATTTCCACTGAAAGGAAGACACAAGATCTGTAAGTGACAAGTCTTTGTTCTATAACTAATACTCTGTTTGGCCCAGTTACTGGGTTTAAAAGCCCAAGCACAAAAGATTTGCCGGAAGATTGCCTTGAAATGCAGTTAATATTCTTCAGTTTACTTTGCTGACTATTTTTGTTTATGTAAGAACAAGATAGATCAAGCAACTTTTGTTGCTTTCCTTCATACTGTTTAATAATTTTCTTTGCTTTATAATTGTTTCATTTCCCTTAGAAACAATTCACAAATTCTGTGTTAATAATGACATCTGACAATTACATTTTCTCATCTCCTTTTGTATGTAAAATTATTTTATCATTCACTGGACGAGAATGTCCAGTTGAAGGCATTTCATATGACGACTTCAGTTAGTGAAAATAATTGACTTAAATTTACATTTCTAATCCCTTCAGACTTGGGTCAGCACATCAGTAGGAGGTAATTGAATGTTATCATTGATATTCTGTTATAATAAATATAGATGTACCTTTGTGGTGGACCTTCCACAATGTGGATATCCAATCCTCTTCATAGTTAATTAGCTATTTTTGACTTGTTAACGCAGTTCAAAATAAAGAAACATTGCAACTGATCTATGTGCGGTAAGACGTCCTGGAGAGCAATGAAACAACTTTCTTAAAAAATTTTTGTTAAGGGATATTGGCCAGGATACCGGGGGAAATACCCTTGGCAGTCATAACTCCTTCAGTACTGCTCTGGAGTTTCACCTTGGATTATATGCTTGAGACTCAAGCAGAATGAACACACAAGTTTCTGACTGAAATCTGCATACTATCCATTAGGCCGTGGTCAAGAACTAATTTTTAATGAGTTGTTTGATCAGTAAGGGAGATATAGTTGTAGTGGCCATTTATTAGGTACACCTGTACATCTCATTAATACAAATATCAAATCAGCCAATCATGTGGCAGCAACTCAGTGCATAAAAGTATCAGACAAGGTCAACAGATCCAGTTGTTTCCAGACCAAACATCAGAATGGGGAAAAAATGTAATCTAAGTGATCTTGAACATGGAATGACTGTTGGTGCCAGATGGAGTGGTTTGAGTAGCTCAGAAACTGCTGATCTCCTGGGAGCACTTCACATGCTCTCAATCTCCACAACAATTTTCAATTCCCTATCCCTGATCGGCTCATTTTCACCATGGATGTCCAGTCCCTAAACACTTCTAACCTCCCTCGAAAAGGTCTTAAAGCTCTCCATTTCTTTCTCGACAACAGATCTAACCAATTCCCCTCCACCACTCTCCTCATTCATCTGTTGCAACTGGTTCTAACCTTCAACAATTTCTCTTTCAGCTCCTTACACTTTCTCCAAACTCGAGGTGCAGCACGGGCTCTCTCATGGGCCACAGCTATGCCTGCCTTTTCTTTGGCTACATGGAGCAACCCATGTTCCAAGCCTTTCCTGGAAATGCTCACCAACTCTTTCTGCACTACATTGACAACTGCATTGGTGCTGCTTCATGCAGCCATGCTGAGCTCGTCAACTTCAGAAACTTTACCTGCAACTTCGACCCTGCCCTTAAATTCACTTGGTCCATTTCTCACACCTCTCTCTGCTTTCTTGATCTCCATCTTTAGCGACAAGCTGTCTACCAACATCTTTTATAAACTTAGCAATTCCCTTGCTATCTTAACTATTCACCCTATCTCCTGTAAAAATGCCATTGCCTTTTTGTCAGTTCTTTTGACTCCGCTGCATTTGTTCCCAGGATTAGGATTTCCTTTTCAGGACATCAGAGATGTGCACCTTCTTCAAAGAACTGGGTTCCCCTTCCTCTACCACTGATGCTGCCCTCATCTGCATCTACTCCATTTCCCAGACATCCACACTCATCCCATCTTCCCGCCGCCTTAATAGGGATAGAGTTCCTCTCATTCTCACCTACTACCCCATGAGCCTCTGCATCCAACACATAATTTTTCGCAAATTCTTCTACCACCAAGCAAATCTTTATCTCTTTCCCACCACTATCTACTTTCTGCAGGGATCGCTCCCTCCATAATTCCCTTGTCCATTCAACCCTCCCCACTGATCTCCCTCCTGGTACTTATTCTTGCAAGCAGTAGAAGTGCTACACTCGCCCATTCACCTTCTCCCTAAATATTCAGGGCCCCAAACAGTCCTTTTAGATGAAGCAAAACTTCACCTGCAAATCTGCTGGAATTGTCTATTGTATCCGGTGCTCCCAGTGCAGTCTCCCCTACATTGGTGAGACCTGACATACCCTGGAGGGCTGCTTTGTCGAGCACCTCCGCTCCATTCACAAAAAGTGGGATTTCCCGGTGGCCAACCATTTGAATTACTATCCCTATTCCCGTTCTGACCTTTCGGTCCATGGCCACCTCTTCTGCCATGATGAGGCCAATCTCAGGTTTGAGGAGCAACTCCTCGTATTTCATCTAGGTAGCCTCCAACCTGATGGCATGAACATTGATCTGTCCAACTCCCCCTCCCACCCTTTCTTCAATTCTGCACTCTGACCACTTACCTCTTCTCCCCACCTACATATCATCTCCTCCTGGTGCCCCTTTCTCTTCCTTTCGCCCATGGTCCACTCTCCACTCCTATCAGGTTCCTTCCTCTCCAGCCCTTTACCTTCCAGCTTCTTACTTCTGCCCCACTCACCTGGCTTCACCTATCACCTCCAGCTTGTCCTCCTTCCCCTCGTCCCACCTCCCTTATTGCCTGTCTGTGTACCAGAGTTTCCCAGCAATCTGTTATGGATCTCGGCAAATGCTCATTTGTCCCTTGATGATATGATCCATGAACAGTGGATTGGCTTTCATTATGTTCACAAAGGAATTTTGCAGAAACATGTTGAGTGCATGTATTGTATTGCAACCTGCTCAATTAGTTTCTGACATTGAAATAAACCTTCAAAGAGAACAGATTCTTGGCTTCTGAAAAGTATAATTATGATAGGTTCTAAAATGCAGCAAAGCATGTTATTAGAAATCATTCATAGTAGATTAGATGCAGCGGTGGGGGGGGGGGGGGGGGGGAGGGAAGGGATGGAGAGGACCAAGAGAACAGATGGGAAGTAGTTTTCCCTAAGAGTTCCAACTTCCAGGCATTGCATTTCTCCCAAAAGTAATGACTAAATATTTCACTGCTGTGATCCCTCTGTAGTAACGAGAATGTTGAGCATAGCAACAGTCTGGATTAAGCTAGCATGAATATGATACACCAAATGGCCTTCTGTGCTGTATTATTCAGTTACTCCATATCATACCCAACCTCTTGGCACTTACAGTCTAATTGTTTGACTTCATATGTTACAAGATCAAGTATATTTCTTACCATTTTGTCACTAGTTCTATGAGGCTTCTGACCATCTCTTCAAGTTTTCTGGCTTGCGGGGCAATTTTCAGCTGTGTTTTAACGTGGTTTGCACTGTGAAGCATTATTAAGGGGATCTCAGTGGATATATAAAGTCATTGATCTTTATAGCAAGATGCTCTTTATACCACAAGTAAAAGTAGTAATTAAGTTATTAGTGATTATGTTCTAGTTCTTTTAATGGAATTTTCATAGTACTGTTAAATAAATTCAGTATGTTTATATTTCATACAGGACAATGAGGCCATTCAGACCATCATGTCTGTACTTGTTCTGTTCAGGAAGCTTTCCAGTTATTTTTGCTGTTCTTCTTTCCTCATTTTTCTCAAATATGTATTCATTTTCTTTCTTATTTAGGTATGGGATTTACTTGTAGCATCCTATCTGACAATGCACTCCAGGCCATCATTTTGCACTATTTTGTTTTAATTCTGTGTTCACCAGTGTTTCTTTTTATTATTTACTTTAAATCTGTGTCCTTTGATTATTGATCCCTCTGTCAATGGAAATAGATGCTGCATTTACAGAATCGGTTTGCACAAGTGCCCTTGGCTAATTAGTTGAAGATCTTGAGTAATGCGACAGTCAGGATGTAATCTGCTGGCTTTTTTTTTGAGCTTGTATTGAAGAACTTGGAGACTTCATATAACACGCACAAAATGCTGGAGGAGCTCAGCAGGTCGGGGTTAGTCTATGGAAGGGAATAAACAGTCAACATTTTGGACCAAGGCCCTTCATCATGAAGGCTTCCTCCAGCATTTTATGTGTGCCCAAGATTTCCAGTATTTGCAGAATCTCTTCAATACTCTCCTCTGTATCATGGCTATTAATTCACTGACGATATATCTGCTGTTACCATACAGCTTGACAGTGCCTATTTAGACAAGATTGCATGAACTTTGGAGGCAGACAATAAGGTGCAAGGCCATAACAAGGTAGATTGTGAAGTCAAGAGTCCATTTTAATGTTCTAGGGGATTACTCAGTTGCCTTACAACAGCAGGATAAAAGCTGTCCTTGAGCTTAGTGGTACATGCTTTCATACTTTTGTACCTTCGCTCCATTGGGAGAGGAGAGAAGAGAGAATTTCCGGGGTGAGTGCTTCACTGAGACAGCAAGAAGTGTAGAGTCCATGGAGGAGAGGATGATTTTTGTGGTGTGGACATAGCCCGGAATAACTCACTGCAGGATAACTGGAGACAAAAACCTCCTATGGCTGTGGTTTACAGTCCTCACAACAGTAGCAGTTGAAGAAAGTCTTCAAGTAATTGACACAGTTCCGAGCTCAGGTGGAGGACATTACCTGATAGATACAGAAAAAGATTCAAGGTTGCCCTTGTTGCGTCCTTGAAAAAATGCAATATTCTCACTGACTCCTTGGGACACTGGCCTGTGACCATTCACGGTGGAGAAGCAGCATTTGAGACAGTATTGAGACCTTGAGTACATATGTTGGGAGTACGCAGAGGTGTAATTGACAGAACAAGGATCTGAATCAGTTTTAATTTCACTGGCATAGGTCATGAATTTTGTTGTTTTGCGGCAGCAGTACAGTGCAATACATAATAAAACTATATATTACAATAAGAAATGTGTGTGTAGTGAAAAAGGAGAGAAAAAAATAGTGAGGTAGTGTTCCTAAAACGTTGAGTGTGTATCTTCAGGCTCCTGTACCACTCCTTGATTGTAGCAATGAGAAGGGGATATGTCCTGGATGATGGGGATCCTTCATGATAGACGCCACCTTTTCAAGCTATTGCCTTTTGGTGATGTCCTCGATGCTGAGGAGGCTCATGCCCATGACAGAACTGGCTAAGTATGCAACTTCCTGCAGCTATTTCCGATCCTCTACAGTGGCCCCTCCATAGCAGACAGTATGGAGCTCACCATCCCTCAAATCATTCTCTTGACTGCCTTGTCAGCCACCTCCCCCCCCCCAACAGTGAAAGAGTATGTAGTTCCCATATGTGCTACAGAAGTCACTCTTCATCCTGTTGGATTTCCTCAGAAGAAGAGTAATCAAGACAGAAAATCTTGCTGCAAAATATATTAATCATTGGGGACTTTAATCAAACTAGAAATCTTGAGCAACACACACAAAATGCTGGAGGCTTGTTTTGAGAATGAATTCATTGAATGTGTTTTGGGCAGTGTTCCAGAGCAATTACATCTGAGACCAATTGGATAGAGTTACTCTAGACTCTCTTGTGTGGAGGCGAAGTTGATTTGTATCTTCATAATAAAGGATTCTCTTTCTGGGTGGGGACAGGGGAGTGTGGAAATAATCTCAACTGATATATAAACAAAGTATTATACAACTCAAGAAGAGAAAGGTTACTCAGAAGTCCAAGATTTGAATTTAATTCAAGTCAATTACAAACTACCTGTATATTGGGAAATTAAATTAAAAGATTTACCAGCAGATAAACTTAATTAACATTTCATGGCATTCAACAGATACATATTTTATTGTGAAATAGAAGTTCCTCAGAAAAACGGATCCATTGATGGCTAATTAAATAAGAGAAGAATTGAAGGATAACAAATATAGCAGCTCTACTATGGATAGCCAAGAGAGGAGGAATGGGAATCTGTAGACCTACCATCCTGCCATCAATTGTTGAGAAAGTACAGCAATCTTTCTTTAAAGGTGGAGAATTTTAAAACTCATTATGTAATTAGAAAAGTCAACTTTTTTTTATAAACAAAACTGAAGTTCGATAAATCTAGTTAGCTCATTTAGATGTAATTAGTGGTGGAACCAGTGGCTGTCGTATACCTGAATTTTTAAAAAGATATTTACTTAGATCCCACAGGAGGTCATTTCATAAAATAATGGTGTGGATGGAGAATTTAAGAAAAGATAGAAAATAAAGAGTAGAAGTAAATGGGTTGATTTTTGGTTGCCAGAGAGGTGTGATGTCAATCAATAATAGGCTCTCACCTCTTCACAATTTATATTAATTACAGTGACAAAAAGAGAGGGCTTCTGAGTTTATTCGTGGTAAGAACTTGGCATATTAGCAAGTTGTGAGGAGCACTTAGCCCGCAATAAGCACATTAAGTGAGTGGGCAAAAAGATGGAAGTGGAATGCTGTGTGGGAAAATATGAGGTTATATACTCTAAAGGAAAAAATGTTCAGCTGATAAGCTCGAGAATACTGCATGTTGAGGCACTTTGGTTTGCTGGTTCATGAAATACAAAGTTAGCATTAACATTAGGTACAGTAAACATTTTGGAAGGAGAATGGTATGTTTCCTATTATGGTTAGAGTGAATAAGTAGGGCAGTCTTGTAATTGTATTGGGGCCAAAGTGAAATGACACCTGGGGTAAGCAGAATGTGTAGTTTTAGCTTGTAATCCCAAGAGATCGTGAATTTGCCTTGGAGCTAGTGTTTATTCACTTGATTGATTCCTAGGAGTGTGAGTAAGATTATATGCTCACCAGAGTTTAGGAAAATGAACAGTGTCACCATTGATGTATACAAGATTGTGAAATGAATGAACAAGATAAATGTGGAGAGGCTGTTGCTGCTTCCAGAACCTGGAATCACAGACCTCAGATAGGGGTTGGTCTGTGAACCTTTAGAGTTTTGTGCCTTGTAGAAATGCTATAACTCAAGTCATTGAGTGTATTCAAAGCTGAAGGAATGATTTTTCAGCACAATGTTATGGGGATCATGAGGGAAGGTGAACCTAGGCTGCATTTGATTTCCCTTAATATTGAATGCAGAAGCATCTGTGAGGAACAGTATAGTCTGTCCCAGCTTCTGTTCCTCATTCCACCAATTTCACTGCCAATCTGTTACCAAAGACATGATAAACACCATCATACGCAGTGTGGCGGAGTGATCTCAGTTGCTGTTTTTTAGATTTCTGAGACCAATATTTTTTGAGCAACTCATTCATCTTTCATAACTATCCTTGAACCAATTTTATGCATTTGGTAGGACTAATGATTGTCCCATAACAGCAGTGAATGCAACATGGAAATATTTATGAACTGCTTGACTTCTTAATCCCACGAGTTCAACATATTCCATTTTCCAATTTACATTTCTTGGAACTTGACCTGAATTGGAGCTTTATAATTCAACAACAAGGCCAAGTAACTTTGTAACACATAATTGGCAGCCTCTAAAGTTAAATGAGATGCAGTAGTGATATAACGAAGAACAGTCATTTGAAAGTGGAACAAATGACTGGGACAATAATTTTCCTCATTACAAGTCGCAGCAGGAATGCTGATGTTTTCCAAAGGCAAGCAGAAGAGAGTGAGACAATTCAGTCTAATTTGCTTTGATTTCAAGTCTGTCCTCGTCCAAACATCTCTTAATCTTCTGGTTTATCGCCCAGTGAATGCCTTCTTCCTTGTTTGTACATCTTTCAAAATGTATACCAAAGCTGTGATTATTTTTTTAATGAGGTTTGCAATTAAAGCTGTTTTTAATTGGGAGCTGTGACTAAGAAGGCCACAGGTATCATGGTTACCATGGTTTGTGATTATCAGATTTGAGAGAAAAAATGTCCTTGACATTGACGTTGGTGAGCACGGATATGGTGTACCTAGTGCTTCTTGTGATTGTTTTGTGCTTTGGCTCCACACTTTCCATGATAAAATCCTAACCCTACTTTCTGAGCAGCATCTTTGTTTGAGCCAACATTCTTAAAAGTATAATGGAGTGGATTAGGAAATTTCCTTAGCGTTCTTTCAAGCAAAAACTAATGCCAAAACTCTATTTGTTTGCTCCAATGGGCAATAAAAGATTCAATATTACTTGTCACGTGTACATCGAAACATAAGGTGAAAAATGTCATTAGCGTTAGCAACCAACACACCCAAGGCTGTGCTGGGGCTAGCTTGCAGGTGTCACCACACATTCTGCTGCCAATGTAGCATGCCCACAATGCTTGGCTAAACAACACAGAACACAACAAGCGACTAAACAGCAGCAACAAAACAAGCTGCTGTTCCTTGCTCCCACCCACGCATATACACAGCACTCTAACCCAAAGTTAGTCCATATTCTTCGGCCTCCAGCAGACTGCGACTTGAACTAAGATTCCAACGCGGACACACAGACATTGGGCTTTCGACTACCCCAGCAGGTATGCGGAGATTCGCATACCCAAGGACTCCAGTCAATGGGTCATGACTTCCAGGCTTCCAACTTGACTCACGGGCCTCGATCCTTGGCATCAATCCCAGGACACACTAATCACCCAACACTAATCCTCAAACTCCAGTCTGTCCGATTTGCAAACCCAGGGAGCCATCGGGCCTCATTTCTCTTGCCCACATGGAACTTGCTCACCCTGGGGGAACCACCAGCCTTCATCCACACTGGTCTGTTGATCAGACATCTGGCACAGTCTGTGGATATCCCACTTCTGCTTTGTGGTTTTTCGAACGAAGAAACTTAAGATTTAAGACCTGTCCTCTAATTCCTCTAACCTTCCCACATCCCTCTCCCTGAAACCCTAACCTGACCCCTAACTTCCCTTTCTGTCCTCAAACCGTCTCCACAAACCCAAAAAAACACTGAGCCACGACCTGAAGAAAAATTATTGGCCTTTCATTAAAGGCAGGGATTCACAACCGGGGGTCCACAGACCCCTCAGTTTAATAGTAAGGTGTCATGTCATAAAAAAGGTTGGGGGCCCCTGATTTTAGGTGTTGCTTATGGAACTGTTGAGTGTGCAAGGTAGCTATGTTCTTTAGTTATATTGGAACAATCGTTTTGAAAGTAATAGTTGTAAAGTGCATTGGGAATGCCTTTGGGATATGATAAGGCTTGTCAAAGTGCAGTAATTTGGCTAACTTTTTCAAAAAAATAACAATTTTCTTCCTTTTATTTTCCTTTATCCCTTTACAATGTTCTTGGCTTCTGTTCTGGGCATTATTCAGTGCTTTGATTAAAATGGAAAAATCTCAGGCACAAACCTATGTTTTAGCAATCCATAATGCAGTGTAATACACTTTCCTAAAGGGCATTACATCCTGTTTCCTGTCAGCTTCTCAAGTGCAGTCTCTTGAAAAGTGTCTGTCAAAAAACTGGAATATCACCTTAAATTTAATCTTGTTTGACAAGTTGCACTTTAAAGATGCTCCAAGTTGCCCACCTGGATTTGAGGGTAGTCATACGCTTTTGGAGACTGTAACAATTTCCGTGGCAGGGCTTGAGTTCTAATTTTGTTATTTTCAAAGGAGTGAATGTTACTCTTCTGAATTAGGTATTAAATTTAATAAGACTCCAAATGTCTTCCCACTCAGTATGTGTCCCTGATGATGGTGTGAGTTATGCAAGGCAAATGACTGAGGTGCTTTATGGCATGTACACAGACGGAGCAGAAGAAATGTTACTGACCTTCAGATAGTTAAGTACAGCCACAGTGAGAGCCAAAATGTACGTGTCAGTGGTTACCCTATATTGCAGAGTATCTTTCAAAAATCTGCTTGCATGTTTAGAAAAAGATGAGAGGAAAAGGGGTTTGCATTTACAATTTCAGAGCATCCCAAAGCTCTTTTAAAACCAATTGTGTATTTTCTCGCATGATAAAGTACAGATTGTGAAGGGACTTAGTTCCACAAAGAACAATTAAATTTATTGCCAGATAAACCATCTTCATATGTTGGTTGTAGATTGAATATTGGTGACACCTCTCAAATACAGTATTAATGTGCATTAATAAACACCATTTATTGTAAAGCAGGTTATTCAGCTCAGAGAAATATTTAAGAGGTCCTAAAACATCAGAGGTTTAATCTTTCAGTGAGACATCAAACCAAAGGCTCATCTCTGCTCTCAACTCAAATGAAAAGTTTCCTTGTCACTGGACATTAAGATTGAGTATAGGAATTGGAATTTAATGATGCAGCTGTGTAAGGCCATAATCAAAGTACTGCATGCAGTTCTGGCCCGCCCTGTAAAGGAAGGATATTTACACTGGGGAGGGTGCAAAAAAAGATTTATGAGGATGTTACCGAGACTGGAAGATTTGAGCTACAAGGAGAGACTGGATAGGCCAGGATTTTTCCCCCCTTGCTGCTCACCTTACAGAAGTTTATAAAATCATGAGGGGCATAGATAAGGTGAATAGCCATGGTTTCTTTTCCCAGGGTGCAGGAGTCCAAAGCTATAAGTAGAGGCTTAAAGTGAGGGAGGAACAATTTGAAAGGGACCAGAGAAACAACTTTTTCACTCACATGGCGGTCCATATATGGAACAAGCTGCGAGAGGAAGTACTGGAGAGGTGTAAAAGGCATTTGGACAGGTTCATGAAGAGAAAGGGTTTAGAGAGATATGGACCAAACGTAGCAAATGGGATTAGTTCAGTTAGACAACTTGGTTAGCATGGGAAAGATGGGCCAAAGTGTCTGTTTCCTGTGGTGTGTAGTTTTATGAATTCATAACTGTTTCAAAGGAGGTCATGGAATTTTATTTTCCTGATTGATGTTTACATCTAAAATAACATCACAAAATGCATTTTGTTTTCACTTTGCTCTCTGAGTGAGTTGGCTTTATGTAGATTCAGTGCCACTTTTCCTATGTTACAACAATGGCAAGGCTTCACTGCACTTCAGAGCTGTAAAATGTTTCCGAATTGCAAGACTCATGAAGGCACTATATATAGGCACAACCCCCCCTCTTTCCTGCCCCAACTAAATTTGCTCCCATTTACCTACTTCTACCTCTATATCTTCTGACTTTGTTCTTCTTCCACAGGAGGCTGCTTTTAGCTTGCCCTTTTACTTTTCTCCCCCCTATGTGCACTTACCAAATTACCTTTTAAATACAGCAATGCTCCTGGTCTTGATTGTTTTGCACAGAAGAATGTTACAGCAGGAAATACTGGGTCAGGAACACCATTCCTTTAAAGCACTGTAAGACTCCCTTTCAGTTCTGCATGATACATCCCAAGTGGCTTGTGTGCAACGTTCCATTTTGAGCACAGCCACTCTAGCCTCTTTGTCAGAAATTGTAGGGTCATACAGCCCCATAGAAACAAGCCCCTCAGCCCAGCTTGACTGTGCCAGTCAAGTTGCCTAATTGAGCTGGTTCTATTTGTCTGTAGGAGTTTTGGAACATGAGAAACAAGGAATTTTAGCTTTGAATTCCTTGTTATCCTTAAAAAAGGCAATGGTTGCAGCTGAACTCAGATCCCAAAGATAAAAAGTTGGTGTCTGAACATTTGCACTTCCCATTAAACATCTGTAGTCTACATGACTTTGTTGTCATGGATGATAGAGTGCTCACTCCTATTGAATACACATGACTATATGAGCCTTTTAAGTGCCATTATGAAGATGAATAGTTGAGCAAACATGTCCTTAACACCAAGGTTTCTAGCTCAGCTGCCCTTCAGAATGAACTTGTCATAGGTTTCTGATCTTTGTGCCCTTTTAAATCCTGAGAACTATCTATCCCCTATCACATAAGTTGAAGGGTTATGAAATAAAATTACAATCTTGCTCCTATTATTCCTATTATTGCCTGTATTGATGGTACAAATGAATAATTATTAATTAGACTGTGCAAGTGAAATTATTGCATTTGGAGCAACAAGCAATTTGCTGGAGGAACTCAGCATGCTAAGGACATGATGCAGGGTTTTGACCTGAAGAGTTGATAAATCCCTTCCCTGCAGATGCTGTCTTGAACTGCTGAGTTCCTCTAGCAGATTGCTTATTGCTCCATATTCCAGTGTATGCGGTCTTTTGTCATCAAATGATGGTACTTACTGCATGTCATCTGCCTTAAAATATGTAATTCACATGGTGTTGGTATAAAATCCAATTTTATTAAATCAGCCATGATTCCATGGTAGGGGTATTCTTGCCTCCAAGTCAGAATGTTGGGGCTTCAACTCCAAGAACTCTCCAACATAATTGAAGCTGACACTGAAGAGGCAACAGAAATATCTGAGATCCCATCAGGTCCCTGTCTTCCTCTTCAGGAGAACATTACAGAGCTGATGCTTGTTTCAAAGAGGAGTTTGATCCTTATTCTTGTAAAAACACCAAAAATTATTAGCACGTCACTTTTTTTCAATGCTGTTAATGTCATGTATGAATTGCCTGCCGCATGTTTTATTTTACAATGAAAGTACATTGTCTGCAGAGTGCTTTTGTATTTCCTGAGGACATGAAAGAGTCAGTCACCTCTATTCATGCATTTGGAAGCAACAAAAACGTTACTGCCTTGTAACTTGCTGTACACGGTCTCAGTGCCACTAGTTTTCAATACACAATGTTTGTGTAGTTGGTCACAATGGCATCATATCCAATCCACTAATCTGGTAGCAGAAAGTACCCAGTTGTGGAAACAGCATCCTCATATTGTACAAAACCCAAATGTTAAACAGCAATAGAAACTTATTGGTCGTTACAGCCTTCGTAGAATTTATGATTATATGGAAGAGTCTTTTAAAAGAAAACCTTGGTTGAAATTTGCTTCCACTGTAGTGGTGATTTACATATGCAAGTTTCCTGCATGTATGAGGAGAGCTTGGCTTCCAGCCTCAGCTACAAATGGATGGAGCCCAAGGGTGGGAGAGAGCATAGTGTATTTTAGCAGCGGTTGTTTGGACCTTTTAAATTAAGTGTGTCATTACGTAGATGCTTTTTTTATATTTGAACAGATTAGCACATTGCTGCATTATCTGGAAGTTGATGCTTTTGACAGGAAAAACAATATTGACAGACATTTTGAAGAAATAATTTCCATCGACTGAGCCAGTTATGTCACTAAATGGATTTACATTTGTCCTTTTAATTATGCCAGTCTTTTTTCTGAGATGTAAATACAAGCGAGTCAGCTATGTCTCGGTTGGCATGACAACACAAAGGCACATAGACCCAGCCTGGCACAGAGCCAGAGAGGTTTTCCAAATGTTGATTGAATCCTAAACAGATCATGGATTGAGTAAGATTTGCTTGTACAGTGCCAAGGATTTGCATATATCTTGGTTCTGTGCATAATATTTAATTCAGTGAAGTTCAGGCTGTGGGGTTTAGACGTTTCTTCATGATTACCATTTCAGCCACATGAAAGCAGTAATGATAACAGTCCCGCTTCTAATACTGTGTTAATGTGAAACTGCCTACTCACTAATGCCATGAGGTGAGCTGCAAGAAGTGGGGCTGCACATCACAGCAGTCGTAAAATTGACACGTAGCCTTTCCAGTGAATGGGTTGGGCCTGTGCAGAGGGTCAACACTGGAAAGCCCCCAAGTCTTTGAGAGCAACAAGGCAGCGTGTAATTAGAATGTTCTGGTGGTCTGCTTTGTGAGTTCAATATTAAGAGCAGCTGCTGTCCCTGGTCATTCAATGCGGATGACTGCCAGGTGCCCCTTTTTACGACGTGATAATTGATGTTTATGTAAGTGCCCGGGAGAGGACCTTGCACTGAAACATGCTTTGAAATTGTATTTTTGTCTGCTTGACTTTTCCCAAGCAAGAAAGCTGCCTACAATAACCAGCAACTCGCTGCAGGCCCCTTCCCCCACCTGGTCCAGCCCATGGGCTCAAGAGATGGAATTGCTGCAGTGCAGATTGAGAGCAGGTGGTGCTGGAACTCAACACATCACCGCTTTTCGGCATTTAAGTGCAAGAATACCACTTGCCTCCTGTTTGTGCCCTGTGTGTCTCAAAGGCATGGTAAGACAGCACCCTCTGCTTTCTGGCTCAGTGCCTTCTTGCTTTGTGTGTTCCACTTGCAGAGAAAAATATCAATGTCCCTTTTAAGAGATATCTTAGATATCTCCCATTATCTGGAATACAAAGGAGTGGTGGGTCTGTGATGGTGTGGTTACACTGCAACTGAAGCATTGCTTTCAATCTGGGCTCCACAGCTTAAAAAGCATCTGATTGGGCATGCGCCCATCTGAGACAATACACTAGGTCTGAGATTCATTCGTGAGAACAGCTCTTTGGAACCTCAAGGGTCTTGCGCAAAACATCAAGTGCTTAATCTTTTCCATTGGTACTGCCTGGCCTACTGAGTTCCTCCAGCATTTTGTGTGTATTGGTTTGGATCTCTAGCATCTGCTGATTTTCTCATGTTTGTGATTCCAAAGAGTTGATTTTTATTTCAATGATTTTAGAAGGTTATCTGATGCAATTGAAGTTGTTTGTAAGTTTCAAGGATTTGATTAGATAGATGTTGAGAAGATACTTTCTCTAGCAGCAGAATACAAGATGAAGCTATATAAGATTGGAGCTGGGCCAATCAGAAATGGCTCACAAAGGTGCTCAACGGATCAGGCCTCTATGGAGAGAAATGGAAAATTGACATCCCAGGTTTCCCCAGTCCAGATGAAGGGTCTTAACCCAAAGTGCTGGCTGACTATCTCCCGCCATAGGTTCCTTCAGCTTCTTGGTGTTTTGCTCCAGATTTCTAGGAATGACAAGAAGTCGCACTTCTACACATGAAGAAAAGCAGAAATCTGGAGCTGTCTTCTCCCAGTATATCAAGCCTTAATGAAGGGTCTCACCCTGAAACATCAACTGTTCATCACCCTTCATAAATACCACCTGGCTAGCTGAATTTTTCCAACATTTTATGTTTGTTCCTCTGGATTTCCAGCATCTGCAATCTCTTGTATTTATGATATGCTGGTAATTGGCTAGGTGGCATCTATGGAAGATGATATGGTTTACATTTCAAATTACTCATGAAGGGCAAATCAGGTCTAGAGAAGAAGGGTCTGTGTTCAAAAATGTTAATTCCATTTCTCACTCAATACTTCTGTTGGACTAGCTGAGAGTTTGCAGCACGTTCTGTTTTTATTTATGAATTATTATTCAGTAGGGGTATGGCACCACCAGGAATGTGACATCAGGATACAGATCAGCTTTCGAAATGAACACTGGATTGAATGGCCTACATCTGTATGCTTGGATTTCAAAGCAGCACCCATCTCATTCTCATACGTACATGTGCCTGCACTGATTTTGAGGTATTAACTGTAGAGAAAATCTCCTTGGGTCAAGTCTGGATCATTGAAGCCTCGGCAGCATTCTGTTAAGTAAATTTTTGTATTGGTTTATTATTATTGTCACATGTACCAAGATACAGTGAAAAGCTTGTCTTGCATACTGTTTATACAGATCAAATCATTACACAGTGCATTGAGGGAGATTAAGATAAAACGGTAATAATGCAGAACAAAGTGTAAAAGCTACTGAAAAATGAAGCCAAGAGTCCATCTTTTTCATACACAAGGTCCATTCAATCTTCTGATAGTGGGATAGAAGTTGTCCTTGAGCCTGAGGGTATGCTTTCAGGCTTTTGTACTTTCTGCTCGGTGAGAGAGGGGAGAAAAAAGAATGTCCAGGTGGGTTTGGTCTTTGATTTTTTTTTAAAGTTAAAATTGTAGTATTTTAATCTCTGGTTTGGATTGCTAATAAGCACTCAATTATTTATACTTGAATTAAAATGTAGTTAGTGCCAGTGAAATATAGCAGTAGAGAAATATCCTTTGATGTTTCTCTGCAAACAATTCGTTAAGTTTTGCAGTAATTAGATTAGTTAGGGAATTGAATGTCAAACAATAGAACCCAAGAGCACTGGACTATTTGCTGTTCATTATTTTAATTTCAGTACAGATTTGCATACAAGCAGCCAGAAGAGGCCAGACTTTGAATATGAATAATGCACAAAAACAATGCAGTGTTGGCCAAAATGGTGACTGCTTTGTCAGTGAGTCACAGAGTTCAGCGGAAGTTGAAAGCGCTGAATCCGATCATCCTCACTTAGAAGCAGAAAAGTAATCTTCTTAAAAACAATTCAACAGCGGTACTATTAGCAGCTTTGGAGCTTTACAATAAAGTAAGTGAGCCATATTCCTCCCTGGCAATCAGCCAATCCATCATCCGGTTCAGCTGGAGATCCAAGATGGAATGAGTCTGACAAGTCCCTGGACAATGGGGGAAAGGTGTACATAACATTGCCCTCATCACAACACAATAACAACCTCACACTTAACATTAGCACAGCCAAGGAATTGATTGTGGACTTAAGGAAGAAGTTGGGACCAGTCCTCATTGTTATCAGTGGTGGAAAGGGTTAGCAGCTTCAAGTTCCTGGAGATCAGCATCTCAGAGGACCAACACATTGATGCAATCATGCAGCTCTACTTTGTTATGAGTTTGTGGAGACTTTGTATGTCACAAAGACTCTTTCAAATTTCTATAGCTGTATGATGGAGAACATTCAGACAGGTTGCATCGCTGTCTGATATTAAGGATCACAAGAGGATTGTACACTCAGCCAGCTCCATCACAAGCATGACCCTCCTCACCATCAAGAACATCTTCAAGAAGGTGGCATCTATCATTAAAGACCCCCCCCCTGCCCCCAGTACCCAGGACTTGCTCTCTTCTCATTGCTACCATCAAGGAGGAGATACAAGAGTCTGAAGACCCAAACTCAACAATTCCGGAACCCCTTCTTCCCCTGCACAATCATATTTTTGAATGGTCCATGAACAGTACCTCACTGTTACTTTCTTTTTGCACTATTTATTTGTTTTAGTAATTTATAATAATGTTATGTCTTTGCATTGTACTGCTGTTATAAAACAACAAACTTCATATAAATTAGTGAGAAAAACCTCATTGTGATTTTTAATGGCCACCATTCTGTTGGCACGCATCAGACTGTGTTTGGAACCAAAGTACGTAGACATCAAGTGGTGCTACATACTGAGGTTTGACCTGCCCCCCCCCCCCCCATGCTGTGAAGGATAGGTTTGGACCTGCTTTCACTCTATGTCCCAGTAAGTTGGACATTGTCACACTACCTGTCCTTTGTGGGAAAGCTCTCTCAGGAAAACACCCTTGGACCACAATTTTTTATCAGGCAGATTTCAACACACAACATCCAACAGGCAGTGTGAGATAAAGACACAATGGGTCTTGTGGGATCACTCCCTGAGCAGACTGTCCAAATCACCTGACAGAATGCATCTTCATCAGCACGAAGACCTCACTAGGCTGGTGGTGAGTGGAGTTGGGGGATCGCACTAAAACCTATTGAATATTGAAGGGCCTAGATAGATAGAGTGGATGAGCAGAGAATATTTCCTATGGTTTGAGAGTTTTGGACCAGGGGGCACAGCCTCAGAATACAAAGACATCCCTTTGGAAAGGAGATGGGGAAGAATTTATTTGGCCAGAGGGAGTGAATCAGTGGAATTCATTGCCAATAATGGTTATGGAGGCCAAGTCATTGCGTATATTTAAAATAGAGGTGGATAGGTTTTTGTTTGGTCAGGGCATCAAAGGTTACAGGAAGAAGGAGAACAAGTGTGAGGGGGACAATAAATCAGCCACAATGGAATGGTAGAACAAACTGGGTGGGCAGAATAGCCTAATTCTGTTCCTTTGCCTTATGGTCTGCACAGTCAGACTCACTCCAAATGTATGCTGCCCTTGGAAGCAACAGTCACCCAAATCTTTGCAGGTTGTGTACTTGTTGTGGAGAAGGCTGCCTTGTTGTGGTTGATTCCAAGCAGCTGTGTAGCAGAGGATCCTCTGGTCTACGGGCAATTCCTAGGGACACAGAGATGGACATCAAGTGGTGCTGAAAGATAATCAACTCAGTGAAAGCCGCTCTTTGATTTGCCTGAAACTTCTTGGTCTTCCAGCATAGTGAGATGTCATTTAATAGTGCTGCCAACTGGCACAGTCTAGGCTGCAGGAGTACATGCTGAGAGACACATTGATGCTTGGTGCAGCCAACAGCTAAGCTTTGCAGAGAAGGACTACAGTCTTGGGCTCTTCTGCCGCTAGAGATTCGGGTGCTAATTCTGGTGTAGAAGCCTCCCAAGCACTAAAAGTTTTCATCGTCCCAGGAGGCCACATGAATGGTAATGGTGCTTTGTAGACAGAATGAAAGCATTACTGATGTGTATCACTATCACTATGTAAACTGAATCACATTATGAATCACATCACATGCACTTTGTAATTTTGTACATGTATATAATTTTATGAATAAAGTTTATTTTTGGGAAAAGCCACTATGAAATCATGTAGTCATCACACATCCCAGCATTCCTGCAGTTTGGGGCTATTGCTGTTTAAAGTCAATTGCGTCATTGCTCTCACTACAGAAGTAAGGTATCATTTTCTTTGAGGTTGGTGTGTCTCAACCCAATGAAGACTGGAATCTCCTTCAGTTTTAGGATTTGTTGCCTTGACTTTATGACCAGGCCACTTATGGAAAGACTCCCTGGGTAGCTCTTCAGTGTTAACTGGAACTTACAAAGTTGTATACAGCAGCTACAGTTCAGTTGAACGGGGTTACTTTATACAATTGTAACTTTGCTGCATATTGTAAAATTGTACCAATGTACACAGCATTCTTGCAAGTCACTGGTCCTGACCCTTGGGGAGTAAGTTTGAATGGTGGAGGTGGGTAGCAGTGGTACCTTTAGGGCCTTTCTGCTTCTCCCAGTGTATCCACGTAATCCACACCTCTGCTCCCTCACTATGCTTATTGGTTTAGTACTGTCATGCGCACTGAAACCCAGACTAAATCATTACACTGTGTATTGACGTAGAACTAGCCAGGAGTCAGAGAACTTTTCGGGAGTGCAGTGTTATGTGTTTTACTGAAACGGGGCTGCACGAGGACATACCCGACCAAAACTTTTCCACGGAGGGCTTCCAGGCCATTCGGGCTGAAGTGCACTGAGAGCAGTAAGTGTAAAGGAGTTGGGGGCTTGCTGTTCTGATTAACAACGGATGGTGTAATCCTGGTCATATTACGATTGAGGAACATGTTTGTAGACTGGAGATTGAACTTTTTGCTGTTGGACTCCGGCCATATTCCACCGAGATACAACACTGGACGTCATGGGAGGTTGTTCCTGCATGTGGCCATCGAACTTTGCAGCTCCTCCTGTGGAGGGTCAGACACCCTGAGTCAATAGGCTGGACCTGGACTTATTTCCATCTGGCATAGTTTGCATTTTGTTGTTTGATTGTTTGTGGTTTTTGTATTGCTATATTTATGCTCTATTCTTGGTTGGTGCAGCTGTAACGAAACCCAATTTCCCTCGGGATCAATAAAGTATATCTATCTACCTATCTATCTAGCAATAACAATGTAAAATAATGTGTAAAGCAACAGGAAGTGCAGTGCAAATAAACAATAAAATGCAAAATTATAATAAGGTAGATTGTGAGGTCAAGAATCGATCTTAACCGTTCAAGAGACTGATAACTGCAGGATATTCATAATCTAATTCCTTATTGAAAGTTTTCATTGATTCTGCTTCACATTACCCTTTGGATCATTCCTTCCAGATGATTGTTTCTTTGTAGTGAACCATCATTTTGTTCACCTATTTGCTGAATAATGCCCTCTGGTCACTAGTCTTTCTTCCACTGGAAACTGACTCCACATCCCTTCTGTGAACAGTTGTTAAATTTTCTTTTTTCTTCGTCCTGTGGATCAGTTTCTACATTACCTATGTCTTGTTAGCATTCTAGTCTATCCCCTTTACCTTTCTATCTAAGGGTCTTTCTGAAACATGGTGCCCATATTGAAGAAAAACATTATACTTAGCTGATCTGTTGTGCCTTAACGCAAATATATCCTAAGCTTGATAGGACATCTTCAGTATCTCACTGGTGCAGTCAGAGGTTACCACCTGCTTCAAAAGGGTAACAACATGCAGTGTCCAATAAGACCAGGGTGAGCTGCCTCAATGAATGTTGCCCAGTGGCACTCACACCTACTGTGATGAAGTGCTTTGAGAGGTTGGTCATGGCCAGAATCAACTCTTGCCTAATCTAAGACCTCGACCCACTGTGGTTTGACTATCACCACAATAGGTGTACAGCAGGTGCAATCTCACTGGTTCTCCACTTGACCTTGGGTCACCTGAACAACAACAATACCTATGTAAGGCTGCTGTTTATTGATTACAACTCGGTGTACAACACAGTCATGCCCCCGGTTCTAATCAACAAGCTCCAAAACCTGGGCTTGTGTACCTCTCTCTGCAACTGGATCCTTGACTTCCTCACCAGGAGACCACAGTCAGTGCAGATGGGAAATAACATCAACTCCTCGCTGACAATCAACACTGACACATTTCAAGGATATATACTTAGCTCAGTGCTCTACTCTCTCTACACCCAAGGCTGTGTGGCTAGGCACAGCTCAAATGCCATCTATAAATGTACTGATGACATAACCACTGTTGGCAGAATCTCAGATGGTGACGAAGAAGTGTACAGGAGTGACATGGTTGAGTGTTGTTGCAATAACAACCTTGCACTCAGTAGCAGTAAGACCGAGAAATTGATTGTGGACTTCAGGCAGAGTAAGTAAAGGGAGCACACATCAGTCCTCATCAAGAGATCAGCCATGGAAAGGGTGAGCAGTTTCAAGTTCGTGGGTATCCACATCTCTAAAGATCTGTCCTGGGTCCCATGTATTGATGCAATTACAAAGGCACGGCAGTGGCTATATTTCATTTGTTTGAGGTGACTTATGCCACCAAAGGCTGCTGCAATGTTAAGCAGGTCTGCTGTGGCGAGCATTCTAACCGATTGCATCAGTGGTGTGGAAGGGCCACTGTGCAGGATTGGAAAAAGCTGCAGAAAGTTGCAAACTCTGCCAACTTCATCATGGGCATTAACCTCCCCAGCATCGCGAGCACTTTCAAAAGGAGAGGTCTCAAGAAGGCAGCATCGATCACTAAGAACTCCCATCACCCAGGACATGCCTCTTCTCATTTCTACCTTCAAGGAGGAGGTACAGGAGCCTGAAGACATATACTCAATGATTCAGGAAGAGCTTCTTCCCCTCAATCAGATTGCTGAATGGACAATAAACCCATGAACACTACCTCACTTTTTATATTGCTTTCATTTTGCACTAAAATTATTTTTTTCTATACACAGTTAATTGGGGCACATCAGGACCAGTAAATTTTGGTCCAATTAACCAGCTGCCCCAATTAGTTTCATGGAAATAGTTTAAAAAAGGCAAACTACAGTTAAACTGAGTGTCAAATTATGTACTTAAATGGAATACTGAACAAATTAGAACACTACTAATATTACTACAGTACTATAAAATGGTATTAGTTACTAATAGTTATCAACAGAGGAATTCATCCAGTGTATGCTGCTGTGTTCTTTTGATTGACCGTAAATAAATAAAATCAGCGCATGCACCCAGTGCAGATAATGGACTGTCTTCATTGCCTTCCTGCATGAAATTATGTTAAAAATCACTGCTTTTTAACTTGGCATCAGTCAACCCAAATGAATAACATAATACTGACGCTATTTAAAAACTGCTTGCTCTAAGATTGATGTAGTCTCTAACAGCCACATAGGTGCACAAGACTGACACTAGTTAGAAACTGTTGCATTCTCCAAATCGTAATTTTTGTTGTAACATTCAAGATGATAGTTGATATCTTCAAATTCAACTAACTTGCAGTAGTTAGTTGCAAGTACTCCCTACCTTGCTGAAGTAGTGAAATAGTTTCATTTTCATTCCTGGTGGTCTCACATCTCCAAGCCTGAATGCTTGAAACTGCAGCGAGCAAAACAGTTCTGAATTGTCTTACTGCTTATTTCTCACCAACTATCAGTGACAAAAATCACTGCTTTTTGAACACAAATGCACACAACTGATGCTATTTTAAAACTGTTTGCTGCAAGCACGGTGTAGAGTATCCAGCTGATGCTAATTAGAAACTGTACGGCAACTGTTTCCCATCCCAGTTAAGCAGCATAGTGTCCCAAATAAACAAAGGGAATCCCAGCTATTTTCACAATTAGTTTTAGTTCTTTCAGAGTTGTCCCAAATAAATGATTAATCAATGGCCCAATTAACTGGAATCCACTGTATTTCTTCTGTATCGCAATATGCTTCCGCTGTAAAACAACAAATCTCACGACGTGTGCCAGTGACATTGAACTTGACCCTGATTCTGGAATGAGGAGAATACCAAGAATGGGACATTTAATAAATCAAGAGGAAATTAAAGCATGCTTGACACAGGATAGTGAGGGGAAATCAACAAGCAAAATGTGACAGGCTGGGGTAGAAAATATAAATGAAAGTATGCAGCACAGAGCAAATCAGGAGTTAGTAAAATCTGTAAACAAAAAGATCAAAGCTTAAGCCTTTAGTTAAATGCAGTAGCATTTGTAATAAGATAGTTGTGTGACAACACAGATAGCAATGTATGAGTATCACCTGACAGCTGTTACGGTATGTGATTGCAGTGTTTCCAGGTTGGATGTTCAATATTCCAGGATATACGATATTCCCAGGGACCAGGCCAAAAGGGAAAGGACATGCCAGGTATCTAAGTAATGCTGAGCTATGAATGGAGGCAGTAGACAGAAATGTAGAACTGGTTTGGATTGAAATAATAAAAAAAAGATTCTTCAGACTCTCCAAGTGTCACCCCTGAACAGGGTGGAGCACGAATGGAGACATTTCTAGGGCATACTTACAGGGGCCTATAATTGTCATGGGAGAATTGAATTTACATATTGATTGGATAACCATACTGATAAAGGGTATTGTAGAAGTATACATTTGGAGTGTGCCTGGAATTGCCTCTTAGACGATATGTATGGATTTTAAATATAGTCATGAGTAATGAGGAAGGTTTAATAGTGGATCTTATTTTTTATTTATTTTATTCGAGGGTGAAGATTACAGGACCATCTTCAACTTTAATGGGGTAGTTTGGTACGAAGGTGGAGTTGTCTAAGCTAGACCAGGAAAATACACTAAGATGCATGATGTCAAATATTCTAAGAGCTAGTCCATTACACTTTGTAGGAATTTATCCCGGTTAAAAAGGAGAATTCTGTGTGAGGGAAAAAGGCACCATCTATGGTTAACAGCAGATTAAGGATAAGGAATATGAAAAGTAGGACTTACAAAGTGGCAAAGGTAAGCAAATGATGGAACAATTTAGGATCTGAGAGCAAAGACTAACGAGGAAATAAATTATCTTGAGAGCAACACACATAAAATACTGGAGAAACTCAGCAGGTCAGACAGCATCCATGGAGATGAATAAACAATTTTCCTTTCAGGCTGAGACCCTTCATCAGGACTGGAAAGGAAGGATTAAGAAGACAAATTAAGATCCCTAAAATAAGAGATGACTGACTTTCAACTAGCAGAGAGAAACTTCTAAATATCCCCTTCATAAAGGATAAAGTATTGTCCTCTTGTGTGACCGAGATGATAGCTTAATCTCACAATCTACCTTGTTGTGGCACTTTCACCTCATTGTGTACCAAAAATACACTTTTTCTGTGCAACGCTATGTTCTTCTTCCCATTGTCCCACCTTGATGTATTTGTGTTTTGAACTGATCTGTATGGTTTGCATGCAAGACAAAGTTTTCACTCTACCTCACTACATGTGACAATAATAAGCCAATTACACAATTATTTAAAAAAAAATGTGTGGCTAAAGGCAGCTAAATTACCAGGACCCAATGATATGCAGTTAAGGTTTTAAAGGATGTTGGATGTTTATCATTAAATCAACATCACTAAAACAGGTTACCAGCCATTACAACATGGGGGAATCTTCTCTGCGCCGTTCGATTCTTATACTTTTTTATATACAGGTATTACGGTGACTTCAGGACATCCTGAGGTTATAATGAGCTATGTATGTGCACAATTGGATGGTAAAAACTCCGCTGCTGAATGATGCTGTGTGTGTGGCAGCGTCTAAATGAGCTTGGCTACCTGTGCAGAATAACAGATTTTGAGCATCATGTTTTCAGCAAAAAGCTTCCCATGCAATTTATTTTGAATAACTTAGAGTTCAGTTCAGTGCTGGCTGCCGAGAAAACTCACAGATTTCCTTTACCAGCTGTATATGATCTATTCATTACCACTTTAGTGGTAAGGGACCTCAAAAGCAACATTAAATAGCTTTCAACCGTACTAATCAATAATGAGCCACTTGTGTGGCTAATTTATATCAATGAGGTTGCTCAAATTCATTGTCAGGTGGCTGGATTGCAGATGGTGCCAAACTTTTGTGGGCGCTTGTAGAGGAGGGACAGAATGCAGATCTGCAAGGCCAGCTCGAGGGTGTTTTTAAGTGGGCAAAAGAAGTTTAATATTCATTTTTGATGAGGAGCGGTTAGTGAACAGCAGAAGCATCCTTTAAGTGGAGCTGCAATAGACAAGTCCTAGTTTCCAAGATGACGCAATGTTTAAAAGTGTTTTACTGGTCTTCTGGGATGCCCTAGGTTGTGATGGGCATGATGTAACTAAAAGGGCAATTTGTTATTTTTTCAAGAAGTTGAAACTATAATTGGAGGGGGGGGGGGTGCTGCAAAGTGTCCAGCCAGCACAGCAGCAGTTTATACATACATAAACTGGGAGCCAGAGTAGGTTTCCTATCCCCTCAAGCCTGCCTCACCATTCTATATGATCATGGCTCCACTTCCTCATCTGTGCCAGTTCCCCAAAGCGCTGTCTTCCTCAATTATTTCACCTTCAGTACTTTCAATGAACCAACCTCTACTCCCTCTGGTCCTCCATTTTAAATAACTGACCCCTTGTAACCTGGACTCTGCAAAATAATAGTTTAATAATCCAACTGCAGTGCCATACTCCTATCCAATTGAGTGATGAATTCATTTCTAGGCAAAGCTGTAGCCACGGTGTAATTGATAAATCCTTCAAGCTTCCCAGCATTGTCAAAGAAATTGAAAAGAGTAGACTAAAGATGTTCTTCACATTACCCTTGTGTGTAGGAAAATGGGGATTCAGGTTGAAACCAACATGAAGAGATTTCACTCTCATAAGGGTGAGCATAGAAAGGGGAAAAGAGAAGGATAATAGTTCAGTGGATGAACAGGGGGCTGCTGATCAGAAAATAATATTTACATTCATCTTGTAAAAGTATTAGTATCTGTGAAGGCTGTATTAAATCCTTGGGGTGTGTGTTTCACAACCTGTGTGTACTTTTGAAATAGTTTCTGTTAAGGAACTGTCCAGTTTTTGCAGCTTTTTTGTGCTGATGTTAATTGATGTGATTACAGATGCACAGAGAATGGTGAAGCAGGGAGCAAAGACTGATTTCACATCAGTAAGAGAAAAGAAAGCTCAAGTTGTTTATAATGTTATCTTAGTTAGCCCTCTGTCAAGTTCACTGTTATTAAGAAGGTGCTATTTTTCAGAGTATTGTGAATATCTTAAAAAAGGCTTTTGCAGGGTGTGTTGAAAAGCAGGGGATCTCGTGCTCGTGAAGTCATTAATAAATAGCTGCTAAATCTAGTTAATAGTGATTAGTATAGGTGTGGTTTATCAAATAAGTGCAGAACACAAGTGATTTCTGTACTTAAGAGCACAAACACGAGGAAATCTGCAGATGCTAGAAATTCAAGCAACACACACAAAATGCTGGTGAACGCAGCAGGCCAGGTAGCATCCATAGGAAAAAGCACAGTCGACGTTTCGGGCCGAGACCCTTCCAATGGCCTGGTGTTCCTTGGTGGGGTCATGACCGAGGGGTAAATAAGAGGAGGTATCAGTGAGTTGTCACTGTGCCTCGGCAAGGTAGAGGTCAGTATGCCAGACAACAACAGCACCCTCCGTATCGGTGGGTTTTATAGTAAGGTTAGGATTGGTGCGGAGGGAGTGGAGAGCAGAGTGTTCGGAAGGAGTGAGGTTGGAATTCGAACATGGTGTGGTGAAGTCGAGGCAGTTGATGTCCTGTCGACAGTTAGCAATAAAGAGATCCAGAGCAGGCAGAAGACCAGAGCAGAGTGTCCATGAAGAGGAGGAGGGTTGAAGACAGGAGAAGGTGTCATCGGTAGGGGTGGGAGAGTCCTTGCTGAAGAAGTAGGCTGGAAGACTGAGCTGGCGGAAGAACAGCTCAGCGTAATGGCGCCCGCGGAACTTACTGAGGTGTGGGCGAAGGGGAACAAAGGTGAGGCCCTTACTGAGGACAGAGCGCTCTGCCTCAGACAGTTGAAGGTCGGAGGGGATGGTAAAGACCCGGCACGGATGAGAGCTGGGATCAGAGGGGGGAGGGGGAGGGAGGCTGGTAGTGTCAGTGGAGAGGGGAAGGTTGGGGTGAGAGGAAGAAGGAGCCTCCGAGGGCCCAGGAGCAGACGATGGGAAGGGTCTTGGCCCGAAACGTCGACTGTGCTTCTTCCTATGGATGCAGTCTGGCCTGCTGTGTTCCACCAGCATTTTGTGTGTGTTGTCTGTACTTAAGAGATCTGGAGAAATATAATTGTAATGTTAAATTCATGCACTGAAATTTTTTGTAAAATTTCTGTCAAAAACGTGGACACATTACCTTTATCTCAGCATCTCTCTGAGATTAAATGAATTGGATAGATTTGGTGAAGGGCAAATTGCGGTCTAGTACAGGAAAAGTTTGACAGTAAATGGTTTGTTTCTTTTGAGTTCCCTTGACATTGTAGTTGAGATATTTCTTGTTTGGATTGCTATTTTGCAATTAATTTAAAGTCATCCACAATTCATTAACATAGCCTGGCACAAATTATAATAACTTTGTTCCTTGGTTGCTATTCTTCAGTTTAGATACACAGATTGCAAAGTTACCTTCTGCACTCTGAACCTGCTTTGCTCTGTTCCTCTCTCCCTCCCCTTCCCCCGCCTCCACTCACAAATTAAAAATCTCTATTTTTAAAAAAATCCTCCTACACTTCCCTCACTTAATCCCTTTCTTTTAGATGTTAGAAAATCACATCTGTGGTTTGTTTGTTATGTGTTGTGTGATGTGACATGGGTGATCATGGTTTTTCCATGAACATAATCATCCTTGGCAAATTTTTCTACACGTGGCTTGCTATTGCCTTCTGGGCAGTGTCTTTACAAGACGGGTGACCCCAGCCATGTCAATACTCTTCCAAGATTGTCTGTCTGGCATCACTGGTCACATAACTAGGACTATCTTGTGATGAGTGATTTAAATTAGCTGGTGATAGGGTTGAGTGGGATTGATTGTAGAAGGGACCAGCATACACTCGGTGAGCTGAATGGCTTCCTGTTCTTTAACAGTGGTGCAGTTTTATTCCATGATTTCCTGTTGGTAGTGAATGAAGAGGAATGGTGTTATTGCACCTTGGTTATGCTGTGGCCTGTGGACCATAGATTGTTACAGAGTTATGAGGCTAAGATATGGGTCCAGAAGGAGGCAGGCAGAAAGTAATCTGAAGTTTCTGCGGCTGATTGGCCTGAAGGATTTTTTTTTGTCAGCAGAGAAACCAAGCATCTGTATTCCCTTTGGAGTCCTGCCAATTCACCGTGTTCTCAATGTGTGTCACTAACTTTATATAATGTGCTGCTAATTGATACGGAAACTAGATAGCTTTACAGAATAAGTACATGCTGGAAATGTAGTTTTGCTCTTTGATCATGAATGTGCAATTAGATTTCACCTCTCAAAAGAGAAAAAAATATGGTCCTGCCACTCGTTTGTTGTGTGGCCTCCAGTGCCCTTTCAAAAATCATTTATCACTGGGGAACTCCATTGTGCATCGCACAAGGGAATGTTTGTCCATGTGTAAGGATGCTATTGCTGATACAAAAAGATACAGAGTTCACCATCTGTTCAAGCAATGGTGCAAATGAAAGACATGTCCTGTGGTTCAATCACTGCAGCTGAAGGTATTGAAGTGATTTTTATTTTATGTACTGAGTCAACAGCTAATGTATTTGGAACTAGGGTTCCAACCTCAGTGGACTAATTGGCTAGCCAGCACGAAGCACTGTTTTTTTGTGACTACTCGCTCGTTGTCAGCTGATAAAATACCTTGTCTCAGAGTTGTCTTAATTCACTTTGTGTCATTGCCTTCTACTGGCAAAAGATCTGCAGTAAAGAAAAATAACCAGCTGCAAACTCAGCGGGACAGGCATCTAAGGAGGCAAAGGCATGGTCAATGTTTTATATCCAATCCTGCTCCAGGACTGAGTGTAGAGGAAAGATAGCCAGTATGTAGAGGTGGCAGGGAGGCAGGGGCAACAGAGTCTGAAAGGTGATGCGAACAAGCAGATAAGAGAGAGATGATGTCAGATGGTGGAGGAGGAGAGTAGGAACAGCGAACCAAGGGAAAAGAAACCCAGATGGAAAGGTATGTGGTCTACTGTGTTTGGTGCTTGCTCTCTTTCTGTAACCTACCCTTGGGCTACCCAAGCACAACAAGCACTTGATGCAATAGTATAGGCTGGAGAAGTTGTACGTGAATCTCTGCCTCACCCAGAAGGGCTGTTTAGGTCCCTGGATGTTGGTGAGGGAGATGGTGTAGGGACAGGTACTGCACTTCTTTTGTTTGTGGGGAAAGTGGATGGGGAGGAAGGGATGAGTGGTCCCTGCTGAAGCAAAAAGGGTGGAGTTGGAGGGGAAGATGCAGCTGGTGGTGGGATTCCAGTAGTGCTGGCAGAAATGAAGAAGGACTTCGTGCTGGATGCAGAGGCTGGTGGGGTGAAAGCTGAGAACCAAGGATCCTCTGTCTGCTCTGTATGGGGTGAGGGAGTTTGGTGAGAGCAGATGTGCAGGAAACAGAGGAAATGTTTGTGAGTTCTCCAGCAACCACCAAAGAGGTGAAGCTACATTTCCTGAAGGAGGAAGATATTTCAAGTTCCAGTACCTGTCCAGTATCTGACTCTGCTGAATCTGTAATTGATTGTATTTGATTCATGCAAAAATATTGTTTTTACTCTCTGAGTCGCCTTCTGTTTCAGCAGCTTGGTGCGTTCACACATAATAGACATTCATCATTTGTGATTTGCAATTAACAGTAATGAAGAACAGGGAAGATTTTGATATTGCAGAGCTAATTATACACGAGAGAATTCATTTGTTTAACTATAGTCATTAATACTTTGGCTAGATTCCAAAAGGTTTTGATGGAATAGTGGAATTGTTTTAAAATGATTTTGATAGGGTTTTATCAAATCTGCTTGTTTGGAGCCACACATACAATGATTCGCATTTGCTATTGTGGTCCTTACTGCTTTATTATTTAGGAAAGGGAAGTTTGTCCTGTCCTTGAGTCCAGTAATTACACCAGACTCCATCTTTATAAAATGCAGATTCTCCTGGTGTTTACATTTGAGGAGATGCTTATTGTCCTGAGCAGCGCTTATTTAAAACATATAATAGATCTCATTATAAATTAGCTATGATGCATAATTGTCTATTAACCTACCATCCTGAATTAAGTATTAGAAAAAACAACCAGTTTCAGATGGATTGGAAAAATGCATGCATTTGTTTTTGCTTATAAAATAATGTAGTAATATTGCTTGTTTTCCAATAGATTTATATTCTTTGTGTTTCCAACAGGGAAATTGGACTCCAAGATTCATCAAGGAATGAAGAAGGCATTATTGCGACAAAAACAGATTACATAGTGGAACGAAAAACAAACCAGGGATCTGACTTAATTAGGATTGCCCTGTGGCAGTGAAGTCCCGTAGCTGGTAACCAAAACGAATATTGTGAAATCTATACCAACTCTGCCAATGATGTGAAGTTCCAAAATCTGGCACACTTCCACTGCATTAACCAGCAGCCTGACACTCATGACCCAGAAATTTCAAAGCCTTAATATTTAAGATTATTTAAAAATGAAATTCAAAAACTTGTTATTATTAAAAAGAAAACTGTTCAGAAACATGCATTGCATATAAGTAATCCTACCACTAGATTTAGCAATTCACAACTGGTTGATTTATTTAATTTGATTAAAATAGTTAATGATGACTGAAATCTGTCTGTCTTTGATTGTGCTTTTAGTTATGAAGGCAAAGTTTCAAGGATGTGCTCGGAGTCTCCTTAGAGAAATGCAGCATTCCCACTGACCCCTGGGTTGTGAGCACTCATAAGTGGAGAAGAGGCATTCAAGGTGGTATTAGAACCTCACAGCCATATATTGGGAGCGCACAGGGTTAGTGGAAATCAGATTAGCTCACAGAGTATCATTCACCCACACAGTTGGCCAACACCTGTCCCATCCATGGGGGGAGTCTAGAGTTCCCACATTGGCCTTATCAACGACCTCAGTTCAGCTCAGTTTTATCTAAGTTATCCTCAATCTCAATTTGCCATCCAAGAAAAAGACTTACAAAATGTCACCTCATCATTTTAAAGAAGGTTGGGTTCCAGGCAATATTACATGTTGAGCAGCCATTTATTTAACAACAATCTTTGTTTAAGATTCATTCCTAGGGATATTTAAACAAAATTACTATGGGGAAATCTCAAGTGTGTCAATATTTATACTATCACTGATTCCTCTTCAACTGCTTATAGTTGTTTGATACTTGTGAATTATTGCTCAGCTATCTCAGAGGTAATTATGAGTCAAGCACATCGGTGTTAGTGCCATTTCACATAATTGACCAGTCCAGATAAGTCTTCAGGAAGCCAGATGGGGTTAATCAACAATCCAAATTTTTATTTTTAGTTATTTTTCTTTTGATGCTGAATTATCTTGAAAGCTGGGATTTGAGATTTCTTTCTGTGGATTAATAGTCTGCAGCACTTCATTGCTTCCCTATAGCAAAGGAGCAACATTAACCTCCTCAGAGCAGCAAAGCATCAATGCGGATAACCCAGCAAAAGGACTTTTCTGTTTCATTTAGTGCTAATCAATCCAGTATTAACATCAGAAGCAGCTGTATTGATCTCAGTCAGGGAAATTGTTCATTTATTTTGTCTGCAGCCTTCTAAATTAGAATCAGAGTGTTTACCCTTGTAGCTGCTTATGGAGTCCTTGCTTATTGCCTCTCTTGAACAAAGCAGCTAAATCACAGATTAATTGTTCCATGTATTGTTAAAACCCAGGGATATCAGTGTCTGAGGGGCAAATTGCCAAATAGTGGTTTCCAACCAAGACTGCTCTTGTTAATTCTGATTGTGTAGTATATACAAGGTACAAAGCAAAATTTTCATTATCTACATCCATTATTGTCAGTGCTTTTGGCAGATTGATTTAAGAAATTTTTGCTGCCTCTTTTCAAACTTTTCCTTGTTTTTCCTAAGTTTGTGCTCAGTAGATCTACCAGGCACATTGCCTTCAATGGTTTGCATAATGTGCTGTCAAAAGCAATTCCACCAAAGGTGATGGTGGTGGATCTTGAACAAGAGTATATATTGGATGTGATATAAAAAGCAAGGATGTAATGCTGATGTTTTATGAAGCATTGGAGAGAGTCAAGCAAATGAACCTGGGAGTGAAAGGATTAACATATGAGGAGTGTTTGGTGGCTCTGTGCCTGTACCCATTGGCGTTTAGGAGAATGAGGGAGAACCGCATTGAAACCCATCGAATGTCGAGAGGCCTAGATATAGTGGATGTGGAGAAGATGTTTCCTATAGTGGGAGAGTCTGGGACTGGAGGGCACAGCTCAGAATAGAGGAATGTCTATTTAGAACATAGATGCGGTGAGGGAATTATTTAGCCAGAAGGTGATAAATTTGTGAAATTCATTGTCACAGATGGCTGTGGAGGCCAAGTCATTGGGTATATTTAAGGCAGAAGTTCTTGATTGGGAAGGGCATGGGGAGAAGGCAGGAGAATGGGATTGAGAGGAGATAATAAATCAGCCATGATGGAATGGCGAAGCAGGCTTGGTGAGCCAAATGGCTGAATTCTGCTCTGATGCCTTAAGGTCTTAAAGATTGTTCAGGATATTTAGTTGAGTTATTTTAGTTTAGCTTCATCCCAAACTACATGGATGGTAATCCTGGAATTTCTTGGAAAGAGAGGACAGCACGCTTTACAACCAATGAAGTACTTTTGAAAAGTTGATAATATAGAAAATGTGGCAGCCTGTTTTGACACATCAAGCTCCCGAGTACAGAAATTTGATTGTCACCAGATAGTCTGACATTTTTTGGTATAAGGGTACTCACTTCTTGGTCATGGTGACCTTGGTTTTGCTGTTGTTGATGGGCTCGGCTCTATTCTTAGTTCAATGGGGTACAACAAAAACTGAAAACTTTGGAAAAAAATGTCAGACAGCACCTGTGGAGAAAACCAGTCAGTGTTTTGGGGCGATCCTCAGATACTGGGTCATTGATGATCTACACAGCACATGTTGTCACCTGAGATTGAATCTCCTGAGGTTTTTCCAACACACCATCTGATTTAAGTCTTTTGGTTGCCCTTGGTTCTCAGAAGCCTGTAGCTCTGTGTCTGCTGTTTTCAATCCAAGAACCCCTTGTACTTGCAGTTTATTGGCCACTGGATATCCTGGCTCTTCTGGTCAAGCTGCTCAGTGTGAACTGATAAAAGAAGCAAAGAGTTCCCTCACAAGTGCTGGTTGTGATGGACTTAAGGAAAATCCAGGTACCATGAATTCTCTGAAGATCCTCTAAGCTGGGAGTCAGTAGGTTCCTTCTGAGGCATTGACTGAATAGAGCTTTTGCTGCAGAGTCTAAATCCTGAGAGATGGGTTTTCCTGCAAAGGCATTTCTATTCTTGTTACCATGTTGTGGATGGGTAGAAGGAGATGACAGATGAGGTGATGGTCACGCCAGCAACTGGCAGCTCCTATCTTGATGCCAATGATGTGAACATCCTTGCAGTCCCTTGCTCAGATTGTGATGTAGTCCAACTTGTGCCAGGGTCACCATCAAAACTGATCTGGACCTGTACCTCAGTGAGCATCTCACTTCAGAATCAGTGCACGTTTCACGATTCCGTTTCCTATCATGCAACCAACATGCTGTTGTCATCAGTGATTAAACTAATTCTGAAAGGAACACTGTCCAGATTGAGGTCATTTCCATGAGTCTTTTTACCTGTATTTCTGATGACATAGGTTATTGGTGATGCCTGGGCTGCTCCTGGTTCCATCTTCCTCTCCACCTATCATCCATGTCTCCCAACTCCCAACTATTCCCCCTCCCCTACCTGGCTCTATCTGCCTGTCAATCTTTATCCCCCTCCCTCTTCTGTCTTACCACCCCCCCTCTTCTCTTCATAGCGACAGTTTTTCCTCTCCACTCCCACTCCTGATGCCAGGTTTTGATCCACAATATCGACAATTCCTCCCCCCCCCCCCCCCAGTTGCTGTTTGACCGCTGAGTTTGTCCAGCAGAGTGTGCACTGCTCTACATTGGAATTGACACTCCATTCCTCTATCCCTAGCCCTTCCTTTCCAAAGATTCCTGATCTTTGCAATTCTTATTGGAACTAAGGACAGATGGCACAAGGTTAGAGTTCCTCTTTGTCCTCATCAGTTGCATCCCGAATTAGGGTATATATATTGATGACTATAGCATGTTGGTTATGGGATAGGGAAGCATTCACTGATGCTACAGAAAGTCCAGATTTTTTTTGATAACACTGACCCCATGAAGATGACCTTCTAATTGTTTGCACATCTAGGTAGTGTACCTCCTTCCAGCTAGCCCCCCTATCGGATGCATCTCACTCAGGACGACCGTATTCATCTGAACACTTGAGCTATGATTGCAGAGCAACGTTACGGCATGTTGCAGATATCTATGTGGGTTACTGACATTCTAGATCTGGAACATACAATTAGGAAATGAAGTTGCCTTTGAATTTTTTTAACTTGCAGACGGGTTGCCATGGGGTTCTGATAGAGGAAGGTCTACGACCAAGAGCAGGGTTTCTAGGACAGGTTCTGCTGCGTGACTTAGCATTCGCACCTATGTGGGAGTGCATGCAGATGTCTATCAAACCTTTAATTAAACCTACAAGAACATGCTTAGAAGCATTCTCTCACCATTAAACCCATTATCCCTTCTAGCTCTACACACTTTCCCTCAGTGCCCCCTCCCTCACTACCCTCGCCCTCCCTTAGTGCTCCTCCCTTTCAATATCCCCTACCTCCTTCCACCAGTCCCTCCTGCTCACTACCCTCTTCCATTCTCAGGGTCCCTTCCCTCTCACTATTCCCTCCCTCCCTCAGTGTCTCCTCCCTCTCACTACCTCCTCCCTACCCTCTGTTCCCCTCAGGGTCCCCTCCTTCCCTCTCACTATTCCCTCCCTTCCTCAGTGTCTCCTCCCTCTCACTACCCTCTCCTTCCTTCAGTGTCCCCTCCCTCTCACTACCTCCTTCCTACCCTCTGTTCCCCTCCTTCCCTCTCACTAATCTCTCATCCTGTTTCTTTCCCTGTACCCCTGACCAAACCTGTTGCACAGCATCCTTGCCCAGCCCACAGTAGACACTTTTACCTGGACAGCTGGATCTATCTGACATTTTGTGGGGGGTGGGGGGAACAGGTTGCTGTTCTAGGGCTACAGGCCTCGAACAGAGTGTCTGCTGGGATCAACAGCAGCAAAACAAGCAGTGTTTGAGAGAACTTGCTAGGGAGTCAGTGAATGGCTGTGAGGAGTTGGGGTGGGTCAAGGGAGAGAGAGGAGGAAGGTGCAACTGAGAACAGAACCACAGTGGCTGCAGCTCAGCATCTTCAGATAAAATGACAAGAGCAACCCCCTGACCCTGTGTGACTTTCATTGACTCCACACATGCATCCGAGATGGTCACTGACAGGACCTTTGGGAGATTACAGCAAGGTCTGGTTACCATTTCTACCAGGGTGTGTCGGTAACAGTTATGTGAACCGGTCTCAGATGAGTGGTGTCTGGCAGCAAATAGATCTTTTGTGAACCAACTGGTATCTGTTACTTTCAAAAGCAAGCAAGAGCAAATGTTCAGCCTGGTTTTATACAATCCCCAGAAATAACCACGTGTAAGTTTGACAGAATGCTCATTAACAAGGTGGCATGAAGTCTGTCCTACCATTGCCTTAAATTCCTGCAGCAAGAGTGCTTGTTGGGGAATTCCTGAGGTCGATTCAGTTCCCCACCACCAATCCAACAAATGTATTAAATAGAAATAATGAAACTGTTGACAGATCATAGCAATCAATGCCTTTCAATTTGTCCAAAACGATGAAAGCAGAATCCCTGTTTGTGGAAGATTTTGGAAAACGTAGAACCAAAGTCATGCGACATTTGCCATATGTGCCATTATCCATATACTGTAGTATTACCAGATTTTTAAATTTCAAAATGACATCAATTTAATTTGAATGAATCAATACCATCTGCTTCTGCCATTCCCCAAGGAATTTGTACCACAGACTGATACAGAGCTCTTACCGATGAGTTTTGAATTTACTTCCCTGCCATGTGGGTTGTGTCTTTGGTCCCATTGTTCTGGGACAGATGTGGCTGTTGGTAAATAACACAAGGTTCCTTGGGCCATTTTGGTTCGGGACAGGCAGCCACAAGTTTGAATTGTTGTTAAGCACCTTTGTTCCTTGATTTCTTCTGTCCTGGCTCTTTGCCTCTGATTCCTGCATGAACGGAGGGAATGCTGCAGGTTCCAATGATGAAGCTCTTGATTTTTTTTAATGCAGAAGCTCGCAGAATATATAAAAATGCAGCTGGAGATGTCTCTCCAGTCCTCTCTGCCTCTTGACACAGCTTCTGAAAATGTTGTAATATTAGTCAGCTCCATCTTGGTTACTAGCCAAGATGTAGCATCCAAGACATCTTCAAGGAGCGGTGCCACAAGAAGGTGGCATCCATTATTAAGAATCCCCATTGCCCAGGGCATGCCCTCTTCTCACTGTTACCATCAGGTAGAAAATACATCAGCCTGAACTCTCACACTCAGCAATTCAGGAACAGCTTCTTCCCCTCTGCCATCCGATTCCTGAATGGACACTGAACCCATGGACACGACCTCACTTTTATTCATATATATTATTTCTTTTTTGCACCATTTTTAATCTGTTTACTACACACACACACACACACACACACACACACACATATATATATATATACGTACTGTAATTAATTTACATATTTATTTGTTTTTATATTATCACATATTGCATTGTACTGCTGCTGTTACAAATTTTGCGATACAAGCCAGTGATAGTAATTCTGATCCTGATGACATCAGTAAGCATTTCCTCAAAGCCATTCGCTCCGCAGTAACTGTAAACGATAAACAGGAAAATAAGTGGCTTCTCATTCGTGGAGCTGGAGTGCTTGTTATGTCAATGTCATTTTACAAGCAGTATGGACACAGCCACACACGAAGCATCTTTGCATAGCTACACCCCAGGCTTTTTCACTTCTCTGTGCACTTCCCTACACCGCAGACACTTCAAAATAACACACTGCCCCTCTCCACCAGCACACACATCCATACTGTACATACATACACACACATATGCACACACTGGCATCATTTTCATCATGCCTTGGAATACTTTTTAACAGATGGAATGATTTATTTTCAGGCTTCTGCAAATAACACTGCAAAGCAATCATTAAATGATTCTTCCTGACTCTCTGTAGAACTGCACCTGGGGTACTCCCCTTAATCTCACAGTTATCAACAGACACTCAGAGTGTGAGATTTTCCAGGTACAAAGCCGTGTAAATCTCTGGTTTGCAGGAAGTGTATCATCACTTTAAAGCTTGCAGTAGCTTCATTCTCCTCTCACTGCCCCCAATTCAATCCGCCTTCCTGTTCAGCAACTCCAATACACTGAACACGAGACACGACAAAACTAAAGGTGGAAAAGGACTATTACAGACTAACCATGCACAGATAACTCCTTCACACAAATATTGGATAAGTGTTTATAAAATAAGTAATAATGACTAATTCTTAATTTTCAGTGATGGTCCCCAAATAAAAACTGTATTAAGCAGGATTAGTTGAACATTCTGATGCACTAATTAACATAATTAAATGCCTTGCTGTGCAGTGATGGAATTATGAACAAGGCTTTCAATCTGTTTGATATTTTAAAAATAGGCTGATTATCACTCTCAGAGGAGATTGATCAATAGTTAAATAGTTGTTCCTTTAATAAAGAGATGTACATTATTTTGATGCCTGGTTTCTGCTGAGACTGGAAGTATGTGACGGTGAAGAGGCAAGATCCGACTGGTATGGAGGCAGGTTTTACCACATCCACCAACAAAAATTGATAAAAACCCAACTACAGTAATTACACATTGTGTCATGGGTGTTATTAAGTTACTGTTTGTGCTTTTACTATTCCTGGGGAGAAAGATGCTTCGTTCAGCTTTGTTTCAAGGGGAAGGAATGAGTGAAATCTTGGCTTGCCAGCTAACAGGATTATCTTCATGTCCTGTTTATAAAATGCTTGATATTTGCATTTTCTGATTTACTGGATTCCAGCTGTGAGTAGATGAGCTTCGGGCTTCCGGGCAATCCCACACCAATATCCTGAGGAGACTGACAAACTCATACCATTGACAATGCAACCACATCCAGCCTTAGGAAACACCAGCATCTTAAATATCCACATCCACACCACTAGTAATGCTGGTTCAGGTGTAATGCCTGTTGGAATGAGATTGCTGCATCTGGTTGGAAATAATTGAAGAGGTTTCACAGGAAATTGTCTAACCACTGCACCCGGAGGCCAACCATTGACGAGCAGGCTATTTCAGTTGGGAAGCGAATGAACCTGGTTCACTGAATAGCAGGTTCCAGAAGATTGAACAGACTGTGGCCTGACCCCAAGGGATCTTGACACAATAGATGTGGAGAGGACATTTCTTCTTGTGTGAGAATCGAGAACTTGGAATCACTCATTGAGAGGAGCAAAATTCCAACTCTATGCAGTTCTATTGCTTCAGAGCATTTTTCTTCAAAGGACTCTGGATGCCCTCTGAATATTTTTAAGGTAAAGGTCGATAGACTCCTGATAAGAAAGGTTGATAGACAAAAATGCACAGTTGAGATGACAGATCAGTCAAGATCTCATTGAATGGAGAACATACTTGAGAGGACAAGTTGATTCAAAATTTATTGAAATAAGTTTATTATCAAAGTACATTTATATCACCATATATAACCCTGACATTAATTTTCTTATGGGCATCCAATAACCATAACAGAATTAAAGAAAGACCACAGCAACAGTGTACATCCAGTGTGCAAAAAACAACAAGCTGAGTAAGTACAAAACAAGAAGAAATAATAATAAATAAGTAAAAAAGGAGCTAGTGCTTTCCCAGCATATATGATGGATAAACTCTTCCGGGCTTCCAGCCAGGTACAGATAACAATTATAATTGACGTTTCGATGACAAACTCTGCCATCTTCATTAGGGATGATGCCTGGGCATGTCTGGTTCAGTGGTATTTATACCCCCATAGTCCATCCCTCCTGATTGGTTATTCCACTCCCATCTTGTTTACAACCGAATTCCAGTTCTGAGGTCTCCCTTGTCACTGGTTATTGCTAGTTTCTACTTGGAAGATTTTGAGGAGAGAGCTCTGAGTTTATTGCCCTTACAGCCCCAAATGCTTTAGATTCATTGATGGCAACTGTATAGTGTGGCCTCATGGATCCACGTACTCCAACTGTTTCACAACCATCTGAACAATATACATCCAAAACATTCAATTTACGATGGAGATGGAGAAGAACAGTTGCTCCCGTTCCTGGACATTCTAATACGACAGAAACTGGACAGTAGCTTCGGGCATGGTGTCTATCGAAAACCCCCTCACACGGACATATACCTCAACAATAACATCCACCTACACAGTTCTTTCTATTTTGATTAACTGCGCAAAAACTCTTTCAGACCTGGAGAGTCTCCCTGAGGAAATAAGAAAATTACGCACGACTTTCCTATAGAATGGCTACAAGGTGAAGGAAATCAATCAGTCCCTTAAACAGGCCGATGGAAAAAAAAATCAGGAAAGCTAACAACAAGGAGCAACCCATCACTACCGCGTGTCTTCCCTGTATTCCTATGGTTTCTGGAAGGATCACCAGGTTCCCAAAGAAATACCAGATTAATACCATCCACAAACCCGTAACGAAGCTCAAGTTACAGTTTATGCGGGTCAAAGATGACCTGGGACCCAGGACAGGCGCCGTTTACAGGATTCACTGTGGGTGTAGTGCACCGTATATCAGCCAGACAGGATGCATCAAGGAGCACAGGAGGTGTATTTGTTTGGGTTACCCAGAGAAATCGGATGTAGCGGAACACCGCTTTCGCAATGGCCACAGGTTGACTTTGATGACACAAAACTACTTGCCTGGCAAAGGAAGTAATTGAAATGAAACTAGTGGAGAAAAATTTTAACAAAGACGAAGATCTTGCTCTAAGTAAGAACTGGATTTTTTTATTGTAAACAAGGTAGGACAGTGGAAACCTGAATGGATGAGGACTAACCAATTAGGAGGGACGGACTATGGGGGTGTAAATACCACCAGACTAGACATGCCCAGGCATCATCCCTGATGAAGATGGCAGAGTTTTGTCATCAAAATGTTGGTTATAATCAATACCTTTACCCTACTGGAAGCCCAAGAAGAGTTTATTCATAATAAATAAACAATAAATATTGAGAACATGAAATGAAGTGTCCTTGAAAGTGAGCCCACAGATTATATGAACATTTCAGTGATGGGGCAAGTGAAGTTGAGTGAAGTTTATCCCCTTTTTTTCCAAGGTGCTAATGGCTGAGGAGTAATAACCATCCCTGAAACTGGTGGTGTGAGTCCTGAGGCTCTTGTACCTTCTTCCTGATGGCAGCAGTGAGAAGACAGCATGACCTCGGTGGTAGGGGTCCCTAATGGTGGATAATAGGACAACACTTCGTGTAGATATGCTGTGCACAATGGTGGGGACAGTTGTTGCCGTGATGGACTGGGGTGTATCCACTACTTTTTGTAGGATTTTCCATTCATACTAGGCTGTGATGCAGCCAGTCAATATACACTCCAGTACTCATCTATAGAAGTTTGTCAAAGTTTTAGATGTTATGCTAAATCTTTGCAAACTCCTAATGAAGCAGAAGTGTTGTTGTGCTTTCTTCATAATTGCACTTACATACTGCGCACAGGACAGGTCCTCTGAAATGATAACACTGAGGAATTTAAAGTTGCTGACCCTCTCCACCTCTGATCCCCAGTGAGGACTGACTCGTGGGCCTCTGGTTTCCTCCTCCTGAAGTCTAGAATCAGCTCCTTGGTCTTGTTGACATTGAGTAAGAGGTTGCTGTGGCACCACTCAACCAGATTTGCATTCTTTCCCCTCTATGCTGATTCGTCACCACTTTTGATTTGGCCAATGACAACGGTGTCATCAGCAAACTTAAATTTGGCATTGGAGCTGTATTTAGCCACACAGTCATAACTATAAAGCGAGTGGAGCAGGGGCTAAGCACTCAGCCTTGTGGTGCACCTGTGCTGATAGAGATTGTGGAGGAGATGTTGTTGCTAATTTGAACCAACTGGGGTCTGCAAGTGAGGAAATCCAGGAGGTATTGAGGCTAAGGTCTTGAAGGTTATTGATTAGTTAGAGGGGACAATAGTATTGAATGCCGAACTGAAGTCGATAAAGAGCATCCTGGTGTGTGCACCTTTGCTGTCCAGATGATCCAGGGTTGAGTGAAGACCCAATGAAATGACATCTGCTGAGACCTGTTGTGTCGGTAGGTAAATGAGAGTGGAACTGAGTCACTTCTCAAGCAGGAGTTGATATGTTTCACCACCAACCTCTCAAAACACTTCGTCACTGTGGATGTAAGTGCTGCTGGATGGTAGTCACTGAGGCAGGTTACCACGTTCTTCTTAGACACTGGTATAACTGAAGCCTGCTTGAAGCAGGTGGGTACCTCAGACTGCCAAAACGAGAGGTTAAAGTTCTCAGTGAACACTCCAGCCAGTTGATCAGCATAGGTCTTTAGTACTTGGTTAAGTACCCCATCCGGGCTGGATGCTTTCCATGGGTTCACCATCCTGAAGGATGCTATCATGTTGCCCTCAGAGACTAGATCACAGGATCGTCGGGGCTGTGGGACTTTGTGATGTTTCCTCCATGTTATGATGATCAAAGTGAGCATAGAAGGCATTGAGCTCATCTGGAAGCGTAACCCTATTGTCATCTATGTCACTTGATTTTACTTTATAAAAGGTGATAGTATTCAGGTTCTGCTACAACTGTGGAGCATCCTTCAATGATTCAAGTCTGGAATTGCTTCTTCACCCATGAGATGGCTTTGCGGAGATCATACCCAGACATAACTTTCTTGGTCACCAGACCTGAATGCCTCTGATCTCTGCCCTCAACAGATTGTGGATCACATGTTTCATCCAGGGCTTCTGGTTGGGGAAGACTCTGAATAATTTTGTGAGGACACACTTGTCTACAACTGTATTAATAAAGTCCATAACAACCATGGTGTATTGATTAAGATCCTCAGATGAATGCTTGAATGTGGCCCAGTCCACTAACTCAAAGCAATCTCATAGCCATTTTTCTGCTTCCTACGGTCACCTCTTTGTTGTCCTAATCTCTGGAGCCTTGCTCTGTAGCCTCTGCCTGTATGCATTTAGGAGAAGGACAGCCAAATGGTCATATTTCCCAAAATCTGCCCCTGCTGATGATTCATATCTTCAGCAATAAGCTGTGGGCCTAACCTGTGGGCTGGTCTGTGTCTGAGCTTACTACTCAGCAGCTTGTTTACTCTAGCATGGACTACTGTTTGAAAGACATCTCCCAGCTGATTAACAAGGCTGCCTGAATGGTTGTCTCCACTCCCAGGAAGCCAGGAGGGAACCACCCTGTCCACTCTTCAGTGTCAACTGGCTGTCAAAGCTATCATTGCAAATTAATGCTCGTGGATGTCTTTGACATACACAAGTGTTCCTAAATAATCTGGTACTCCTTGGAAAAGAAAACTTTTAAAATTAGATATGAAAAATTATCACACACTTCAAGGCAACTAAGTGCATTTATTGTCATTGGTTATTATTGTCGCCTGTACTGAGATACCATTAAAAGCTTTTGTTTGGGTGCCATCTATACAGATTATGCATATGTTAGTACTTTGAGGTAGTAAAAAGAAAAACAGAATGCAGAGCAGTTCCAGAGAAACTGTGATGGCTGGTAAGCAAATAAAGTGCAAGGGCCTCAGCAAGGTTAATTGGGAGATCAAGAGTTTAAGAGATCACCTTTCAGCGCATGAGATCTCTGTTCAAGAATCTGAGAACAGTGGGATAGAACTTGTCCTTGATCTGGTGGTTCATGTTCACAGATTACATAGCCTGGATGATGGGAACGTTGGTGAGGGATGTTGTCTTCTTGAGGCAGCAGCTCCTGCAGATGGTGTGAAAGGACGTACCAGTGATGCATTAAACGGAGTTCATTACTCTCTGCAGCTTCTTACGTTTCTGCACATTCAAATTGCTGCACCAAACCATGGTGCAACCAGCCAGGATACTTTTGAATTGAATTGATTTTATTTCTTACATCCTTCACATACTTGAGTAAAAATCTTTATGTTATGCCTTCGTCTAAATGTGCAATCATAGTAATTTATAATAAATAGAACAGTCAGAAATACACTCAGATCAGCACAAGTTAATCAGTCTGATGGCCTGGTGGAAGAAGCTGTCCCGGAGCCTGTTGATCCTGGCTTTTATGCTGCAATACCGTTTCCCGGATGGTAGCAGCTGGAATAGATTGTGGTTGGGGTGACTTGGGTCCCCAGTGATCCTTCAGGCCCTTTTTTCACACCTGTCTTTGTAAATGTTCTGAATAGTGGGGAGTTCACAACTACAGCTGCGCTGGACTGTCCGCACCACTCTCTGCAGAGTCCTGTGATTGAGGGAAGTACAGTTCCCCCCCCAGGCAGTGATGCAGCCAGTCAGGATGCTCTCAATTATGCCTCTGTAGAAAGTTCTTAGGATGTGGGGGCCCATACCAAACTTCCTCAACCGTCTGAGGTGAAAGAGGGGCTGTTATGCCTTTTCACCACACATTTGATGTGTACAGACCACGAGGTCCTCAGTAATGTGTATGCCAAGGAACTTAAAGCTGTTGACCCTCTCAACCCCAGATCTAATGATGTCAATAGGTGTTAGCCCATATACATTCCTTCTGTAATCCACAACCAGCTCCTTTGTTTTTGTGACATTGAGGGAGAGGTTGTTTTCTTGACACCACTGTTTCAGAGTGATGACTTCTTCCCTGTAGGCCAGTTTGTTATTGTTTGAGATTAGGCCAATCAATGTAGTGTCGTCAGCAAATTTAATTAGCAGATTAGAGCTGTGGGTGGAGACACAGTCATGGGTATACAGGGAGTAAAAGAGGGGGCTTAGTACACAGCCCTGAGGGGCTCCTGCGTTGAGGGGTGGAGGTGAGGGAGTCCACTCTTACAACCTGCTGGCGATATGACAGGAAGTCCAGGATCCAGCTGCACAAGGGAGGGTCAAGGCTGAGGTCTCTGAGCTCCCTGTTGGGCCTGGATGGAATTATGGTGTTGAATGCTGAACTGTAGTCCGAGAACAGCATTCTCACATAAGCATCCTTCTTCTCCAGATGTGTAAGGATGGTATGTAGAGCTGTGGCTATTGCGTCGTCTGTCGATCGGTTGTGTCAGTAGGCAAATTGTAGGGGGTCCAGTTTGGGTGGTAGCAAGCTGCAGGTGTAATCCTTGACCAGCCTCTCAAAGCATTTGCTTATTATTGAGGTGAGTGCGACAGGACGCCAGTCATTCAGGCATGTTACCTTGGTCTTTTTTGCTACAGGGACAATGGTGGATCATTTGAAACAGGAAGGCAATCTACACTGGGAGAGCGAGAGATTAAAAATGTCAGTAAACACACCTGCCAGTTGTGCTGCGCACATCCTGAGTACTCGCCCTGGGATGCCGTCCGGTCCCACAGCCTTGCGACTGTCCACTCATTGGAAACATCTGCATACCTCAGCCTCAGAGATGACCAGGTTGCAGGTTGTAGCAGTGGCTTTCCTTGGAGGCTCAGAGTTAGCTCAGATGTACTTCAACAAAACATCTGTAGAAGTTTATTAAGAGTGTTCAGTGACAAACTGAAAATCCTTAGCCTCCAAAGAAAGCAAAAACTGGCGTTACTTCATTGTGATTGCATTTATGTGTACTGGGCCCAGGACAGGTTATCCAGTCTGTTGAACAAGATCCTTTACCTAAACACCACTTCCCTGTACTTACTCCATTTCGTTCAATTCCTTTAACGATAGTTCATCAACCGCTGCTTTGAAAATACTCTGCGTCTCTGCGGCTGGATGAAGAATTCCTTAGGGTTATCATCTTCTGAGTGAAGCAATTTCTTCTCATCTGCATCCTGAATAACAACTTTCTCTATGTTTTAAATTTAAGAGTGTATGGACCCAGTGAATATGATCTCCTTTCATAGGACAATCCTTTCCTTCCCAGGAAATAAACTGGTGAATCCCTGTTCCACTTTTTATCCCTTCCCAAAATAAAGAGACAAGAGCTATTTATGATACTGTAGGAGTTGTCTCACCAGCACTCTCTGCAATTGCAACAAGATAACTTTACTTTTGAACCATTTGATTCCAAACAATTGGCTTATTGATCTTTACAGAATGTCTCACTGGTACTTCCCGCTCCCTCCCCTCTTCCTTACCCTTTTCCCAACCACAATTCACTTCTCCCTGCCCCCTTCCCACTCTCAGTCCACAAAAGAGACCTATATTGGAATCTGGTTTATCATCACTCACATATGTTATGAAATTTGTTTTTTTATGTGGTAGGTGTACAGTGCAAAACATAAAATTACTACAGTACAGTGCAAAAGTTTTAGACACCCTAGCTACATATATGTGCATAATGCTTCGCACAGTACTGTAATCCCAAGAATTACAAGATGATAGCTGTGGTATAGTGGATGCACTGGTTGCCATCTTCCAAAATTCCATAGGTTCCAGAATGATTCCTACAGAATGGAAGGTGGAAGCTGTAATGCCGCTATTTAACGAGAAGAGCGTCAAAATGAGGGAGAGTAATTGACATAACATCAGTCGAGAAAATGATGGAATCTGATATTGGGGTAAGTGGAAACAAGGTGCTTGGAAAATAAGGGTCGGTAGAGTCGAGATGGATTTGCGAAAGGGGAATCTGTTGGTTCTCAGAGGTTGTAGCAGGAGGAGTTACAGGAAGGATCTGCTGGGTGTGATGTATGAGTTCACCAAACATTAGAGCAGAAGGGATTGGGAAAGAACATGCCGGTCTGGATTGGTCAATGGGGGGGACATATGAAGCATACCCAGGTCTGCTGATGATAAAAGCTGGGTTGCACTATCTATTGCAAGGAAGATGGAGAGAGATTTCTGGGGAGATATGGGAAGGCTAAGTGGGTGCAAGATAGGATGCAGTATAGAAAATATGAAGCCATCCATTTTAATACATTAAATTAAAAAAACAATTTTCTTTAATTGATGAGCGATCGGAAAATGTTGACCAGAGGAATATGGGTTTGCTCATAAAATACTGAAAGTCGACATGAAGGGAGAAAAAAGATTTGGGATGGCAAACAAGATGTTAGCCTTAATTAAAAAAGGGTTTTGATTGCGGTAAACTGCTATGTTACGACAGTTTGAATGTTGGAAATTTGCCCTTATGAAATTCACAAACAGTAAAAAAAAAGGTGAGATATGGAATAAATATTTGCACTTAAGGAAATTACATGAAAATAACTATAAAGCCTGCAAGGAGAACTGAACTAGTTTACTAAGGACAACAACCACAGCTGGCAGTTCACAGTAGAAAGCCCCTTAAGAGATTTGCTTTGGAAACTGACAAGGCAATGATTTTCTTTTAAACAATATAACATCCATACCTAGTTAATTTCAAAAGGTGCCAGTGAACAATGCAACCAAGAGCAACATCTCAAGACAGTTTAGGAAACTACTTCTTTCTCTTCTTTTAATTTCGAAAATGGTTTTGCTGCTGTTGGAGCCATGATCTATGTCTGGTGGTGTATCTCAGGCCGAGTGAGCACTCTGGTGCTTTGCTGACTCCGAGGGTGTTCAGTGAGAAAGCATGCAGCCTTGAGGCCAAGAAGCTTGGAGATGGGATGACCATTTCTCACCAATTGAAGCATCAAGGAAGATTGAAGTCATCGAGGTGAGAGCAGAGGGCAAATGGATGTTCAGTGCTGTCTACCAGCCTCTCACTCCCTGCTGCTGGAGGAAGGTGTCTGTGTTCGGACAATTTCTCTCTCCATCTCACTTGATGCTGCACGAGGATTGTGCTGGAGTCCTGGGTCTTGGGCAAGGATAATCTCTGTGGTTTGTGGATTGGGCTCTATAGTTCACATTATGGTATAGTTCTAGTTTCTGGTTGCTATTTTTGTTGCTACTTTAGGCATTTTCTTGATCGGAGCGGCCTACAGATAGCAAGCGACATAGGGCTAGATTGAATCAAGCTGATCTGAATATGTCTGGACTCTTTAGATTTTGGTGTTTTATATTCTGTGCTTATTGCTTTATTCTGCTGTTTGCACGATTTTTTTGCACCTTGTGGGGGGGGGAATGTACGATGGTTTTCTTTGAACAGGGTCCATGGTTTTCTTTGTTTCGTGGCTGTCTGTGAAAAGATGAATCTCAGGGTTCTGTACAGCATCCATGCTTTGATAATAAATGTACTTTGAACCTTCAATTCTCTCCTACCTACAATTAGGATTTCTTTGCCTACAGAACGCACATCTAGGAAGGCATTACTGTTGAGAGAAAAACTTCCCCTAGGAACACATCTCCACTTATAACATGGGATTCAATGGAAAGAAAAGTGTTCACATTTCAGAAAATCACAATACAGTTGGTTTTCTAGGAATGCAACTCCTCTGAAAGACAGTATTATTAACTGTACAAGAGAAAAGATGTTTTACTGATATTATGTTGGGACCTGGTAAAACCCCACACCTGGGATTTCACGTAGACCAGCGATCCCCAACCACCGGGCCGCGAGGAAACGATGTGAGTCAGCTGCGCCTTTCCTCATTCCCTGTCACGCAGTTGAACTTGAACATAGGGTTGCCAACTGTCCCGTATTTACCGGGACCTCCCGTATATTGGACTAAATTGGTTTGACCCGTATTTCTCCCGCTAAGGTAGAGCGTTCCTGTGAAACCTTTCGTGCCGAAATGGCGTGAAATGGCGTGTTCTCATAATCTAATACTGTAACTACCAGCATCTAAACCTCATGTAGCAAGATATCTCAAGGCACATTGTAGACAGAAACTTGACCTGACCCAGGGAAGTCGGGGGGGGGGGGGGGGGGGGATCGAAAACAGCATCCTAAAGGTGGAGAGGAGATCAGGTATGGGAGAGAGTTCCAGGACTTCGGACCAGGATCAATGAGGGTCTGACTGCTGACATCTGGCAGTGAATGACGGGAGTATACAAAAGGGCCAATATTGAAGGGGGGGGTAAAATTCCCTGAGGGATGTGGGAACACAGATCAGGAAGCAAGGGAACAGGAACAGAAAGAAGTGGCCGTAGCAGGTGAGGATAAGAATACTTGGGCTGAAGTGCAAGGTGAACAGCAGCCAGTATAGATCAGTGTGAGGATGGCTGATGGATGAAATGGGCTTAGGGCATTCAGTAGAAAGTTGAATTGTCTGATGGTCTACACTTTCAGTACTTTTGTTATCCAAGGTGGGGGTGGGGTGGTGATGTGAGTTGGTGAGATGATGCACTCTTTCTATTCCTTACCCAAGGCTTCCGAATGTTCTCGGTGTGTGGACCTTAAGTTCTCAATTTTCTCCTGAATTTTCCTTCTCCTCTTTGGGTGATCAAGGGCTAGAGGGTGCCAGGAGTCAGTGGGGGAAGTCTCATTTCTTTGAGGAGGCTTTGAACACATCCAGGAATATTTTCCTCGACCCAGCTCATCCCCAGTCAGAGCCCGGAATGGAGCGTTTGGTTCAGCAGTGTGGAGTCAGGCTTGGCCCCTGAGTGAAACAAGGACCTCAGTGGGAATGTTGACCAGAGGGAACATAAAACAGAGATCAAACTCCAGCTCTGTTAGTAAAACCAGAATGCAGAGAGATTATTCAATTTAATTATATTGAACAGCATATCTACAGCACAGGAACAAGCCCTTCGTCCCACAATATCTGCACCAACTATGATGCCAAGTTATGGGAAACTCATCTGCCTGCACTTGATCCATATCCAAAAGGTCTCAGCAAGTCAGACAGCATCTATGCAGGAGATTTACTTGGTAGACATTTTGAGATCTGATGAAGGTTACGACCCAAAACATTATCTGTTTCTCCCCTTCCAGCATTTTGTGTGTTACTAAGATTTCCAGGGTCTGCAAAATCTCTTGTGTTGTTGATTCATATCTGTTCATTCCCTGACTGTTCACGTGCCTCTCTAAATGCCTCTCGAAAACACCACCACCCCGACAGTACTTTCCAAGCACTGACACTCTGTTTTGAAATGTACCCTCCGCATCTCCTTTGAAATTGCCTCATCTTGAAACTATTTGCTCATCTTTCCAGTGAATATACAGTACTGTGCAAAAGTCTTAGGCACATATATGTGGCGTAAGACTTCTGCACAGTACTGTAGTAATTTTATGTATTCCACTGTACAGCTGCTGCAAAATAAAACAGATTTCATGACGTGAGTCATGATAAACCTGATTCTGATATGGGTCCCTATTCTGAACTGAGATTGGGAAGGGGGCATGGAGAGGGGAATCATGGCTGGAAAAAGGGGAGGGAGCGGGAAGCACCAGAGAGACTTTCTGTAATGATCAATAAACCAATTGCTTGGAATCAAATGAGCTTGCATCAGTTTTCAGTGTTGAGTGTGACTGTACCTGTGTCACTCTTCCCCCCCCCCCCACCTCTGGTACCCCTTCTCTGCCACCTATCCCACACCCCACCCTCGCCATTTTCAACATCCGGATTTACAAACTCACTCTACACTCCACATTGACAAATAGAGTACTGGGCAAAAGTCTTTCCACAGACGCTGCTTCCAATGACAAAGGATTTGGGGCAAAGTTTGGGCAAAAGGTATAGGGGATGCGATGAAAACCTCCACGTAGAGTACATCCATGATCTTAAAACTGAGTGAGTGTTGAAGAAGATGGATTAAAGAAACCCATGGAGGGTGCCAGTCAGATCTGACATGGAATCCTAACATAAATTCAAAAATAAACTTTATTCATAATAAAAAATATATAGGCAAAACAACAAACAATGCAAAGCTCAACATTCTTAGTGTCACTTGGTCAGTACGTTCATGGTGCTGGGAGCAGACACAATAATGGCATTTAAGAGGTATTCAGACAGGCACAGGGCCCTGCAGTGAATGGAGAACATGGACTATGCAGGAATGGATTGATATAACCATGGAGGGATATGGACCATATGGAGTTAATGAAGAGACGTGGACCATGGGTTGGGGGGTGTTATGAAGCCTTTGCAGGGGATGGAGAGATATCAACCACACAGGGAATGGTGTTATACGTATATACCGTGCAGGGAATGGAGGGATATGGTCCAAACAAGAAATGGAGGATATGGCCCATACAAGGATCGGATGGATATGGACCGTGTAGGGAAAGGAGGATATACAGGATATAGGAAATGGAGGGGTGTGGGCCATGGAGGGGATGAAGGGATATCGACCATACAGGGAATGGAGAGATACGGACCATGGAAGGATATGTAGGGAACAGTGGTATATGGACCATGGAGGGAATGGAAGATATGGACCATGTGTAGGGAATGGACTGATATGGACCATACAGAGTATAGAGGATATCGACCAGGAGATGGAGAGACATGGACCATGCAAGTGAAACCCCGCTGGTTTCCTTGGTTGCTTAAGTCTAGGGAAAACACTCTCTGGTCCTGCCAAACCCATGAGATTGAGACGGCTCTCCCACTCCAAACCCCGGTTTGTGTGGATGCTGTGTAATTTGCTACCCTTGGACCCGGCGGATGGCGTAGTGGCATCAGTGTCGGACTTCAGGACGAAAGGTCCTGAGTTCGAATCCAGCCGGCTCCCCTGCACGCTCTCAATCCGTGCTGGGTTATGAGCTGGTGATCTCTTTGGAAACTCACCCAGCAGAAGGCAATGGCAAACCACTGCTATAGCTTGCCTCGTACACGGTTCCCCACTACGTCAGAGAGGCGTGGAGGGAAATCGTCCGCTAACCGGAGAAACTCCAGATGCGACGTACCTTTCCCTTTTTTTTACAAATTAGTGTCAAGAAACAACAGACAGCACACTGCATATGATTAAAGGGATTATATTTATGAATCTTAACTAAAGGGTTAGTACAGAAAAACAAAAATAGAAGAGCCCATTTTAATTAAACAGTCAAATGTGCACACGTTGGAGATCATCTTGAACTTCTCGGTCACTCATGCGCTGGGCCCTCGGTCAACGTGAAAGCACACACCACCTTCCAAACGACGTTCACAATCCATCTCGAACAAACAGGTCTCCCACTGGATCGTATCCTACGACCAGTTCTCCCCAGCGTTTTCTCTCTTCATCTCCCACCGAACAACAAAAAACTCAAGACCAACCTCATTGCCCTTCACCAAAAAACCCTCCCTCTAATTGGATGGCACACATTCCACATCATCCCTTATCTTCAACAATGACCCCAACAGGTTGAAAGCAGAACAGACAGCTCTTATAGAGCTGCTAAATAAAGTACCTACAGCATAACAGTAAAGATGTGAACCAGGGCATTACACAAGGAATAGAGGTACATGGACTATGCAGGGTATGGAAGTTATGGACCATATGGAGGGAATGAAGGGATACGGATCATGGGGGCTTATGGAGCCTCTGAAGGGAATGGAGGGATATCGACCATACAAGAAATGGTGTTAAATGTACCATGCAGGGAATGAACTTATATGGATCATACAGGAATTGGAGGATGTGGCCCACTGGGAGAATGGAGGGATGTGGACAATGCAGTTTATGGTGGATATGCACCACATAGGAATTGAATGGATATGGACCATGTAGGGAATGAAGAGATATGGACCATGAAGCAAGGATATGCACCGTGCAGGGAATGGGTGATATGAACCATGTATGGAATGGAGGGATATCGACCATGGAGAGATTGGACCACATGCTGTGAGTGGAGGATATGGACCATGCAGGGAATGGAGGATACACACCATATAGGAAATGAGGGATGTGGACCATGGAGGGAATGAAGGCTATTGGACCATGTAGGGAATGGACAGATATCAACCCTGTGCAGGGAATGGAGGACAAGGACCATGTACGGTATGGAGAGATATGGAGCATGAAGAGAATGGAGGATATGGACCATGTAGGGAATGAAGGGTATTGGACCACGTAGGGAATGGATAGATATGAACCATTTGCAGATAATGGTTGGGTATGGACTGTGGAGCGAGTGGAAGGATATGGACCTTGTAGGGAATGCAAGATATGGACCATGTGCAGGGAATGAAGGATATGGACCATGCAAAGAATTAAGGAATATGGACCATGTTGGGAATGGAGGAATACGGACTATTTGTGGGATTGGTGTACAGGGAATGGAGGAATATGGACTATGTAGGGAATGGAGGATATGGACCATGTGCAAGGAACAGAGGGATATGGACCATGCATGGAATAGAAGGATACAGACCATGTAGGGTATAAATAATATGCATCATTTAGGAAATGGAGGAATTTGGGCCATGTAGGGAATGAAGGGTATTGGACCATCTAGGAGATGGATGGATATGGACCAGGCAGGAAATGAAGGTATATGGACAATGTATGGAATGAGGGGATATGGATCATGCAGAGAATGGAAGACATGGGCCATATGCAAGGAAGGGAGGGATTGGAGAATATGGACCATGTGCATAGAATGGAGGATATTGACCATAGAGGGATTGGAGGATATGGATTATGCAGGGAATGGAGGACATTCACTAAATAGGTGATGGAGGCATGTAGACCTTGCAGGGGATGAAGGCTATTGAACCATGTAGGGAATGGATGGATATGGACTGTGCAGAGGACAGAGGGATATGGACCATGTTCAGGGAATTGAAGGATATGACCATGCAGGGAATGGACAGATATGGGCCATATAGGGAATGAAGGGATATGAACCATGTGTAGGGAATGGACAATATGGACTATGCTAGGAACGGAAGATATGGACTATGGAGGGATATGGGCCATGTGCAGGCAGATAGTTTTATTTTTATTCTAGCATAGACATTGTGAGCTGAAGGGCCAGTTCCTCACATTTTTTTTCTAATGAGAAATTAAGGGTTAGTTTTAATTGTCACATGTAATTTGAACAATGCAATTCTACAAATCCTAAATCATACGTTTTTGGAAAGTGGGAGGAAACCGGACCACTTGGAGAAAATCCACGCAGTCATGGGGAGAATGTACAAACTTCTTGCACACAGTGACGGCAATTGAACCCGACCTTGACCCAAATTGAAACTGATTGCACTAACCTTTATGCAACCATGCCACCCATGCCACTCCAGGGTGCCAGATGAATGGCAATGGTACAGGGCACCACTGCTGCCCATGTGGACCCCTGGGGTCAAGCAGCCTTCCCTTGTTTGTGGGGGTTTGGTAGCTTCCCCACCAGAATCAGCCCCTCAGATTCCAGTAGCTGCACCAAATTGCCCCTGGTGTGCTGCAATAACACAGAACGGACTTGCCATTCTGGGTGACATCCCGTGGAAGATACACCACTAGCAATTAATGAGGCAGGAGGTTGAATTCCAAAGAGACTTGCAAGCTGCCCATTCCCAGTGAGTGCCGGAGGGAAATCTCAGTAATCTTGGGATATGATGATTGGCATTCTATCCAACAATAGCAATTAACCCAAATCAATATAATTTAAAGTGACAATATGTTGTTTGAACAACATTGTGCGACACAATGGGACAAGCAAGATGTATCCTCAGGTTTAATGGCGGTTCAGGAAAATTGCAATGGTCCAGCTTGCTCCTTCTCCAAGTGCTACTGGTTCATCGCCTTCTACATACTGGAAAAAATAATGCAAAGTGCATTACAAAACTGCTAATCAAGACACAATAAATAAATGTTGGTAGCATTGTAGTGTTTCAAGAGCCCCTCTAATCTTCAAATCTTGTCTGGTAATTGACGTTACTGATTGCTGCTTCAGAAAGCAGTCCCATCGTGATATTTCATATTCTGAGGTCATATAATTAGGATGACCATTTTACACTTATTGAATATAATTGGATATTAAAAATGATTAGAATGCAAATTGCTTAGCTTGGTTCTGCCCTGAAGTGTGTTCAACTGCTCTGTGACCTTAGGATGTCACCATGTAAATTGGGAGAAATTGCAGTTTAAATGGGCAAAACAGCCTGGAGACAAATGCAATCGAATTAAGATTGGCACACTGCATATTTTAATGTTGAAAAGGCTCACGAGAATCACACTGACTTCTGCCTTGCATAATATACCTTTGTATCACAGCCTCTTCAAGCTCCACAAGCATTGTGCCTTCTCTCAGCTACAAGAGTGCTTTGGAGTGACATTTGAGTAATTTGCAAGCCGTTGGGAGCAATCATTTCCTTGTTTGCCTAATCAGATAATTAAGAGGCTCATTTCTGCAGCCTTGTGGTCACAAGTTCAGCTGTAAATTGTGCTGATGTTTCAGGCAATGCCCTTTGGCAGTGACAAACTGTGAGTTCTCAGCTCAGCACGAAAGGGCTGACCGGCTCTTCAGCTCTGTTAGGATAGTCCATCCTGATGTGTGCCCATCCGTTCTGCGACCTTCAATGTGTCATTGACTCACAGTTATTATCCCTTCATGAACAGGCTGGAGAATCTTAAGACATTAATTCCAGTGCTCAATGCAAGCAAGGCCCAAAAGAAAAAAGCATTAGGATACCAAACAGAAATGTGAATTACTTTATTTTCATTAAAATTTTAATATAATTATTGACAAAGATGTTTGATCAACCGTCTCCATTGCTGTAATTACGTGATTTACTGTTGTTTTCCAATTGGTAGTGGGTTGGCAGGGCACTTTATCAGTAGCAGTGACACAACTGGTAGAGAGACTGTCTTATAGCTCCAGTGACACAGGTTTGATCCCGACCTCCAGCACTGTCTCTGGAGAGTTTGCACGCTCCCCTGTGATCACAAGAGTTTCCCCATGGTGCTCCAGATTCCTCCCACATACTAAAAATGTGCAAACTGGTAAGCGGCAAAACTTCGACATCGACATCACTGAAGAAGGATCTCAGCCCAAAACGTCGACTGTTTATTCATTTCCATTGATGCTGACTGACTTGCTGAGCTCCTCCAGCTTTTTGTGTGAGTTGCAGTGAGTATTTCCAACAAAAAAATTCCCTTTGCCATTCAAGGGGATTGCCTACACTGTACCCTCTATCTGTCACCAACTTCCTCTGAGAAGCTCGCCTCAGAGTTCCTGGTTCAATCCCCAGTACAGCCTGTCGAAGATCTGCAACATCTTCCAAAGAGGTGCTGGGAGGTCATTGCCTCCTGTAAATTATCCCTTGGGTTCATGGAAAAGCAGAATCCAAAGGAGTTGAAGTTGATGGTCATTTGTTGGAAAAAATAAGTTAGGGGAAATATGATGGGTAAAAATGGGATTGCCTCCTGGGAACAGGCAGGCAACCTCTGGGCTGAATGGTTCTTTCTGTGTCGCTATAAGTGTAAGATGTGACTGGACCATGTACATAAACACCACAGCTCCGGGAGTGGGTTAGTGTTCTGCTGTGTTTCAGCCAGTTCCAGAGCTGTGTAATCCAAGCAAGTGGAGAGAATTCCATCATTCTGATCAATAACTAATCAACAAGCTTCAATACCTCCTTGAGCAACTGGGTCCTCGATTTCCTCACTTGCAGACGTTGTCAGTTCAGGTGAACAACAACATCTCTACAATCTCCATCAGCACAGGTGCACCACAAGGTGGTGTGCTTAGCCCCCTGCTCTACTCATTTTACACTTGTGACTGCGTGTCTAAGAACAGCCCAATGCCATATGTATGTCCACTGACGATGCCATTGTTGTTGGCGGAATCAAAGGTGGTGATGAATCAGCGTACAGGAGAAAGATTGAAAATGTGGCTGAGTGATGCCACAACAACAACCTGAGCAAGTCCAAGGAGCTGATTGTTGACTTCAGGAGGAGGAAACCAGAGGTCCATGAGCCAGTCCTCATTGGGAGATTCGAGGTGGAGAGGCTCAGCATCTTTATATTCCCTGGTATTGTTGTTTCAGAGGACCTGTACAGGGCCCAGCATGTAAGTGCAATTACTGAGAGAGCAGGCGGTGCTTCTACTTCCTTAGACGTTGGCAAAGATTTGGCATGACATCGAAAACTTTGACATACTTCAATAGATGTGTGATGGAAAGTATATTGACTGGTTACATCACAGTCTAGGAAGGAAACACCAATGCCCTTGAATGGAAAATCCAACAAAAAGCCGTGGATACAACCCAGCCCATCACAGGTAAAGCCTTCCCTACCACCAAGCAGTGTTGCAGGAAACATAGAAACATAGAAAATAGGTGCAGGAGTAGGCCATTTGGCCCTTCGAGCCTGCACCGTCATTCAGTACGATCATGGCTGATCATCCAACTCAGAACCCTGTACCTGCCTTCTCTCCATACCCCCTGATCCCTTTAGCCACCAAGGCCATATCTAACTCCTTCTTAAATATAGCCAATGAACTGGCCTCAACTGTTTCCTGTGGCAGGGAATTCCACAGATTCACCACTCTCTGTGTGAAGAAGTTTTTCCTCATCTCGGTCCTAAAAGCCTTCCCCTTTATCCTCAAACTGTGACCCCTCGTTCTGGACTTCCCAACATCGGGAACAATCTTCCTGCATGTAGCCTCTCCAATTCCTTTAGAATTTTATACGTTTCAATCAGATCCCCCCTCAATCTTCTAAATTCCAGAGAGTACAAGCCTAGTCGATCCAGTCTTTCATCATATGAAAGTCCTGCCATCCCAGGAATCAATCTGGTGAACCTTCTTTGTACTCCCTCTATGGCAAGGATGTCTTTCCTCAGATTAGGGGACCAAAACTGCACACAATACTCCAGGTGTGGTCTCACCAAGGCCTTGTACAACTGCAGTAGTACCTCCCTCCTCCTGTACTCGAATCCTCTTGCTATAAATGCCAGCATACCATTCGCCTTTTTCACCGCCTGCTGTACCTGCATGCCCACTTTCAATGACTGGTGTACAATGACACCCAGGTCTCGTTGCACCTCCCCTTTTCCTAATCGGCCACCATTCAGATAATAATCTGGTTTCCTTTTCTTGCCACCAAAGTGGATAACTTCACATTTATTCACATTAAATCCAAAAAAAAGCTGTATCCATGCTCTGAGAGCCCCCCCCCCCACTACCCAGGTCATGCTCTCTTCTCATTACTGCCATCAGGAAGGAGGTACAGAACCATAGAACCATAGAAACTACAGCACAGAAACAGGCCCTTTGGCCCTTTTTGGCTGTGCCGAACCATTTTCTGCCTAGTCCCACTGACCTGCACACGGACCATATCCCTCCATACACCTCCCATCCATGTATCTGTCCAACTTATTCTTAAATGTTAAAAAAGAACCCGCATTTGCCACCTCGTCTGGCAGCTCATTCCATACTCCCACCACTCTCTGTGTGAAGAAGCCCCCCCTTAATGTTCCCTTTAAACTTTTCCCCCCTCACCCTTAACCCATGTCCTCTGGTTTTTTTCTCCCCTTGCCTCAGTGGAAAAAGCCTGCTTGCATTCACTCTATCTATACCCATCATAATTTTATATACCTCTATCAAATCTCCCCTCATTCTTCTACGCTCCAGGGAATAAAGTCCTAACCTGTTCAACCTTTCTCTGTAACTGAGTTTCTCAAGTCCCGGCAACATCCTTGTAAACCTTCTCTGCACTCTTTCACCCTTATTTATATCCTTCCTGTAATTTGGTGACCAAAACTGAACACAATACTCCAGATTCGGCCTCACCAATGCCTTATACAACCTCGTCATAACATTCCAGCTCTTATACTCAATACTTAGATTAATAAAGGCCAATGTACCAAAAGCTCTCTTTACGACCCTATCTACCTGTGACGACACCTTTAGGAAATTTTGTATCTGTATTCCCAGATCCCTCTGTTCCACTGCACTCCTCAGTGCCTTACCATTAACCCTGTATGTTCTACGTTGGTTTGTCCTTCCAACGTGCAATACCTCACACTTTTCAGTATTAAACTCCATCTGCCATTTTTCAGCTTATTTTTCCAGATGGTCCAAGTCCCTCTGCAGGCTCTGAAAACCTTCCTCACTGTCTACTACACCTCCAATCTTTATATCATCAGCAAACTTGCTGATCCAATTTACCACATTATCATCCAGATCATTGATATAGATGACAAATAACAATGGACCCAGCACTGATCCCTGTGGCACACCACTAGTCACAGGCCTCCACGCAGAGGAGCAATTCTCTACCACCACTCTCTGGCTTCTTCCATCGAGCCAATGTCTAATCCAATGTACCACCTCTCCATGTATACCTAGCGACTGAATTTTCCTAACTAACCTCCCATGCGGGACCTTGTCAAAGGCCTTACTGAAGTCCATGTAGACAATATCCACTGCCTTCCCTTCATCCACTTTCCTGGTAACCTCCTCGAAAAACTCCAATAGATTGGTCAAACATGACCTACCACGCACAAAGCCATGTTGACTCTCCCTAATAAGTCCCTGTCTATCCAAATGCTTGTAGATTCTGTCTCTTAGTACTCCCTCCAATAACTTACCTACTACTGACGTTAAACTCACCGGCCTATAATCTCCCCGATTATTTTTCGATCCTTTTTTAAACAACGGAACAACATGAGCCACTCTCCAATCCTCCGGCACTTCACCCGTAGACAGCGATATTTTAAATATTTCTGCCAGGGCCCCCGCAATTTCAACACTAGTCTCCTTCAAGGTCCGAGGGAACGCTCTGTCAGGTCCTGGGGATTTATCCACTTTAATTTTCCTCAAGACAGCAAGCTCCTCCTCCTTTTCAATCTGTACAGTTTCCATGGTCTCACTACTTGATTCCCTCAATTCCATAGATTTCATGCCAGCTTCCTTAGTAAATACAGACGCAAAAAACCTATTTAAGATCTCCCCCATTTCCTTTGGTTCCACACAAAGCCGACCACTCTGATCTTCAAGAGGACCATTTTATCCCTTACAATCCTTTTGCTCTTAATATACCTGTAAAAGCTCTTTGGACTATCCTTCACTTTGACTGCCAAGGCAACCTCATGTCTTCTTTTAGCCCTCCTGATTTCTTTCTTAAGTATTTTCTTGCACTTCTTATACTCCTCAAGCACCTGATTTACCCCCTGTTTCCTATACATTTCATACAACTGCCTCTTCTTCTTTATCAGAGTTGCAATATCCCTTGAGAACCAAGGTTCCTTATTCCTATTCAATTTGCCTCAGGACCCACACCACCAGGTTCAGGAGCAGTTATTAACCCCTCAACCATCAGCCTCTTGAACCAGAGGGGATAACTTCCCTCCACATTACTAAAATATTCCCACAATCTATAGACTCACTTTCAAGGACTCTTCATCTCATGTTCTCAGTATTTATTGCTCAGTTATTTGTTTAGTATTTACACAGTTTGTTGTCTCTTGTACTCCGGTTGAATGCCCCGAGTCGGTGCAGTCTTTCATGGATTCTGTTATGGTTATTATTCCATGGATTTGTTGAGTATGCCCGCAAAAATGAATTTCAGGGTTCTATATGGTGACACATTTATACTTTGATAACAAAATTACTGTGAACTTTGAACTTTGTGCCATACCGATTGTGTAACTGGTTTATTATTGTCATCTGTACTAGGATACTGTTACAGTGATAAAGCTTTTGTGTACACGCCATACAGACACATCATTCCATACATCATTACATCGAGGTAGTACAAAACGAAAGGCAATGGCAGAGTGCAGAATATCGTATTAAGGTACAGAAAACCTGTACTCCCAGCAGACAAATAAAGCACGAGGACTATGACCTCTTGGGAGGTCAAGAGTTCATCTGTATTGAGCAGAAGGTCTTTTCAGGCCTTAGAACAGCAGGATAGAAGCTGCCTTTGAGCCTGGTGGTACATATCTTCAGGCTTTTGTTGAATGGGAGATCACAAATTTAAGAGTTGATCGTTTAGAGTATGAGAGGTCCATTGAAGAGTCTGATAACAGTGGGATAGAAGCTGTCCTTGATCCTCGTGATACATGTCCTCAAGTTTTTGTATCTTCTGCCTGACCAGAGAGAAAGTTCAGGGTAGGAGAGACCCTTCTTTATACTGGTTGTTTTGCTGAGGCAGAGGGGAGAATGGACAGAATCAGTGGAGTGGAGGCTGCTTTCTGTGATAGACCGTGCTGCATCCACAACTCGTTGTAGTTTCTTGTGGCCTTGGGAAGAGCAGTTGCCACACCAAGCTGTGAATCATCTGATAGGATGCTTTCTATGATGCTTAGAGTCTTAGACCACTACAGCCCAGAAATAGGTCCTTCAGACCACCTAGTCAGTTCCAAACTGTCTCGTCTCTCGTCTCATTGACCAGCACCTGGACCTCCCATCCATATCTAAACTTCTTTTAAATGAACCTGCATCCACCACTTCTGGTAACAGCTCATTCCACACTCACACCACCCTCTGAGTGAAGACGTTTCACCCCAGGTTACCCTTAAACATTGGGGAACTGGAGACGTGCCATATTTCCTTAGCCTTTTGAAGAAGTGTGCTTTCTTGGCCGTCCTGCCTATCTAACTTGACCAGGACAAACTGTTGATGACACTTACACCTAGGAACATGAAGATCTCCATCATCTCCAGCTCTGCACCATTGATACCGACAGGAGTATGTAGTCCATCCCACCTTTTGAAGTTAATGACCAGCTCTTCTGTCTTACCTGCACTAAGGGAATCATATTGAGTCAAATGTGGACTAACAGAGTCACTGCCACATTATTCTACCACTTCCTTGTCAGAACCTCTCAAAGCCACAGCTTCAGCCAGCTAAATTGTCAAAGGCATCAGGGCCAGAGGAGTAACAGTGAAGAATGCCCACTATGGCAAGTGTTATCACTTCCTCAGTGTCCCTGGGTCAACATTCACTCAGTGAGTAACCACTTCATTACATACCTCCTGTACCTAATGAAGTGGCCACTTACTGTATGTTTGTGGTCATCGGCTGCTGTAGCCTATCCACATCAAGGTTCGACATGTGTGTTCAGAGATGCTCCTCAGCACACCACCAGGAGCTCAGGAACCATCAGGAGCTCTGTGGCTGTGTTATTTGAGTTGCTGTCATCTACCCGTCAGCTTGAACCACTCTGGCCATTCTCCTCTGACCTCTCTCATTAACAAGGCAATTCTGTCCACCGAACTGATGCTCACTGGATTTTTGGTTTTCGCACCATTCTCTGTAAACTCTAGAGAATGTTGTGCGTGAAAATACCAAGAGGCGAGCAGTGTCTGAGATACTCGAACCACCCCGTCTGGCACCAACCATCATTCCATGGTCACTTAGATCACATCCTTCCCCATTCTGATTTTTGGTCTGAACAACAACTGAACATTTTGACTATGTCTGCATGCTTTTATACATTAAGTTGCTGCCAGATGAAGGGCTGATAAGATATTTGCATTAACAAGCAGGTGTACAGGTGTACCTAATAAAGTGGCCACTGAGGTAAGGGGCATTGAACCACCCAGAACAGTAACAAGTCCTTCGGCTCACTGAGTCTGAACTGACCATCAACCACTTGCACACGTTAATCCCAGTTTTGATCCTCCCCACACGCTCATTATCTCCCCCCTCCCAGCCGTTTCAACCTGAAAATCCCAGAACTCGTTACATAACAACACACCAGGGATGGATGACTGAGTCAATTCAAGCAAGGACTGCCTGAATTGACTCAGATTCGCTGAGCGGGGAACAAAAGCAGAAGAAACAAGGTGGAGAACCTTCATGGGCGAGTCAGCATCTGTGGAAGAAAAAGAGAGTCGACGTTCCGGGTTGAGACCCTTCACGGGTAGATGGGAGAGAGACAGTATTAGGAGGTGAAGGGGGTGGTTGGCAAGAACTGGCAGGGTGATAAGTTGATCCAGATGAGGAGGGGCTGATTTACAGATGGAGTCAGCAACGGGTGGAGATCGTGACAGAGGTGTGAGGTGATGGGTGGAAGCATTAAAGGTCAGCAGAGGGAATTGGAACATGGAACCAAGTGGGGGAAGTTGGGGGGAGGCAATGGGATTGGTGAGGGGAGGAGACTCAGGAGGAGGGTGTGAGTGATGGGCAGACGGAGGGGATGAAGGAGAGGAAAGAAACTGGGTATTGGGGGTGGGAAAGTGGATTTGGCAGGAAAAGGATTGTGAGAGAGGACAGGTGAGATCAGAAAAAGAGAAAAAGGGACAGAGAGGTTTCATGTGATCAGAAACCGGAGAATTCAGTGTTCACGCTGTCAGGCTGGAGATGTCCAGGTGGAATATGAGGAGATTTTCCTCCAGTTTGCACTTAGCCCTGGGAGCGTGGCAACACTTGCAGACTCTCCCCAGCACATCCTCGGACTGTGTTGGTCACTGACACAAGTGATGTTTCCATGTATGGGATAAATAAAGCTGATCTGTCATCTTTAATTGAAATGGGATTAGTGGCAATGGGTGTGTAAGCTATTGGGTCTAAGGGCATGTTTTTGTGCTGTGTGACTCCAAGGCCCAGACTCAACAACAAATTTCCCGAAAAAAACTACCCGGGATGCCTTAATGTAAAATATCAGCTTGTGAACGTGTGGAGTTTACAGATTCAGAACGTTGCAGTCAGTATCGACTGGGATAGATGCATCAGCAAAGCTTTTTGCAACAACCTATTTTCAGTGATTCCTGTGTTAAACATTTACTTCCCCTGTTGTTGTGCTTAGTGTGTTGGCACTGTCCTGTGTCAATGCAGGGAGGGTCTGAAGGGACCTCTCCACTCTTCCAATTCCCGTTGGAAGTGTCCCAGGCATGCTGGAGTACAGTAACCTTTCCAATAACATTTACTTTATTAAACTGGGTGTTTAAGTGATTTGCTGAAGCGTTGCCTGGCAACCCGTCTATTCGTGTGGCAGAGAGGATCATTAGCTTGTCAGTTCCAAAAGGAGCCAGCTACTCACTGACAGCTTCTGGCCTTTCTCCTTGCTCGTGACTTTCCCTGGGAGACTTCAGCATTCTGCTTTGATGGATTTTTTATGGGATATGACTCAATCATAGCTTCCTTATAAGTGTTTAATGGCATTTCGTGTTTTACTCTCCTTTTACTGCATTCTTTTGTCATTGTAAAAGTGGTCCAAGGGTGTATGAACGCTTCCTTTCCGAGCTCTTCCAGCACGTTTACTGACCGCTCACAATATGTGTGGTAGATTTTGGGTCTATTAATCCTGTGAACCATCCTCCCTAAAGGATGGGACACCAGACTCACTCCCTCCTACCTCGTTGTGTCTTGGAGTATCAAAGGTGCATGGATCCTGGATCCCGATGAACAGGTAACATTGACACAGGTCAATCTTCCTCCTGTCCACCAAACAGATCAACGGCTGTGAACCTGCCCACACATCTGGAACAGGCATCGACACTTAATTCTGTTTCCGTTTCAGATTAATTTATTTATCCCCGTACGTCAAAGCATGTCTTTTGTGTTAACAACCAACACGTGCAAGGATATCTCTAAACCCTGTCCATAAATCCTAACCTAATCCCTAACTCCCTTTAAAATAGGCATCCGTTAGTCTCATGAGACCATAGATTTGCGCCTTGGAAAGTTTCCAGGGCACAGGCTTGGGCAAGGTTGTATGGAAGACCAGCAGTTGCCCATGCTGCAAGTCTCCCCTCTCCACCACACCAATGTTGTCCAAGGGAAGGACATTAGGACCCATACAGCTTGGCACCGATGTTGTCGCAGAGCAATGTGTGATTAAGTGCCTTGCTCAAGGACACAACACGCTGCCTCAGCCAAGGCTCGAACTAGTGACCTTCAAATCACTAGATGAACGCCTCAACCACTTGGCCACGCGCCAACACTCCCTAACTCCCTACTCTGTCCCAAAAACAATCTTAGCACAACCAAAAAATAATTATGTCCAAGCCACAACCTTGACAGAGACCGCAGCTCGGCGCCATCCTGACCGAAAGCTGGGGGTTCTGGGGCACCTTTCACTTCCTTCAAGCTGCTTCTCACCATCTGAATCATGGATAATTAAAGAGCTGGAGAATAGTTCTGGAAAGCTCATTGACCCAACAGTAAGGATTAACCTTCTCCCATCGGTAGTTCACCTCCCTGTGCCTTTTTCTCCACCTTGCTGTTCTTCCACCCATTTTTCTAGCCATTCTCATGTGGGCTTTGCCCTGTTATGTTTTGTAACTTCTAAAACTAATCGATAGAAAAACAAGGGACCCCGGAATGAATGTGTCTATTTCATTTTTCTTTTAGTGAGGCGCATACATATGAAGTGGTGGTGTAATGACGTTGGCCATTCGCGTACTTCTCACACATAACCCGTTATTAGTTATGTAAACAAACAGAGAATCCTTAATGCATTTACAATATTACTCAAATATTACTGAAATATTAAATACCCAACAGGCCCAGTCATTGCTTCAGAATGAACATTACGTTTACAATGTGCATCAGGACCATCCAGCATTCTGATAAATAATCTCACCTGTGGCATTCAAACTCTAACCCAGCTGAGTTGCTCAGTTATTGCCATGAGATATACAAGTAATTAGCCAATCTGCACACATAGCTGTTCAGACATCCCCACCTCTTCCGAATATTCCCTGTGCCAATGTGACAATTCTGATCTTTTTCTCGTTAGCCTGGTCATTGTTGCAAGGCCATGCACCAATACTGATCTCAGGGTTTGGAGTTTGATTTCAAAATTAACTTAAAGGGAGCAAATAAAAAAAATTACAAAGGTGTTGACAGGACTCAAGGAACTGACTTACTCTCTCAATGATTCAGAAACAGCTCCTTTTCCTCCACCATCAGATTCCTGAATGGTCCATGAACCCACAAGTACTAGCTGTTCCTTTTTCTGTAATTTATAGTAATTTTTGGAATTGGAATCAGATTTATTATCACTGTCTTATATGATTTAAAATTTATTGTTCAACAGTGCAATGCAAATACATAAGATTGCTCTGCACGAGGAAATCTGCAGGTGCTGGAAATCTGAGCGACACACACAAAATGCTGGAGGAACTCAGCAGGCCAGGCAGCATCTATGGAAAGTTCTCATCTTCTTTCCCAGTCTTGATGGGAGAGTCTCAGCCCGAAACATCCACTGTTGACTCTTTTCCATAGATGCTGCCTGGATGAGTTCATCCAGCATTTTGTGTGTATTCTGTAATTTAGAAAAAATTAAATAAATAGTGCAAAAAAGGAATAATGAGGGAGTGTTCATGGGTTCGTGGAGCGCTCCGAAACCTGTCGGTGAAGGGAAAGTAGCTGGTTCTGAATCTTGATTGTGGTTGTTCAGGCTCATATACCTCCTCGCTGATGGTAGTAATGAGAAGAGGGCACCTCATGGTGGTGAGGGTCCTCAATGATGGATGTCACCTTCTTGAGTCACTACCATATGAAGATGCCCTCGACGCTGGGGGTGGTTGTGCCTGTGGTGGAGCTGGCTAAGTCTACAATCCTCTGCAGCGTCATTGGCCCTGGCACTGGAGCCTCCTACCAGGCAGTGATGCAAACAGTCCGAATGTACATCCATAGAAACTTCCAAGAGTCTTTGGTGACATACCAAGTCTCCACCATTTCTAACAAAGTACAACCATTGCTGTGCCTGCTTCCCGACTGTATCAATGCGTTGACCCTGGGATACGTCCTCTGAGATGTGACACTCAGGAACCTGAAGCTGCTCACTCTTTCCACCACTGAATCCGCAATGAGAACTGCTGTGTGTTCTTTCAGCTTTCCCTTCCTAAAGTCCACGATTCCTTGGTCTTGATGATCTCGAGTGCAATGCTGTTGTGACACCACTCAAACAGCCAGTTTCTCTCAGCTCTGTACGCCTTTATGTCACTTGTATGTCAACACATAGTACTGCTGCCTCAAGACAAAAAAATTTGCTTTATATATTTGGTGATAAAGAAGTTTGATTCGGATTTTCAGAAGAGGTTACACTGGCTAGATCTTTACTCCTTGGAGTGGAGGAGACAGGGGCTGATCTCATAGAGGCATATACTGTACAATCAAGAGGGGCATAGATATGGTGACCTGTCTTCTTCCCAGGGTTGGGGAATTGAAAACTAGAGGACATTGTTTTAAGATTAGAGATGAAAGTTTGAAGAAGAACCAGAGGGGTAACTATTTTACACAGCAGAGGAAATGGTTGAGACAGGTACATTAGATACAGGTAAGTACAGTATGTAGATGCACAGATATGGATGATGTGTTTTGGAGGGATATGGGCAACTGCTGGGAAATATGATTGGCTTGTTGGTGTAGATATGTTTGGACCAAAAGGCCATTCATCACACTGAACTGCTCTGTGACTCTAGTACAACACACAAAGATGCTGGAGGAACTCAGCAGGTCAGGCAGCATTTATTGAGGGAAAAGGATAGTCGGTGTTTCAAGACCTGAAACATCGACAACATTGACTGTTCATTTCCCTCTGCTGACACTGCCTGACGTGCTGGGTTCCTCCAGCACCATGGTGCATTGCTCCAGATTTCCCTTGGGCAATCTGATTTCCTCCCGCATCCCAAAGCAAGCAGGAGGTTACCTGGCCTCTGTAATTTTCTCCTGGTTGGTAGAATTTGGAGGAGGTTCTACAGAGCAAAAGAACAAACTAAGCTATTGGACAAGACCAAAGTGATCTGCAAAATTTGTCAAAGTACGTCAGCCAAACTGGAAAAAACGATCCACAAAGATCGTGAACATTGACTAGCTGTAAAACGGCATGACCAACCCTCCCTAGTCTCTACCCATGAAGATTGAAAGGGGCACAAATTCGACTGGGCATCAGTGAAAGTCATGGCACAAGGAAACATGTGACATGCTTGAGAATTCCTAGAAGCCTGGTTTTCCACAAAACAATTCTGTAAACAGACATGTAGACCTCAAGCAACACACATCAAAGTTGCTGGTGAACACAGCAGGCCAGGCAGCATCTGTAGGAAGAGGTGCAGTCGACGTTTCAGGCCGAGACCCTTCGTCAGGACTAACTGAAGGAAGAGTGAGTAAGGGATTTGAAAGTTGGAGGGGGAGGGGGAGATCCAAAATGATAGGAGAAGACAGGAGGGGGAGGGATGGAGCCAAGAGCTGGACAGGTGATTGGCAAAAGGAGATACGAGAGGATCATGGGACAGGAGGTCCAGGAAGAAAGACAAGGGGGGGGGACCCAGAGGATGGGCAAGAGGTATATTCAGAGGGACAGAGTTCCAAGTCTCTTGAATGTCCCACATCTCACGCAGACGGGAGAAGGAAGAAAACTCTCCCTGCCATGCCCGACCACAGTCCGACTCTGAGTCGTCCGAAAACTTCGAGCCTCCGATCAGCCCTCCGACACCGAGTACCGAGCACTATCTCTATCCGAACGATTCGACCTCAGCCTCAGTCGCCAGCAGCAGGCAAAGCCGGGGATTTTGGGGCCTTCCCTCTGGAAGATTCTCGATTGTGCAGTAACAAAGGCAGCGAACCTGTGTTTCAGAAATTTCTCCAGATGTTGCTCTGTGCTTTCACATCTGTCTCCATCAAATCAGAATTGTCCACAGCCCCTATTTAACAGAAACGATATCATTTCACCAGAGAGCAGCGCACACTGCGTCGTGCCACCATCTTCTCCTCCTGCCAAAATGTTTGTAAATGGATTGCCAAAATCAGAGAGCAACCCTACCCAACTATATTTATTATCGAAGTATGCATGCAGTATACAACCCTGAGTTTTATCTTCCCATTGACAGCCATGAAACAAAGAAAACCATGGAACCCGTTCAAAGAAAAACATCAAACCCCCAGCACGCTAAAAACCCAAAATCACATGAGTGGGAAAAAATGAGTGAAAACCACAGAATATAAAACACCAACCCATAAAATCTTCGAAAAAGTCCAGGCAGATTTAGCTCAGCTCAGTCCTGCTTAGTCCAGCACTGTGTTGTTCGTTATCTGTAGGCCTCCCCAACCAAAATCGCACAAAATAGCAACAAAAAAAGGAGTGGCCAACAACCAGAAACACATCATAACGTGAACTACAGAGTCCAATCCACAAACTGCGATAATTAAACTTTGCCCGAGACCCAGGATTCTGGCACCATTCTCCAGCAGCTTTGAGTGAGAGGAGGAGAGAGAGAAAGAGAGAGCATTCCTACACAGACACCTTCCTCCGGGAGCGATGGGCAAAAGGGAGAGAGAGAGAGAGGGAGACCGTTAAACACAGACACCTTCCTCCGGGAGCGATGGGCAAAAAGGAGAGAGGGGCCGTCACACACAGGCAGTGAGTGAGGATTGGGAGAAGAATAAAAATCAGAACAGGATTCAGAACCTTCCCCCTCCACCCCGGCCCCATAGATGCTGCTCAACCCACCGGGTTCCTTCAGCAGATTGATTGTTGGCTCTGTAAATGACACGATCTGAGCAGAGTAGACGTCAACAAGGAAACATCGAACGCCTGGCTTGGAGTTGGAGACTCTTCCCAGAAACAGAGGCAACACAGGACCAGGTGGGTAAAACAAAAAGAAAATCCAAAATACATATTAAAGGGCCAACAAACTCAGGGTGATAAATGCAGAAAATGCCAGGAGAAACCAGAATACATGGCAGGATCCTGCAGCAGTTTAACTCAAATCAGTATTTACACAGGCACAGTCAAGTGACAAACATCATTCACCAAAATCTTGCTTTACCAAAATACATACCGTACCTCACTATAAATACAAGCCTGACCCAATTTTAGAGTCAGAGCCCTACAGATTATATTATGACCGATCTGTTATTATAGAGAGGATAATTGATAATAACCATTCGGATATATTACAGGATAAACTAGCAAGAACAGCTTACTTAACAGATAAGGCAACTCCAAATGCACATAACGTACAGAAATCAATAAGCAAGCAACACCAGAAATATCATGAATTAAAAGAGGAAATTGAAAGACTATGGAACATGAACAGAAAATATACATTGTCCTAATAGTAATATCTACAACTGGTATCATCCCGAAGTCACTACACAATAGCAGTAAACAATTAGGCATACACAGCAATACTTATTCAAATATCTGGAAAGCCACAATACTAAACACCATTGGAATAGTCTGAAAGTTCCTAGCAGTTGAGAAACAAGCGTGCTTGGCTATGCCCATACCTCAGGTTTTACAGGCTTGAGCTGAGAAAAAACAAAACTTCAACAATAATAATAAAAACTTATTTACAGTATAAAACACTTTTCATACAATGGCCTGAAACATTAAATCTGTTCCCCTCTCCGCAAATGCTAGCTGACCTACTGAGTATCTCCAGCGTTTTCAGTTTCTGTGACTGACGTGGAGATCTAAGTCCCTTGTCCAACAGGTTAATTCTTTTCACTGGAGCATCAGACTCCTATCCCAGAATCCCGAGTCTATCCCACTGACGGACGAAACCTCCAGCTGACCTGACAGCAGGTGGCTTCCGCAGTTAAGAACAGTGAAGCCAGTTCACAGTATTCCGGGGGTCCCTGGGCAGTGGTGGTGAGGAGTTGATCGGATGTGTGGGGGGGCTGCAGTTAGCTGGAAGTAGTGTGTGACTGGGTCAGGGCAAGAGGGCAGGTGTGGGGGAAAGGACCCAGTCAGCAGCACAGAGGTGAGCGAACACCACTCAGGGACAAGGAAATGGGCCACTCGGACCCTCAAGCCTGTCCTTACCATTCAAGATGACGATGGCTGATGTACCCCAGGTCTCATCTCCTCTTCCTTGCCAGTTCCCCACAACCCTCAAGTCCCTGACTCTTCAGTGATGAATTTGTAAGTACCTCCATGGTTCTCTTTGAAGATCCACAGGGCAGGGAATTTGAGAGATTCACCATTCCTGAGAGAAGTTTTAAAGACTGACGCCTTCTCTTGTAACTGTGTATCCTCAATTGAAATTCTCCTACTGATGGAAACACCTCAGCATGTCCTCTTGTCCTGCTCCCTTGGGAACTCAACAAACCTAGCTTTTCTTTAGCTGCTTGTGATAGGACAACCTTCTCACCCCTGAAGTAGCCAAGTGGATCGCTTCTGGACTGTCTCCAATTCAGTAATATCCTCTCTTAGATAAGGGTACACAGTGCTCCAGGTGTGGCCTCACCAACACCCTGTACAAATGGAACAACATGTCAGTATTTTTATCTCCAACCCACCCCCGCAATAAGAGGAAACATGGCTTTGCCTTTTTTAATTACTCGTGCAGCTTCATGCCAACTTTTTGTGTTTCACGTGCAAGAACATCTGGATCACTTTCTGAGGAATTAGCTCTGGTGAAGCAATGGAAGATGGAAGTTCACTTTGGCCATCTCCAACAACTCTCTTGTTTCCTGATATCTCTGTCTCCTTTGCTGGAAACAGATATCTACCAAGATCTTTAACAAACCCACTGACTCCCACAGTTACCTCGACTACATCTCTTCCAACCGGGTCACCTGCAAGGATGCTCTTCCCGCCTGTCAGTTCCGTCATCTCTGCAGCTTCTGTTCTCATGAGCCTTTCTATTCAAGGGCATCTGAGATGTCTGACCGTTTCCCCTCTACTGCTGTCAATGCACCTCGCATCTCCATGTGAACCCATCAGGGTCACTTAATGCACCCAGTGTTCTCAGTGCAGCCTCCCCTACACCGGTGCGACCCAGTCCAGACTGGGGTACTGCTTTGTCTACACTCTTTGCTCTGTCCACCACCAAAGGCATGATCTCCCAATGGCTACTCATTTTAATTCCGCTTCCAGTTCCCATACCGACCTCTGTTCATGACCTCCCTTCCTGATAGATGCAGATTAAAGGAACCACACTTCATGCTCCATCTTGATGGTCTCTAACCTGTTGGCATCAACATTGACTTCTCTAACTTCTCAAAACCACTCCCCTCTGTTAGCCCCCTCCTTTTTGCCCTTATTCCTCTGGCTTTTTATCCTCTTCTCTTTCCTGTCCGAAGCTCTCATGACCTGTGCCCATTTGCCTCGCCTTCCTCCCTCTGGTTCCTTACCTCCTTCCCTTTAGTCCATGGTCCACTGTCCTCTCCTATCAGATTCCATCTTGTTCAGCTCTTTGCTTTTTCCACAAATCACCTGCCAGCTTCTCACATCTTCATGCACCCCCCCCCCCGACGTACCTGCCTCCTCCTCTCACCTGGACTCATCTTTCACCTTCCAGCTTGTGCTCCGCGTTGATGCTGCCTGACCTGCTGAGTTCGTTTTTGTGTGTTCTTCTATTCTAATAACTGCAAGATCTCTTGTGTCACCGTGATCCCAGACAGCGTTGCCAACATTTTCCCAGGGCTGAGGAATCAACAATTACAGGGCATAGTTTAAAGTGAGAGGGTTAGGAGGAACCTGAGGGGCAAACAGGAGGATCTATATATGTGTAACCCTAAGGCTCGGCCAGCACGTGTTCGCCTAGGAGAAAACAACTTCTGGCCCTGTCAAACTGAGAAATCTTGTTTGTGTGGATGCTGTGTGATGTGTTGCCCGGTTACAAATCTGCATTGCAAAATATCAGACAGTACACAATATGCGATTAAACGATTGATCTTTATAATTCTTAATTTGACTGTATGCTTAGTAAAGAATTGAAAAAAAAGAGAAGGGCCCATTTTAAGGAAAAAGTCAATTGTGCATCATTGGAGCTCACTGTTCGTTCACTTGTTCCCGTCGACCTCCAAGCGTAGCCGGCCCTCAGACCCTCGCTCCTCAGTCCACTGTCCGCTGGTCTTCCGACCCTCTCCATTGCTCCCCAATGAAAGACCACGAAAAACCCGGCTCCCAGACACACAAGAAAGAACAACATTTCTCCCATTGGATAGCTCCACATGCCAAAGCCCCATTATCTCTAGCCATAACCCAAACATTGCAGCAACAGAGAAACCATTTCCGTAGCAGTGAAACATTACAGAGAAGCCATTACATTAGCAGTGAAACCTACAGCGTGTTACATATGGAATGAGCTGCCAGAGGAAGTGATTAAGACAGGTACATAGACAACATTAAAAAAGCACTTGGACATGGGCATATGGATACAGAAAGGTTGGATGCATAGGGACCAAGCACAGGTAAATGAAAAGAGCTTAGGTGAAGATCTTGGCCAGTATGGACCACATGGCTGAAGGGCCTGTTTCTGTGGCTACATCACTCTCTGACTCTATTGGAGGTAAGTACATGGCTGGATCCATGTTGATAAGAAAGGGAATCTCTCAGGCAAGGGCCATCTTCAAATAGAACAACTTTAACCACTGTTCCTTGGCTTTCAATTTTGTTCCTACCACTAACAGCCTTGGAACAAAACTGTCAATAGGTGAGTCACATTGCAGGGTGTCTGAATAGGAGCAGGTCAGAGGAAGGCCATCCTGTGGGTTGTGAATCACCTCACGATACCCAAAGACTCTGCTCCTTGTACAAAGTGCGGTCAAGTTTGTATTAGAATCATCTCTGTTTGCCTGGATGAGTGCTGTTGCAAGGAATCTCAGAAAGCAACAGCATCCCGAACATTAAAGCCCACTTGACCTCCCCTAAACACTCACTCCCTCCACTACTGGCACTCACTGGGTGGAGTGCTCCAGATCCCTGATTTCTGCTACCAGGAAGGGTAAGGAACAAACCACATGGAATGTCACTAATGTCTTCTTCCCTTCCTAATACTAAACCACCTTGTCCTAAGTAGATTCAGATACAGAATCAGGTTTATTGTCACAGACTTGTATCATGAAATTTGTTGCTTTGTGACAGCAGAATAGTGTAAGACATTAAAAATGACTATAAGTTACAATAAAGATAAAATAATAAATATGAGAAAGAGGAATAGTGAGATAATATCATGGATTCGTGGCTGTCTGTAAGGGGTTTGTACATTCTCCCTAAGACTGTGTAGGTTTCCTTCGGGTGCTCTGGTTTCCTCCCACAGTCCAAATTCGTACCAGTTGGTAGGTTAATTGGGCATTGTAAATTGTCTGTGATCCGGCTAGGGGTCAGTCAGGGACTGCTGTGCGGAACGGCTCAAGCTGCTGTAAGGGGCATCCCAATAAATAAATAAAATCTGATGGCAGAGGAGAAGAAGCTGTTGCTAAGTGTTGGATGTGTGTCTTCATGCCTCTGTACCTCCTCCCAGGTGGTAGCAATGAGAGCAGGGGATGTGCTGGGCACTGGGGGGCCCTTAATGATGGATGCTGCCTCGTTGAGTCATCTCCTTTTGAAGGTGTCCTCAGTGGTGGGGATGCTGGAGCTGGCTGTGACTGCAACCGTCTGCAGCCTCTTGTGATGCTGAGCATTGCAGCTTTCATACCAGGTACCGATGCAACCAGCTTGAATGCTCTCCACCATACGTCTGCAGAAATTTGCTTGTCTTTGACGATGCATTAGATCTCCTCAAACCCCTGATGAAGCAGTGCCACTGGTGTGCCTTCGTTGTGACTGCTTCACTGTGTTGGGCCCAGGACAGATCCCCTGAGATGTTAATGCCCAGGGACTTTGAAATACACCGCTGTCCCTTTGTTCCATCTGAGTCCGAACTTTGGAACCCCCTCCCTCACAGTACTGTGTAACCACCTTCGTCATAACATAAGAGTGGCACAGCTTCATCTCCACCCACTCAAGAGCAATTCAGGATCTGCGGTCAGTGACGTTCACATCCCATAACTCAGTGAACCAGCTCAAGGACGAGCTCTGTGAAAGCAGATTGGGTTTCGGGGTGGAGAGCGTCCGACACTGGTACACAGTGTGCTTTTGGCTCCCGTTTTTTTTCCCAGGGCCGTGAAATGGACAGGAACTCAGGTCGAACTATTGTGAAAGCTGAATGAGTTACTGAGGGAAAATGAAGCCGGAATATCCCAGGAATTATAAACAAAGTCCTGCTCCCTGGACTGTTGCAACAGCACCTTCCCACTGATCGAAAGCCTGCTTCTTCAAAAAAAAGTGAAGGACTATAAGTAACTGCAAGTAAAGAGAAGTAAAGGAGCTAGAAGAAAAATAAAGATAAAAGGAACGATACCTCAGCAATTTAAATAGGAAGAATATTCTGCACACGAACAACTTACAGTGAAACTGAAAATTATGCCAAGGTACACAGTGATGCAGCAAGTATTAGAGTTGGAATTGGTTTATTGTTGTCACACATACTGAGATACAGTGGAAAGTTTGTCTTGCATACTGTTCATACAGATCAGATCATTACACCGTGCATTGGGGTAGAGCAAGGTAAAACATTAACAATACAGAATAAAGTGTAACAGCTACAGAGAAAGTGCAGTGCAGGTAAATAATACAGTGCGTGACCATAGATTGTGAGATCTTATTGTATTAGGGAACTGTTTAATAGTCTTATAACAATGGGGTGAAATCTGTCCTGGAGCTTGGTGGGAAGAGCTGCCAGGATTTTGTATCATTTGCCCGATTAGAGAGGGACGAGAGAGAATGTCTGGGCTGAGTGCAGTCTGTGATTATGGTGGCTGCTTTACGGAGGCAGTGAGAAGCATATTCAGAGTCCGCGCAGAGGAGGCTGGCTTCCATGAGGTGCTGAGCTCTGTCCATAACTTCCTGCAGTTTCATGCACAGCACCCGTCATTTCAAGAACAGAGTCGCTGCCTCCCAGGCTCAATCCTGAGCTCAGGCGCTGAGCTTGAAACGTGTGAGCACATAGGTTTCCTCCTGGTGCTCCAGTTTCTTACCAAATCCCAGATGTGCGGTGTGAGCTGCCCACCTGGGGAGTTGATAGGAATGTGGGGAAAATAAATGAGGGGTGGTGTAGGATTAGTATAATTAACAGGTATCTGATAGACAACAGGATTCGGAGCACCGAAGGGCTTGTTTCCATGTTGTTTCTTTCCTCGACCCTCTGACGCTTCGTGGAGTTGAACAGATCAAACCGGACTGAGAGCTGGTCAATGGGTTAGCTGGGATGAGGGAATCATTGGGGGGGGGTGTTGTTTGGGGAGAGAGGGACGACGATCAGTCCTGGTGATGCAGCACGGGGAGAGAAGGCTGCACAAGTATGGCAGAGAATTGGGTGCTGGGACAGTGTGGTAACAGACAGGGATAATCCTGGAAAGGGTTTAAACATAGGGAGGGGACTGGCAGCTGAGCGAGAAGGAACAGGTCGACATGTGGGTTTTAACTATAAAGTTTAAAGTTCATAGTAAATTTATGATTAAAGTACATAGAGTACATGTTGCCATATACAACTAAGAGAATCTCTTTCTTGCAGGCACTTACAGGGGAAAAAGAAATACAATAGAATTTTATGTACATAAAATTAGAAAGCTGGATGGCGATGTGGTGGGGAAATTCTAGGCTGTTTCATGGTTGACACAACATTGTGGGCCGAAGGGCCTGTATTGTGCTGTAGATTTCTATGTTCTATGTTACACATAGACAAAGACTGACAAACAGGAATGTGCAAAATGAAGGCAAACTGTGCAATTAAAATTAAACGCTAAGAACATGAGTTGTAAAGAGACCTTGGAAATGAGTCTGTAGGTGGTAGAATCAGTTCAGAGTAGTGGTGAGTGAAGTTGTCCACGCTGGTTCAGGAGCTTGATGGTTGAAGAATAATAACTGTTCCTGACACTAGTGGTGTGGGACCGAAGGCTGGTGTACCTCCTGCCCAATGGTAGCAACGGTATAGGACGGAACAGTGTTGCAAAGGCAGTTTGTGTTCCGGGGTGGGCAGTGCTACAGAGGCAGGCAGCGTTCGTGGTGTGGGCAGAGTTATACACTGTACAGAGAGGAGAATCTCTCCTGAGGAGCTGGACCCGAGACATAGCTCAGGGAACCTGATAGATGATTCCAAAGTCCATCCTTCCCGGATAACACAAGGAGAAAGGCTGCTCATTCATGGCTACTCTTTATCGATTTCCAACCAGAAGATACACCCTTCCAAAACACTTAAAGCACCTCATCAGTTTAACACTCACAACACGCTGGAGGAACTCAGCAGGTCCGGCAGCATCCATGGAAATGATCAGTCGATGTTTCGGGCCGGAACCCTTTGTCAGGACTGTGGAGGGAAGGGGCAGAGGCCCTATAAAGAAGTTGGAGGGAGGGTGGGAAGGAGAAGGCTGGTAGGTTCCAGGTGAAAAACCAGTAAGGGGAAAGATAAAGGTGTGGGGGAGGGGAAGCAGGGAGGGGATAGGCAGGAAAGGTGAAGAAGGAATAGGGGAAAACACAATGGGTATAGAAGGAGGCAGAACCATGAGGGAGGTGATAGGCAGCTGGGGGAGGGGCGGAGTGACATCAGGATAGAGGAAGGGAGGGGGAGGGAATTACCGGAAGTTGGAGAATTCTATGTTCATACCAAGGGGCTGGAGATTACCTAGATGGTATATGAGGTGTTGCTCCTCCAACCTGAGTTTAGCCTCATCATGGTAGTAGAGGAGGCCATGTATGGACATATCCAAAAGGGAATGTGAAGCAGAGTTGAAGTGGGTGGCAACCGGGAGATCCTGTCTGTTTTGGCAGACGGAGTGGAGGTGCTCGACGAAGTGGTCCCCCAATCTGCGTCGGGTTTCACCGATGTAGAGGAGGCCGCACCGGGAGCACCGGATGCAATAGATGACCCCAACAGACTCACAAGTGAAGTGTTGCCTCACCTGGAAGGACTGTTTGGGGCCCTGAATGGTGGCAAGAGAGGAGGTGTAGGGACAAGTGTAGCCCTTGCGCTTACAGGGATAAGTGCCAGGTGGGAGATCTGTGGGGAGGGACGTGTGGACCAGGGAGTCGCGGAGGGACCGATCCTTGCGGAAAGCGGAGGGGGGTGGAGAGGGAAAGATGTGCTTAGTGGTGGGGTCCTGTTGAAGGTGGCAGAAGTTGCGGAGGATAATGTGTTGGATCCGGAGGCTAGTGGGGTGGTAGGTAAGGACAAGGGGAACTCTGTCCCTGTTGTGGTGGCGGGAGGATGAGGTGAGAGCCGAAGTGCGGGAAATGGAGGAGATGCGGGTGAGGGCATCATTGATGATGGCAGAAGGGAAACCACAATCCTTAAAGAAAGAGGACATTTGCGATGTCCTGGAATGGAAAAACCTCATCTTCGGAGCAGATGCGGCGGAGACGGAGGAACTGGGAATAGGGAATGGTATTTTTGCATGTGGCGGGGTGGGAAGAGGTATAGTTGAGGTAGTTATGAGAGTCAGTGGGCTTATAGAAGATGTCAGTGGACAGTCTGTCTCCAGAGATGGAGACCAAGAGATCGAGAAAGGGGAGAGAAATGTCCGAGATAGACCAAGCGAATTTGAGGGCTGGGTGGAAGTTTGAAGTAAAGTCGATGAAATTGACGAGCTCAGCATGGGTGCAGGAAGCAGCACCAATATAGTCATCAATGTACCGAAGGAAAAGCTGGGGAGCAGTACCAGAATAGGTTTGGAGCATAGACTGTTCCACATAACCAACGAAGAGGCAGGCATAGCTAGAGCGCATGCGAGTTCCCATAGCTACACCCTATCCCTATGTCACTCTGCCCCCTCCCCCAGCTGCCTATCACCTCCCTCATGGTTCTGCCTCCTTCTACTACCCATTGTGTTTTCCCTTATTCCTTCTTCAGCTTTCCTGCCTATCCCCTCCTTGCTTCCCCTCCCCCACCCCTTTATCTTTCCCCTTACTGGTTTTTCACCTGGAACCTACCAGCCTTCTCCTTCCCACCCTCCCCCCACCTTCTTTATAGAGCCTCTGCCCCTTCCCCCTACAGTCCTGACGAAGGGTTCCGGCCCGAAACGTTGACTGATCATTTCCACGGATGCTGCCCGACCTGCTGAGTTCCTCCGGTGTGTTGTGAGTGTTGCTTTGACCCCAGCATCTCAAGAGGATTTTGTGTTTACCTCATCAGTTTAAAGCCCTTCATTAGCTGCCCACTTTGTCTGCTGTCCCATTCCCACCCAATCCCACAGGCATGTCCCTCTCCGAACAGTAGGCCCCTAACTCTCTATAATTGTAGTGAATTTATTCCGTACGTTCTCGAGCTTTAATATATCTATACCATTAACCAGAAAGGTTGCTTCCCTCTCCACAGGTACTGACTGTCCTGCAGAGCATTTCCAGCATGTACTGCTTTATTTCTGAATTCCAGCATCTGTGGTATTTTGATTTGGAAGGTTTATAACGGGCTGTGCATTCGGTTCTAATTGTAAGGTGATGACTGTAGGAGACAGGGAGAAAGCCTGGCCCCCGTAAGGCAACAGACAAAGGGAAGGGAAAGGTGCACAGGGTATGTTTAGGTTTGAGGAGAGAGGTTTGTTTGTGAGCAGGTTGCAGAAAGTGATGAAGAAGGGATTGAGGAGGAGGGGAGAACGTTGGAATGGTTAAATCTAAAGCAGAGGAAGGTCAGATGTGCCGGACTGAACCAGGCACAGAACAGCAATGTTATTTTTGTCTTTTACATAATGCTCACATGCAGAAACTATTCATTGTATTACACCCTGTTGCCCGTTTTCAGGAATTTAGGCTTGCATTCCAGGAGCGACCAGGCACCACCTCCACAACATTGCATCATTCCAACATCCCATTCTTCCACTCTGTACTCTGCACCTCCCTGGATCTAATCATAACTCTCCCTTCTACCAGGATTCCCTCCTGAAATGTTATTACAGTCCTTTCGATCATTTACTAACCCTCTCTTTTTTTTGTCTTCCGTAAGATTGCATATTATTCTCCTCAGCTAAGTTCAAATGTCCAAAGACATAAATAGCTCTGGAGGATTGGCCACAGCGTCTGGATTACACCACTTGCAAACTTAGAATCTGAGTCTTGCACTTCTTTTCTGCAATCTTACTGTTAACCTTGGTATGAACTCTGGCTTAGGTTCAGATTTAGAAAGCAGATTCTGAATCACTTGTTTATCCATGTACATCGAAACACAGCAAAACCTGTTAACAACTAACACACCCAAGGGCATGCCGGGGGAAGCCTGCAAGTGTGGCCGCACATCCTGGTGCCGACATAGAATGGCTACAATGCTCGGCAGAACAACGCGGAACCCAAGCCCCGCTCCGCTGTCCCACCACCACACACAGGGACAGTCCTCCAACTCCAGGCTTTCGAAACGGGCTTTGACAGATAGATCTGATTGACCTTCGGGCTTCGATCTTCTGTATCGACCTCCAGACTAGCCGATGACAAGACCCTGAACCCCAGGTTCAAACTCCGGGCTCGGTGACTCACCAGCCCTTATGCCTCCAGTTAGCACAGATCTCCAATCCCGGGGCCTACCGACCTGGAACAGTCCAACATCCATGGATTTCCTTCATCACCGATTCACACTGCTGACCGGAGGCCTGGACTCCGGCCTGACTCCTCCACTTCCCCGTTCCTAAACACTAATCTGACCTCTGACTCTCCTCTTCCCCATCCCTAAACACGAATCTGACCTCTAACATTTCCTCTTCCCCGTCCCTAAACACTAATCTGACCTCTGACTCTCCCTCTCCCCTGTCCCTAAACACTAATCTGACCTCTAACTCTCCTCTTCCCCGTCCCTAAACACTAATCTGACCTCTAACTCTCCCTCTTCCCCGTACCTAAACACTAATCTGACCTCTAACTCTCCCTCTCCCCCGTCCCTAAACACTAATCTGACCTCTAACTCTCCTCTTCCCCGTCCCTAAACACTAATCTGACCTCTGACTCTCCCTCTCCCCTGTCCCTAAACACTAATCTGACCTCTAACTCTCCTCTTCCCCGTCCCTAAACACTAATCTGACCTCTAACTCTCCCTCTTCCCCGTACGTAAACACTAATCTGACCTCTAACTCTCCCTCTCCCCCGTCCCTAAACACTAATCTGACCTCTGACTCTCCCTCTTCCCCGTCCCTAAACACTAATCTGACCTCTAACTCTCCTCTTCCCCGTCCCTAAACACTAATCTGACCTCTAACTCTCCCTCTTCCCCGTACCTAAACACTAATCTGACCTCTAACTCTCCCTCTCCCCCGTCCCTAAACACTAATCTGACCTCTAACTCTCCCTCTCCCCCGTCCCTAAACACTAATCTGACCTCTAACTCTCCTCTTCCCCGTCCCTAAACACTAATCTGACCTCTAACTCTCCTCTTCCCCGTCCCTAAACACTAATCTGACCTCTGACTCTCCCTCTTCCCCGTCCCTAAACACTAATCTGACCTCTAACTCTCCTCTTCCCCGTCCCTAAACACTAATCTGACCTCTAACTCTCCCTCTTCCCCGTACCTAAACACTAATCTGACCTCTAACTCTCCCTCTCCCCCGTCCCTAAACACTAATCTGACCTCTAACTCTCCTCTTCCCCGTCCCTAAACACTAATCTGACCTCTGACTCTCCCTCTCCCCTGTCCCTAAACACTAATCTGACCTCTAACTCTCCTCTTCCCCGTCCCTAAACACTAATCTGACCTCTAACTCTCCCTCTTCCCCGTACGTAAACACTAATCTGACCTCTAACTCTCCCTCTCCCCCGTCCCTAAACACTAATCTGACCTCTGACTCTCCCTCTTCCCCGTCCCTAAACACTAATCTGACCTCTAACTCTCCTCTTCCCCGTCCCTAAACACTAACCTGACCTCTAACTCTCCTCTTCCCCGTCCCTAAACACTAATCTGACCTCTAACTCTCCCTCTCCCCTGTCCCTAAACACTAATCTGACCTCCAACTCTCCCTCCCCTGTCCCTAAACACTAATCTGACCTCTAACTCTCCCTATTCCCCGTCCCTAGACAATAATCAGACCTCTAACTCTCCCTCTCCCCCGTCCCTAAACACTAATCTGACCTCTAACTCTCCCTCTCCCCTGTCCCTAAACACTAATCTGACCTCCAACTCTCCCTCCCCTGTCCCTAAACACTGATCTGACCTCTAACTCTCCTCTTCCCCATCCCTAAACACTAATCTGACCTCTGACTCTTCCTCTTCCCCGTCCCTAAGGACTAATCTGACCTCTAACTCTCCCTCTTCCCCATCCCTAAACACTAATCTGACCTCTGACTCTCCATCTTCCCTGTCCCTAAACACTGATCTGACCTCTAACTCTCCCTCTCCCCTGTCCCTAAACACTGATCTGACCTCTAACTCTCCTCTTCCCCATCCCTAAACACTAATCTGGCCTCTGACTCTTCCTCTTCCCCATCCCTAAGGACTAATCTGACCTCTAACTCTCCCTCTTCCCCATCCCTAAACACTAATCTGACCTCTGACTCTCCCTCTTCCCCGTCCCTAAACACTAATCTGACCTCTAATTCTCCTCTTCCCCATCCCTAAACACTAATCTGACCTCTGACTCTCCCTCTTCCCCGTCCCTAGACAATAATCGGACCTCTAACTCTCCCTCTTCCCCGTCCCTAAACACTAATCTGACCTCTAACTCTCCTCTTCCCCGTCCCTAAACACTAATTTGAACTCTAACTCTCCTCTTCCCTGTCCCTAAACACTAATCTCACCTCTAACTCTCCTCTTCCCCGTCCCTAAACACTAATCTGACCTCTAACTCTCCCTCTCCCCTGTCCCTAAACACTAATCTGACCTCCAACTCTCCCTCCCCTGTCCCTAAACACTGATCTGACCTCTAACTCTCCTCTTCCCCATCCCTAAACACTAATCTGACCTCTAACTCTTCCTCTTCCCCGTCCCTAAGGACTAATCTGACCTCTAACTCTCCCTCTTCCCCATCCCTAAACACTAATCTGACCTCTGACTCTCCCTCTCCCCTGTCCCTAAACACTAATCTGACCTCTAACTCTCCTCTTCCCCGTCCCTAAACACTAATCTGACCTCTAACTCTCCCTCTTCCCCGTACCTAAACACTAATCTGACCTCTAACTCTCCCTCTCCCCCGTCCCTAAACACTAATCTGACCTCTAACTCTCCTCTCCCCTGTCCCTAAACACTAATCTGACCTCTAACTCTCCTCTTCCCCGTCCCTAAACACTAATCTGACCTCTAACTCTCCCTCTTCCCCGTACGTAAACACTAATCTGACCTCTAACTCTCCCTCTCCCCCGTCCCTAAACACTAATCTGACCTCTGACTCTCCCTCTTCCCCGTCCCTAAACACTAATCTGACCTCTAACTCTCCTCTTCCCCGTCCCTAAACACTAATCTGACCTCTAACTCTCCCTCTCCCCTGTCCCTAAACACTAATCTGACCTCCAACTCTCCCTCCCCTGTCCCTAAACACTAATCTGACCTCTAACTCTCCCTATTCCCCGTCCCTAGACAATAATCAGACCTCTAACTCTCCCTCTCCCCCGTCCCTAAACACTAATCTGACCTCTAACTCTCCCTCTCCCCTGTCCCTAAACACTAATCTGACCTCCAACTCTCCCTCCCCTGTCCCTAAACACTGATCTGACCTCTAACTCTCCTCTTCCCCATCCCTAAACACTAATCTGACCTCTGACTCTTCCTCTTCCCCGTCCCTAAGGACTAATCTGACCTCTAACTCTCCCTCTTCCCCATCCCTAAACACTAATCTGACCTCTGACTCTCCATCTTCCCTGTCCCTAAACACTGATCTGACCTCTAACTCTCCCTCTCCCCTGTCCCTAAACACTGATCTGACCTCTAACTCTCCTCTTCCCCATCCCTAAACACTAATCTGGCCTCTGACTCTTCCTCTTCCCCATCCCTAAGGACTAATCTGACCTCTAACTCTCCCTCTTCCCCATCCCTAAACACTAATCTGACCTCTGACTCTCCCTCTTCCCCGTCCCTAAACACTAATCTGACCTCTAATTCTCCTCTTCCCCATCCCTAAACACTAATCTGACCTCTGACTCTCCCTCTTCCCCGTACGTAAACACTAATCTGACCTCTAACTCTCCCTCTCCCCCGTCCCTAAACACTAATCTGACCTCTGACTCTCCCTCTTCCCCGTCCCTAAACACTAATCTGACCTCTAACTCTCCTCTTCCCCGTCCCTAAACACTAATCTGACCTCTAACTCTCCTCTTCCCCGTCCCTAAACACTAATCTGACCTCTAACTCTCCCTCTCCCCTGTCCCTAAACACTAATCTGACCTCCAACTCTCCCTCCCCTGTCCCTAAACACTAATCTGACCTCTAACTCTCCCTATTCCCCGTCCCTAGACAATAATCAGACCTCTAACTCTCCCTCTCCCCCGTCCCTAAACACTAATCTGACCTCTAACTCTCCCTCTCCCCTGTCCCTAAACACTAATCTGACCTCCAACTCTCCCTCCCCTGTCCCTAAACACTGATCTGACCTCTAACTCTCCTCTTCCCCATCCCTAAACACTAATCTGACCTCTGACTCTTCCTCTTCCCCGTCCCTAAGGACTAATCTGACCTCTAACTCTCCCTCTTCCCCATCCCTAAACACTAATCTGACCTCTGACTCTCCATCTTCCCTGTCCCTAAACACTGATCTGACCTCTAACTCTCCCTCTCCCCTGTCCCTAAACACTGATCTGACCTCTAACTCTCCTCTTCCCCATCCCTAAACACTAATCTGGCCTCTGACTCTTCCTCTTCCCCATCCCTAAGGACTAATCTGACCTCTAACTCTCCCTCTTCCCCATCCCTAAACACTAATCTGACCTCTGACTCTCCCTCTTCCCCGTCCCTAAACACTAATCTGACCTCTAATTCTCCTCTTCCCCATCCCTAAACACTAATCTGACCTCTGACTCTCCCTCTTCCCCGTCCCTAGACAATAATCGGACCTCTAACTCTCCCTCTTCCCCGTCCCTAAACACTAATCTGACCTCTAACTCTCCTCTTCCCCGTCCCTAAACACTAATTTGAACTCTAACTCTCCTCTTCCCTGTCCCTAAACACTAATCTCACCTCTAACTCTCCTCTTCCCCGTCCCTAAACACTAATCTGACCTCTAACTCTCCCTCTCCCCTGTCCCTAAACACTAATCTGACCTCCAACTCTCCCTCCCCTGTCCCTAAACACTGATCTGACCTCTAACTCTCCTCTTCCCCATCCCTAAACACTAATCTGACCTCTAACTCTTCCTCTTCCCCGTCCCTAAGGACTAATCTGACCTCTAACTCTCCCTCTTCCCCATCCCTAAACACTAATTTGACCTCTGACTCTCCCTCTCCCCTGTCCCTAAACACTAATCTGACCTCTAACTCTCCTCTTCCCCGTCCCTAAACACTAATCTGACCTCTAACTCTCCCTCTTCCCCGTACCTAAACACTAATCTGACCTCTAACTCTCCCTCTCCCCCGTCCCTAAACACTAATCTGACCTCTAACTCTCCTCTTCCCCGTCCCTAAACACTAATCTGACCTCTGACTCTCCCTCTCCCCTGTCCCTAAACACTAATCTGACCTCTAACTCTCCTCTTCCCCGTCCCTAAACACTAATCTGACCTCTAACTCTCCCTCTTCCCCGTCCCTAAACACTAATCTGACCTCTGACTCTCCCTCTACCCCGTCCCTAAACACTAATCTGACCTCTAACTCTCCTCTTCCCCGTCCCTAAACACTAATCTGACCTCTAACTCTCCTCTTCCCCGTCCCTAAACACTAATCTGACCTCTAACTCTCCCTCTCCCCTGTCCCTAAACACTAATCTGACCTCCAACTCTCCCTCCCCTGTCCCTAAACACTAATCTGACCTCTAACTCTCCCTATTCCCCGTCCCTAGACAATAATCAGACCTCTAACTCTCCCTCTTCCCCGTCCCTAAACACTAATCTGACCTCTAATTCTCCTCTTCCCCATCCCTAAACACTAATCTGACCTCTGACTCTCCCTCTTCCCCGTCCCTAGACAATAATCGGACCTCTAACTCTCCCTCTTCCCCGTCCCTAAACACTAATCTGACCTCTAACTCTCCTCTTCCCCGTCCCTAAACACTAATTTGAACTCTAACTCTCCTCTTCCCTGTCCCTAAACACTAATCTCACCTCTAACTCTCCTCTTCACCATCCCTAAACACTAATCTGACCTCTAACTCTCCCTCTTCCCCGTCCCTAAACACTAATCTGACCTCTAACTCTCCCTCTCCCCTGTCCCTAAACACTAATCTGACCTCCAACTCTCCCTCCCCTGTCCCTAAACACTGATCTGACCTCTAACTCTCCTCTTCCCCATCCCTAAACACTAATCTGACCTCTAACTCTTCCTCTTCCCCGTCCCTAAGGACTAATCTGACCTCTAACTCTCCCTCTTCCCCATCCCTAAACACTAATCTGACCTCTGACTCTCCCTCTCCCCTGTCCCTAAACACTAATCTGACCTCTAACTCTCCTCTTCCCCGTCCCTAAACACTAATCTGACCTCTAACTCTCCCTCTTCCCCGTACCTAAACACTAATCTGACCTCTAACTCTCCCTCTCCCCCGTCCCTAAACACTAATCTGACCTCTAACTCTCCTCTTCCCCGTCCCTAAACACTAATCTGACCTCTGACTCTCCCTCTCCCCTGTCCCTAAACACTAATCTGACCTCTAACTCTCCTCTTCCCCGTCCCTAAACACTAATCTGACCTCTAACTCTCCCTCTTCCCCGTCCCTAAACACTAATCTGACCTCTGACTCTCCCTCTACCCCGTCCCTAAACACTAATCTGACCTCTAACTCTCCTCTTCCCCGTCCCTAAACACTAATCTGACCTCTAACTCTCCTCTTCCCCGTCCCTAAACACTAATCTGACCTCTAACTCTCCCTCTCCCCTGTCCCTAAACACTAATCTGACCTCCAACTCTCCCTCCCCTGTCCCTAAACACTAATCTGACCTCTAACTCTCCCTATTCCCCGTCCCTAGACAATAATCAGACCTCTAACTCTCCCTCTCCCCCGTCCCTAAACACTAATCTGACCTCTAACTCTCCCTCTCCCCTGTCCCTAAACACTAATCTGACCTCCAACTCTCCCTCCCCTGTCCCTAAACACTGATCTGACCTCTAACTCTCCTCTTCCCCATCCCTAAACACTAATCTGACCTCTGACTCTTCCTCTTCCCCGTCCCTAAGGACTAATCTGACCTCTAACTCTCCCTCTTCCCCATCCCTAAACACTAATCTGACCTCTGACTCTCCATCTTCCCTGTCCCTAAACACTGATCTGACCTCTAACTCTCCCTCTCCCCTGTCCCTAAACACTGATCTGACCTCTAACTCTCCTCTTCCCCATCCCTAAACACTAATCTGGCCTCTGACTCTTCCTCTTCCCCATCCCTAAGGACTAATCTGACCTCTAACTCTCCCTCTTCCCCATCCCTAAACACTAATCTGACCTCTGACTCTCCCTCTTCCCCGTCCCTAAACACTAATCTGACCTCTAATTCTCCTCTTCCCCATCCCTAAACACTAATCTGACCTCTGACTCTCCCTCTTCCCCGTCCCTAGACAATAATCGGACCTCTAACTCTCCCTCTTCCCCGTCCCTAAACACTAATCTGACCTCTAACTCTCCTCTTCCCCGTCCCTAAACACTAATCTGACCTCTGACTCTCCCTCTCCCCTGTCCCTAAACACTAATCTGACCTCTAACTCTCCTCTTCCCCGTCCCTAAACACTAATCTGACCTCTAACTCTCCCTCTTCCCCGTACCTAAACACTAATCTGACCTCTAACTCTCCCTCTCCCCCGTCCCTAAACACTAATCTGACCTCCAACTCTCCCTCCCCTGTTCCTAAACACTGATCGGACCTCTAACTCTCCTCTTCGCCATCTCTAAACACTAATCTGACCTCTGACTCTTCCTCTTCCCCGTCCCTAAGGACTAATCTGACCTCTAACTCTCCCTCTTCCCGATCCCTAAACACTAATCTGACCTCTCACTCTCCTCTTCCTCATCCCTAAACACTAATCTGACCTCTGACTCTCCCTCTTCCCCGTCCCTAAACACTAATCTGACCTCTAACTCTCCCTCTTCCCCATCCCTAGACAATAATCAGACCTCTAACTCTCCCTCTCCCCCGTCCCTAAACACTAATCAGGCATCTAGGTCGCCCTAAGCCCTGTCCCTTAACCCCAACCTGACCCCTAACCCTTCTCTAACTCAAAACTATCCCTATGAATTTACAGAATCATAGACTGAGCCTTGACCTTGATGAAGTCTGCAGGTGGGTCCATCTTGACTGGTTTAATGGAACTCTGAGCCATAAGGTGTTAATGAATGCATTCAAGGGTCTTGAGCAAAAAATCTCAGCTAGCATTTCTGTGGAGTGTTTGGAGCTTCAGTATTACAACTCATCTCCTTTGATTGACATGTGAACTGAGACCATCTGTCCATGAGGTGGGCACAGAAGATCCTATGGAACAACCAAAAATAATAATTTCTCACCTAAAACCTGGCCAATAGACTGTATATCCTTTACTGAAAGAAGTAAAACAGATAACCTAATGGCTGAGCGCAAGTTTGCTGGTAAATTTCTAAAGCAGTTTTGCAAGTGTGCAAATAGCACAGTTCTTTGGAACATCTTGCTCATTTCTTGCAAATATTTTTCTCATTTTGCACTTTTCATGCTGCTGCCTCTGATTCATTTGTTCCCATTTCTATTTTTCCTTTCCTCCTCATTCACCTGTTATTCTTCCTCCTCCTCATCAGGAAATAAACTATCTGTAAGAACCCGATCTTCCACCTATCTCCCCATTGTAAAAATTCTCACTGGAAAATATTGGTTCTACAGGGGAATGCAAAACTTTGGGCACCCCGGTCAAAATTTCTGTTACTGTGAATAGCTAAGCGAGTAAAAGATGAATTGATTTCCAAAAGGCATAAAGTTAAAGATGACACATTTCTTTAATACTTTAAGCAAGAAAACTTCTTTATTTCCATCTTTTACAGTTTCAAAATAACAAAAAAAGAAAAGGGCCCGAAGCAAAAGTTTGGGCACCTTGAATGGCAGTACTTCGTAACACCCCCTTCGGCAAGTATCACAGCTTGTAAACACTTTTTGTAGCCTGCTAAGAGTCTTTCAATTCTTGTTTGGGGGATTTTCGCCCATCCTTCCTTGCAAAAGGCTTCTAGTTCTGTGAGATTCTTGGGCTGTCTTGCATGCACTGCTTTTTTAAGGTCTATCCACAGATTTTCGATGATGTTTAGGTCGGGGGACTGTGAGGGCCATGGCAAAACCTTCAGCTTGTGTTGAAGTAGTCCATTGTGGATTTTGAGGTGTGTTTGGTTTCATTATCCTGTTGTAGAAGCCATCCTCTTTTCATCTTCAGCTTTTTTACAGACGGTGTGATGTTTGCTTCCAGAATTTGCTGGTATTTAATTGAATTCATTCTTCACTCTACCAGTAAATGTTCCCCGTGCCACTGGCTGCAACATAAGCCCAAAGCATGATTAATCCATCCTCGTGCTTAACAGTTGGAGAGGAGTTCTCGTCATGAAATTCTGCACCCTTTTTTTTTCCCCAAACATACCTTTGCTCATTGCGGCCAAAAAGTTCTATTTTAACTTCATCAGTCCATAGGACTTGTTTCCAAAATGTATCAGGGTTGTTTAGATGTTCTTTTGAACCTTTTGAATAGAATTTTCAGTGCTCCTGGGCTGGGCGAGGCACATGGACAGGATGAGAACACAAAGCCTTGACTTGGTCTTGGGAGACAGGAACACAGAACACAGAGCCTTGGTCTTGAGAGACAGGAACATGGAACACAGAGCCAGGACCCCTCCTTGAGAACAGGATGTAGGGCTGGGACTCACACACAGAATGCTGAATGTGACAAAACACAAGGTAGCGGCAAACGGCCGGACCTACCTAGCGAAGATGTGGACACAGAGATGGTTCCCAACACTAGGTAGCGGCAAACGGCCGGACCTACCTAGCGAAGGCGTGGAAACAAAGAGACAGTTCCAAACAACGAAAGACAGTTCCTTATCGAGACACGGCAAGGCTCCAGTCTTGCTCTGGCGGTAGAACTTGACAGCGATACAGGTGAGGTTGCAGGCAAGCCTTCAGGCCAAGGCTTCAGGTAGAGGCTGCCGGCAAGGCTTCAGGAGGAAGGGGAAGGAAAGGGAAGGGAACAGTCCAGCCAAAAATGTGAATCAGGTGCCTCAATTCGATCACCCAACAGAAAAAGGGAAAGCCAGAAAACCTGGAATAAGGAACGATGGACCAGACTGTGAACTGGAATGTGGACTTTACGGACCGGACCATGACACTAGAAGCCTTTTGCAAGGAAGAATGGGCAGAAATCCCCCAAACAAGAATTGAAAGACTCTTAGCTGGCTACAAAAAGTGTTTGCAAGCTGTGATAGTTGCCAAAGGGGGTGTTACTAAGTACTGCAATGCAGGGTGCCCAAACTTTTGCTTCAGGCCCTTTTCCTTTATTTGTTACTTTGAAACTGTAAAAGATGGAAATAAAAAAGTTTTCTTGCTTAAAATATGAAAGAAATGTGTCATCTTTAACTTTATGCCTTTTGGAAATCAGTCCATCTTTTACTCGCTTAGCTATTCACAGCAGCAGAAATTTTGACCGGGGTGCCCAAACTTTTGCATGCTACTGTATTTCTTCCTGTGCATTTAATTCCAACACAAGCCACACATTTTGGCCACTTTTTATTCAAACTTCAAAGTAAATTTATTATTAAAGTACGTATACGTGTCCATATACACCCTGACATTCATTTTCTTGCAGGCCTTCACAGTAGAACAAAGAAATACAACAGAGTCAATGAAAAACTACCAGAAAGTCTGACAAACAACCAATGTGCAAAAGACAAACTGCACAAATACAGAAATAACAAATAACAAACAAACAAATAATAAATAAATAAACATATGGATGGATAAATAATGGTGAGAACATGAGTTGTAGAGTCTTTGAGAGTGAGTCCATATGTTGTGGAATCAGTTCAGTGTTGAAGTAAGTGAGGTTATCCACTCTGGTTCAGAAATTTGATGGTTGAAGGGTATTAGCTGTACCAGAATCTGGTGGTATGGATCCTAAGGCTCCTGTACCTCTTCCTGATGGCAGAAGTGAGAAGGCAGCATGACCTGGATGGTAGGGGTCCTTGAGGATGGATGCTGCCTTCTTATGGCAGTGCTCCTTATAGATGTGCTCAGTGGTGGGAAGGCTTTTCCTTCTTCGGTGTCAAGATCTCTGAGGATCTAACCTGACCCCAACATATCGATGCAGCTATAAAGAAGGCAAGACGGTGGCTATAGTACATTAGGAGTTTGAAGAGATTTGGTTTGTCACCTAAAACACTCAAAAACTTCTATAGGTGTACTGTGGAGAGCATTCTGACAGGCTGCATCACTGTCTGGTATGGGGGAGGGGGGCGCGGGGTGGCTACTGCACAGGACCAAAAGAAGCTACAGAAAGTTGTAAAATTAGTCAGCTCCATCATGGGTGCTAGCCTCCAGAATACCTAAGATGTCTTCAAGGAGCGGTGCCTCAGAAGGGCGTTGTCCATCATTCAGGACCCCAATCACTCAGGATGTGCCCTCTTCTCACTATTACCATCAGGTAGGAGATACAGAAGCCTGAAGGCACACACTCAGCAATTCAGGAACAGCTCCTTCCCCTCTCCCATCCGATTCCAAAATGGACATTGAACCCCTGAACACTACCTCACATTTTAAAACATTATCTCTGTTTTTGCACTATTTTTCATTTAACTATTTAATTTCCATATATAAGCTTACTGATTTACTTATTTATTGTTTTTCTATATGATCATGTACTGCATTGTACCGCTGCCGCTAAGTTAACAAATTTCACAACACACTGCATGCCGGTGATAATAAACCTGATTCTGTAATGAACTGGAGATAATTCTTTCTTATTATGTGCATTCCACAGCCCTCTGGAGCACAACCCACCACTCATGGATGGAAGAACCAGTTCCAGCCTGGGACTATTCTTGTGTCATTGGCCCTTCTTATATCACCAGGCTGTGGGGGCGTAATGGACCCCTGGCGTCACAGATACTCACTGTTGCTAATATTACTGCAGTATTACCTACACATTCACCTGAATTTGTGGTCCTCTAAACCAAGTTGCAATGAAATCCCTTGTTTACGTGAAGCTCACAGAGTAAACAGTGTATGCGATAATAATGAATACAACATTAAATACAGCACTGAAGGGCAAAGCAACAGAGTACTACAAACTGCACGCACTAGTGCAAAACCAAATGCTAAAGTGACATTAATAGAATTCTACTTGAGTCTGGCTGTCTGGACGTTCAGATTCCTGTATCCTCTCCTGAAAGGTAAAAGAGTAAAATGGCAACAAGCAGGGTGACAGGTATCCTTGCCGATCCTGTTACCCTTCCTGATGCAACACACTGTGCACACAGACTGGATGGAAGGGAGTGATGAGCCTGTGGGCGACTGGGTAGGGTTTACCACTCTCTGCATATTCAGCGGTTTGTTGCACTGGTCTCATCTTCTTGCCCAAGAGGTGCTCACCCACCTCCTCTCTGCACCAGCTCAATCCTATCCCACGCATTTAATCCAACCACAAACAAGAGAGAATCTGCAGATGCTGGAAATCCGAGCAACACACACAAAATGCTGGGAGGAACTCAGCAGGCCAGGCAGCATCTGTGGAAAAACGTACAGTGGACGTTTCCGGACGAGATCAACAACGGTTTGGTCTTCAACTGCTCCATAGCCTCTGAAGCCTGGGGTTTTAATGGAAAGCACTGTAATTATTCCAGGGAAACAAAGCTTCTAGCATCTAGGTCAGTGCAAAACATCATGTGATCAGCATTAAACTTTAATAAACTCAAACAACTTAAGCCACTCAAGTGTGTGCTGAAGCCACTCAAAGCCAGGCTTCACCTTTACACTGGCCTGACTTTCCTCACTGTTCTCCTCTCTCACTAAGTTCAATTTCATACCATCTTAACTTACAAAGTAGCTGCCACAGGAAAAAATAGTCATTTAGAGAATGGCTAATTGTACCGCTTAATCTGATCATATAATTGTTTCCAGCTCAAAGCCAGCCACAGGTAGAACATGAATCAGTCACAGACGCCTGTAACAGAACTGTCTGCCCAGCTGCCTCTGTGTTTGAACAACCTGGTTGGTACGTCTATGTACTTTCCACATCACCCTGTGGCTTTTACCTTTTCAACCGAACTGAAAGTGGCGACAGACTCTGACAGCGGATTCCAGATCATGACACTTGCTTCATAGAAACCGTTCTTATCTCCCCATTCGTTCTGTGTCCATTTATACTAAATCTGTTTCCTTTGGTTAGTAACTCCCCTGTGAGCGAGTATTTACATCATCAAAAAAACTTCAGACTTTGAACAAATATTCAATCTCCCACTTCCTCCTCTGCTCTGAGGAGAACAAGACAGAATGTATAATTTCTCAGATGCAAGGGGTTCTGCAGATACTGGAAATCTTGAGCAACGCACACAAAAAGCAGGAGGAACTCTGCAAGTCAGACTGCATCTGAAGAGGGGAATTAAAGAGTTGATGTTTATAATTTCTGTCTGTCATTGCTGAATCTTTGGAGAATTTCCACAAAACCCGGCCATCCTTAACATCTCTGTCATTCTTCAGTACATAAGTGGAAAGGTGAATCGAGTTACAATCAGTTTGTTCCCCTTTTATACTCATGAACTGAAATAAGACAATAAACAACCTTGGATATTGAATCTTGAATCCTTCTGAAAGTATTTTTATCAACCCATTCGTTTTGGTGACCTGGGTTTTGCTGGCAAGGCCAGGACCCATTACCTGTCCTGAACTGCCCTTGGGAAGGTGCAGGTGAACTGCTTTCTTGAACCGCCGCAGCCCCTCTGGTGAAGGTGCTGGTAGGGAGGGAGTTTCTGGGTGTAGACCCAGAGACAGTGAATGAAAGGCTATGTACCGGGCAACCTGGATATAATGCCCATAAATCCAAGAGATTCTGCAAATGCTGGAAACTGTGAGCAACACGCCTTAAATACTGGAGGAACTCAGTAAGTCTGGCAGCATCTATATCGGGGAACACACAGTAAATGTTTCAGGCTGAGACCCTTCATCGGACTCATCCTGATCAGCCCCATCAGGACGTCTTGATGAGGGTCTTTACCTGAAACGTTGACTCTTTATTTCCCTCCATAGCTGCTCTCTAGATATAAGGCACCTCATTCTCATACTGGGGTTTCAGATGCAGCTTGTCTGTTCTCATATCCTCCAAACACTACATTAGTGAGTGCTCCAGCATTCCCTCTGATTGGGACACATCCGGACCAGAACATATTGGCCCAATTAAGCGGCTGACCCAATTAGCTGCATTTTCAAGAAAATAATTAAAAGGTTGTCGCAAAGACAAACTAACATTTAACTAAGTAATAAGTTATGTATTTTAATGAAATGCAGAGCAAAATAGAACACTACCAATGCTACTACATTACTATAAGTCTGTGTATGAGTTCCCAATAGTTATCAACAGAGGAATTTATCCAGTGTTTGCTGCTGTGTATGGGATGTCTAGAGAGGGGTACCACACCTGGTGAAGAGGCTTGTCGTGTCCATTCTGGGGCAGATCACTCACCTTTGTTCCCCAGCTGACACTCAGCTCTCACCTGTAGCTCGAAATAGCTGTTTTCATGTGACAGTGGTCACAGCCCGGAACAGCGCTTCGCCAGGCAGGCTAAACTAGGTGAGGGGAGCCTGTGGGCATCATACTCTGGTGAAGTAAGGGATTTGCCTAGCCTAGCGTGTCATCTCAGCTCTGGTGCATTGGGCGGATGAAATCCAGCAGCCAAGAAGGCGGTTCTGCAATGCTTCATGGAAGAGCGAAGGGCATGACAAGGTACCGGAGAAGTCATGATTATCCACTGTAACCAGGGAAAGCCCCTGTTTGAGACGATTACTCATACCACTGGACTCGGACTTCCGAGGCTGAGAGAATGGAACTGTCCCTGTTCAACACTTTAAAAACTCTCCCACACATCACCAGATAAAACGGACAACTGAGACACTGCCGTGTTCTTTTGACTGAACAATGATTAGTGCAGACCGCCTTTGCACAATGCTTTTGACAATTGCATCTTCCAAGTCTTCATTTTCATTGTAACATTCAAGATAGTTGTTGATACCTTCAAATTCTTCGTGTTTGTGGTAAATGAGCACAATAATGCATCTGATGTGTTACCGGTAACTTGTGAAAGTCCTTGCTTTTGAGACCCATCTTTCTACGTATAAAACCAGCAGTTTTCAGCCTAGGGACAGAGGAATCCTTTGGACCTGTCCTGCCGCACAGTCGCACATTGAGAAGGGAAAATGATCGGTGATTGTTTTTTTATTGTCACATGTACTGAGATACAGTGAAAAGCTTTTGTCTGTCTGCCATCCAGACAGATCATTCTGTACACAAGTACACCGAGGTATAACAAAAGTGGAGAAAACAGAATGCAGAATATAACTAGAGAGAAAGTGCAGTACACGGAGAAAAGTGATCTGCATGAAGTGAACTATTTTTATGTTTTTAGGTAAATGTCTGTGAAGTTGGAGGGACAACATCTCACATTTTGCTTCAGTTGTCTATGGTTTGAACAATGGATTTTCCAGTTTCAGGTAATCACGCCCCTTTGTTCTCTTCCCACACACAGTTGTCTTCTCCCTTCCCGTCCCTTTCTCCTCCCACCTCCTTTCATCTGCCCATCATCACCTCTCCACCCATCATCTACATGCCTAGTCCTACCACCCCCTCAACCCCCACCCTTTAAAGATCACATGGAGAAGCCAGGTCACATTCTATATCTCAGGCGCCTCCACTGACACCAAAATCTACCATCTCCTCATGCCCCAGCACAACCTTCAGCCTCTTGACAAAGAGTGAAGAAAAAGTTTCAGATGAGGCGTTGAACTCATGGGCCGCCAGACAACAGTGATCCCCATTCTCGAATGTGCACTGGAGATACAGATTACTTACAGCAGCACTTAAAAGCCCTGGAGAAGTACATCCAATGTTACTCCTGCAGGATACTTCAGATTCACCAGTGGGCTACGTAAACCATTGTCAATATTGTCTTGCGATCCTGACCCCACTTAACTAGCTCCACTGGATGGGCCATACTGTTTACATTTTTGACATTAGATTTCCTGAACACTCTGCACCGATCTTAATATTTTCTAAATGGGGAGAAAATTCAAAACTCCAAGGTGCAAAGGGACTTGGGAGGCATCGTCCAGGACTCCCTAAAGGTTAATTTACAGGTTGAGTTGGTGGCGAGGAAAGCAAGTCCAATGTTAGTATTCATTTTGAGAGGACTAGAATGTAAAAGCAATGATGAAATGCTGAAGCTTTGTAAGGCACTGGTGAAGCTTCACTTTGAGTATTGTGAGTAATTTTGGGCCCCTTATTGAAGAAAGGATGTACTGACATTGGAGAAGATTCAGAGGAGGTTCACAAGAATGATTTGGGAATGAAAGGCTTATCGTATGAGGAGCAATTGATGGCTCTGGGCCTTCACTTGCTGGAAATTCGAAGAATGAGAGGTGATCTTGTTGAAGCCTGTTGAATATTGAAAGGCCTTGATAAGGTGGTATGGAGAGAATGGTTCCTATGGTGGTGGTGTGGGGGGTGGGGAGGGTCTCAGAATAGAGGGACGTCCATTTAGATCAGAGATGAGGAGGAATTTCTTTAGCCGTAGGGTGACGTATCTGTGGAATTCATCGCCACAGGTGGCTGTGGAAGCCAGGTCATTGGGTGTATTTAAGGCGGAGGCTGTTAACGTTCTTGGTTAGTCAGGGTGTGAAAGGTTACGAAGAGAAGGTAGGAGAATGGGTTGGGAGGGGAATGGATCAGCCATGGTGAAACGGTGCAGCAGACTCAATGGGCCATATGGCCTGATTCTGCTCCTCCTATGTCTTATAGTCTTAATCATTGGAAGAGATTCCCTGGAGGCAGAGTAAATCCTCAAGGTCTCTCTGACTCCCTGTTCTCCTGTGTACTTCAAAGACATGGATCACCTCCAGATGGCAACTCAAAGTATCAGGAAGGTGCTGATAACTCCATTACTGTAATATCCTCTGTCCATTTGCTGAATAAATGACCATATTCAAACTTGCTGATGACACCACTGTTGTGGGCTGAATCAAATCTGATAATGAGTCAGCATATAGGAGGGAGGGGACCTGGAGCCAGCATGTAAGTGCAATTGCGAAGAAAGCACACAGAGCCTCTACTTCCTTAGGAGTTTGTGGAGTTTCGGCATCACATCTAAAACTTTGTCCAACTTCTATAGATGTGTAGTGGAGAGTATATTGACTGGCTGCATCATAGCCTGGTATGGAAACAGTAATGCTTTTGAGCAGAAAACCCTACAAAAGGTCGTGGATATGGCCCAGAACATCACGGGTAAAGCCCTCCCGAACATTGAGCACATCCGCATGAAACACTGTCATCCATCATCAGAGATCCCCACCACCCAGGCCATGAACTTTTCACGTTGCTGCCATCAGTAGAAGGTACAGGAGCCTCGGGACTTGCACCATCAGATTCAAGAACAGTTACTACCCCTCAACCATCAGGCTCTTGAATAAAAGGGGATAACTGCGCTCACTTGCCCCAACATTGAAATGTTCCCACAACCCAATGATTTCGCTTTTAAGGACTATCTTGTTATCTCATGTTCTCGTTATTTATTTATATTTGCATTTGCACAGTTTGTTGTCTTCTGCACTCTGGTTGATCGTTCATTGATCCTGTTATAGTTTCTATTCTATAGATTGGTCGACTAAGCCCACAGGAAAATGAATCTTGGGATTGTGTATGTACTTTGATAATAAAATTTGCTTAAACTTTGAACAGAAGATCCTGAGCACCATTTTGAAATGCCCAGTCAAGCTTTACAGATTTCTGTGGGGCCAGATTAGCCTGATTTACTTTGGCCCCCTGCTCTCTCAGGACCGATCTGGTATCAACAACCTTGCTATTACAGTTGTTGCATGTTAAAGAGGAACCCCCCCACCCCCTTCCCCCTGCCCCCTGCCAGCTGTGACTGCTGTTTAAAAGCACAGCTGTCTATAGAGCCCTATGAAGAAGTTGCTGATCCAGAAAATGAGACCAACAAGTGCTGCTGACTGTACTCTACCCAGTGATGCAGCCTCTGCTGATCCCAGGAGAGCATGAGCAGATGCAACATGCATTGCTTGCCTAATCTGGCATAGCCCACCGGAGTGATTGATAGCAGTGGGAGAGCTCACACTTTAACAAATGGCCATCTGAGGACCTTGGGCACTTCAGACTTGTTAAATCCAGGAGATGTTCTGCAGGATTGCTGTAAAGGGAATTCGAGTATATAGTGTAACTTCTGGCTTGTGTTGCTGTTGCTTGAAGTAACCCTGCTGGGGTTTATGATCTCGGAACTAGTTGTGGGGAGAGAGTTGGACTGAATCTCAGGTTCCTACCTGGCATGTAACTCACACCCAGCCTTGAAAGAATGAATTAATAGGATACCTGCAAGGAAAGGAAGCCATCTTAGTTTTCTAATTTAAGATTTAGAATCAAGTTGGTAAACTTCCATCAGTGGGAAATAATAATAGGGATTGATTGCCATGAGTAGTGAGGAAGTTTTTGGGTGTTACATCATGTATAATTTTGACATTCAAAATTATGAGCTGATGAATATGTTATTGTGGTGAACCAGCAATGGGTGAGGTACTAACTTTCCCAGCTGGCTTATCCTGTCCTGTCCCTCAGATGTTTGCCTCAGTTGAAGTGGTTTTACTTCATTAGGACTTTGAGGAGATTTAGTATGTCACCAATGACTAGCGAATGTCTACAGATGGAGGCCATTCTGACTGCTTGCATCACCACCTGCTATGAAGATTCCAGTGCACAGGACTGAAGGAGGCTGCAGACGACTGTAAACTGCGTCAGCTCCATCATGGGCACATCCTGACCTCTTGAAAATGAGGTGCCTCAGGAAGGCAATGTTTATCATTAAGGACCCCCACTACCCAGGACGTGCCATGTTCTCATTTCTACCATCAGAGAGGAACCTGAAGGTGCACACTCATCATTTTAGGAATAGCTTCTTCTCTTCTATGAACCCAAGAACACTACCTCACCAAGTTGCTCTGTTTTGCACTGTTTATTATATATTTTGTTCTATTAGTATTTGTTCTAGTAATATTTTTCTGTATTGCACAGTACTGCTGCCACAAAACGACAAATGTCAGGGATAATACACTGATTCTGGTTCTTTTCCTTACTCATCTACAGTATGTTTCCATTGCTGACTGTTGGATCGAATTTTCTTTCTCAGCTCCATTCCTGGTGCTCTCCCTCCTCTAGTTTGGAAGTCCCTCGCCTGCCTCTGTATCAGCTTGTCAGAGATGACTTTCTCCCTTCTTTATTCCCTTCTGGATTTTCATGTCGACTGTGCTCTCTGTTCCTTTCAGAAAGTGAAGTGAAATTCCGATAATCCGGCAGTCTCAGGACTGGCAGACTTCCCAAACTTTTGGATGTTATTCATATTAATGCCCCAACACATTCTCATTTTGCATTTTTGTTAGATGTAACATGGTCATATAATACATTTCTCAGTTAACCTGTTTAGATTCAGGAAATGTGGCCCTGGTGAGTTTAAAGGGAGAGTGGGATAAGGCAGCAGATTATCAGAATTTTACTGCACTAGTACACTCACCCTGTCTAAACTCATCTGTTCTGGAAATCTTTACTGACCAGCTGTTCCCTCCAGAGCTGACTATTCCTGATCAGCCTCCAATGCAAATGGCTCTGGGTGAAGCTCTTGCTTTGGTGGAAGGCTGCACTTCTGTGAGAGAATCACTAAGGGACAAACAAAGTGCTTGGCATTCCCAGTCTTCCAGAGGAGGTTCACAAGGATGATTCTGGGAATGAAGGGGTTAAAGTATGAGGAGCGTTTGGCAGCTTCAGGCCTGTACACTGGAATTTAGAAGAATGCAGGGGGATCTCACTGAAACCTACTGAATGTTGAAAGGACTAGATAGATGTGGAGAGGACGTTTCCTATGGAGGGGGTATCCAGAACTAGAGGGCACAGCCTCAAAATTGAGGGGCTTTCAGAATGGAGGTAAGGAGGATTTTTGTTGCTAGAGAGTAGTGAACCTGTGGAATGCTCTGCCACAGATTGTGGTGGAGGCCAAGTCCGTGGGTACATTTAAGGTGGAAGTTGATCGTTTCCTGATTGTTCAGGGCATCAAAAGATATGGTGAGAAGGCAGGTGTATGGGGTTGAGGGGGATCTGGGATCAGCCATTATGGAATGGCAGAGCAGACTCGATGGGCTGAATGGCCTAATTCATATGGTCTTATTTCACACAATTAACCTCAGCTCTTCCTGATCCACACCAAAAGCCATTCACTTTCAGCTGCATTGTTTTGACTACCAGCCTGCCAGTTCTTCACTATTTACAATCCACAACAAAGTGAGGTGAGATGCAAGCTAAAGGACCAACACCACATAATCCACCTGTGGCATGGACAGTCAATTTTCCAATCTCAGGTAACCGGCACCCTGATCCTTCCCATCTTCTACTGAACTACCCAAGTCCTCTTTCACACAATCTTCCTCTACCCAGTTTCTACCCCTCTCCCACCAGGTTCCACTGCCGAGTGCACTACACTCAAGCCATTAGGTTTCATATCCCCTCTCCCACCTGGTTCCACCCATCACCTTTCTTTATCGTCGGATTCTGTAACCTGCACCCTTTGTTGTCGTCTCCCAGCATCTGTCGATGTCTCCTCCCTGCCCCACCTGGATCCATCTGTCCATCATCCCTGCTCACTCATACCCACCTATCGCTTACAGCTTCTGCCACTTCCCTCTCCCGCGCCTCTTTATACTGGCTGTCTCTGAGGAAGGGCTATGTCATGAAATGTCGACTGTCTCTCTGCCTGACCCACTCTGTTCCTCCAGCAACTTATTTACATTCTCATCATTGTTTTTAAACAATTCCATAATCTTACATGTTCTCATCAAGTGTTCGTCCATCGTCGTCGATGAGGACCTCGACACCATTATGATGCTGTTGAGACTAGCGTGTGATTTGGATTTAAATGAGGGAGGGTTGCACAGCGTCAGCCTCACTCTCTCTTCCCAATTCCCATCTGCATCCAGTGGCAAAACAGAGTCGAGACAGCTGGAGATGGGACTAGGCGCAGTGGATGACCAGGACGTATTCTGTGTCTTGTCCTGCTCTACACGTTCCACGACGCTTGCAGAGACCGCCTTCTTGACTGTTGGACCTTCCATAGGTCTCGTCCGGTCAATCCACTGGAGTCTGTCTTCACATGCTGGGATAGACAACTCTCTATCTCACCGAGGGTTTGAGACCCGTCGGCTACCCTCACCTGGTTTAGCCGGCTTGTTGAAGCCGTTGCCTGGGGTGTGGCTGCTGTCGGATGCAAACAGCTACGAGGAGCCACAGGTGAGAGCTGAGTGCTGGGGGTGACCAAAGGTGGACTAACCGCCTTGAAAATGACGTGACATGTTCCCCCACCAGAGGTGCTACCCCTCCCTGACACCCCATACACCCCAAACTCTATTCCTATCAACAATCCCTGCAAACTCTGTATGCCAGACCTCTCGATGTAACCCTCTCCATGCCTCTGCTCGCTTTCAACACTCTTATCAAGGTTTTGGTCACCTGCACTGATGTCTCCCCTAAAACCTTCATGTCAGATGTTCTCTGCCAGCCCTCCAGTAGTTGACCTGAAACTCTTTTCCATGCTAGAAGTACTTAGGTAATTTAACTTGTTATTGCAATTTCTCTGTAATCCGTCTTGCAAACGTAAACTGGCAAACTCCCTCAGCAGGTAGGGTAGGATTTGAGTAAAAGGAAACAGTGTTAACATTTTGAGTCTAGGACCATTTGTCTCACACTCACTCTACATCAGAGGCAAAGAAGTACACAACACAGAGACAGGCCTATCGGCCCAACTCTTCTATTTTGGCCTGAGCTGGTCCCATTTTCCTGTATTACCAATATCCCTCTAAATCTATCCTTTCCATGTACCAATATTCTATTTCCCCCAGCCTGGTCACTCTTTCTTCTCCCCTCTCCCACTAAGCAGAAGATATACCCCACCAGAAATATACTCTGCTGTTATAAGACTCTTTAACAAACCTCTTATATGATAAAATGTATTCTTGGTCTTGGCATCTTCCTTTATTTGTCTCCCTGCACTGCACTTTCTATCTGACCGCATGTCCTGCATTCTGTTTTATTTTCCCTATTACGTATTTACATATGAAATGATCTGTCTGGATGGCACGCAAATGAAAGCTTCCGGATTCCCATATCATGCCTAAAGATGTGACAATCTCACAATCATTGTCATGACCTTGCACTTTATTACCTACCCGCACTGCACTTTCCCGGTCCTATTATTTCCTTTCTCTTTGAAGTATCTGGATGTACTTTTGCTTCGAAACGATCGTGCAAGACCTTTCACTGTACATTGGTGCATGTGACAACAATAAACCAATTACCAATTTAGCACTTGAGACTCTGCCCTTGTTCTTCTTTGGATGTTGACAGCTAGCAGCATCACTCCAGATCTTCCCAGCCTCTCCTACTTTCGTTCTGGGTTTAATCCGTTCCGGGTTTTCTTCCAGTCCAAATCCGAGTTTTCAGGATTCCAGTCCGGGTTTTACCAAGCTTTCGCTCCGTTCCCGACTCCGTGGCGGGGTTTGCGGCGCTTCGCAGTCAGCTCCTGGATTTGTGGCGCCGCTCCGGGTTTTGGCTGCTGCCTCGCCAGTGCATCGGCGCTTCGCCTCGGGGACTGCTCGGATCCGGGAGAGACGAAGCGAAGCCGGGATCGGGCCCAAGCGCGGCCCCGCAGCGGCGCAGTCTGATCCGGCCTGGGGCCGGCTTTCCTAGTGAGGGGCCTTCAGCCTGCATCTTCCACCCCCCGCCCCCTCCACCGCCAGCCGCTGTCGGAGGCGACCCTCGGTGCCGGGGGTGGTGAGATGGCCGCGATCCGGTGAAGGCGGGGGGAGCCGCTCCGCTCCGGGGCCTCAGACCTGTCCCCGGGGCCTCCGCCGGGACCCGCGCCGTGTCGATGAGTCTGGAGCCTGGCTGCCTTGCCTGGGTAAGCGCTTCCCCTTCTTGCCCCGGGGCCTGGGCTCCAGCTGACGGAGGAATCCCTTTGTTCGAGGCCGGGGTGATGAGGATGGTATGGGGGGGGGGTGGTGACGGGCCCGATCTCTCCCCCTTCCAGCCCCGGTCTCGATTAGCGGACTGTCCCGGGGGAGGGGGTTGATGGTGACGGTGACAGGTGGTTGGGAGTTCGGGGGTGTGAGGTGTTGGGCCGTGAGGCGCCGAGCCGGATCTCGGAAACCTGGAACCGGCACATGGTGTGAGGTACGAGCGGGCGGCAGCCGGAGGATGCTCGGGGTCAGGGACACCCGATGCTCCCCAAATAAACCCCGGCTGCCCCGCCCGGCCACTGGACGACTCCCAGCTCCCAGGCCCGGATTGGCTTGGCAGGAAGCATTGAACACCAAGCGGAGGCATTGTTGTGGTGCCCGAGCCCCAGTACTGGCAGCTTAGCCAAGAGACAGAGTCCCTTCTGTTAAATTAAGTCTCATTTATTGTTGGTTTGCTTATCCCTCCCTCTTTCCATGTATCTTGGTGCCTTGGTACATTTGGCTTAGGTACAGCACTGACTAAGTCAGATGATTGTGATTCAAGCCTTACTCCAAGGGACCAGGGCAGACTGTCCAGTTCGGATTCTGTACAGAATGAACAAAGTGTTGAAGGTTTTTGTGTAGATCAATGTTTAAAGGTGAATCTTTTCCTCTTGCCAATGTAGTTTCCTTTTAAACTTGGTCTAGAAATTGATCTTTAAAAATGGGGTCAAGGTTAAAGATTTTGGAGTTTCTGGTCCTTGGAAATATTTAGGGACCTTCCTCAGTTTTAAATAATGATTCCGGGTGTCAGCGTTGGCGTGCTGTTAACACCTTCACCTCTGTGTGAAGGCGTGTGTGCAAGTTCAAGTTCCACTTAAAGAGACCGCAGTGCATCTTAGCTGTTACCTCAGTGCATTGTTGATGTTGACTTTCAGGTATGATTTTAAACCAAGGCTTCGCCTTCCTGCTAAGTAGGTGTAAAACTGATCCTCCAGTGTTATTTTGAAGGCTCGGGGAATTCTACTTACCTTTGGGCAGTCTTTATCTCTGAAATTGTTGTAGGCACTTGTAAAAGTACTTTCTGACTGTAAGGTGACCTCAGATTGTGATCGGATTGGTTTGTTATTGTCGTACGTAGCAAAGGACTGTGGAAAAATTCATGTTTGTGATACCATATAAATGCAAATTTATTTTTAATGCACATTTCAGGACTTAAATGCATTTTGCTGGATGTGGAATGTTATTTGAAAAGCATTTGTCAAAAACATTTAATGATTGAAATTCACAGGAGCACTTTCAGACTTGTTAGCAGATTGGATTAGAGTATTTGCCCCAGATTGGTTGATGTCATACAGGAAAGGAATGATTCTGCCATCAAGAACATATATACAAAAAAAGGCCAGCAATATCTTGAAGGTTCCCACCCACCCTACTCATGGACTGTTTATCCCACTCCCATCAAAGAGGCATCCATTCTAGGGTCACCAGACTCAAAAACAGTTACTTTCCCTAAGCAGTAAGGCTGATTAACACATCCACCCATTAACCCACCCTCCACAACCCTTATCATCACTACTTCATCATTTCCTGTCAGATTCACTTTATGTTCATATAATCAATCTGTGTATATAGCTTATTGTTTTTTTAAATTATTGTGTGTTTTTATATGCTGCATTGTATTATTTTGTTCTCCTTTACGCTTCTGTACTGGAAATGACATTAAACAATCTTGAATCCCACACATCTGCCCTCTGGACAGCTGTGATATGAGTTAGCTTCAGTACTGTCCATTTGTTCAGTGGGTTTTTATCTGAGCTGGTTTGAGAGCTTGTCCTGTTGACAGCAGTTCTTGTGTCACTGATTCGGTCGTGCTCCATTTACAACCAAACATGAATATTTTCTAATTGAAGCTCTTTAACAAACACTCAAAGTTAATATTATGCATTAAATGTTCAGTATTTTGATAATCCATATGGAAACGGTGAGTCTCAATTGTCAATTTCTAAGGAAAATATTTTGAAGGTCTTCATGCAGTTGATGTTAAAGTTGTATTTATTGTTGGTGTTTTCTCAATGGTAAGCTTGCTTTGATTGTCAAAGTTATTAATCCACCATTACTGGTATCATCGTATATCAGATGCATGAAGGGTGTTGGCTGATTACCGCATGAAAACCTTGAACCAATTGAAGACAGTGCAGACTTGATTAAAGAAAATATTTGGCAAACATTTTGGACAGCCAGTGAGTTGCACTGGGAGACCATGTGGCTGTGAGCACAATACTAGACTGTGCAGTGATTTCTCATGATGCCAAACTGCCAGTTACTCTGCACTGTTACGGGTGATGGACATCTGTAGCATAGGATGGGAAAAAGTACTTCAGAGAGGAGTCAAAGGAATGGGGTGTGGTACAAAGCAAATCAAGAAAAATAATGGAAGGATCACTCTGTGGATTTAAATGATGACACCGACTGCATTTTTGCTCAATTACTCAAGTTGTACTCCAGTAGAGGATGTCTTGTATCACAGCTGCCTGAATGTGAAAATTGCATTTGGGCTCATAAAAGCCTAGTAGTGGATGTTGAGAAAGCAATAAAAAATAATTGCAGGTAGGAATGCACCTGCTTTTAAACAAAAACGTGATACAGTATATTAGCAGCCTGGTCATTGTACTGATTGTGCTTGTGGGCTCAGTAATATCACTCACCATTCACACTAAATGCACTCTCCAGTAAATCAAACAAGTTCGTTATCTTAAGTCTGTCCAAAATGTTGACTGTTCATTTCCCTCCGTATATGCTACCTGACCTGCTGAGTTCTTCCAGTGGTGTGTGCGTCACTGATTAACCTGCTGTCATTGCTGACTGTTTCATTCGCACTGATTCACCCTCATCTTCCACCTGTCCCTGATAATGATATCCATCTTCCACCTGTCTCTGTAACCTTCAGTTTTACACCTTTGACTTCTGAATTACTCTTTATAGCAGGTTTAGCTGCACTTCACATTGGTTAAACTAACAATGCCAGAGGGAAACTTTGATATTGATCCCGAACAAAGTTGGTATTTGGAAAAATATGGGGAATAAATCTGTTAGCACAGATAAGACAGCAACATCTCCACCTCCTGATGAGCCTGAGGAGGATGAGGCTGTCCACATCCCCCATTCTAACCAGTTTTCACAAGAGCACCACAAGAGTGTCCTGACGAGCTGTATCACTGTCTGGTATGGGAATTACAAGGCGTTTGACCACTAGTCACCACAAAGGATTGGGGTCTCTCTTCCACCCATTAGAGATACTTATCAGGAGTGCTGCATACACAGGGCCCTTAGCATTGTCAATGATCCCTCCTATCAGTCCAACAATCTCTTTGAACCCCGACCATCAGGAAGGAGGTACTGTAGCATTAGGACAAGAATTGTTACGATGGGAAGCACCTTCTTCCCCCAGGCTGATAGACTACTGAACTCCCTGTGCCCCAGTCTCATCACGCATGAAACGCTGGTAGCATTTGACTGTTTACTTGTGTATTAAATGCACTTTATTATTTGTTAATTTACTAGTGGTGATATTACTTTGTGTGTGAGCTGTATGTAGAGTGTTGTGCAGTTTGGTCTGAAGGAACGTTGTTTTGATTGGTGGAATACATGTGCATGGTTGAATGACAATAAACTGAACTTGATTAAAAGATAGCAATATTTGCCGAAGTAGTTGAGAGAGTTGATGTGTATTTGGAGTTTGCAAAATAGTTTGAAGTCAGCCTAGGCTATAAAGGGGTATGGGCTGCTGTATCACAACTGGGTTGAAATAGTTGGTTTTCAGTTTTGAGGAAGACAGTGGTATTGCTTGGGAACTGATGCTAAAACAAGAAATGTGGAAATTCTCAGTGGGTCATGTCTCAGATCCCAAAGAAGTCTGTTGGAAATCAGGTCTCAAGTCTGGAAGTCTGATGGAAAGTCAACAATGTGAAATATTGAGCAGCAAAATGCTAGAGAAGCTTGGTGGATCAGGCAGCATTTATGGAGGGAAATTGACAGTTGGTGTTTTAGGTTGAGATCCTCACCACAGATGTTGTCTGGCCTGTTGAGTTCCTCCAGCATTTTGTATGTTTCTCCAGATTTCAGTTTCAGCCTGCACAGCTGCTGTCTTACCCATCGGGTAGTAGTTTGTTTTAAATCCTGTCCCGCTTGGTGGCGCAATAATATCAGCGCTGGACTCCAGAGCGAAGGTTCCCGAGTTTGAATCCAAGTTGGGTTGAGCGTGGAGCTAACAACTCGGTCTCGTAAAAACAAGAATAGCTTGCTACGGAAACACTGTCATGACGGTGCCCCGATAACACTGCCGAGTTAAGGGCTATTCTTCTTCTTCTTTGTTTTAAATCCATAATTCAATATTATATTTGTTGTGTAGATTTCCAAATTTGCAGCACTCAATTTAGATCTGCAACATGAAGTTCAGAGTTCAAACACTTAAGGAGAGTAATAAACTCCAGGAGCTCATAGATTGCCTAACTGGATTAACATGTTTGAGATACCATTTAATACAGAGAATTATTTGTGCACTCTTCCCATCTTGGTCTCTGTATTCCCTTCACTTTTACCATTGACGGAGATATTTTGGTGGAGCACATTCTCTAACTTTTTGTGTCAGCTTCTCGTTTGCTTATTTTGAAGGACATTAAAGTGCAAAACTAGTGTATAAGGATGGTTATTGAGAAAATAATTTCTTTTCTCTGGAAAAGCTAAGTTCAGTCATTTTTAATATTATGAAAAAAATTAAGAGTGGACAGTGATGTTTCCATCTATGGGGAAAGCCAAAACTTGACGCTATAAATAGCAGCTACTTATGTGTAAATCCAATGGGTAATTCAGGAAAGACTTCTCAGTCCTTGATAATTGAGGCAACTTGCATGGATGCATTTAAGGATTAGTGATATAAACAGAGGAAGGAAAAAAGAATATATTCATGGAGTTAGCTGAAAGAAAGATGGGAGGAAATGTGTGTGGAGCAAAAACACTGGCAGTATTTGGATCAAATGGCTTGTTCATCATTGCTATGTAATGCTTAGCTGTTGGGAATTAAGCAAACTGTCAGTTCTGTTGTTTTTCCTCCTGTTTTCCCTTCCTTACCCTGCCCTCTATTTCCCTCACCCAGAAGAAAATGCTTACCCTATCTATGAATGTCAGAAGGACCATTGTTTGTTACAGCAACCCATAAACCTCTGGACTGATAATAGCTCTGTTGTTAAAAGCCAAGCAGAATCAGTTTGTTTTGAAATAAAACTACTGTAGTGACTAACCATAACAAACATTTATTTCCTCTTTTATATATGGATTTGAGATCACCATTTAAATCGGCATAAACTGATGGAGGATGGTATAATTGTGCTTTAATGACTGCCCACGTTACTGCTGTTCTAGAAGCTAGGAAAGCTGCGGTAATGGTCAAAACTATTTATTGAATTCATTGTGGGGAAACACCTGCTTTTTGATTTGGAAAATGTATCATCTCAGGAGCAGTGGCCTTGGAACATAAACATTGTGACTTGCATATGATAAAATTCATTTTCACACAATATAAGAAGTTTGAATCATAGAACTGTTATGTTGGATGAGATCATTAGATCCAATACGTCCATGTGATTCAGTGTGGAAGAAACCATTCAGTCTTACTTCTTTTTCCTTATCATTTGCCATGTTTTCATCGAATATCCTTTGCCTCTCCGGAAGCCCTAATTCAGACTGTTTCGGAATAGATTCCATAAATTAACTTTGAAGTTGTCAGAACTAAGTTTTTAAGTTTTCACCGTTTATCTTATATGTTTAGTATCACCTACAGAATAAATACTAGACTTCCATCTTTTGTACTTACCAATGAGTTTAATGTCTCTGTCTAGCTGAGCTGTGAGGGTTTGATGAAATGAGTTTGGCAGCGTCCCTGCGTGTTTGAAATCTTTAGTGAGCTTTGATACAGGCTAATCCTAACAGCACTAAATGGGCATGTTCATTGAGTTCCTAGTGTGATCTGAGTGGGATATTAATAAAATAATACTATTTGGTGTTTGGACTGAATGGCACTTTGAAGGCAGAGGTGCTGGCCATTTACTGGGTGTTGGTTAACAGATGGAAAATGAAGAGTAGAAATAAATGAGCCCATTTTGAGTTGTGAGTTCTTACCCTTAACCTTCTGTCACTCTATAATTAGTGAATTGAATATATCCAAGTTTGTTAATAATACAAAGATAAGTAGCAATGTGGATTGTGAAGATGATGCAGAGAAGTTTTGGGGGAATTTAAAAAGTCTAATTAATGGGTAAGGAAGTGGCAGATAGAATACACAATGGAGAAGTAGTCACCTTCTTGTTTTGAGTGACGAGTTTTGAAAGACATTACTGTTCACGAGATTTGGGTGGTCTTGTATGTAAACCACTGAAAATTATAGATACATCAAGGAATTAGGAAAGTAAAAGGTATGTTGGATTTTATGAGAAGAGGAACAGGAAGGACGCTGGAGAAACTTGGAAGGTAAGGTAGTATTTGGGGAGGAAAATGGACAATTGATGTTTCAGGTCAGAGGTCAGATAAAGGTTCTCATGCAGAAATGTCAGTTGGCGATTTCCAGTCCAGATGAAGGGATGTGACCAGAAATATCAACTGTTCATTTCCACCGATAGATTCTGTCTGGCTTGCTGAGTGCCTCTATCATCTTGTTTGTTGCTCACATCCAGCAGTTGCTATCTCTTTTTGTCTCCTTTATTGGAAGAGGACTTGAATATGAGTAGACTTATTCAAATTATGTAGGGACTTGGTGAGGTTACACCTGGAATATTTGTGCACTAGTTTCATTTCCCTACCTGAGGAAGTATATATATGTGGTAGAGCAATGTATGTTCATGAGATTGATTGGAAGGTTGGGTTATCTGATGAGAAAGTAAATAAACTTGAAAGCTGAGAGATGATCTTGTCGAAACCTACAGCCACAAGATATCTGTAACAAGTAGTGTTCCATGGTATTGATACTAAGGCCCTTGTTGTTTGAACATGAGTAATAAACCTTGAGGACAACACAAAATTTGGGCCCTAGGTAGAGAAGAACACTGTTTAAGGGTGCATTGGGACATAGATCAGCTTCGCATACATGAGGAGTAAAATCCTTATGTCACCTTTATGTCTGAATGTGCAATGTACAATTTATAGTAATTTGTAATAAATAGTAAGTACAGTAAGATATACAATAGAACCGTCAATATCGCTTAGAAATACAATTGTGTCAGTGTGAATTAATCAGCCTGGCCTGGTGGAAGAAGCTGTCCCGGAGTCTGTTGGTCCTGGCTTTAATGCTGCAGTACCGTTTCCCAAATGGTGGCACCTGGAACAGTTTGTTGGTGGGTTGGCTTGGGTCCCCAATGATCCTTCCGGCCCTTTTTACACACCTGTCTTTGTAAATGTCCTGAATAGTGGGAAGTTCACATCTACAGATGCGCTGGGCTGTCCGCACCACTCTCTGCAGAGTCCTGCGATTGAGGGAAGTACAGTTCCCATACCAGGCAGTGATGCAGCCAGTCAGGATGCTCTCAATTGTGCCCCTGTAGAAAGTCCTTAGGATTTGGGGACTCATGCCAAACTTCTTCAACCGTCTGAGGTAAAAGAGGCACTCTTGTGCTTTTCTCACCACAGAGCCGGTACGTACAGACCAAGTGAGGTCCTCGGTGATGTGTATGCCAAGGAACTTAAAGCTGTTTCACCCTCGCAACCCTAGATCTATTGTTGTCAATAGGGATGAGTCTGCCTCCTTTCCTCCTGTAGTCCACAACCAGCTCCCTTGTTCTTGCGACATTGAGGCAGAGGTTGTTTCCTTGATAGCTGATTTGGCTGTGACCATCAGTGTAATTTGCTTTCAAGAACAACCTAAACACCGTCATCTTTGTTTTATTCAGAGTAAAGGTAATCCTGCATTCAGTCTCAGCTATTGGTGACCTTACTTGGAGTGATATTTTGGTAGTGAGTAAGTTTATTGTATAGTCATACTCCATAATATTAGTTGAAACCAGAGCACAAGAGACTCTTGCAGAATATGAACTGATTTAGTACAGTTGTGCTGAATAATGTGTGTCTCTAGAATCTAAACATGAGAAAATCTGCAGATGCTGGAAATTCAAGCAACACACACAAAATGCTGGTGGAACGCAGCAGGCCAGGCAGCATCTATAGGAAGAAGTACAGTCAATGAAATCCTGACGAAGGGTCTTGGCCTGAAAAGTCGACTGTACTTCTTCCTATAGATGCTGCCTGGCCTGCTGCGTTCCACCAGCATTTTGTGTGTGTCTCTAGAATCTTTTTTTTAATTTCAAAATATACTTTATTCAAAAATAAAACTGTGTACAATAAACCATTCAATGACTCTCAATCCTTTACAGATGTTTCCATTACAGGCTTTACATTTCCATACTTTTAGCCACCCACGTGGCGCTCTGTTGTTTCACCGATCCACACCACTGTTGAGGGGTATACTCCCCACCACCCGACCCCTCCCACTCCCGCGGGAGAAGAACCCTAAACTGTCGTCCTTCCCCACCGGGCCCTTGCGGTGGCTGCACCAAGTTTCAGTGCGTCCCTCAGCACGTACTCCTGCAGCCAAGAATGTGCTAGTCCGCAGCATTCTCCCACGGACATCTCCATGTGCTGGTAGATCATCAAGTTTCAGGCAGACCAAAGAGCGTCTTTTACCGAGTTGATGATCTGCCAGCAGCACCGGATGTTAGTCTCCGTGTGTGTCCCCGGGAACAGCCCGTAGATTAGAGAGTCCTCTGTTACGCAGCTGCTGGGGATGAAGCGTGACGCTAGCCTGTCCATCCTCCTCCACACCTTCTCTGCGAACCCACAGTGTGCAAAGAGGTGGGTCACAGACTCCCTCACTGCAGTCCTCCTGTGGGCAGTGGGGTGTGGAGACAACGTTCCGTGGTAAAAGGAGGGATCTGACAGGGAGGGCCCCTCTCACCGCCAGCCAGGCGAGGTCCTGGTGCCTGTTAGTGAGATCTGGCGATGGGGCATTTTGCCAGATGAACTGGACGGTCTGTTCAGGGAACCACGCCACTGTGTCCATCACGTCCTTCTCCTGCAATGCCTGCAGGACATTACGTGCCAACCACTGCCTGATGGCCCTGTGGTCAAAGGCGTTGTCCTGGAAGAACTCTTCTACGAAGGACAGGTATGACAGCAATGACCAGCTGACTGGGGTGTTGCGCGGGAGTGGGGCCAGACCCATCCTTCGTAGCCAGGGCGACAGGTAGAACCTGGGCACATAGTGGTACTTGGTGCCCACATATCTGGGTTCTACACACAACCTGATGCAGCCACAGACGAAGCTGGCCATCAGGGTGAGGGCGACATTGGGGACGTTCTTGTCCCCATTGTCCAGGGACTTGTGCATGACGGTCCGTCTGACCCGCTCCATCTTGGATCCCCAGACGAATCTGAAGACAGCTTGGGTGATTTCCAAGCTGTAGGAGCGGGGGACGGGCCAGACCTGCGCCAAGTACAGCAGCCCTGCAAGCACTTCACACCTGATGACCAGGTTCTTGCCCGTTGTCGATAGGGAGCACGCACCCCACAGTCCCAGTTTCTGTTTCACCTTGGCAGTCCGCTCCTGCCAGTTCTTGTTGCATGCCTCAGCCCCTCTGAACCAGATCCCCAACACCTTCACGTGATCAGACCTGATGGTGAAGGGGACACTGGATCGGTCGGGCCAGCTGCTGAAGAGCATGGCTTCGCTCTTCGTGTGGTTGACCCTGGCCCCCGACGCTAGCTCAAACTGTTCACAGATGCTAATCAGCCTGCGAACTGACCTTGGATCAGAGCAGAAGATGGTGACATCGTCCATGTACAGGGAGGTTTTCACTTGGGTCCCTCCACTGCCTGGCAGCGTCACCCCTTTTATGCCCTCATTCCTCCTGATGGCTTTGGCAAAGGGTTCAATGCAGCACACAAACAAGACGGGAGAGGAGACAGCCCTGCCTGACTCCAGACCTGATGGGGAAGCTGTCTGTTTCCCACTCGTTGACCTGGACTGCACTGCAGATATCTGTGTAGAGCAGTCTGATCCAATTCCGGTTTCCCTCCACAAATCCCATTTTGGAGAGCACGTCTGCCATGTACGTGTGCGATATCCTGTGGAAGGCTTTCTCCTGGTCCAAGCTGAGCAGGCAGGTGTTCACCCCTTGTCCTGAACGTAGGCGATGGTGCCCCTCAGCAGCGCGAGGCTGTCTGAGATCTTCCTGACCGGTACAGCACAGGTTTGGTCCGGGTGGATCACCTGTCCCGGAGCAGACTCGACCCTGTTGGTGATAGCCTTGGACAGGATCTGGGCCTCCAATTCCTAAAGTCCTCCCTTTCCCCTTCCGCTTGTAGATGGGGGTGATGATGCCCTTCCTCATGGACTCTGACATGCTGCCGGCCAGAAGCATAGCGTTGTACACTTCCAGCAGGTCAGGGCCCATCCAGTTTCATAGAGCCGAATACAACTCAGCCGGTAAGTTATCACTTCTGGGAGTCTTACTCGACTCAAAGGAATGGATGGAGCCTGTCAGCTCGTCCATGGTCAGTGGCTGATCCAGACTCTCCTGCTTGCCGTCGTCTAAGACCTGCGTGATAGACGACAGGAAGTTGCAGGAGGCTGTGGATTCTGTAGCCTTTTCGTCGTACAGACCAGCATAGAAGGACCTGCAGATCCTCATGTCATTCTGTGTAATGGAATTGTCATTTGGTATTCAGCATCTGTTGTATCTTTATAGACTGCCCATGTCTTCTTCATTTCCTTTTTGGCAAATGTGACTGCTCCCGCTTTACATCTTTCCATCATATTTCATCTGCTGTTCTTCTGGCTGTTCTTGTATCTTGTCTGTAACTGCTGTCATTTTGCTTCTGATTCTAGTGCCACTCCTAGTTTTTGGTAAATGCAAATTTGTCCAATTTGCATTGGGATTTGGTATACATATCCATGTGAGTAAATTAATAACCATAGTAATCCTATCACTGATTCTGGAAGTATCTAACTCGACCAGACACCTCTTTAAAAAAATTACCCATAATTTCCTTCTTTCCTTCTTTTTTACCATGAAAGTTTGATTTTAAACTTTGTATCTGTAGTTGATTTTAAACTTGTGAGGAGCATTGATGTTCAGCACTGCCTAAGTCCATTTTCAGTGCTGTTTTACCATTTAGTGTTTTGTGAAATAATCTTCAAACGGATATTTCATGTATTCCATTATTTGCTGTACGATGTTCTTTTATGTGCTCACCCCTGTAGTCTTGTCTCATACTTTGAGAATTTTGTAATCTCGATCATATTCTCTGCGGTTTTAATGCCAAACCTTCCTTTTTTACTCCTTCTTTTACTCCTTTCCCCTCCTTTGAGATGCTCTAGTTATACCTCTGATTAAACATTTCATCAGTAACTTGCAATCTTTTTCTAACTCCTCTGTTAAACAAAACACCTTGTACATTATTGTACCTGTTAAGGGCTTGGGATGATGCACCCAGTGCACCAAACGTAAGAACTTGAAGTTGTTTACTATGTAAGGAATGCGACTTATTCTTGAGATACTACACTTTTGCATTTCCAGCCTCTTGGGCATCTCTGCTGTCTACTCTGTGATTGGCAGGATTTAAGGTTGTTTAAATCCTTGACTCTGTAATTCTTTCCCTAAAATTCTTCCACCTCTCTTTTAGGTCACATTGTAAAATCCAGCTCTCACTTTTTCTGTTAGCTCTTTTTTTAACAAAGTTATAAAAGTTTATTTACAACACAGATACACAGGGTACAAACATTCAGTATGCACAGGACAGTGAGTACACTCAAATTTGGTTACTACCGTCTACTGGACAATTAATACCCCGGGGGCCCACTGCTCCTGGAAGTCCCCCAGTGTGCCCATTGCAACTCATTCCACATTTGCACCACACTCTGTGATGAAGCACTTACCTCTCGGGTCCCCTTTAAATCTTTCCCCTCTCATCTTAAACCTATCTTAAACCAAGAAAAAGTTTGTGAACCTTTTGCAGTTACCTGGTTTTCTGTGTTAATTACTCATAAAATGTAACCTGATAATAGACAAGCACAATCCGCCTAAGGTAATAACATACAAACAATTGTATTTTTCATGTCTTTATTGAACACATTGTTTAATCATTCAGAGTCCAGGCTGGAAAAAATATGTGAACCCTTGTATTTAATAACTGGTAGAGCCTCCTTTAGCAGCAATAACCTCCATCAAATGTTTGCTGTAGCTGCTGATCAGACTTGCACAATGGTGAAGAGGAATTTTAGACCATTCCTCCATATAAACCTGTTTCAGTTCATCAGTATTTCTGGGATACCTTGCATGAACAGCCCTCTTCAGGTCATGCCACAGTATCTCAGTTGGGTTAAGGTCTGGACTCTACCTTTCCAAGACACAGATTTTCTTCTTTTTAAATCATTCCGTTGTTGATTTACTCTTGTGTGTTGAATCATTGTCTTGTTGTATCATCCAACTTCTATTAAGCTTCAGGTGATTGACCGTGACCCTGACATTCTCCTGTAAAAAGTCTTGATACAATTTTGAATTCATTGTTCCCTCAACGATTGCAAGCTGTCCAAGCCCTGAAGTAGCAAAGCAGCCCCAAACCATGCTTCACAGTTGGGGTGAGGTTTGATGTTTGTGTGCAGTGTCCTTTTTCCTCCAAGTATAGCAGTGTGCATTTCTGCCAAAAAAATTCAACTTTTGTCTCGTCTGTCCACAGAGCATTGTCTTAAAAGTGTTGTGGACCATTCAGATGGTCTTTTGCAAACTTGAGATATGCAGCAATGTCTTTTTTTGGAGAGCAGTGGTTTTTCTATAGTGAAAACATGAACAGAGACTTCAGCAAGTTCTAGAGATTTCTGCAGGTCTTTTTCACCTCTTCAGCATTGCATGTTGTGCTCTTGGTTGATCTTTACAGGATACCCACTCCTAGGGAGAGTAACAACAGTACTCTGAATTTCCTCCATTTATAGACAGTTTCTCTTACTATGGACTGATGAACCCCCAGGTCTTTAGAAATGCTTTCGTAACCTTTTTTCAGTTTCATGCATCTCTACAGTTCTTCTGAGCTCCTCTGAAAGTTGTTTTAATCGACGCACGGTGCACATACAGCACCTTGAAAAAGTATTCAGCCCCCACAACTATTTTCACTTTTTACTGTCTCAATTTATAAATTTAAAACATATTAAAGTAGGATTTTTTTTAGCTAATCTACAAAACATTGTGCATCATATCAAATCAAAAGAAAAATTCCAAAATCTGTCAACGATTCCCTAATCTGATACTGAACGTCAGCAGGTAATGTCGTCCCTATTGTAAAGTACGGTGGAGGTAGCATCATGCTTTGGGGATGCTTTTCTGCAGCAGGGACTAGAAATCTGGTCAGAATTCATGGGGGAGGGGGAATGAATGCTGCTAACTACGGAGAAATCCTGGATTAAAAATCTGCTTGCCTCTGCCAGGAAGCTGAAACTGGGGAGGAAGTTTGTCTTGCAGCAGGAAAATGACCCAAAGCACCCTGCCAGAGCAACCCTGGAGTGGTTTCAAATGAAGAAAATTGATGGCCTTGAGTGGCTCGGTCAGAGTCCTGACCTTAACCCGATCAGGTATCTCTGGCAAGATCTCAAGGTCGCTGTCCACCACTGCTCTCCAGCTAACCTGGCACAGCTTGAACAATTTTGCGAAGAGGAATGGGCAAATCTTGCTTCATCATGTTATGCAATGCTAATAGAGACTTACCCAAAAAGACTACTGGGCGTAATAGCTGTGAGGGGTGGTTCAACTAAGTAATGAACAAAGGGAGAAGAACACTTTTCAACTGCTGAAATTTCAATTTATGAGTTTTTAGTTTTTCATGCTTTAATATTTTCCCTGTTTTTTGAGGGGACTCTTCTCTTGAAAAAAGGAGTATGTGATTAAGTTGATCAGAATCCCTGGTTGTAATGCTCATTTATTTGTACAAAGACTTGGCGGCTGAATACTTTTACAAGGCTCTTTGTGATCTTGAAAAATCTTTCTTGACAGATCTGTCAGTAACCTGACTTTGTCTTTTTTTATATAGGGTAGAGCGCCTCTACAACCCAAACCTCCAATCTCATCTCATTGATTGGAATGCCTGACTCCAAATTGTTTTTGTAGAAGGCATTAGCCAAAGGTTCACATACAGGTTTCCCCTGCCATCCGAAGGTAGAGCATTCCTGTGAAACAGTTCGTAAGCTGGAAGGTCGTAAAGCGAGGAAGCAATTACCATTTATTTATATGGGAAAACTTTGTGAGCGTTCGCAGACCCAAAAATAAACTACCGAATCATGCCAAATAACACATAAAACCTAAAATAACAGTAACATATAGTAAAAGCAGGAATGATATGATAAATACACAGCCTATATAAAGTAGAAATACTTCTCTACAATCATTTCCACACTGTTCTTGGTAGCGAAAATCTCGCGGAAGCGCTCTGGGCAGAAACACTCTCTCCAGTAACCTTTAAACTATGAAGCTGCCAAATCATACCAAATAACACATAAAAATACATAGCCGATATAAAGTAGAAATGTATGTACAGTGCAGTATCACTTAGGGGAATCGGGAAGACAGCGTCGAGCACACTGATGATGGTGTCTTTGGCTGAGTCGTCGGAGGCTGGGATGGTGCAGTGGCCCCCACCCTCCGGGCAGCGACGCGATACCGATCCGCGAAGCATGCAGGGGTCCAGTGGCAGCCGGAACGCACCCAGTACATCTTTAAGAAAAAAGCCGAAATAAACAAGCTAATTAATTAGGTGCCGCCGGGCTCGTAAATGTTGGCCCAGATCAGAGACGACGCAATCGGCAATCGCCTCTGATCTGGGCCGACATTTACATGCCGGGCGGCACCTAATTAATTAGCTTGTTTATTTCCACTTTTTTCTTAAAGATGTGCTGGGTGTGTCCCGGCTACCGCTGCATTCTCCGCGGCCCGGGGGTTGGGGTGGTGGGACACTGGAGTGTCATCTCATTGTCGATCAGGGCAGGCAGGTCATCTTCTTCTATGTCTGCCTGCCTCGATGTCGAAGGTCGAGGTTCGTCGTCTGCTGAAGGCTTGCTTGACTGCTAGCCTCGCGTATTTTTCTATCATACAGTTCTTTGTAAGCACTCAAACCATCTTGCAAATATGCCCTAAACCAACATACCCTTTCAAAATTAAAGTCATACTTTATCACTGCAGCGAAAATCTCACGCAGTTGCTTCACGTTCAGTTAAGAATTTGTTTTAAAATTTGTTCGCTACTGCATTCGGTTTCGATTGTCATCCTTTCCTCTTCCAATTGCATCAGCTCTTCATCTATCAGTTCTTGGTAATGAGATGCCAAAACCTCTTCAACATCATCTTCATCAACTTCCACAAGCCAAACTCACTTCGTCCTTACTTCATTCACCACAATCGAAACGCTTAATTATGTCTAGTTTTACGCAAAGTGTAACACCCTTACGAGCTCTTTCAGGCTTTTCCGAAACCTCAGAACTCATCTTGCAAACAGCTGCTCACAGGCACGTGTTTAAGCAATGCTGGCGAGAATGCCGTTCCGAATCCGGGGGAGAGCGGCTGCTCGGGGCGCGTGCTGCTTTTTCCACGCGCTGCCTTTTTTCGTAACAGTGAAAACACCTTCTGTTAGTGAAAACAGGGAACTAATGTAGGTCTTTCGTAACAGTGAGGTTTCGTAAAGGGAACATTCGAAAAGCGGGGGACACCTGTACTTTCGTTCAATTGTGATTGTTTAAATGGTGTACTCAGTATTGATGTGAAGAATTATGACTGTTGTTAGTTTAGGCAGATTGTGTTTGTCTATTATTGTGACTTAGATGAAGACCACATTTTATGAGTAATTAATATAGAAAACTAAGTAATTGCAAAGGGTTCACAAATTTCTTTCAACTGTATGCCTTCTAGTTTTGACTTTCTTACCCTGGGAAAAAGATTGTGACCATCCACCTTGACAATGCTCCTCTGTAAGATCAACCTTCAGCCTCCTTTGCCGCAGGGAAAACTGTTCCAACCTGTCAAGTCTCATAAATCAAACCCTTCAGTCCGGGCAACATCCTTCTGTTTTTGCTGGGGCATTTATTTTTATTGTACAAATGTTCTGCAAAGTTGCATGAACCCACCCACGCATTCCTAACCAAATTAGTCCCTTCCTGATATGTGAACTGAGTAGGAGATTTCTGAAGTGAAATAGATGTTTTTTTTTCTTTGCTTGACTTGTAAGGCAGGGCAGGGCTTACCAGATGAAAGAGAATGGGTGTCCCTTGGAGTTTTAGTTCAGTTGTAGACAGATTTATTGCCTTTATCCTATATAGTTTCAGTTGAGTGAGAATTGTGGGAGACTCAACCCATCTTGCCCCTTATACCCAAAGACCCAAGGATGGCTTACTGCCGTGCTCTCTGCCCAATGTAAAGAGATGTAAATGTGTCAGAATTGTCTCTCTGTGATAAATGAGTTCTATTTTCCCAGAATCTTGTGGAGCTGTGTGTTCATTAACTTCTCTTGGTAACAGTTGGTGCTCCACAGGTTGTCTTCCTGGCTTCCTTAAATATGCCAGGCTATAAACACAGGAGTTGGCCATTCTAGGAATGTTATCATCAAACTATCCTGATCCTGTAATGCTGATCCTTGGGGTTTTATATATATAGGATTATTGGTTTAGTATTCATTAATGCAATGAGTAGAACCAGGGAAAAAATAAATGATTTATCAACAATTTTCCCATCTTTACAAATTTATTCTTGTTATTATCTGACAAATTTATAGTAGTGTAAAGAACAATGGTACCTGGGATATTGATTGGAATGAGCAAGTTGCTAACATCATGCTGAATACATTGAAGTATTGGACAGTTTCATCTAACTACTGCATAATAGAATATATGCCGCACGTGAGCTTCCTTCTACCCTTCCTCAACCAACCTGATTGCTGTTACTTTTTAATCCTTACTTCCTTGTATGTTATTTTATATTTAGCTTTCAAATTATTTGTCTTAATTATTCTTCATGTGTGACTTCCACATACTGAATGTTCCAAATTTCCCATTGGATTTATCGGTGACTCTTAAATACCAAAGTGGCAAAGACTGCAGATGCTAGAAGTCTGAAATTAAAAAGAGAAAATGCTAGAATTACTCAGGGAACTTGAGTGGGGAGAGAAACAGAAACCTAATTTCAGGGTGATATTCTATTGACCTCCTAAGTATTACCAGCATTCTTTGTTATGATTTTAAATTTATGATCCCTGGATTTTGTCTCCTAACAAGCAGGAAGATTTTTTTTTCACATTTATCCTTTTTCAGAATCTTTGGGGCTTTCATTTTTTTTTGTGTAGAGCCTATTCTTTTCTGGTATAATTTGTGTAATTCCTTGATTTTAGCCAATATGTTTCTAAATCTTTTATTACACAGAGACCAAAATATTCTTCAGTATTCTGTGTGGGCTTGCAAGATTCCATACACATTTAACAGATGCCTTTTTTTCTCATTTCTCCACTAATGACCTCTGGTACTTTGATGTTATCTGTAAAGAATTTGTTGACCTGGCTCTGCTTTTAGTGATCTTGTCTTTTAAGATAAACCAGTTTACACTTAAACAATTAAATTAATTTGGTAGTTAGATGCGCAGCCAACAAGATTAATTAATCATATATTTTATTTAATTGTCCTCATTATTAACTATTGTAGCTGCTACTCTCACCTGGCCAGTGATTGTTTATATTTTGAAACTTATACCTCAATTCCCAAGTCTAACGAGAGGTTGCAGTGGGACAGTGATAGGATGCAGAACTGAGCTGAGAAGTGGCAGATGGACTTCAACACAGACAATTGTGAAGTGCTTCATTTTGGTAGATCAAATTTGAAGACAGAATATAATATAAATGGTAAGATTCTTGGCAGTGTGGAGGATCTGAGAGATCTTGGTGTCCGTGTCCACAGGACACTCAAAGCTGCGGCGCAGGTTGACAGTGTTGTTAAGAAAGCATACGGTGCGTTGGCCTTCATCAACCATGGGATTACATTCAAGAGCCGTGAGGTAATGTTATGGCTATATAAGACCTTGGTCAGACCCCACTTGGAGTACTGTGTTCAGTTCTAGTCACCTCACTACAGGAAGGATGTGGATACTATAGAGAGAATGCAGAGGAAATTTACAAGGATGTTGCCTGGGTTGGAGCGCGTGCCCTATGAGAATAGGCTGAATGAACTTAGCCTTTTCTCCTTGGAGCGACGGAGGATGAGTGGTGACCTGATAGACATTATTAGGTGAAGAGAGGCATTGATCATGTGGATAGTCAGAGGCTTTTTCCCAGGGCTGAAATGGCTAACAGGAGGGGGCATAGTTTTAAGGCGCTTGGAAGTGGGTATCGAGGGAATGTCAGGGGTAAGTTTTTCACACAGAGAGTGGTGGGTGCGTGAATGCACTGCCAGCGGCAGCAATGGAAGTGGATACAGTAGGATCTTTTAAGAGCCTCTTAGACAGGTAGGTGGAGTTTAGAAAACTAGAAGGCTATGCACTAGGGAAATTCGAAGCAGTCTCTACAGTAGGTTATATGGTCGGCACAACATTGTGGGCCAAAGGGCCTGTAATGTGCTGTAAATTTCTATGTTCGAACTCATTGATGGAAATGATGTACAGCAGTGGACCCAGCACCAATCTTTTTGGATATTTTCTCCCCAATTTTGGATACTGAAGTGTTCGTTTTGCTGGGAGCCTCTTGATTGCATGGCAATTGTTGTCATAGGTTTATTGTGAAATATGATATTGAAGTAATTGTGAAAACCCAAATTTATTACATACAACTGATCATCTTTGACTATTCTTTCTACTTCAAAGAGTTTGTTGGGGTCGGCCTTAAAGAGCGACCTTTCTGTCTGAAATTTGCTTGAGTATTCATTATATTTTTGATTTCTAGATTAGAGGTTAAGGTATACCACAGTAACAAAACTGAGACTGCATTTCAGTTTTTGTCAGAACTTAACCTGGAGATATCCCATCTCCCCGTGAGAAGGCTGGCACTCCAAGCTTCACTGTGGACACTCGGCTCTCATGTGAAAGGTGCTGTGTCAGTCTGGAGTTTGACCGATGATCCAGTTAAATTCCTTGCTGACCAAATTCTTTGTTTATCCCAAAACAAGATAGTGTGTGCAAAATGGCAGCTGCCATTGCTTACATAATAGAGACTACAATTCAAAAAATAATTTAGTGGCCATAAGGAATACACACATTACTGCTGGTGGTAAGGACACCCTCACAATACTTCTCTGTGAAGAAGGGCAAAAGTCCAGCATTTCTCGATCTGTTGCTGATCTTATTGAAACTGAAGGTAGTGGAGTATTATCCCAACCAAAAGCAATTTTCCTGCCTGAAATGTTGACAATTCCTCCCCACCCCCTCCCTCTACCAATGTTGCTTAACCTAGCAGATAGCTTGTTGCTCCACTATCCCAACCAGCTGCTGGCTAAGTGAACAGGTGACTGTTAAAGGTGAAAATGCAGAAACAAGATTATTTTCGATTAATTTATCTTTACACATGTCTTGTTTTCTCATCTCCTGTACTTGACAGATTTAGTGCAAATATTGTGAGGTTTCTCTTAACTTCTTTGAAAACGAGCTGCAAATGCTGGTCAGTTTGCACCTGAAGAGAAAGAAAGGCTAATGGCTTGGGTGTTGGTTTTGGTAAGAAGTGGTGGAGTCGTGCATAGAGTTTCACAGCATCGAAGCAGGCTTTTTGGCCTAACTCATCCACATTCTCATTTGCCTGCATTTGCTTATATCCCTCTAAACCTATCCATGTACCTGTGTCGAGATATCTTTTAAATGTTGTTGTTGTATCCATCTCAATCACTTCATTTGTCTACTCCTTCCATATGCCCACTAACTACCCTGTGTGGAAAAATGGCTTGTCAGTTCATTTTTAAATCTTTTCCCTCTCATGTTAAATGCATGCTTTTTAACTTTAGACTCCCCAACTTTGGGGAAAAATACTGTGACAATCCACCCTTATGGTTTTATCAACTTCTATAAGGTCACCCCTCAACCTTCTTTCCTCCAGGGAAAACATTCCCAGCCTATCCTTATAACTCGTGCATACCAATTCTGGAAGCATTCTTGTGAATCTTTTCTGCACTCAAGCTTAATCACATCCTTCCTATAGTACGTGAAGCAAACTGCACACATTACGTCAAGTGCAGTCTCACCAATGTCTCGTACAATTGTAATAACATCCCAAAACTTGTACTCGATGCTTATTTAATATAGTCAAGGATGTCTTATGCCATCACCACCTTGTGTACCTGTGATGCCGTGTCTGGGAGCTATCTTTAGTACTGCTAAGTCTGTCTCTGTTCTTCAACCATCACTAAGGCCCAGTCATTCAATGTGTATGCTCTGATTTAACTTCCCAAAATGTTTCCCTTAACACTTGCTTGAGTTAACTTCCATTGGTTGATCTGTTTCTCAGTTGACCTAGATCCCTTTGTAGCCTCAATTGATGTTCTTCACTGTCCACCACACCACCAGTTTTGGTATCATCTGTAAACTTGCTCATCGTGTCATCTTTTTTCTCAACCAACCTGACAAAGAACAGTGGCTTCATTACCAATCCCCATGGCACACCACTGGTCACAGGCCTCCAGTCTGAAACATATCCTTGCTCTATCTCCTTCTGTCTCCTTCCACTAAGCCAGTTTTGAATCCATTTGGCTAATGTTCTGTACCCACCTGCCATGTGGGACCCTGTCATTCACTTTGCTAAAGTGCACGTTGGCAACATCTACCACCCTGTCCTCATTAGTTCTCCTGGTCAGCTCTTCAAAAAACTCAAATCAAATTTTGAAGTGATTTCCTGCACACAGAGCACTATTGTTATTCAGTCCCTTTCTTTGCAAATGTAGATAGTTGTACTCATTGAAGACCATTTATTGTGTTAAGACAAGTCAGCACTTCACAAAACAACACGGAGGGTGTGGAAAACAACAGAGAAAGGGCAGAAGTTCAAATATTGTGTCTTTCAACAAAGAAGCAACAAATGACTTGAAATTGCCTCTGGGTGGATTTTAAATGTTAGAGTAAAGGTTAAAGTATTCTCTGTGGAATTAGTTGAGCAAAGAATCAAATGAGAAAGGTGAAGCCAAGACAATAATAAAGGAAGGTTTCAGAATTCCTGTGAGGTATATTCCTCCAGGATTATTAGGCAGACTCTTAACCTGTTCAGTTTGCTGTGGTGTTGTAAATGGTTTATATCCTTTTTAGGCTATAAATACAAATCCTGTCCCAAAGTCATGTATTTATGACAATGTTTTCTTGGCTGATTCTCTCACCTGGCATTACTAACTTGTTTTATTTGTTTGAGAATGCATTTCACTAAATTCTGTGGCATTGGCACCCTTCATGATAAACTTGCACTGAGTTAACTTGGATTTAGACTGACAAAACTTCTATGTTCAGACTGTCTGCCAGCTTCTGAGGTAATTATTGCTTTGACAACATGTTTGTGTCCATCAGTGTTCCTTTTTATCTGCAACCTCCTTTCACCTGTCATTGCTTGGTATTCACCAGCAGCTGGTAAATTATGCCTTTTCTGTCTCTTGGTGTCTGGTAGATTGCAAACATGTGATTTTTCAGTGTTACTGGTGCTTGTTGGCTCACACAGTTTTTTTTAACCTTTTCTAGGCAATGATGTACTCACACCGAAGGAGAAGTTGTGAGGACACTACAGTAAGAACCTAACACACCGGCACTAGACCAGGCAACTGAGAAGAGAAAGGAATCTTTTCACAAGGAAGGTGAATCTAAGATGTCCTTAAGCAGCAGCAGTACAGCGGGGAAAGGTGTGGATTCGAATGCTGTTGATGCCTACGACAGTGGGGATGAGTGGGATATCGGAGTTGGGAATTTAATCATTGACTTGGACGCAGACTTGGAAAAAGACCAGCAGAAAATGGAGATGTCTGGATCAAAAGATGGGAGCATCCCAGTGCCAAGTGCTGTGGCAGCTCTCCCAGAGAATATCAAGTTTGTCACTCCAGTTCAAGCACCTCAGACCAAGGAGAGCAAATCTAAGGCAAAAAGGAGCAAAAATGCAAAGGAAGGGAGTAAATCTGTGTCTGCTGCTTCTCTTTACACTGTGGGAGAATCAGGAAATGGGAAGAAAGAAATGCAGGCGAGATCTGCTGATATAGCAAATCCCAGTGGACTGGGGTCATCCAACAGCACGTCCAAAGGATCAGAAAAGGGCTCAAAGACTGTTCGGAATGGAGCTGGATCGAAAAAGGAGAAAGAGGGTGGATCCAGCAAAAGTAAAAAAGATAAAGGCGAGAGCAGCGGAGGTGTGCATCCGCCTCCTGGGAGCGATCCCAGTGGTGCACAGCAACTCGGGTTGGGGTCAGGGACAAAGGGCAGCTCATTTGAATGTGCTCAGAGCACAAGCTGCCCAGATGGGGCTACCGTTCAAGTGCTGGATTTGGGAAACACACCACTAGATAGCAACAGTATTTCCAACCTTCTGGGAATTAAAACAGAAACAGAAGAGGTTGAGAGTGAGTGTCGACCGCTGAAGAAGATCAAAACGGAGAAGGTAAGGACAGTGGCAGTTTTGTGTTCCCTTGTAAATCCAGATCCAGTAATTAGATTAGTGTTTTTTAATCAGACCTTGCGAGAAGAAATTTCTTGTGTCTCATGAAGTGACAAGTCGATTGATTCATTGTGTAAAGCAAACAATCAATGCCCTGAACAATCAGGCACTCTTCAGCAGAATGGCTAGAAAGAATTATCCTTTTTATATTGTCCTTTTATAAGTCCTTTTTATGTTGGTTGTATTTTGTTGAGTTAATTTGCACATGTTTTTGTTTGACTCTTTGTGCTCATGACATCATTAAGGGAACAGGCTGAGAGATAATCATTGGGGTTGTTGGTGCATGGGAGCTGAATTATTGTCAGTTGAGAGAACTCATTAACAGGGTGGTGAGTATTTAGCTTGCTTTCATTGTATGTCAGAATGCCATTTACCTGCCTGGGTGACATCTATATTAGATTATGCTCAAGGAGAAATAATTGCAAATATTTGTGTGTGCTGATAAATCTTTTAAGAAGAAGTGGTTTTGATGCTGAATGTGTAAATGTTTAAAACGTCAGCTAGTCCAGAGAGGTTGGGTCCCACTGTTCTCGACATGATTGACTTTAAGCCCACTAGATCTCTCCAAATGAGGATAGTATACATTGTCTGTATTAAAGCCATTGGGAGCAAGGCAGCTGGAGCTTATACACACAATCCCACACTGAAGGGCTATTACACTGGGTCTTTTGCAATTGCCAATGTGATTTCTCAAAGTGGATAGTTAGCTTTGATTTATGAAGTTAGGTGGTTGTTCAGTTTTGTGCTCCAGAAGGCTGTCGTCATATGCTTATAAATGTTCCCAAACAGTGACAGATAAGTAGACACAGGAGCTGACCATCCTGAGCTGTGGTTCTAAAAAGCTGGTGTTGAAAGGAAAGGGATTGAAAGCAAACTGACTTTGTTTTCTGTGATGTGCACGTCGTGGTGTCAGTATACAGCACTGCATGTAACGCTCAAGCCCTGTGTTCCTTTTCTAAACCAAAAACAAAAATCTGCTGAAAAGATGAAAGCAAACAGAAAATACCATGAAGGCTTAGCAGGTCAGACAATGTCTGTTGAGAAAAGCAAGAGTTAACATTTTAGGTCAAAGGTCTTTGAATTAAATTTTACTTTTGGTAATTACCTGCAGCATTTCCACTTGGGAAGTGGTATCACAGGACTAGAATCAGGTCAAGAATTTTTGGGGTAAAAACAGAAAAATGGAGTCAATAATTCAAGGTGGTATCCTTACACCACTTTATCCAATCTCCCCTCTACTTCCTGAGTAGCTCCTAAGGGAATTTCCTTAGCCACCTTGAGCTTAGTGGAAATGATCTTGCCTCTGGGTCAAGTCTTACGCCGGGATTTTACCTGCACAAGACTTCTGCTGCCACTTCAGAGCTGACCTGGAGGAATGCTGTAGTGGCAAAATGAGACTACTTCTGGCTGAGTCCATTCTGGTGTGAAAGATCCAGTAGTGGTTCTTCCAGTGTCCTGGATATCATTTATTTTATAACCAGTATTACTTAAAGCTATTCAGTTAATCATTTCTTCAGTGGGAGTTTCTGAGATCCAGCTATGTGCATGGGTTTGTGTTTCCATTCATTACAATGAATATTGCATTTTGAAGTGCTTCAATGCTTGAGCAGCCTAAGGCTCTGGAGATGTTAATTCTTTTACATTACAACAAATTTGACAGCTTTCCCTCTCTAACAGTACCTCTAAATTTCATATTATTATGATGTTATATTTGCCTTCTGCAGCGTTTATTGTTCCAGATTCACTGAGTGCCTATAAACAAAAACAAAGCCTCTGTCGTCGCATATATATTTGACTTGGGACCCTGGATACAAACCCCAGGAGCCTGTAGTAATCTAGCCTCTTCCTATCGGGCAACAGTTTTATAGTTGGGCTGTTTCACACTCCCCAGAGTGGATGAAATGAATTGGGTATCTGATTGGATTTTGCATTACCTTTGACTATACAGAAGACAAAATATCTTTATTGAACAATGGAGATTTAGAAGCTCCAATCTCTTAATCCTCGACACTGCAGTTCTATTTGCTGCTGTATATATTTACTGACAATAGTGCATATTTTCAAAGTAGTATTTGTCCATATAGCACAGTGAGGAGTACATGAATAATGTAGACATTTCCAAATTGGAGGCATAATGAGGAGAAACCAAATAATGCAGAGCCTGTAATGAGCGCAATATAGTGAAACATGCTTGGATAAAGCCAACTCCTTAATGTGAGGAGCGTTGTGGTGAATAATAATGTCCACGCTAGTGCCTAGACATCCATATCTAAAGAACGTCATGCGGAGTATTAGTTGGATAAAGGAGAAGAAAAGCAAAACGCTGAATTTGAATTGGTGGAATTAAGCCCACATTTGCAAGTTCTAAAGTGACATGTGGATGGATTTGGAGAGTTGCTGTTGACATGAAAAATATGGTGTCTGAGTCATGACATATTTCACTGACAGCCTCCTATGGAAAGTCAATGAGACAAGGGGAGACTTTTTCATTCTGCTTGGTTTCCAACATTTAGACAAAGCACTTATTTAAAGAGACACAAACATGTCTACAAATGATAATTAAATAGTCCTGCTGTTGGAGTGAAAATAAATCAGCCAGTTCTCATTACTACTCACTTGACTACCCTTGTTGGATTTGAGTATTTGAAAACTGGAAGACTAGTCAGAATGAAGCTGGCTTGTTGCTGCACAATGGTGAATGCATTAAAACAAACACTCAAAGCAAGAGTTTTGCTGTTGGCAAACAATGCTAAACAAAATGATGCAGAATCAAGTCTTTTGGATCTAGCATGTTTATTACTGCCAAAAATGTTTTCATTTTCGGATAGCCAATTTTTTTGCGTATCATTCGGCTCCCCGTCTATTCAGCGTTGGTGCCAGTAAGGAATGGAGAGATTAGTCTGAAGTCAAACTAGATTCCGAAACCAGCATTGAACTGTAAACTATTTTAAAGGGCAAAGCTCTTCAGTGATTTGTAAACTTGTATTCTTCACTGAAAATGTTAGAGCAGGAATATTTGAAAAGGGTGTACAATTGCTGTGGCTGACAAGGGCAGCATTTATTACCCATTGTTAATTATCAGCATGGATGTGATGGGCTGAAAGGCTGGTTTCAGTGCTGAACAGTTCTCTGAATTTGACATACAAAAGTCACCACCTTGGAATGCTGTAATTCTTCTTGTAAAGATTAAAAATAGATAAGCAGCTTAGACCTGCTGTTGGAGTGGTATATTTGCTTGGGTCTGCTTTTGGGAGTGGTGTCATGTGCATGTCTCATTCTACTGTAGGGTGGTGTGTTGGCTGTTAGGGCCTGCTCTGGAAACAGTCTTGTGTCTGCATTAGCCTTGGGTTGCAGATGCTGTTTCTAATTCAATGTCAGAATTTTGAAACATGGCTATCCTGGTTAATTGAAATGGTTGTGAATTTATGGGAAGTCAGTGAACCCAATGTGTACAATATGCAAATTGGTTTCTATGGGAACATTTTATAAGTATTGTTTGGGGGGGGGAAGGGCTGCTGAATGTTTCTTGCCTTCTCCATGACACTTTGCTCTCCTCATCACAAAACAACCAACCTTCCATTTTTGCCAGTCGTAAGAGAACTACAACTTTTTTAGTGTTCAGTTCAAATAAAGGGCAGCATACTGGTATCGTCGATGATGGCTACGTTTTATTGTGCCTGTGCTATACCTGTCAGGATATTGAACAGCTGTAGCACTGAGATTTTCAGACAGTTATTGTGCTCTAATATGCAAGCTACATTCCTGTCCCTCCTGGTCCGTATTTAACCGTTTGAAATCTGACAGTGAGGAATGGCTTCAGATTTCGCCCCTACATTGGTGACTATTTTAAGATTTGTTATGCGTTGGTCTAGTTCATGGCTTTCTGCGTTTCGAGTCTCCTGGTTTCAATCTGCTTGAGGTATTTGATTTCCAGATGGCAGAGCAGGGTGTGAACTTGTGCAAGTGTATTGCATTACCCTGTCCTTCAATATACAATGCAGAAACTTCGCCTTCTCCTCAACAAGAGCTTAGTAAAACTCCTATTTGTTTTGCCTTGAGCACTGCAAACCTATTTAGTTGGCTCCAATTTTAAGAATTAATAATTTTTATGTAAATGGGGTTAAGATAACAATAATTGAGAAAAGTGGTCTTCTGTTTTTGTTTCTTAGCTGGCCTCTGAGAAGAAAAGGAGGTTTAAGCTAATCAAATTTTCGCGTGCTAAAAGTACTTTTAAGCTTCCCATGGGAAATGCTGGATAGTGGTCAGGAGCCTCTGTGGTAATCAGCTGACAAAATCTAGTTAGTTTCATTTTGTTCAGAAAAAAAGCATGAGTACATGCCTGAGATATCCAGGGGAGGTCCTTGTGGCTGTGTAGGTGCTGACATTGCCTCCATGACTTAAATTTGAAACCTTTTCTGATGCAGCATGGCTGTATTTGCAGCTGCTAGCTGCAAGCACAAACCCACAAATGTCTGCCCAGACATTGATCCTCACATTAGCATGCCCCTTCCAATCTTATTATCTGGAGGCTGTTCCCCTTCGTGGCATGGTTGATCTGAGGAGAAGCTGCCCTTTGATCAATATGTAATGGCAACTGAGGGATATTTAGCTGAAGGGCTGTTCAAAGGCACTTGTCCTCCCATGGAAGAAAAGAGAAAGGAAGGTATCCGGGGACTGGAAGTTTCAGAACTCAGAAGCATTCTGTGGAGACTACCAGACGGTAAATCAGACACCATTAGGTCATGAACTCTGGCCTGTAAGCTGCAGGAGTTCTTGTTACTCTGGGCGTTGATGGATTGTTTCTGGCTCCCCATTGACTGCTGATTCCATTACCGGGGTTTATCTCTTTAAATAATGGTACCAAGGTTGCAACTGCTTTATACTGAGATGGACACAAAGAAATGAGATGTTTTTGACATTGATCTGAATTATTTGCTCTGTCAGCGTTGAGATCGGCCATTCCAAGATCCTTGAAGCCTGGAACAGCCTGACAGACAGCCTGCGCATGGTCATTATGGAATGTGAGAATTATGCTTTATACCACTATGAATTGTAATTCAGTTAGCTTATTTCATCTGCACTGGGAGACTAGTGAGTGAGTGCATATAAATTAATCCGTATGAGTCTTATGTTTTCCAGCCGATCTTAGATTGTCACATGGTTCTTGCTGCTCGTTGAGGTAATTTATTCATTTAGCACTGCACATAATTGATCTGTTTACTTCTGGGACTCCTGCTTTATTAGTGTCTCTTGGGGCATGAAGTGAATTACATTGTCTGGGTGGCTTAAAATGTCTGCTTGGGATCATTTAATCAGTTAGTCCTGACTATAGTCCAGCACTGAAAATGTATAAGCTCACTCTAATCAGTTTAGGCATCTACCTGTGAATGTGGAATATGAAACTGACTACTAATTTTCTAATCTTTTGGGACTACAAGAATTCGCTCCCAATTCTTGCATTGTAGTGGGTTTATTATATTCTGTAAATCTGGGTGTGTGATCTGTGTGACCGTGTACTTAGTCAGGGTGACGCTTTGTCTCCTGAGTGCCTCCTGAATGTTTTTTCCCCTATGTGAGTCTATCCAGCTGCATTGTGCCTTGGGAGAAGTGTGTAACCTGCAACCTCTTGCTTAGAAACATTACTTGGAATAATGTAAATGTGAAGACTGGATTGTGCTGCCCACCTGGAACATGTAACAAAAGGAACCGTCGTGAAAAATAATGAAAGTTGGCCAATCCATTTTTCTCTGAGAAGTGTTATTTCTGTAATAATTGTATCTGTAATTGTATGACTGGATTGCAGAGCCCTAAAATGTAACTGTAACATGGGACTAGAGGCATGTGTAGACTAGACCAAGTAGGGGTAAAAGGCACTTGGCCTTGCATGTACCAAGCTCACTCTACTTGTGCTGCAGTGCTTTTAAACCAGTCTAAAGTCCTGACCTTCGTGTAAAACATGGTCTCTGATCTCTTTCTCCATGCTGAGCAGCCAAAAGGTCTAGAATCTGAATAACCTACAATGCTGTATAATGAAGTACAGTACTTGTATACGTCATTTATTCATATCGCACCTTTGCAGTCATCTTTTTGCTGCTTCTTTCAGATTCACAATCCACGCAAGTGATTGTTCTTGACAAACGGAATTTATCTTGGCAGTTAATTTCCTTTCTCTTGGATTGAAAATGTAATTGATTTATTTCTCTTAGGATTGAAATGGGTCTTAACACAGACTTCCAGAATAGGTCAGTTAGTACAACTCTTAACCTTTTAAAAAGTTTATTGTTTGTTTCACTTTATCTTATTCCTAATCCATGATTTTCCATTGATACCATTGATGCTGAATCTTTAAACAAGTCCCTTGAAGACAATCTGAAACTAGCCAAACATTTGTAGATTAACGTTAGCCTGTAATATCAGTCCTTGTCCACAAGCACACTCATCAGCCACAGGCGTAGACTAGTTCCAGTTTGAGTGCTGTACCAGATAACCCGTTCCTAATTTCATGCCTCTGAGTTAGATCTTAAGAACATCATATAATTAAAGGTGATGCTCTTGTACAGTGGCATGCAAAAGTTTGGGCACCCCTGGTCAAAATGTCTGTTACTGTGAATAGCTAAGCGAGTAAAAGATGAACTGATTTCAAAAAGGCAGAAAGTTAAAGATGACACATTTTTTCTTTAATATTTTGAGCAAGAAAACTTTTTTATTTCCATCTTTTACAGTTTCAAAATAACAAAAAAGGAGAAGGGCCTGAAGCAAAAGTTTGGGCACTCTGTATGGCAGTACTTAGTAACACCCCCTTTGGCAAGTATCACAGCTTGTAAACGCTCTTCATAACCAGCTCAGAGTCTTTCAATTCTTGTTTGGGGGATTTTTGCCTATTCTTTGCAAAAGGCTTCTAGTTCTGTGAGATTCTTGGGCTGTCTTGCATGCACTGCTCTTTTGAGGTCTATCCACAGATTTTCGATGATGTTTGGGTCAGGGGACTGTGAGGGCCATGGCAAAACCTTCAGCTTGCACCTCTTGAGGTAGTCCATTGTGGATTTTGAGGTGTGTTTAGGATCATTATCCTGTTGTAGAAGCCATCCTCTTTTCATCTTCAGCTTTTTTACAGATGGTGTGATGTTTGCTTACAGAATTTGCTGGTATTTAATTGAATTGATTCTTCCCTCTACCAGTGAAATGTTCTCCATGCCACTGGCTGCAACACAAGCCCAAAGTGTGATCGATCCACCCCTGTGCTTAAGTTCTATTCAAAAGGTTCGAAGGAACATTTAAACAAACCTGATGCATTTTGGAAACAAGTCCTGTGGACTGATGAAGTTAAAATAGAACTTTTTGGCCGCAATGAGCAAAGGTATGTTTGGAGAAAAAAGGGTGCAGAATTTCATGAAAAGAACCCTTCTCCAACTGTTAAGCACGGGGGTGGATCGATCATGCTTTGGGCTTATGTTGTAGCCAGTGGCACGGGGAACATTTACTGGTTGAGGGAAGAATGAATTCAATTAAATAACAGCAAATTCTGGAAGCAAACATCACACTGTCTGCAAAAAAGCTGAAGATGAAAAGAGGATGGCTTCTACAACAGGATAATGAACCTAAACACACCTCAAAATCCACAATGGACTACTTCAACACAAGCTGAAGGTTTTGCCATGGCCCTTACAGTTCCCCGACCTAAACATCATCGAAAATCTGTGGATAGACCTCAAAAGAGCAGTGCATGCAAGACGGCTCCAGAATCTCACAGAACTAGAAGCCTTTTGCAAGGAAGAATGGGCGAAAAGCCCCCAAACAAGAATTGAAAGACTCTTAGCAGGCTGCAAAAAGCATTTACAAGCTGTGATACTTGCCGAAGGGGGTGTTACGAAGTACTGCCATTCAGGGTGCCCAAACTTTTGCTTCGGGCCCTTTTCCTTTTTTGTTATTTTGAAACTAAAAGATGGAAATAAAGAAGTTTTCTTGCTTAAAGTATTAAAGAAATGTGTCATCTTTAACTGTATGCCTTTTGGAAATCAGTTCATCTTTTACTCGCTTAGCTATTCGCAATAACAGAAATTTTGACCAGGGGTGCCCAAACTTTTGCATGCCACTGTATATGTCAAGGTCTATTGCTGATCGATCTTCTCTAAGACAAAATATTTTCCTGGTTTTTCAGCCAATATTCTTTCTACAGCCACTATCACTAAAAAGAATCCATGTGAGAAGTAATATGTGGCCCATCATGGCAGGGGTCTTTTAATCCCTTGTCTCACCACCTGCTCTAGAATCTTCCCAAAGTTTTGTTCACATTTTTAATATAAAATTTGATGAATAAAGGATGAAGATCAAGAATGCATAGCGGTGGCCATCTGGATGTTGCAAAGATGATCTTGCCAAAGAATTACTGGCAAAACATTTCTGCTTTGTACATGTTAATATTCACTTATTTTAATAAGTCAGATTTTTGCGGTTTTTCTTTTTCTGTAATGTTCCTCCCCACTCTATACCAAGTCGCCAGGTTCCAGTCGTTCTTTGATAATGGTGGGGTGAATTTACAAGCCAGTGCCATTGCCCAACATGCTTAAAAGGACTGTCATCAGGATCACTGGCTTGCAGATAGCAGTCAGAGCTTTGCTGCCCTTGGACTTTGTGCATATCTGTACACAGTCACAGCCTCAATACTTTTGGGAAAGACTTGTTACAGTTTTCCATTTCACCTGGTACTGTTTTCTGGTCACATCAGAAGAGTAGTTCATGGTGTAGGAGGGGAGGAGAAAGTTAATATTGAAGATGATTTTGTTACCATATTTACCTGATCAATCTTTATTTGAAGAAATTCATTACCCTTGTGTTACCCAGATGAAAGGGATGGTAGGCATTTTTTTCTCTGTTCAATAGAATATATCCCTATTCCCAAGACTTGACCAATAATTGAAGAAGGATTTATTGACAGAGGTGCTTAAAGTTAGGGAACAGATCATGGAGGGAGGGACTTCAGGCATTCACAGATAGGTACTTTCTGCTATGTTCTGCTGGTTGGGGAGGTGTTCTGTTTGTATTGTTTTACTTTCTAAAGTTGGATCATAGACAGAGTAGACAGTAGATGTGATCAGTTTATGAAGTCCTGTGATGATCTGTGGAGCAGGTGCCAAGTGGCCTTTGTGTTGCAGCTAATCATTACTGACATGTACACTCCGACTTCTCTGACACTGGTGGGAGATTCAAACCAAGAGCATAAATATACTGTAAGAAGGTCATTAAAAGGAGTGGAAAAGAATATGCAGCTCACCTCCAGAGGTGCATTTAAGGGAAAGCTTAGTGGGCAAGATGATGGGAGGAAATGCACATGGAGTACAAACAACAAATTATTGCTCCCAGGATGAATGGCTTTTTTTTGATACACTTTCATTTCATCCATAAATACTCTTGTCACGGAGTTGTTCAGGAGCTTTGGAACTACAGGATACCTCCTGTTCATAATTTGCCAGTACTTGGTACTGCTGTCTCTGCACACTGACAACTCTAGGAATAATGCTTATGGTCACTGTTCCACATTCCCATGGCGTATTTTGCAGAGTAGTCCTTGAACTTTCCTGCTTTTGATGGGCTGAAGCATTTGGGTAATTGTTGTAGTAATTGTGGTATTTGATCACTGGATTAGTTAGGCACCTTTTGATTATTGCCATGGCTGCCAAGCTCTAACTCTGTTGTTTGCTGAGGGGCAGGATGCTGTGTGTTGTTCACTGGACACTGTGTGATCGCAACCTTGTGAGAACTCTTATTAGCAGGTGCCCCTAGGGGACTTTGCTTTGTTCTGTCACAAACACATTGCACTAATTGTTAAAAATGGTTGCTGGCGTTTCCTGCTATGTTGCTTTGCTCCTGATAACATGCTTCATTACAGGTTAACTCTTTGGAGGCAGCACTGGCTTTGTGCCTGTAACTGTTAATAATCCCTTAGTGTTGGTGATGAAGCGGATGAGTGGGTCTGGCGCGACAGTTCTGCTAATGCTGTTGCATGGGTGACCAGTTCTGTCAGCAGTGTATCTGACCTTGAATTACCATCTGTGATCTAAATACTTCCGCCTGTCCCCAATGGGAAAATAATTTTCTATGGATGTACATAGACAAATGAGAGCTGATGCTTGTATATTGCACCCATCAAACTCTCAGAACTACTGGGTACATCCTGTACCTAATAAAGTGGCCACTGAGTGTATGTTTGTGGTCTCTGGCTGCTGTAGGCCATCCACTTCAAGGTTTGACAAGGTCAGAGATGCTTTTCTGCATACTACAGTTGTTTTGCATGGTTATTTGAGTTACTGTCCCCTACTGTCAGCTCGAACTGGTCTGGCCATTCTCTTTTGTGACCTCTCATTAATAAGGCAATTTTGTCCACAGAACAACTGCTCCTGGATGATTTTGTTTTGTTATTTCACACCATTCTCTGTAAATTCTGGAGACTGTTGAGCATGAAAATCCCAGGAGTCAGTAGTTTCTGAAGTACTCAAATCTTCCCGTTTGGAACAACAATGATTCTGTGGTAAAAGTCACTTAGATCAGATTTCTTCCCCATTCTGACATTTGGTCTTATCAACCACTGAACCTCTTGACCATGTCTGCATACTTTTCTACATTGAATTGCTGCCACATGATTGGCTGATAAGATAATTGCATTAATGAGAAGGTTTACAGGTGTACCTGTTAAAGTAGCCACTGAGTGTATACCACCAGTTAGAATTGTCCATTTTTCCTCCTGCAGCCCATCTCTCAAGTGTCCGTTAACTCAGGTTTTCTACCACCTAATTATGTTAGGGACAATTTACAGTAGCCAGGTAACTGACAAGCACATTTGTAGTTGTTGTGAAAAATTTTGTGACTTATTTTCTGCATTGTTTAGTGTGAGTATAATTTTGGTTCATACTAGCTGGGCAAAGAGGTTGCCCACTGAGCATCTGGAAACTTTGACGATAATGGATCAACAGTAAGATTTAAAAGTTGTGAAAGGGGCCTGTAAAATGACTCGAGGGTGAACTAGAACCAATTTGGGTACAAAGGAGGTGGGAAGACTTCAACTGAGAGGAAAAATTGAGTTTTTAAAAGTTTAAAAACGTCTAAGAATTTGCCACATGCAGGTATGAAACCCATATACTTTTCTCTGGTGCAGTGAGGTTGATGAATGTTAACCATTATGCTGTTGAAGATGTCATTAAGTGAAATTAATGGACAATTTCTGTGAAAATCCAGCAAATTTGTAAAAATATTAGTGTGAAGGCTGAAATTGGTACCACTTGACAGCTCTCACTTCGAGTGAGGAGTTGGGATGTTATTCAGAAATTGATAATTGTAATATGTATTTTCTCAATAATGGTGATCTTTGTTCATTTATAGGGATGAGGGGCTTTAGTTTTATGAACTGGAGAAAAGTTTCTTCTTGATACACAGAAGCTTGGGGAGGGATCTGATGGAACATTTTAAAATCCTGAAGAGTTGACAAAACAGGAAGAAAAATACTGACAGATGGTGAAAGGGTCAAGGACCAAGGTTCATGGAATGAAGCTGATAGGCAAAAGGAACCAAAGGAAACAAAAATAAAACTTTCTCGGGCGTTGATTGGTTTGGGCCTGGAATGCACAGCTACAATTACAACACTCAAAGGGAGTTGGAGATGGTTTTGAAATGTTTTCGAGCAAGGGTGGTGGTTGAGACGAGTTGGATAGCTCTTATATAGAGCTGGAAGGGACTTAATGGGCTCAGTGGCCTCTTTCAGTGATGTAAGTAGTTCTGTGATTCTGTAATACTCTCTGAAAGTCTGACTTCCATCAACTTGTCCCGACCAGTAGGATACAGAGATAGCACTTGACAAACTCCAGATTAATAACATCTGACCTTTCTTCCATCCCCCAAATGAAATACAAATCAGAAACTTGAGTTTGGATTTGGATCGTGTTGTAATGGTTGAAGGGCCATCTGTGATGGTGTGTATTTGTGAACCATTCCATTGTTCCCCGAGTACTGTTCACATTGCCACTGGCAATATTGCAACTCTGTGATTTATACCACTCTATCTATGGAAACAGTGTGTGCTTGCAGTCCTGGTAAAACCACATTAAATTTACCAATTCTAGTTGCTTTTATAAATTGAAGGCAAGGAAGTTCAAGTTTATGGTTATTCAACTCTACACCAAGTGGACCAAGGTGCACAACACAGTATATATAATCATACACAACACATAAGGTAATATTACCACAAATAAATCTACAAATAATAAAATATATTCCATAAGATTGACATTAAGCATAAGGTGCATTTATGAGACGTTAAAAAATAACACTATAACACTACTGGTGATGAGATCTGGGTGGTAGCAGGGCGTTTAGTAGTCTCACGGCCTGGGGGAAGAAGCTGTTTCCCATCCCAATAGCCCTTGTCCTCAGGAAGTAGAGATGCTGTTGTGTTTTCTTGACAAGTGGTGGTGTTGAGGACCCAGGTAAGATTGCTTGTTATGTGCACTCCCAGAAACCTGGTGCTTCTGGGTGCTTAGTGAGGGGGGAAGAGTGGTCAGTAATAGCAGATGTCTTGCCGAAGGGTTTTGGCCTGAAACATTGACTGTACTTTTTTCCATAGATGTTGCCTGACCTACTGAGTTCCTCTAGCATTTTGAGTGTGTGCTCAGATTTCTAGCATCTGCAGATTTTCTCTTGTTTGTGATTTGATTACTACTCTCCGAAGTCTCTTCCAGGAAAGCCTACCCTAAAGAAATTTAAATCTTCCCTTCGAAGGGAGTTCAGTGAAACGCTGTCTTACTGCTCCCCTGCTGTGATCCTTGCTGCTCTCCAGCTCTTTGACTACCTGCTTACCCAGACCTGCTACTACATCCATGTATCCTTTTTGGGAACATGTCTTTGCCACCAACTTATACCACATGGTTTCCAGATTCGTTTTCAAGTTTCTCGATTTGGACCCTCTGAGGACCCCAGGTATTTGCATTCCATTGATTGCTTCTGCTGCTTCTCCCACCGTGTTCTACTTGTCCTGCCGAAGGGTTTCGGCCCAAAACGTCGACTGTACTTTATTCCATAGATGCTGCCTGGCCTGCTGAGTTCCTCCAGCGTTTTGTGTGTGTTAATAGCAGAATTTTGAAGGGTTTGTTATGAATGATAAAAGTGTATCTGGTCCTGCGATTACGTATCAGAATGGAATTTGAGGGTTAATTTTTGGATTTAAAGGATAACTATCTGGTCTCTGTTAATTCGGAAAGAACTAATGGAGTGTCTCTGCTGGGGTTAGGTTTTGGAGATCGAAGGTGGTGTATTGCAGTCTACAGTTAATTTAGGGATTCAGTGGGGTTTACTGTCCCATTCTTCAGGACAAATAGATCAGAGGTAGAAAATCTCTGCCTAGTATTACATTTTGGATCAGAGATGGGTGGAGAGTTGGAGGAAATAATGTAATTGACCTTTTGGTTGTAGAGTAGTTAGAAAAAGTACTCTTTTGTTGGTCTCTGAAGCTTGCATGTTTAAAGAAAGGAGTTTGAAATACGCATGTTTGGGGAATGTTTATAGCCTATTTGTGCAAATGAGCTTTTTGGATGGAGTTTGGTTGGTGTGATGGGAAGAGAGGAAAAGTGGATAGTGATTTGCATTTTCTTACGTTTTTATTTAGATTAATATTTTGTGTGTGTTGCTTTGGATTTCCAGCATCTGCAGAATTTCTCGTGTTTATCGTTTTTATTTAGATGTCAGCTTTGTCTGAATGATGTCGCTCTCACCTCGTTAGAAGGTCATGGGTTCAAGTCCCACTGCAGAGATTTGAATATATAATCTGGGTTGACATTTCAATGTGCCACTGAGGTGTTGTACTGTTTATCGTAAGTGGTGTCTTTCAAACAAGATATAAAGCAGAGGCATTGTCTGCCCTTTTCAATGAGCATAAAAGAACTGTTGAATTAAAAGCGGAGGAGGAGAGTTGTTTTTTGGACTAATCCCTCAAACAGATCAGATTATCTAATCATTGCTGTTGGTGTAGTGCTTTGCTGTGTATAAACAGGATGGATATCCAGAGAGGCAGAACACTACATCTCTGTCAAATGCAAGGCAATTCACAAGTAATGAAATACAATGGGGCAAATACTGAAAGTACTTAGTAGGCCAGACAGCATCTATAGTGAGAGAAATAGCTTATTTTTTTGGGTCAGTGACCTTTCTGTAGGACTGAGAAAAGTTAAAGACAGTTTAAATTCAGCTGTGGTTGGAGAGAGCAGAAGGAAAGGTCTGGGATACAGGTGGGATATCAGGAGTGGTTATAGTATTGGCAGAAAGACTGGTAAAGGCAATTGAATAACAAAAGATCTGTCTATGGGAGGCATAGGTACGAGAAGATAAATAACGTGAAATTACCAGAAGGGGACATTCTGGTGCTAGAGCGGTGGTGCATATAGTTCAGCAGCCTCAAAGCTTCAGCAACCTGGTTCCGTTCTGACCTCTGGTTCTCTGATTGCAATTTGTATATTCTCTCTGACTGTGTTGATTTCCCCTAGATGCCCCACATTTCATTATGTGTGGGCTGGTGGGTTGAAGGAAACCTGTACATTAGCCGGAGTGTAGCACCTACTAGGCAATCAGGTGGATGCTAATGAGACGGAGAAGTTACAGAGAGCCAGCATAGATTTGATGAGCTGAACGGTCTGTTGTTTCAGAAGGAAATCTCAGATGTGAGATCCACAAACAGTGAGAGAGAGAGGAAACATCAGGAATGTCGGTTAAAGTCATTTTAATACCCTGCCCCAGGTACTTGCTGCTTAAAGTAGGATCTGCATTTTTAGAGCATAACTAAATGCATACAGATCCAGTGGAAACAGCACCAGTATTTAGCAAATGCAGTTAGTGTAGACAGATAGAAATTAGAACAGTTCCAGGGAACTGAAATGGAATCTGTTGAACTGTAGAGAATTAAAAAGAATTGGAAAATCATTTTTGATTTTCATTAGTGAGATTATTTCAGATAAGTGCTGTGCCAGAATATAATTATTTGGTATAAACCATGAATACACATTTAAGGTAATTTTGAAGAGCTAAAAGGATTGACAACAAAAGTAAGATACTTAAATAAATTTGAGCTTGGATAGATGAGCAAGATGTGTAGGTCTATTATTTTTGTGCAGACTAGTTGTGTAGGGAATGAGAAGGAAACATAGACACAGTTTTGTGCACTTGATATTACAGCCTGTTATCCTCCATAATTCACCATTCATCTAGCTCTAATGTTTGACTCATCATGTTCCTCTTTTGCTTCACCACTGCCTTTATCTGATATGTCTGCTTCACACTTTTTCCAAAACACTCAGTCATAAAGAGATGCAGCATGGAAACGCACTTCTTTGAACAGTGTTGTGTCAAACTAATTCTACGTTAATCCCATTTTAAATTCTGCATTCTCATTAACACCCTCACCCACATGATTGGGGAAGTTTACCAATTAACTAAATAACTGTTACATCTTTGAGATGTGGGAGGAAACGAGGTCACCCAGGGGAAACCCATATGGGCACCGAGAAAGTGCAGACTTTACAGACAGCACCGAGATCAGAATTGAACCAGGTCGGGCACTGTGAGGCAGTGGCTCTGTGTTTGCACCATTGTGCCGCCTAAAACATCTCGCCTCTTTTGATTGATTGAGCTTTCAGCTACCCTTGTATCTCCTTGGTCTGCTGTGTCAGTTTCCATTTGTTGAGACTCCTGTGAAGAGCCTTTGAATTTCCAGTGTATTTGAAAAATGCTATATGTGCTCAAATGTAGACATCCTGTCCTCTGACAGTGAATCTTGACAAACCGTTGAAGGTCAATGGTTCAAAAACCCATAGAAGGATTTTCTGCTTTGTAGCAATGAATCAGACTGATTTCTGGAGGATCACATTAGTTGCAAATTTTCTAATGCAAAGGTTATTGGATAAACTACTCAATAACTATCAGTGAAGATAAATCAAGCCAATGGCTTTGTTTTCATTATTTAAATAAATTAGATGAGGGAAATTGGTGACAAGGAGAAGGAATATAACTGGATGCAATAAAACATATTCTTTTGAGGGCTACATAAAGAAAATACAGATTTCAAACCTTAAGAACTATGCCAGATTGAAAATAAATATAAACTTTCCCCAAGTAAAAGTTATTTTCCGGTAAATATGGTGCTGATGAAACACGGTGATGCTTTACAGGCAGCAAATAAAATTACTAACTATTCTATTATTTACACTTTTTCTGGACTACGATCACTGCAACGCACAGCCTGTAATTTTCTTTTGGGGGTTGTGCATTTGAACCGTGTGTATCACCTGGCGTTACCATGGTGGTGTCCTGAAGGATTCAGCAACTGCATTCTCAAGAATGCAGGCATGGTCACGATGGCCAGAGCTGACTTGGGGCCAGGTTGAAGCAGTGGGACCTGGCCTGAGAGCGAAAATCAAACCAATGTTTGGCTGATTTAAGCGCCGAGCTAGATTAAAAAGATCAAGGCGTCAAGGCTGAGGGCGAAGGTTGAAATGGTTTTCAGCTCACTACTCCGCGAGGTTTACTCGCCTCAGCGCAGAACTAACTCTGCAGCTGTGAACTCACTTTCGCAGGTTCTGTGGTTTGTGTTCTGTGTTATTTGTTTACTTTCTATTTGCACAATTTGTTTTTTTTTGCACATTGGGTGTTTGGTGGTCTTTGTTGTGTGGGGCTTTTTTAATGGGTTTCATTGTGTTTCTTTGTTTTATGACTGTCTACAAAATGGACGAATCTCAAGGTTGTATATGGTACAGATATTTTGATAATAAATACTTTGAACTTTGAAGTAATCACCAGGGAAACAAATTAGTACCAAGCCCTCAGTAACTGGTGAGAATTCAAATAGGATTGATGATTGATGTTAGGGAGATACCAATCTAGACAGAATAAAGAGGACTGAAAACAACTATGTCCCATGAGATGTATGATAACTATAAGGAATAAGTAGGGTCTTTGTTGGGACATTTATGCTGTTTGATGGAGTATGAAGGCTGGACAAGTCCTGGCTGTGGGGGGAAAAATATCTATCCATTTGTAAATTGTGACTGAACAGACCTTGGAAACTATGGAAAACTCTGTTTAATGGCTAAAACATTGGAACTACCTTACAGAAAAAGTTTAAGATGCTTAAGTGATTACTTATCTAGTTGCAGTCAGCTAAAATATATTTATCTACTTATTTAGTTACAGCGCAGAATAAGCCCTTCATGCTGTGCTGCCCAGAAACCCCCAGTTTAACAATAGCCTAATCATGGGACAATTTACAATGACCAATGAACCTACCAGCTGGTGTGTCTTTGGACCGTAGGAGTAACTGGAGCACCCGGAAAAAAAACCTACACGGTCATGGGGAGAACATCCAAACTCCTTACAGACAGTGGCAGGAATTGAACCCGGGTCACTGGTACTGTAGAGCGTTGTGGTAATTACTACATTACCATGCTGCTCTAAAGGCAAGTCCCCACTGCCGAGATATCATTTGCAGGAAACAATGTCTCATACGGACAAGACATTTGTCCCCTATGGACAAGGTAATATCCTATATGGACAAGAAAACAGTGAACCAAGAGTGAATAAAATTCTGAATGAAATGGTTTGATTGGTCAGTATATGCTTGGGGTAATATTGGATTTGGGAAGGGAAGTGATGCTTTATTCAGTATTTAATGCTGCTAAAACGGGCACTGCAGTATTTCAAAATCATGTGGCGGGTTGCATGCCACAGCTATTCCACATCGATAAGTCAGGTACAAGTGTGAAGTTTGGACCTGGAACACAATCCCAGCAGTGATAGACGTGAATTCACTCAACTTTCGTTGTCTGGTATCTCGGTATTTTAACTTTGAGATTGCTGCCATGAGAGAGATGCAATGTACAGGAGATGGGATGTTCAAAATAAACGAGGCAATACATATACCTCGATGGGCAAACTGAGGTGAAATATTCTCCTCGTAGGGTAGGTTTTGTATTTAAAATATAAATGAGCTTGTCTGATGTTTCTGCAGTTCCCCGTGGAATAGGTCAAGACGTCATAACCATCTGGCACACTCTAACACTGAACCAGCACACTGTGATCATCAGCACATATGCTGCAACCCTGCAAGCAACAGATATAAAAGGCAAAATGTTTTGGGCAGCATCAGTGTTGATGAAAGTTCATTGAATGGAAAAGTTAATTCTCTTTACTTCTCCACAGATTCTACCTGATCTGCTGAATAATTACAGCCATCTGCAATTGTTTTTACAAAATTAAATTTATATTGTTTTATTACTGCTAGCTAAGAGGGATTCTCTTCTGACTTTGAAGAAGCTCTTAACTATATCTCCAGTGAGATGTTTGAAGGGTTTCAGACTTTTGGCGAGGAGAGAGTAGAACAAGATTGTCCTGCTGTCAAAATGTTTTGGCATAAGCATCACTTTATTTTGCCAGAGAGATGCACAAGGTCTCTTGGAAATCTTTTGAGCTAGGCACTGATACCAGTTGGATCATAATCATCCCTTATGCTGTGGCTTTCATTCAGTGTTGACTTATGGACTGACCACTGCCTAACCTGCTTTGTTATCTCCATGGGCCACAAAACGAGGGAAATTTTGCTGCAAGAAAACCTAGAGGTTTCAAGTACCTCACAGCTGTTTTCAGAATGTGCCTTACAGACAACCTGCTGAATCTCATCTATCAGGATCCCCAGTGTCCACAGTTTTCAGATTGTCCTGAAATAATCCATTCACTTTACACCGGTGAAGAGGCTCTTGGCTTAACCATCTGCAAGCATGAGGTCTGGTATGAAAAGAATGAGCAGGAGACCGTGTTGGTATATAGACACTAACAGAAGTTGTTTCTGGATTAGAAGCTCCATCACATATCAAGAGAAAAGAAGGTCACATCTGGGAAGAGGAGGACATGTCAGGAAACTTCATATGCAATATAATAATGATTAACTTCAAGAAATAAGACAGATCCGATTATGGTAAATTTAGAAATGTTTTATTTCTGCCTGCCATGGAACCTAGGCCCTCCTCGACGGTCTCTTCCCAGTGGCAGAAGAGCAGAGATAAGGTATATAGCAAAGCTTTGTCTTACTGCTGATCTCAACTTAAGCAATGTACCCACTGGAGTAGAAATAATTCTTGGAACAAATATATTTAATGTATATTGCCTCCACTCCAAAATTGAGATGATCCTAACATAAGTTCTCAAGTTTCAAACTTATTTTTTATGTCTACATCGAAACATACAGTGAAATGCATTATTTGCATTGACAACCAACACAGCTGAGGTATCACCACAAATCCCGATGCCAACATAGCATACCCACATTGCTCAGCAGAACAACACAGAATACAACAAATTGGAACACAGCAGCAGCAACAAAACAAGTCTTGTTTCTCCCACCCTACATGCGCACATACACTAGCAATGCATGCACATAGAGCCTGTATACTGTAATTATTGACTCATTCACTGAAGCTTAAGAGAGTGGGGTCCTCATTTTTGGCATTTGCAGAACAAGTATACTGTACCAGTCTTCCCCTGCTATACATCACCTCCCTCTGATAGCTAAGATCCACAATGATATTCCTGGAAAATGTGGACCATTTTCTGCTTTTCATAGTTAAACACTTTATGAAGGCGAACCTTCATAAAGTGATGAAACTCACCATTGCTATCAATGCACAGGTTTCCTCTGGTGCTTTGAAGAAAGGAGTGTTTGAAGATCCAAGACCTCAAATCAGTCATAAGGCCTTGTGGTCTACCAAGCGCCAGTGATCTCCGCCCTCCTCTTTGCTTTTATGTTGTGGTTTACGTGCATCAGGCATCCATAGAGTGGCACCCACCAATAAGTTGAAATGGCATTGAGAACTTTCAGTCCATTCACAAGGAGCATACTTCCTCCCAAGCCACTATATTCATGAACACATTTCACAAAGCAGCTTCTGTCCCACATGAGGTAGAGTCTGTAAGTCCCATGTTAGCCTCATCAATCACTTTGGAACCCACAGAACTGGTGGGAGCAAGTTATCCTTGATGCAATGGGATTGAAGAAGATAGAGGAGCAATTGCTGAATGAAATCCTCTAGAAAGGGTTGTGGCACTTCTGTGGTTTCATTGTTGATTGGATTCACGAAACTTTATAGGTGATTCCAAGCAGCACACACAAAATGCTGGTGGAACGCAGCAGGCCAGGCAGCATCTATAGGAAGAGGTACAGTCAATGCTTCGGGCCGAGACCCTTCATCAGGTTGTGTTTAGGTGATTCCAAGTTTGGTTAGAGGGTGGAGGGCAGATGCAATTCGGAGGGGAACTGGAAGGGAGTCTATAATATAAAATACCAAATATATTGGTTGGTGAGTATGCCAGATGAACTGCAGTAAAGTGATGTTGTTAAAATAGCTGTTGGAAAAGTATAAATAATTCTAGTGATGGATTTGGTACTTGGTAATCTGTTGCAGTAAGACAGTAGTAGCCCAGGAAATAGTGTAACTAGTCAGTTGTAAGAGGGCACAGACTGGAAGAAGTTATGTGTACACCATCAGTTCAGTCTATTATTATACGTTTGTACGTAGGTGAGCTTTGGACTAATCTACTTTGCATGCCCCAGTCAGACTTTCAAAACAGACAACCTGTTTGAACTTCGTTATGCAAAGCGATTAGGTGGACAGAGGAAAAGATTCAAAGCCGTTTTGAAGAAATGCAGCATCCCCATCCATTTGTGTGGATTTGTGGCTTATGACTACTTAAAGTGGAGGAAGAATATTTGAGGTGGTGGTGTGAACCTGGAGGCTGTGTATTGGGAACAAGGGAAGCCTTTTGGAGGTAAGTGGTGACAGGAGTGGCCCTCCTCGCGAGTTACCCAGCCGCCCGTCCTTTTGGCTGCTACTTCCCCCAAATGTGCAAGAGTCCAGGGTGCCCACTTTGGCTTCACTGCCGTCATAGAACCCAGAAAGGGGAGTTGGAAGCAGGTCTTCCCAAAGGACACCAAAGAAATTGCTTTTGATTTCTGTCTTACTTTCTTGGTATGAATGTCATTGTTCCTTCAGTCTTTTCTCATATCTTGCTTCTGATATTCACATTTTTCACTCTGTACTATTTCAATACCATTCATCAGGTACAGAATAGCACTATTAGATGTAAAAGTGTAATCATTTGTAATCTCCAAACACCCCGAATGAAGTTTTTTCCTCTGGTACAATTACTATTCTAATGAAAGAAGTGAGCAAATTGGCACAAACAAACAATCACCATGCAATTTGTGGTGTTGGTTGAGAAGATAATTGCGAATCTGGGCGCCATATTAGCTTTTTCTGAATGGCGTCACAGGATCTATTGATATCCATCTAAGAAGTCAGTAGGGATATTGGTTTAATGATTCTCCTTTAAGACACACCTCTAACAATATAATATCTCTCATTCTTGTACTGAAGGGAGTGACAGCCTAGATGGTATGCTTGTGAATCTGGGGTGGAACTTGAACTCAGTGTTATCAATTAATCAAGGTGGACATTTTTATGCAATTCTTTGCATGTTTGCATTTTAACTTGTATCTCCCCAGATATTGCTCATGGTTAGTGTTCAGTCTAGAATCATGATCATGATGTTTATATAGGCCTGTTACTTAAGGACTTGGGAATTGGTCCCCACACTACCTCTTCAAAAGTCCTTTTCATTGTGGTCAGTGAAAAGTTAGGTATAACTGGCTGTAACCTTTTGGCCCTGGATCATAAGGGCGTTGTTACAGTTATCCTGTTATCAGTCCAAGTGTGAAATGCTTAATTCGATAAAGAACTGCTTTATGACCACGTGCAGGAATGAGTGCGGTAGGTGTTGGAATTGAAGTTGTGTGCAGTAGCTCTAAGCACATTGAGAATAGTTTGATGACCATACTCCTCCTAGCAAATCTGAATTTTCAGTGGATGATAAATAACCCTGCATCTCATCAGACAAGAAAAAAATGTGCAGGTGCTGGAAATCCAAGCAACACACCCAAAATGCTGAAGTTCCTCCTGCATCGCAGAGTTTAATTTGAAAATTTAACAACGATGTTGTAAGCTGTTGCAAGACAATTATGAAGTTTGGCTGAAACCCTAATGTGCGATATTGTTTCCTGTTATTTGATATGAAGTTTATACATTAAGTAGGTCATTCACAAATTATTTACAATATCTCTGCAATGCTACAGATGGACTGGAAATTGGAAATGTGCATGTTGTTTCCTTATGGTAATCCCCAGTGGTCTCTCAGAGTAGTACAGCTTGAGGATGGACCATTTGGCCCATCCTGTCCACACTGACCACTGGGACAAATCCATAATTAATCTAATCTTCCAGCACTTGGCCCGTAGTCTTGTATGCCTGAGGGATTCAAGTGCTCATCCAGACACTTAAATACTTCTTGCTTCAATTTATTACAAACAAGCTATCTGATTCACAGAATGAATAACTGGCATTCTGGGACATAGCAGCATGAAAAACTTAATAGTTAAAATTAGATTACCAATGGCAATTTGTTTAATTGCAGTAGTCTCGTTGATATAACTAAGGTCAAATATGCTGCATTCTGTAATGAATCCACTTTTATCTTAAGTGCGATAATTTAAGACTGGGCTTATTTTCAACTAAGTGGGGTGCAGTGAAGACACTAAACAAACTGCGGGCAAATGACTCCCATAATCTTCAAAGTTGTTTTGCATCTTTTACCAAAGTACAAAATCTGTTTCAAGACACTTTGTCACGTAGGTCAGAATCTCTCAGTCAGTTAAATCATTGAGATGCAATAAGGGAAGGAATGGAATGAGGAAGAGAGAGAGGCTGCAGATTTCCAGTGATCGAATCTGGAAATAAATCTGTGGAAACTCCCTGTAGACAGAAATAAGTGTTATGCCGAGGTTCCTGAGGAAAAAAAAACGTTCTTCTGCAGCTGAATAAATAACATTGTTACTTAAAATCTTTTGCATGTGTGTCCACAACAGAGCTGTTCCAATTGTCTTTCTACTTAATGTTCCCGTTTACTCAGGCCAAGAAATACTAGCTGAGTTTAGTCATTTCTTGTTTGTATGTATCTTGCCTTCTTCATGAACTTTCTGTCCAAGTGTAGTCCATTGAATAACATTTTTGTTTAAGAGCATAAATTTGTCCATGAACACTACCTCACTACTTTGTTCTGTTTTTGCACTATGTACTTATTTGTATATATTTCTTATTGTAACATGGTAATTTCTGTGTATTGTTTTGCAGAGCTGCTGCTATGGAACAACAAATTTCACAGCATGTGTCAGTGATAATAATCCTGATAAACCTAAACTTGAAACCTTAAAATTTAGCACAAAGTATAGGAGCTTCAATAATCAATTCAAGTATAAGATTATAATTTTGAATTTTTGGATTAATTTTGATATATGTAATATGTTTGAGATTATAAGCACATCTGACCATTTTTTCAGAAAATTCACTCCAGTTTTCAAATTGCCTCGGACTTTCTGTTTAACAATAACAAAAAAGGTATGCAGGTGACCTTCTCCATCCCTGAAGAATAATCTCATGTGGGTTTTCCTTTACAATGGGTTCCAAGGGAGGACTGAAATTTATAACCCCATAAGACATAGAACAAGAGTGATCCACTGAGCTCCTTGAGCTGGCTTTGCCATTAATACGATCAATACTGATCCAGCTTTCCTCAACTCTACATTTCCTGATTCATATTCACAACACTTGATTCTCTTACTGATTTAAAATACTCTTAGCTCAGATTTGAATATATTCTGGGATACAGCATCCACAGTTTTCTGGATCACTGTCAGTCCTCTAAGGGAAGAAATTCTTCCTCATTTTAGGCTGAAATAGGTTCTTCCCCCCCCGCCCCCCACCTTTATTCTGACACAATGTCCTCTTGTCCTCTATTCTGCCATGAGAGGAAATATACTCCCAGCGTTTATCTGTGAAACCCTTGACTATTAGTAAAAGTTTCAATAATATTGCCTCTCATTCTTCAGAACTCACTGAGCATAGACCCACCCTGTTCAATAATTCCTCCTAAGATCATCCCAGTGAACCCACCCTGAACTACCTCCAAAAATCATGCATCATTCTTTAAATGAGGGAAACTAAAATGGTATGAAGTACTTTGGATTTGGTCTCGCTAGTCCCTTATAAAGTTAAGGTAAATGTCCCTACCTTTATACTCCAACACACTTGAAATAAAACCCAATTCCGGATCATCTGTTGTACCTGTTTGCAAGATTTATGTTTTGCACCCTCATGTGGTACCCTTATATCCGTTTGTGGTGGAACATTTTTCCATATTATATTCTGGTTTCTATCTTTTTGTGCAATTGCTTCACCTACCAGTATTTCTGTGTAAACTGTTTGCATGTAAACGACAAGTCCTGTAATGCTTTGTAAATGGCCGATTTTGTTGTCATAAAAAATATTTCAATGTCAAACCATAAGAGCTGACTGGGAGTGTTCTCATGCAACGTGGTGCTTACGGTTTGTGTATAATTTAGAACAAAAACTGATTTACAGCTTTTAATAGGGTGGCAGATGGATATTGTTTGCATTTCAAATGTAGAAGTAAAGATTTGAAGATTGGCATTGTTTTTGAAAATTCTATGACACAGAAACAGTGCCTCATAACCTCCTTCATTTTTCTAATGTTTTCAGTTGGTGTTCTCTCTGACATTCCTTTTCTCTTCCAAATCCTCAAAAATATGTGCTCGATTTTCTTGGAAAAAGGAACACCTACAATCAGCTTTTTGTCCAGCCTCCATACCAGTCGAGCCAATGACAGCTATAAATCATGTGTTATGTAAGTTGTAGGAAAGGCACACTTGTTCTCCTATACTTCTTGACCACATTTTTCTTGTGTGCCTGTCCACTATTGAACAGCTTGATGTTATAGCACTTACCTTGTTTCATTAAATAGAAACGAGAAAATCTGCGGATTCTGGAAATCTAAGCAACACATAGAAATGCTGGAGGAACTCAGCAGGTCAGGCAGGATCTATGGAAAATAGTACAGTCGACGTTTTGGGCCAAGACCCTTCAGCAAGACTGGAGAAAATAAGATGAGTAGAGTTAAAAGGTGGGGGAGGGGAGGGAGAAGCACAAAGTGATAGGTGAAACTGGGAGGGGAAGGGGTGAAGTAAGGAGCTGGGAAGTTGGGTGAAAGAGATTCAAGGCTGGAGAAGGGAGAATCTAACAGAGGACAGAAGGCCATGGAAGAAAGAAAAGAGGAGGAGATATTTTCAGAATTTTCCCACTTGTGCAGTTGGATCTTGGATTTCCTCACTTGTAGACCCCAGTCAGTTTGGATTGGCAAAAACATCTCCTCCACAATCTCCATCAGCACAGGAGCACCACAAGGATGTGTACTTAGCCCCCTGCTCTACTCGTTTTACATCTATGACCGCGTGGCTAAGTACAGCTCCAACACCATATACAAGTTTGCTGATGACACCATTGTTGTGGGCTGCATCAAAGGGTGGTGATTAATCAGCATTCAAGAAGGAGATTGAAAATTTGACTGAGTGGTGTAATAACAACAACCTCTCACTCAATGTCAATAAGACAAAGGAACTGATTGTAGACTTCAGGAGAGGGAAATCAGAGGTCCAGTAATCATCAGAGGATCAGAGATGGAAAGGATCAGTGACTTTAAATTCCTGGGTGTTATTATCTCGGAGGACCTGGCCTGGACCCACTATATAAATATAATTGCAAAGAAAGCACGACAAAACCTCTACTTTCTCAGGAGTCTGGGGAGATTTGGAATATCATCAAAAACCTTGGCAAACTTCTATAGATGTGTGGTGGAAGGTGTGCTGACTGGCTGTGTTATGGCCTGGTATGGGAATACCATTGCCTTTGAGCAGAAAATCCTACAAAGGTAGTGGGTTTGGCCCAGTACATCATGGTAAAACCCTCCCAACCATTGATCACATCTACATAAAACACTGCCATAGAAAAACAGCATCCATTATCGAAGACCTGCACCACCCAGGCCATGCTCTTTTCTCGCTGCTGCCACCAGGTACAAGTTACTAGTTCCTCAGGACTTACACCACCAGGTTCGAGAACAGTTACCACCCATCAACCATCAGGCTCTTGAACAAAAGGGGATAACCATACTCATTTAAGAACTCCTTTATCATGTTGTTTCATGCTCGTTATTTATTCCTACTTACAGTATTTATACCTGCATTTGCACAGTGTGTTGTCCATTGATTCTGTTTACAGTTTCTGTTCTATAAATTTGCTAAGTATGCTCGCAGGAAAAGAATATTGGGGTTGTATGTGGTGACATGTACTACTCTGATAATAAATTTTACTTTGAACTTTGATCTATCTGGCACCCCTGCTGCTCAGGAGCTGAATGTCTTATGAAGCACAACTGATTTTCCAAGGTACAATGCCAGACATTCGAGTGCCATGGACTCCCTGCAGCAGAGTACAGTGTTGCACGTTATTTTGAGTTGGTAGTTATGTGTTGATGTGCTAGTCATATTTAGAGATGTTTATTATTTTGAGTACACTGACCAATCCCTTTCCCATAGTTCCCATTACTAAACTCTATTATTCCATATTATATTAGAAGTTGCAACTGTTCTTACTGAATTGGTTCTAGGTAGGGCTTTACTGAATACATCCTCCACGAAGAGAATTTCTGCCATTGGGTTATCTAGGTAAAACACAAGCAATAAGCAACATTGCTTATTGCTCAGTTGGAACTGAGGACAGCTGGTAACAGTCCTGAAGTGCAAAAAGGCAACAAAGGAACTGTTACCAGCTATACTCAGTTCCAACCTCTCGCAAGAGGTGCCATGTCGGCCAAGTCTATCTCCGAAACACTTCCATAAATCTTCCACTTCCTTTTGATTTCGTATTGCTTGCCTGATCTCCAGCTCAGTATGAAAAGAATTTCTTTCAAAGTATACTTCAAAGACCAAAGATATTTCCTTTGTTCTTTTCCATGTACACTGTTCCCTCTTCACCTGAGGGAAAATAAAACTATTTATAATTGTATGAAATCTAAATCTAGGTGAGTTATCAGTATCACTAATACCACCAATTTCTAACCCCTGATAATGAACTCCTGCCTCATCATCTCCTCTAAATGTCCACTCCACAACCATGCCTTGCCACCTTAAGACTTGACTATTCCAGTGCCCTCAGTTGGCCCCACCTTTTACCCTCTGTAAACTGGAACACACCTGAAACTTTGCCATCTGTGTCCAAGTTGCACCATGTCCTGTGCCTTTCACTCTTTTTGCCTTTTTATTTGTTTAGGCCTCTGTTCCCCAGGCCCCATTTTGGGTATTTTATTTCTTATCTTTTGTTCTGGAAAAACTCACTAAAAACAACATCATCACCAAAATCCAAATATTGGCCTCTTTGTGTAAGATTCACCCCGGAGCTCAGTGAACTGTAGAATCTCCCATTTTAACAGTATCTTAATATTAAAATTTTCATTCACATTTTCGGTTCCTCTGTAGCTTCCCTCCAAATCTCTGTAATCTGTTTCAGCCGTTTAACCCTAGAGTTAGTTATGCTGTTCTGTTCTTGGTCATCCTTAGTTTTGATCACTGCCTTAATGGTTGCTTTGCCTTTGGTTGCCCATTCCTTGAGCTCCAGAATTTTCTCTGTCAACCTCACTATCCAGATGGTTCTCTTTTATTACCATACTTTTAAAACCCTACTCATTTGCCTGAACTTGTCTATCTCTCTTTATTTGGCCGTGTGTTCAGTATTGTTAATGCTCCTGTGAGCTAGGAATTGAACATTGTGCTGCCTTCACCGTTTAGTGTCTTTGGAGAGGGTGGAGGTGAAGGCAAATCATGAAGAGGGAAAAAAAATAAAACAAAGGGAACTATCTTGCAAAACCATTTTGTTTTGAATAATTTGATTACTGGAAATGCTGTTGGGATATTTTTATTATAAAAGCATTTTTTTAAGTTGTGTTGCCAGCTTTTTAAAATGCCAGTTGTTGAACGTCATGGAAAAGAAAAAGGCACTTAGAGTTTTTAATTAACATTTGAAGTGATTTAATGGTTCCACTTTATTACAACTTACTACACTGTCCATTTCATTGCTTTCATGTGTCTTTAGTAATTTTTTATTCTAAGTTTATCTGTATTTTGTTCTTGTATTTTGCTGTTTTGATACAAAATCTGAGCCAATTAAATGTGTCATAATGTAAGTGAAAAATAGTATGACACTTTTAAGTCTGTTGCCCTGTGTAATGGGCACAGGAGTATGTGATGATCAAGACTTGTTTCTATCTGAGTAATAAGCCTCCTATAGATATGATTCTTCTGTTTCTGTTTTTTTTCAGTTCTTGATCTGCTACCTCATTTAACCACCAACTGATCCGATCTGCTTGCACTGGATTTTCTTTTTCTGTACATGGGGACTGTAACAATTTGATTTGATCCTTAATTTCAAAAACTCCTATAACATTACAAAACCTCTGTAGCACAGACATGAGCCTTTGGCCTGACATGTTCATGCAAGTAGTTATGGTCCTCATAAGCTTCCTTTACACCTTTTATTTGTGACCACTGGTGTATCCCTGTGCTTCTTATCTCACTTCCTCTTAGGTGCAATATAAGTATAACTAATGGATCTGACTGAAGTTCTACATACCTATCACATCTACTCATCCAAGGGAGGACACCCATTTGCTTGATGGTAGTATCTAACATAGGTGTACTAAAAATGAAGTGTTTGCAGCCATGTTCTGTCAAGTAGGTAATCTATCCCAGTTTCCTAAGAAGTTAACCATCACAAAAGTCAGTTTGATCCAATAAAGTGAATTTCAGTGGGTAAGCTGAGAGTAGCTGCATTTGGCATTCAAGTGACATCTGGCAAGGTTTGATATCCAGGAGCCCTGAGAAAGTTGATGTTAATGAGCATTATGGGAAAATATTCTGATGACTGGAACTATCAGCACAGTGGAAGTTGGTTGTGGTTATTCCAGTCCTGGATATCACTGCAGGAATTTCCTGCAGGGTAGTGTCCTAAGCCTAACCAGCATCAATGACCTTACATTATCAGAACTGGGGATGATTACATATTTTCAGTTCCATTCATGGCTCTTCAGCAAATTAAGTAGCCCATGCTTGCATGCAGCAAGGCCCAGATGATATTAAGGTTAAAGTCTTTTCACCATTGGTTAAGCACATGTGATAGGGCACTTGTCATTTGCATGGATGCATCTAACTCCAATCATCCTCAAATACCAGGACAAAGCATCTCCTTTTGGTACGATATCCAGCATTTATTTTCTCTACCACCACAAGTACCCATGTCATATGCTGTTGTTCTTAAACTAATTGCTCTGAAACATCCCCTAGTCCCTATATCCATATACACCAAGAGGTGTTCACTTAATGGGAACATCAGCCCCTTCACACATTCCCTCTAAGTCCTTCACCATCACAGCTTGGAAATTAATTGCCATTCCTTCATTGTGACAGAGTCTAGGTACTGAAATACCCTCCCTATCAGGGCTGTAGGAAAACCTTCAGGAAGATGGCTCAAAGGCAGTTTGGGTGGACACCAAGTTGATATCCAGATTCCAATGAACAAAGTCAGCAGTGTCGTGATGGTGTCCACCAGTTTTGGTAAATCAATACTCTTGAGCCTGGATGATGCTGCAAAGTTAAAGCGAGGTGTGAGTGGTTGTGACTTTACCTCTTGTAACTCTTGACCCAATTATATTCCTGAAGGATGCAACTCTCAAAGAATGCTAGATATCAGACTGAAGCTCAAACTTAAAAAGTAGCTTTCCCTTTTTATTAATTTGTATCAGATTAATTACCTTAAAATAGGTTACAGTGGTATAGAAAGTCAGAATTATTTTGTCTTGCAATATGTGCTTCGACATGCTATAAAATGCAATAATTTTATAGTCACATTTCAAGAGTATTTGCAGGGCACATTGCACGGAAATTGTTGATTATGTATTGAGAGTGAAAGTATATTAATGAGAAGTTTAGACAACCAACTGGGTAAACAGGAAAGATTATCTGCAGACAGCAGGGGTTTTGTGAAGGAGGAACCTTTGAGTCCAGGGCAGGTGTGGTCAAGAGTTTAAACCACAGTAATCTCATTTTAGACTTCTTGATGAGTTTGGGTTGTGGTATCAGTTAGTGTAAAGAATAATAGAAAACTACAGCTTCACTAAATCTTCGCCATAGAAAGCCCTTTGAAATGAATTTGACGAAAGGATGCATTTGTAGTGATGGCATCCTATGCTGGTATTCTTTGTAGAGTATCATATGAAGACTTGGCTTGCTCCCACCCCACCTCAGCAAGATATGAACAATATAGTTACAGTGAAGAAATGCTGTTATCCCAGAATGGGGATCAGACATTGACTTCCCGTGTGTTTCATTTAAAATTTGTTCCAACAGCAGACCAGAAACAGCCCATGTGGTCTTTAAGCTTAACCAAAAAAAATCTTATGTGCCTGTTTTATTTATTGAGCTGATCTTGATGGGGATGAGAACTTGGCACTTAAGAGCAGCGCTGTGTAAACTTTGACATATTATTGGCCCTCTGAAAATAGGCTGCTTGATTCTTGCTTTTTTTTTTAACTGTAATTTCATACAGGTACTCCTGCTGTTTCCTCCCTGATTGAATGCAAGTATTTTTAAAAAGTAATTTTATGGATGACCACCACTTTGCAAAGCGCAAGTCATAATGTAATGATGAGATGTGTATAGTATGTAGCTGCAGTGTAGGCCTTCAGTGTGTAAGGTAATGCTGCTGTGGCTGCAGGTTTCTGGCTTTTTTAACCCTCCTACCCCTATTTCTCTATGTTATATGAAGGTAGCTGGATATTTCACCTCTAAATGACATCGTTTTGAGAGCCACACCACCAAGAAGCTGCAGAGGGTTGTAAATTTAGTCGACTCCATCTTGGGCACTGGCCTACAAAGTACCCAGGACATCTTCAAGGATCAGTGTCCATTATTAAGGATCTCCAGCACCCAGGACATGCCCTTTTCTCACTGTTACCATCAGGTAGGAGGTACAGAAGCCTAAAAGCACACACTCAGTGATTCAGGAACAGCTTCTTCCCCTCTGCCATCCGATTCCTAAATGGACATTGAACCCTTGAGCACTACCTCACTTTTTAAATTTATATTATTTTTGTTTTTGCGTGTTTTTAATCTGTTCTATATACATATACTGTAATTGATCTGTTATTATTATTTTTATTTTTTTCTTATATATAATGCATTGCATTGAACTGCTGCTGCTAAGTAAACAAATTTCGCGACATATACCGGTGATAATAAACCTGATTCTGAATTTTGATTCTGACAACCTGATACTATGCAGATACTCTTATCATTTCATAGGGAGGCGTTGTCAAGCTGTGCGTTTTCAGACTGTTGTTTGAGCTATGGTATAGTGATTCTGTTTTGGGTTTGTCGGGTAATTCAGGTATCATTGTGCAGGTGCATTCATGATCTCTCTTCTAGATTTGATAGCTGCCTTGTAACAGTTACTAGGTATTCTCGGTTGAACAGAGTGAATCACCCCTCCTACCTACTATTGAGAAGATATTTGTCAACAGTCGAACAATTGCACCCAGTGACTAGTCTGCAGATGTCCTCCAGTCTGACTGCAGTTTTCAATGAAGTTTTCAATGTTGTTATTGGCTTTCTGCTTTACAAACATATACTGGCTTGTTAGCTGAGTAAATAAACATCATTTATGGTAAAATACATTGATACCATCAGTACCACCCTGCCTTATCTCCAGTAATTTGGTGCAGGCAGTCTTGTCTGTGGAGAAAACTGACTAAATATGGCTGTAAAATAGGTTGTATTCTGTCCTTAGTCATAGGATTCATGTTCACTGGTATGCTGTTTGTATTTGTTCCTCTCCTCATGAATTTAGATTATCCAGTGGCTTTTTACTGTAGTTTTAGTTTTACTTCAATTGGCTTTCCATTCTGTGATTCTAAAGTCTTGAGTGTAATTTCATAACAGTAGCTTACTGAATAGGATAGAGGGAAGTAATTAGAAAATACATAGTTTGAATTTGACACAACTGGACCAAAGTTGTCTGTGTGATAACAAACTAGGTTTAGAGTCAAAGAGTAACAAAGCACAGAAATAGCCCCTTTGGCCCAGCTGGTCATTGTTGACCACAGCATCCTTTCTGCAAGTCTCAGTTGCCCATGTTTGGCCAAACATCCTCCAAGCCCCTGCATTCCACGTACCAATCCAAATGCCTGTTAATTGCTGCAGTTGTACCTGCCTTGACCACTTCCTGTTTTAAAAAAAAACGCGCTTATGGGTTACCATGACTTTATAGGCTTTTGCTGAATCCTGTATATCGTACCAACTCCCATCACCCCTTCCCCTCGACCTTAATTGTGTATATAGGGTAGAGCAGACCCACCAAATGCTGTGCTTTCAGTATAATGCGAAGCTTGGAAGCACTGGGGAAAATGCTAAAATATTTATGATTTAATACCAGTAAATGATTGAACTGGTTGATGTTCTTTTCCTTTAAAAGGGAGGTCACTTGATTAAGGTCTTCAAAATCATGGGGCAGTTTTGTAGACATATACTTCTATTTCTCAGACAGCTCAAAATCATGGACTATGAACTTATGGTAGTCACTAATAGATCTAAGAAAAACCAAGAGTGACCTCTTTATCAGAGTGTAGAATGTGTCACTAGATAAGTTATTACTGCCCTCTCTGTGTTGAGACGATTGACACTGGACCCATTTATAAGCATATAATAATTACAGCATGGAAACAGGCCATCTCGGCCCTTCTAGTCTGTGCTAAACTCTTACTCTCACCTAGTCCCACCGACCTGCACTCAGCCCATAACCTCCATTCCTTTCCTGTCCATATATCTATCTAATTTAACTTTAAACGACAACACCGAACCTGCCTCAACCACTTCTGCTAGAAGCTCGTTCCACACAGCTACTACTCTCTGAATAAAGAAGTTCCCCCTCATGTTACCCCTAAACTTTTGCCTTTTACCATTTGACAACTTTATATGTGAATTACTACCACCATTGTATTTGGTTGGATACAGTCTGGTACTTAACAAGGCATAAATGCCCAGTTATCTGTATCTCATCCAGTATTTGATGACCTGACAAAACACGGGTGTTCTTGGTCAACTGGAAGTTCAGGGACCACTGGGCTGAAAAGAATATGTGCAAGTTTGAAGCTCTGGTGGATGACTGACCATTCCTTTGTCTATTTATTCATTTTGGTGCTGAATTACAGTTAATTTGATCTTTTTCCTCTTCAGTTTGGTATGAATTTGAGCTTTTTGTCATGGTTTGATAAGGTGAGGTGGTGGTGATGGTAGAAAAACCTGGTGTTGCAGATGTCAGAAGTGGGAGAAGTAATGAAATGACAAATGAAAATTTCCTTTATTATTCAGTTCCTTCCTTCCCCATCTGTTCATCATGGAGGGGAATTTGTGAATTTCATAAGCATGTATTCAAGCATCATCATGCTTTTTGTAAGGAAATATTCTGAGATGTGTGATATTATTTCCTGATGGAACTAGATTACTGCTTTGCAGTTTGGTGCTCTATCTAAAACTCTGCTTTTCTACACTCATCTGCCATTCTACCTTTTGTGAGCCCTGCATTAAGTGAAATTGGAGGTCAAGGATGCAGAAACATATCAGCATCTACACATCTAACTTCAGGTTCTGTGCTTTATATTTATTGGATAGTGGAGGTTAGATTTCTGGAAGCATTTGAAGTGCAGATGGATAATTTTTAAAAGTTAGGAATTAAGGGCAATGGGGAACTGACACAGTGTTGATGTCTGGGGCACAAATGCCATTATTGTGTTGAATGGCAGGCCAGGCCTAAAGAGGAAGGTAGCCTATTCCTGCTCAATATTTTTTGTGTGCTTTTGTGTTTGTAGTACAGTTTTTGAGAATTTTAAAATTTATTTTTACCTAAGGGTTTATGACACCCCCTTTCCTCTGGCCCCCTCCTGGTCACCCCTCCTCCCTCAAACCCCCCCCCCCTTCGGCTCCCTCTCCCCTCTTGCGCCCCCTCTCCCTCTCCCCCCTCTCCCTCTCCCCCCTCTCCCTCTCCCCCCTCTCCCTCTCCCCCCTCTCCTTCTCCCCCCTCTCCTTCTCCCCCCTCCCTCTCCCCCCAACCTCAAAGCAGTTTTATGTGCTTTTACAACATGCATTTAAATTCCTGTTCAAGTTCATTGTTGTCATAGGCTACATATACAGGGTATAAATGCCATGAAAGTTAGCAGCAGTACAGTACATGATGAGCACAAACATAAGTTAACATAAACTGTACATTATACAAAACTTGCATGTTATATATACTACTTAGCAATAAGATTTTCTACTAGCTGGATTCTAAAGGCACTAAAAAAAACTCTGCTGGGAGTTAGGGGATAAACCACAGTCAAACATAATTCTGCATTTTGTAAAGGTGCCACATTTTACTTTTTATTCTGTTCTACTTAACACCAACTTTTGAAGAATAAAGTGTTAAGTAGAATAAGGTTTTGTTGTGAAACTGAAAAGAACATAAGAAATAGAAGCAGGAATGGACCGTATAGTTCCATATGTCTGTTCTGCCATTCAATAAAGTTGTACCTCTTTTTTTTTGCCTTGCTTTTTCTTTCTTATACAAACCTGATATCCCTTGATCCAATTAATATCCAAAAATCTATCCACCTTTTCCTTGACTATACTTGGCACTGAACACTCTTGGGTGGAGAATTCCAGGTAAAGAAACTTTCTCCTGCTCTGTCATGCCCATAAATACACCAATGACATCATCTCTCATCTTTGAAAATGTAGAGAGACGGTTCAGTCTTTTAATCATCTTTCCCATGATAATTCTTCAGCTCCTCCTTCGCCCCACCCCATCCCAGGAATGAATCTGATTACCCTAAATTTCACTCACTCTGTCACAAGAATATGTTGCCTTTAGAAGACAATACCTGTATTCAATAGTCCACGTGTAGTCTCACCAGGCCCTTGTATGATTGCAGTATAGCATTTTTACTGTTATAATGAATTCCTTGCAATAAATTAAAATAAAAGAAGCTGCAGATAGAAATCTGAAGTAAAAGTAGAAACAGAGGTTCCTCTAAATCTCACCAGTTAAAAAAAATACTTTTATTTCCTATCAAAGTGTTTCTCCATAGGTTGGTAGATAGTGTGATCACTCAAGTTGAGTATGATGTTCTCTCAAGGGGTTATTCCTTCAATGGAGAGTGTCTGTGCATGACTTTGCTTAATGTGGAGAGACTGTTTCATGGACAGCCACATACGGTCCTTGACAGATTGTGGTCAGGGTCCAGTGGCATGATGTGCAAGATTACTGGGTTCTCTTTAGTGCTGCAGCCTTCCTTCACCTTCACTGCTGTTGTGATGTGTCATCGTCTTCTTCCAGCTCCATCATTGAGGTCCTGGTTGGATTGTTCTTTGATTGGAACCCTATGGGAAGCTAAGTTCCAGACAGCATTGCTCTAAGAACTTACAAGGTGGCAATCCTCAGGGAATATTTTTTCCATAATGTACTTCCATCTGGTATACTTATGCCCATTTATTTACCTATGTCCTCTTGAAGCCTCTCTGCATCCTCCTCTCAACTCTCATAACAGTTCAGTTTGTACCATGAGCAAAGATGGAGTATTGCATAGATATAAATAGTGAACTGATCCCTGCTGTACCCCACTTGCTCACAGACATCAAACCTCCTCAAAGAGTGATTTATTATCACAGCCTGTCATAAGTTCACTCCAGAATGTTTACCCCCTATCCCATGTGTTCCAAATATTTTTAATGATCTTTTGTGTGGCACTTCATCAAAGAACATCTGCAAATCCAGATGTACTGTATCTGCTGATTCACCTGTAACTATTCTGCTTGTTACGGCCTTAAAAGTTTTAACAGATTTGTCAAACACAATATCCCTTTCATAAATTTGTGTTGATTCTGTCCAATCTACTATTGTTTTCTGAGGGCCCTGGTACCACTTCTTTAGTGACAAGTTCCAGCACTTTCAAGCTGATTGGTTTGTATTTCTACTTCCTCCTCACAAATAACGAGATTATATTTGCTACCTTGCAGTGTGTGGGAGCCATGCTAGAAACTGGATTCAGCTTTCAGTCCATAAAACATGGGAGTAGAATTTTACAATCTGTTCTCATGAAATTACTGTCACATTCTAAATTCCCCTTTCTGAATGCTTGGAATGTTCATAAATCTCAGGCTTGCTGCTCTTTTTAGTGGCATTGTAAGCCTTTCCTTTGATCTACTGTTATCTTTAATTTTTGTCCATAGCCATAGTTGGATCACTTCTTATGCTGGATTATTGTGCCTGTGGGGGAAATGTATTTGCTTTATGTTATTTTAATTATTTAAATATAGTCCAATATTGACCACTGACTGACTAGTTACTATAGTTTTCTATTCTACAAATGCCAGACACTCCTCATAGCTTGGTGGTTGCATTGCTTAGATCAGTGATTCACAACCTTTTTCTGCTCGTGGTCTACTTGTGACTTTACCTCTGTGCCCTACACCCCCCCCCCCCCCCAGAGTCTGTTAGTTGCTGAAGTTTTTTTTTGCTCAACTATACTGATTATTCTAACATAGTCAATATTTATGTTTTAACCAGTTATAGGTATTATATGTTATTATATACTATAATGTTACAGGTGTATATGAAAAGTAAAACTATTTGAAAGCTCTGAATAGGATGCATTATTTATATATAATGTCATTCCAACCAGCAATGAAAAGCGCTTAGTTTTGTTAATTTGGTTATTTAGTGAGATCCTTGCAACTTGGTTAAAGATATTCTAAGATCACCTATTCACAATACAGTTACAAGCTTTTGATAGCAGGTGAAGAGTTTGACTAAAACCACATTCAACTAGATAAGAGGTGTGAATGCCAAATAAAAGCAGCTTTACTTTCTCCCAGAGCTGTGGAAATTTATTTTGAAAATCAAATCCAGAGATTTTACTTGCTGCATTTGAATTGTGTTTGAGCTGTTGTGTCACTGCAGCTCATTAAGATATTCTTGCGATGTAGTGTCAATATCATTCACATTCACCCCAAATTGATCCACCACCCAACCTGAAATGTGCATCTCCAGCAGGTCTTGGAACCAAAATTCCATATCAGTGTGCAGTTGTTTCAAATGATCAGGATATTAAATCAGATCATCATCTTGGAATTCTTTAAGAGTGGCCAGTGACGGAAATTGCATAAACTCACAATATTACTGCTGAAAAGTTTGAGTTTTCCAAGGAAAGTGGTAATGGCCTCTGTGCATGAAATGAGATTGCAGTGTCGTTTCTTGTTATCGTTTGTTTGATAAATTCAGGTTTTAAAAATGTATTTGACAGGTACAATATGTCAGACAGCCGTGACAATTTGTTCTTCAAGTTGCTTGGAGATATTTTAGTAATATTTAATTAAAACAGTAATCTTACCATGCATCATTCAGAAATTCTCGTGGCCCCCTAGTTCCTTGTATTTTACTTGTGGCTCCTATGAAATCCAGTATGGCCCACATTGATAACACTGGACAACAAAGATTTTGCTTCCTGAATACTTTTGGGTATATTTTATGGATTTTGGCTGCTGATCATGAAAATCACTGAAATTTCCCTATCCCACGCCATTTTTAAAAAAAGGCCTATGTTTGTTATTTCAATTCATAATTCAAGTCAATTAAAATGTTGCCCACAATGCAACTGAAAAGTTTTCTATCTTGTCCAGATATGCCTGGGCATGCTTTGGCAGGGTTGATGCTACAAGGGAGGACAGGTTTTAGAAAGGCTATAAGAGCATCATGCACACGCTGTTCTATGCATTGTGTTTACAGATATATCAGTTTGCAATCACGTGGATGTCCATGCTCTACGCGCATAGCATATTGTGTGTACTCATTATAAAATAATTATATTTTCAGGAACATTTGTGATAGCGAAATGTCTTGGCAATGTTGCAACAGCCGTGGTACTTTGTTATATTTATGACAAGTATATGCTTAAATCTCAAAGACGGAACATGACTCCTCTCATTAAGAAAGCCTATGAGTTCTACTTTGAGTTCTACTTTGTCTTGGCAACCAAGACAAAGACTGGACTCTTCACATTTGTTGTGCAACATGTGCTGTCGATCTTAGAGCTTGGCTCAGAGGTACTTGGAAGTCAATGCCGTTCGCTGTCCTGATGATATGGTGAGAGAAGGAACGTGTGACAGACTGCTACTTCTGTCTGACCAGTGTGTCTAGTTTCTTTGCTAAAAACAAGAAATCCACTGAGTATCCCAATCTCCCTTCTGCCATGAGATCTGTGCTACATGATGCTAATCTTCCAGTACTGAAGCCACCAGAGACGAGGAGTCTAGAGGAGGCAGACGAAGATGCCATGATGCAGGAGCCAGGAATGGAAAACGACACTGATACCGACATAAATTTTGAACCCATTATGTCCAGTGACCCTCATCTGATAACTCAGTCTGAGTTAAATTACCTGGTCAGAGACTTGGGGTTTATCAAACACAACAGCAGAATTACTGGGTTCAAGACTGCAAGGATTTTGATATTTGAGACAGATGTTTCCCAGAATAACTAATGCAAAGGTTAAGAAAGGCATTTTAATTGGCCTACAAATAAGACAGGCCATCAGCGACAGGCAATTCGAAGGACTTCTGGTGGGACTGGAGAAAATCGCATGGATGGCATTCAAGGACATTGCTGAGAATTTTCTTGGCAACTACAGAGCACCAAGCTGTATGCAGCTGGTTGACAACGTGCTTCAAGCATACAGAACCATGAAATGCGACATGTCACTAAAGATTCATTTTCTGCATTCCCATTTGGACTTCCCTGCAAACCTGGCACTGTCAGTGACGAGCATGGTGAAAGGTTTCACCAGGACATTGCAGTCGTGGAGAAACGGTATCAGGGCAACTGACTGACGGATTATTGTGACACTTAAGCGAGAAGCCTCAGACACTGAGTACCAGTGAAACCAGTGATGAAAATCATCAACAAAACATTTTTAGCTTAGTTGAACTATTGCAAAGCGTCAACACCGTTAGGCAATTAAACATATAATATTCTGTAAAAGTTAATTTCCTGTTTCTCCAAACTCCTATGTGATACAAGAAGTCTGATATATTTATGCCCAGCTTCAAGCAGTTTATCTTAACCACAAAAGATTTCTGAAGAAGCAACACTTTTTTTTGGGGGGGACGGTGGAATTGCTGTTCAGTGTGATCGTTGGTTTACATTTAAGACCCTGATTTTGGATTGAATTGAATTGAATTAAATTACATTCATCATTTTTATATAAAATTCTATGATACTGTGATCATTTTTCCCAGAAAGTCCCAAAATTACTTGCTTAGTAATTAACCTATTCTCATTAGCTTGTTCCCTGACTGCTCCCTAAAGATAAAATGATTAAAAGACCATCTTTGTGTTTGCCCCACAAATTCAGTATGAAGTTGTTACTGTGAATTTTGTTTTCTCAAGTTATATGATGATTATTTTGTTATCTTTGATATTGTCAGACTAATTTACTGACTCAAACTGTCTCCAGCTTTACTACTGTTGGGCTTTGAGTGTACAGAATAGGTATACTCAAGAATCAGGTTAATATCACTGGCATACAGTACTGTGCAAAAATTGTAGGCACACTTAAAAAGATTCTGTAAAGCAAAGATGTTTTCAAAAGTAATGAAATGAGAGGTTTCTAAATATCAAAAAAATTACTATAAAGAGCGATAAACAAAAAAAATCTAAAATCAATATTTGGTGTGATCACTCTTTGCCTTTAAAACTGCATCAATTCTCTCAGGTACACTTGCGCATTTTTGTAAGAAACTTGGCTGGTAGGTTGTTCTAAACATCTTGGAGAACTTGCCAGTTTGTCTTCAGACTTTGACTATCTCACTTGCTTCTTTCTCCCCAGGTGGCCTCGATGATATTGAGATCGGGCCATACCATCAGTTGCGAAACACCTTGTTTTTCTTTTCACTGAAGATGGTTCTTTATGACCTTGGTTGTGTATTTAGGGGTATTGTCCTGTTGCAGAATGAAGTTGGGACTGATCAGTTGCCGCACTGATGGTATTGCATGATGGCTGACAACCCGCTCGTACTTCTCAGCGTTGAGAACTCCAGTAATTCTGACCAGATCACTAACTCCATTTGCAGAAATGCTGCCCCAAACCTGCTGGAAACATCTGATGTGCTTCACTGTGGACTGCGGACACTCAGCCATGTAGCACTCTCCATCTCTTCTATGGGCAAACTTTCCTGTTTGAGCCACAAATTTCAAATTTTTACTTGTCAGTCCAGAGGACTTGTTGCCATTGTTCAGTACCCCAATCCTTGTGTTTTTATGTGCAGCTGAGACTTTGTTTCCACTTCAGAGGAATGGCTTTTTTGGCAGCAACTCTTCCATGAAGACCACTTCTGACAAGACTTCTCCAGACTGTAGAAGGATGTACTTAGGTTCCAGTGGTTTCTGTGAGTTCAGAGCTGATAGCAGTGCTGGACGACTTCTGATTTAGAAGTAGTGTCAGTTTGATATATCTCTCATCTGCTGCACTCAGTTTCCGTAGTTGACCACTGCTTTTCAGGTCCTCAACCTGAAGAGCTTGGACAGCACAGGGGAGGACAGGGGAGCTTGAAGTAAGTGTTGAACAAACTTCCAGTAGAAGTGGTAGAGGCAGGTTCGGTATTAGCATTTAAAGAAAAATTGCATAGGTATATGGACAGGAAAGGAATGGACGGTTATGGGCTGAGTGCAGGTCGGTGGGACGGCACTGACCTGCACTCACTGACACGGATAACGCACGGTGAGAGTAAGCATTCGGCATGGACTAGAAGGGCCGGGATGGCGTGTTTCCGTGCTGTAATGGTTATATGGTTATCTTGAAACTCCTGTCTGCTGTGAAATTTCTACTTGGGAGAGACTTTCCTGATGCAGGATGACCTCCTTGTGTCCTGTTGCTATGCTCACTCCCGCTATGGTGTAAGAATTGATGATCTGAAGGTTAAACTGCCTCACCCTCACCTTTTAGTTTGGTTATCCTTCCCTCAGTTTATTTCCTTCTGCACAAGCTTCTGTTTCAGTTAATTAGTGTAGTTCATTCAACTCATTATGTCATTGATCATTAGCACCTGTTTGTTATCTTTGTTTAATTATGCACTGGGCTATATACCTAAAAAGCAATCAAGTTTTAAGTTGAAAAGTGGTCTGTTACATAAAATGTTACTTTTTTTTAAATGAAATACAAAAAAAATCTCTAACATTAAATTTTTTTGGAAAATGGAGTTTGGAAATCCAAAATTTGCTCTTTTTTGCTGACACTAATCTGGAAGAGAAAAAATAAACATCTAAAACAAAAATTATATTAAAAAAAATAGGGTGCCTAAGACTTTTGCACAGTACTGTATGTCGTGAAATTTGTTTTGTGGCAGCAGTACATTGAAATACAGAATACAAAACTATAATTTACAGTAAGAAATATATATTTAAAAATTAGATAGGTAGTGCAAAAAGAGAGAAAAAATACTGAGGTAGTGTACATGAATTCATTGTCTGTTCGTAAATCTGAAGGTGCAGGAGAAGAGGCTGCCCCTAAAACGTTGAGTGTATGTCTTCAGGCTCCTGTACCGCCACCTTGATGGAAGTGGGCATTCAAGGTGTTATGTGGTGTTAATTCAGAGATGCTCTTTGCACATCTCTGTTGTTGTGCATGTTTATTTGAGTTACTGTTGCCTTCCTGTCAGCTTGTACTATCCAGTCATTCTCTTCGGACTGCTCACTGGATGTTTTTGTTTTATCACTGCATTCTCTGTAAACTCTCAGAGACTGCTGTATGTGAAAATCTCAGGAGATCAGCAGTTTTTGAGATAATCAAACCACTCCGTCTCGCACCAACAATCATTCCACAGTCAAAGTCACTTGCGTCACTTTACTTTCCCATTCTGATGCTTGGCCTGAACGCAAGTGAGCCTCTTGACCAAGTCTGCATGTTTTTGTGCATTGAGTCGCTGCCACGTGATTGGCTGGTTAGATATTTGCACTTACATGTGTACCTAATAAAGTACCCACTGAATGTATGTTCCAGTAAGAAGGAAGGACAAGGATAGCCAGGTAAGGGAACCTTGAATGTCGACAGAGGTGATGAATTTAGTCAAGAAGAGAAAGGAAATAAATGTGCGGTTTAGGAATCCTCTGAGGATTATAGAGAAGTCAGAAGAACTTAAAAAGGTAATTAAGAATGCCAGGAGGGGCTAATTGAAGGTCCTTGCCAAGTAGAATTAAAAGGAATCCCAAGACATTCTTTACATATGTCAAGAGCAAGAGGATAACTGGGGTGCAGGTAGGACCACTCAGGATAAATGAGGGAGCATGTCCCTGGAGGTGGAGGATGTGGGTGAGGTCCAAAATGACTGCTTTGCGTGACTATTTACCAAGGAGAAGAGTATGAAGAATAGAGAGATTAATGTTCAGCATGCTAATTTGCCACGGCACTTTCAGACAAATAAGGTGGTGTTGGGGTTCTTAAAGATCATTAAGATGGATATCCCTAGGGCCTCTAGGGATATACCCCAGGTATTTGAGAGAGGCAAGAGATGAGATTGTTTGGGCATTGACCATTATGTTTGTGTCATCTCTAGCTACAGGTGAAGTTTCAGAGGTAGGCTGCTGTCGTTCTATTTTTCAAGAAAGGAAGAGAAGTTACTAGAAAGAGTTCTTACAGATAGGACTGATGAACATTTAGAAAACCATGCCCTTACTGGGAACAGTCTGTGTACCTTTGTGCAGTGCAAGTCGTGTCTTACTAACTTGATTGAGTTTTTTGAAAAGGTGTCGAAGGGGGTTGATGAGGGTAGAGCTGTAGATGTTGTTCGTGGTTTAGTAAAGCATTTGACAGGGTTCCTTGTGGGAGGCTCATGTATAATATTAAGATGTATGGGATCCATAGTGAATGGGCCGTTTGAGTTCAGGATAGGTTTTCCCATAGAAGACAGAGTAGTGATCAATAGGTGATATTCTGGCTGGGAAGTCTGTGACTAGTGGTATTTGACAGAGATCTGTACTGGGACCTCTATTGTGTGTCATGTATAAAAATAAATAACTTGGATGTAAACATAGATGGCTGTGTTAGTAAGTTTGCAGACAATATGAAAGTTGGTGTGCTGTGGATATGGGAGACTAGCAAAAGACAAAGGATATTGATCATTTGCAGATATGGGCAAAAAACGGCATATGGAGTTTAACTCAATCTAATATGAAGAGTGCCCTTTGGGAGATGAAATATAAGGAGACAGTACACTGTTAGCAACAAAACTCTTAACAGTGTTGATGAGCAGAAGGCTGTGCACAGCCCCTGAAACTGGCTATTCTGGTTGATAGTGTGGTAACAATGGTGTATGGCATGTTTGTCTTTATTAGTTGATGAATTATTGAGCTCAAGAGCTGGGAAGTTATAGCTTTTTAAAACTCTAGTTAGGCTACATCTGGAGTATTGCATTCAGTTCTGATCATCCCATTATAGGAAGTTTATGGAGAGTTTGGAGGTGGTGCAGAAGAGGTTTAGTAGAATGCTGCCTGAATTAGGGGGCATGTTGCTATAAGGAGAGGTCGGACAAACTTGGGTTGTTTTCTCTGGAGTTGCAGAGTCTGAAGGGTTATCTGATGGAGGTTGACAAGATTATGAGAGTCATAGAGTAGATGGCCATTATCTTTTCCCCCTGGGTTGAAACATCTCATACCAGAAGGCATGTGTTTAAGCTGAAAGGGGTAGGTTCAGAGATGATATGTAGGGCAGGTTTTTTTTTACAGTGGTGGGATTCCTGGGGTGGCATGGAAGCAAATACGACAGAGTCGTTCAAGAAGCTCTTAGATAGTCACATCAATGTGCAGAAAATGGAAGGGTATGGACATTGAGTAGGCAGAAAGGATTAGTTTAGTTGGGCATTTGATTAATGTCAGTAGTTGGGCACAACATTTTGGGCTGAAGGGCCCATCTTGTGCTGTACTGTTCTACATTCTATGAATTGTCTATAAATTCCCAGTCAGGAATGTTTTTTGTCTCTTAATGTTTCTTAGCTCTCATTCAGCTCTCTCTCTCTCTTTCTGTTTCTCTCCCTCTGTCTGTCTCTCTCTGTTCTCTCGCTCTCTCTCTCTGTTTGTTCCTCCCCTCCCTCTCGCCCCCTTTCCTGCCTTTGTCTCATCTTTTTTATGATTTTAAAAAGCACCTTACTCCTTTTCTGACTTGTGTGCATTTTCTAAAATTTAAGAATCATGAACCTTGAAAATTTAAGAACCACATCTCTTTAATGTCTATTTATTTTTTCAATCATTAATTTTGGTTCTTTGCAGGTAATCCTGCCAGTTGTTGGTTATCAGATTTGAGGAGGGAGAAGTGCTGATCAACATACTTATTGCTTGAGCTTTTGCTTCCTGCTTCTCCACAGTAGGTTGACTAAAAACAAAAATGACTTGGGGAACCTATAAACCCACATATTTCCACTGCATTCAAAATCAAAAGAGTGCAGGCACTGGAAATCTGAACTAAGAACAGAAATCACTGGAAACTCGGGGAACCTATAAACCCACATCCTTCCACTACATTCAAAATCAAAAGAGTGCAGGCACTGGAAATCTGAACTAAGAACAGAAATCACTGGAAACTCGGGGAACCTATAAACCCACATCCTTCCACTGCATTCAAAATCAAAAAAGTGTAGGCCCTGGAAATCTGAACCAAGAACAGAAATCGCTGGAATACTCAACAGGTTATGCAGTGTCTGTGGTAAGAGAAACCAAGTTCATATTTCGGATTGATGAGCTTTCAACAGAATTAAGAAACCTTGAACATTTCTCGGTTGCAGAGAAGGGAAAGAGGTGGAGAGAACAAAGGGAATGTATAGTAAGGTGGGACCCAGGGAGACTGACACAGGGATGATGAAAGTTTGTTAATCATAATGGATTCAGTTGGAGGACATAAAACAGAAGGAGCTGATTGAAGGCAGGAGGGAAGTAACCACTGGAGTAGTATTGGCAGTCTTTTGAAAACTTGTTGTACAAATTGCGTTTCCAGTTTTATTTCTTCTATCTCTGTTACTCCATTTGGAGCATTCTTTCTGAAATGCAGATTTCATTGTCATCTGCTCAACTGCAAATGGATTATTAGATTATATATTCAGAAAATGATCCATTATTTCAGGAAAGTCTTTCAGAGGTGAAACACTTTCTGTCTGAGCAAAGTTTCAGGACCATTAACTATGGTCACTTGTAATAAAAGATCATTGACCTGTGATTCTGTCCCCACAGGTGTTAACTGACAGGCTGAGTATGTTTTTGTTAATCAGTTCCTTAAAATCCTTCCAGAAATAAGCTCAGGTATTCAGTTGCAAAGTGATGGCAGGTCTTTGCAGACTTTGAGGCCCTGAGGCATGTGTGTTAATGGAGGTGTTGTAGCCTTGAGCAATCTACTCCATTTATGGTGATAGATAATTTAGCACCATCTATCAACTGAAATGCTGGAAACTGTGGATGTTAAATTCTCCATTGAACTCGGTAAACAAATGCAGTGAATGTTGGAGATAAGTGCTCTTCCAAAGAATAACAGTTGATACCAGAAAATGATCAGAATAATGAAGTGATTTAGTCAGATGTATCAGTATTACAGTGGAATAACAGGAATTACAGAGGCATGAGAGAGGAATTGGCCAGAATTGATTGGAAAAGAACACTGGCAGAGATGATGGCAGAGGAGTAATGTCTGGAATATCTGGAAGCAATTTGGAAGGCACAGCATATGTACATACCAAAGAGGAAGAAGTATTATAAAGGAAAGATGAGACAGCCATGGCTAACAAGAGAAGTCAAAGCCAATTTAAAAGCCAAAGAGTGGGCATATAATAGAACAATGGTTGGTGGAAGTTAGAGGATTGGGAAGCTTTTAAAAACCAACAGAAGGCAGCCAAAAAGTCATTAAGAGGTAAAGATGGAATATGAAAATAAGTTAACCAGTAATATTAAAGAGGATACCAAAAGTTTCCTTAGGTACATAATGTGTAAAAGAGAGGTGAGAGTGGATATTGGACCACTGGAAAATGATGCTAGAGAGATAGTAATGGGGGACAACAAAATAGTGGATGAATTGAATAAGTATTTTGCGTCAGTCTTCACTTTGGAAGACACTAGCAGTATGGTGGAAGTTTCAGGTGTTGGGGCATGAATTGTCTGAAGATGCCGTAACTAGAGAGAAGGTTCTTGGGAAACTGAAAGGTCTGAAGGTAGATAAGTCAGCTGGACCAGGTGGTGTACACCCCAGAGTTATGAAAGTGGTGGCTGAAGAGATTGTGGTAGCATTAGTAATGATCTTTCAAGAATTGATGACCTTCATCTGGTCAGGGAAAGTGAGGAGGTGATAGAGAGGAGCTATAGGCAAGTAGTCACACTGAGACCTCGGGAGACAGATAAGTGGGTAATAGTCAGGAGAGGGAAAGGCAAGAGTCAGATACTAGAGAGTACCCCTGTGGCTGTCTCCCATAAACAATAAGTACTCCTGTTTGAGTGCTGTTGGGGAGGATGGCCTACCTTAGGGAAGCAACAGTGGCTGCGCCTCCGGCACAGAGTCTGGCCCTGTGGCTCAGAAGGGTAGAGAAAGGAAGAGGATGGCAGCAATGATAGGGGACTCTATAGTTAGGGGGTCAGACAGGCGATTCTGTGGATGCAGAAAAGAAACACGGTTGGTATTTTGCCTCCCAGGTGCCAGGGTCTGGGATGTTTCTGATCCCGTCCAGGAGATCATGAAGTGGGAAGGAGAGCAGCCAGAGGTTGTGGTATATATTGGTACCAACAACATAGGTAGGAAAAGGGAGGAGGTCCTGAATACAGACTATGGGGAGTTAGGAAAGAAGCTGAGAAGCAGGGCCTCAAAGGTAGTAATCTCAGGATTACTGCCTGTGCCACACGAGAGTGAGTATAGGAATAGAGTGAGGTAGAGGATAAATGCATGGCTAAGGGATTGGAGCAGGGGGCAGGGATTCAGATTTCTGGATCATTGGGACCTCTTTTGGGGCAGGCATGACCTGTACAAAAAGGACGGGTTGCACTTGAATCTGAGGGGGACCAATATCCTGGTAGGGAGGTTTGCTAAGGCTATTGGGGTGAGTTTAAACTAGAATTGCTGGGGGTGGGAACTGAACTGAAGAGATGGAGGATGGGGTGGTTGGCTCACAAACAGAGAAAGCTTGTAGGCAGTGTGAGAGGGAGGATAGGCAGGTGATAGAGAAGGGATGTGCTGAGACCAGTGGTTTGAGATGTGTCTAATTTAATGCAAGAAGCATCATGAGCAATGTGGATGAGCTGAGAGCAGTACTTGGAGCTATGATGTTGTGGCCATTTCAGAGACTTGGATGGCTCAAGGACAGGAAAAGGTTACTTAGAGTGCCAAAGTTTAGATGTTTCAGAAAGGACAGAGAGGGAGGCAAAAAAGGTGGGGGCATGGCACTGCTGATCAGAGATAGTGTCACGGCTGCAGAAACGGAGTAAGTAATGGAGGGATTGTCTATTGAGTCTCTGTGTGGGTGGAAGTTAGGAACAGGAAGAGGTCGATAACTACTGAGTGTTTTTTTATAGACCACCCAATAGTAACAGGGACATCAAGGAGCAGATAGGGAGACAGATTCTGTAAAAGTGTAATAATAACAGGGTTTAAAAACGCAAACAACGTTGGGTTGTTGTGCTGGGAGATTTTAATTTCCCCAGTATTGATTGGCACTTTCCTAGAGCAAAGGGTTTAGATGGGGTGGTGTTTGTTAGGTGTGTTCAGGAAGGTTTCCTGACATAATATGTAGATAAACCTACAAGAGGAGAGGCTGTACTTGATCGGGTATTGGGAAATGAACCTGGTCAGGTGTCAGGTCTCCCAGTGGGAGAGCATTTTGGAGATAGTGATCCCAATTCTATCTCCTTTACCACAGCATTGGAGAGGCTTATTGAGAAAGTAAGGAGGCATGGGATCCAAGGGAACCTTGCTTTATGGATCCAGAATTGGCTTGCCTATAGAAGGCAAAGAGTGGTTGTAGACGGGTCATATTCTGTATGGAGGTTGGTGACAAGTGGTGTGCCTCAGAGGTCTGTTCTGGGACCCCTTTTCTTCGTGATTTTTATAAATGATCTGGATGAGGAAGTGGAGGGATGGATTAGTAAGTTTGCTGATGACACAAAGGTTGGAGGTGTTGTGGAGGGCTGCCAGAGGTTGGTGGAGGCGAATATGATAGAATCTCTTAAGAGACTCCTGGACAGGTACATGGAGCTTAGAAAAATAGAGGGCTGTGGGTAACCCTAGGTAATTTCTAAGCTAAGTACATGTTCGGCACAGCATTGTGGGCCGAAGGGCCTGTATTGTGCTGTAGGTTTTCTATGTTTCCAATCAGTAGATTCTGGAATGGTTCCAGAACACAGGAAAAATACAAATATCACTCCACTCTTCAAGAAGAGAAAGAGGCAGAAGAAAGGAAACTATAGGTCAGTTAGTCTGATCTTAGTGGTTGGGAAGATGTTGGAGTTGATTATTAAGGATGAGGTCTCGGGGTACTAGGAGGCACATGTTAAAATAGGCCGTAGTCAGCATGGTTTCCTCAAGGGAAACTCTTGCCTGACAAATCTGTTGGAATTCTTTGAAGAAGTAACAAGCAGGATAGACAAAGGAGAATCGGTTGATGTTGGTAACTTGGATTTTCTGAAGGCCTTTGACAAAGTGCCATACGAGGCTGCTTAACAAATTACAAGTCCATGGTTACTACACGAAACATTCAAGCATGGATAAAGCAGTGGCTGATTAGCAGGAGGCAAAGATTGGAAATAAAGGGAGCCTTTTCTGGCTGGCTGCCGATGACTAGTGGTGTTCCACAGGGGTCTGTGTTGGGACCAATTCTTTTTACGTTATATGTCAATGATTTGGATGATGGAATCGATGGCTTTGTTGCAAAGTTTGCAGATGTTATGAAGGTAGATGGAGGGGCAGGCGGTTTTGAGGAAGTAGAGAGGCTACAGAAGGACTTAGACAGATTAGGAGAATTGACAAAGAAATGGCAGATGGAATACAGTGTCAGGAAGTGTATGGTCATGCACTTTGGTAGAAGAAATGAAAGAGTTGATTATTTTCTAAATGGAGAGAAAATATGAAAAACTGAGGTGTAAAGGGATTTGGGCTCCTTCATTCCTAACCTCCTTCCTCTTTGGCTCTCGCCTCATTACCTGCTTTTGTCTGCTACTGCCTAAAGAAGTTGAAGTGCAACGTCTGAATTTGGAAGCAGAGACGACGTTTGACAAGAGTCCAACAATCTAATTCAGCAGAACTGGACCCAACTAACCTCATGACCAGCTTCTTGGATGAGCACAGGAACCTAGTTTTAACGTTCACACAGGGGGTTTTTAACCACATAATGGAAGAATTATGTTTCAAACGACTAGGATGTTGAAACATTTTCATGAATGAAAGGAAATGATACCAGCATACTCATAGTTCCTGGTAGCTATTTTAATGCCTCAAATCCTACAGTAGGTTATTTTCACAAACACCATTTTGATTAAGATTTTCAGCATAATTTGAGCCTATTCAGTCATCATGGTTTGAATTGGCATTGCTGTGTCAAATTTGTAATGTTTTCTCCTTCTGGAACTCTTATTGTGAGTTATCATAATTGATATTATAAATGTTAGGCTATATTTTGTTAAATTCCCGTGAGTACTATTTGGAGGCATTTCTACACATTGAGCAATTCTATACCAATCCCTTGAGTTCTGGAGTCTTACAGCTCACAAATAGGCCTTTTGACATGTCTTTGCCACCCTTTTCTTTTGGATTCTAGGAGCACAATATTTGGTACCTGCTTCTGCATTAGTGATCTTTTTTGCTCACGCTGTTTTGCTTCGGAGTCTGATTTTAATCAGTGGATAAATATAAAAGTCCAGGAGCTAGCTCCCAGAATCTGCACTAGTAGCCAGAAGTTGTGCTACTAATCCTGTATAAACACAGTTGTCAAACAAAAGCTATGTTGTGTATGTTGCCCTGGATAAACATTAAGTACTGTGATGACGTTTTACGGCATTTTGTGTGTGAGATGAGATAAGAAAGAGTTTTGCAGCCAGCTTGAGGCAACTTCCCTCTCTTTTATGGATCTGAGATATTGAAGAATATGTGAGAAGAGGATAAGCAATGTTCTAAGGTGATTCTCGGAGACTCAGGGCAACATGAACTGTAAACATAAGTGGATTTGGCATTTAATTTTGTCAATCCACTTTCATTCTTAGCTTTAAGAGTTATATAGAAAAAAAGGTTTGTGATTTTACAATGACTCCTGAAGCAAAATTGTTTGGTGCTTTTAAGTCTATAGGTTTTGGCTTTAATTTATTTATTTAGTTTATTTTTCTCTATTGTTTGCATGTCATCACGATTTGTTCTGTCACTTATTCATGTTGTTCCACATAAACTGGAAAATATATCAGTCCGAGATGAAAGCTGCTTGTCGCTTTGTCAGTCATGCTGCAGCCTTCCTGTAAATGGTTGCAAATGTAACTTGCTAAAGGTGCCATTAAAAAACAATATAGTTGTAGTAGGTTTACATTGAAAGGTCCTGGAGTGACAGGAAGTGCTTCACTCCGGGAGACTTTCCAGCTCTATTTTCCCCTCTCTGTATCCTTTAGTAACCTCCTCTTCAAATATTTGTCCAGTTCCATCTGAAGCAATCTAGAGCCTGTACCCAATGCTTTATTATTAAGTTACTGCAGGTTATGAAATCTTCTCTGTGTGGGACAAAAACACTCCAGACTTAAAATCAGATTTTGTCATCTGTTGTAGCTGAACAAGATTTTCAAAGCTGATTCCCTGTTTTAGCCAACTACTACGACAGTGTATGGCTACAAAGTTCTATCTGTGCTTTTGGCCTCTAAAGCTGTGGAATATGACTGCAATATATGACCGAAAGTACAAAATGTAAGCACACGCATCATTCAGTCTATTATATCTGTGCTGATGTATAGTCTTTACTAGTACTGTTCTAGTAGATTGCTATGCGATTTCTGTGAGTCCTTAACATCTGTTGAAAATTCTGGTGCGAGGACTTGAACAGGATACTCCAGCTTAACTGGTTTGTATGATTAATTATCCCTTTTGTTCATCATCACAAGGATTTCAGTTTTTCTTTGAGACAGCTTTCATAACTTGCCCTACTACCTTCTAATAGGCATGCTATTCTGAACACCATTACAGCAAGCAATTGTCATGAGAAAAGACCGCCTTGAGAAAGCGTAATATCGTTGCCAACTCATTGTGACCATTCACAACTGAAAGAGTCTCAAGTCCATTTTAGGAAGAACACAGAGCTCAGTGAAAGTCCACCTCTCTATGTCTCAAATTACACTCGAGGGCCACCTCTTGCTTGGCTAAGTCTATCGGTCTTAGAATTAAATCAAATCAGATTGGCCTTATCACTTATTGCAGAATTCAGAACTGGATTGGAATTCTTGGGCACGGTTTAAGAGAAAAAGAGAAGTCATAAATGCACATCAGCAGCCACATCCATCTTTTTTTGCCTGTATGACTTTCACCACTGGTGTGCTATTCTTCCAGATGTCCACTGATTTTAATTCTATTAGGGTCCTTTGTCAAATGCAGTTTTGATGGTAATGGCTGTTGGGATGATTGATCTTGAGTCCCAAGAGTCCCTCAAGGCATCGTCCTGGGCCCAACCATCAGTCGCTTCCAGTCATTCCTGCCACTCTCTGTAAGGAGTTTGTACATTCTCACCGTGACCATGTGGGTTTCTTCAGGTTCTCCAGTTTCCTCCCACAGTCCAAAGACATACCAGTTGGTAGGTTAATTGGTCCTTGTAAACTGACCTGTGATTAGGCTAGGGTTAAACTGGGGGTCACTGGGCAATGCGACTCCAAGGGTCTACTGTGCACTGCATCTCAATAAATAGGTAGATAGTTAATGTCAGAAGTGAGGATGTGTGATGACGATTGTAAAATGTTTAATTACATTCACAAGTCTTCAAAATATAAGACAGCTGTGATTTCATACAGCAGCATCCAATGTTCAGGAACAGGCTAATAAGAGGCAAGTGAGTTTCACATTAAAGGAATGTCAGGAAATGGACACCTCCAATAACCAAGAGCCTACGTAACTTTGATTTTAAAAGGCATATGAAATCACCAAATCTCTCACCATCCTCAAGTGGGAGAGGTTGCCATTGGGCAGAACTCAGCTGGATTAGATACATTAATGCAGATTGACTTTTCAAGTCAAGTGGTGGGTACTTGGCGGCATGACTCATCTCCTGACACCCATATCTTTTCCACCATCTCTTGAGCATGTCAAGAGAGTGATAAAATATGCAATAGATGAGTGCAGCTCAAACAACACTCAATCAACTCAACATCATCCAGAACAAAGCAAACCACTTGATCATTCCACGCAGCAAACTGAATGTTTATTTCCTAGACCGCTGAACACCATGATGGTAATATCATCCACAAAATGCGCTGTAGTTACTTCTGTAGGTTACTCTGACAGCATCCCTCAACCCTGTGATTTCTGCTGCCCGGGCTTCCAATGCACAAGAAAACCAACACCTGCTGGTTCCACCACATTAACCAGGTTTGGAAATGTATCAGCCCCCTTTATTGTCACTGCATTTAAATTCTCTTGTCCCACTTCAATTCTCCATGCAGGGTCCTTCACAAATATTGAACACAAGTCAAGCAATCAAAAGTCCCCACTGACTTAAAAAAGTTATTGCTTAAGCAACCAAAGGAGATTCTGTGGCAGATCTTGTCAGTACAGTGGGGACTAGAAATTCATATCTTGAATACAGTGTCCATGAACCTACAGGATTACTATAAAAGCTTTCAGATACCGTAGATCTACAAAGAAGGAAATTTGCCATCTGCCTGGTTGAACGGATATGTAATTGTACCTCCTGGATAGAAAGTCTGTGTGTGTTCCTAGAAAGCAATTGATGTTGCAATTTTCTATGATGCAAAAACAGTCATCTGCACAGGCATCAAGAAGAGTTGAAAAAATAATTATGTTTTATTGATTGACATCTTTTGCATAAGTTACATGGGAGCAGGTCTTATTCTGTATCTTAATTTTTTGGGTAGAATATAAAGGTGAATTAGTGTAACCCAGACAGATATAATACTAAGGTTGTCTGTAGTTGTCTTTAATGCCCTCTCAAATGGTCTAGTAAACCAGTTGGTAAAACAGAATAAGAAATAAATAAAACTTTTAGTTAATAAGACCATCCACTCTCTTAATTCCATGAAAGCTCACATCTGACCTATTTGACTGTTAAATACTTGTTGCATTCACTATGTTGAGCTGGTGTAGAAATGCAAATTATTACTTGCCCTTACCAAAATGATTAATGGTGATTTTAATCTCTCTTCTCTACCAGTGGATTGGTTCATGTATCTGATTCTATTGTTCTGCTGACAAATGGTTAAACCATTGTAGTAAGACTGCTGAGAAAACCATTTCAACAATTAATGCCATGGACTTGGAGGTGAGAGAGGAGACAGAAATGTGATATTACTTTTGCTCTTCCATGTTCTCCTGTTTATGGGCTGATTTGTGCATGCAGGAGATTGAACACTAGCTTTACTTACGTGAGGAGGTGAGGCGAGTTTTTGGGGTTTGAATTTTAATCTCAAGTCACTAAACATCCAGACCCATACTCACTAAACTTTCCATGAACCCAACCAGCATTTGATAGACTGTGCTTGCTGATTTCACATTATAGATGCTGTATTTTGAACTTCATTCTGATCCTTCTGCTGAGTTCGACCCAGCCATATATTTTATAGTACGTATCTTCGACAAAAGCAAGAGAAGCAAACTGCATTTCTGCAATAATTTTCACACACTGGGGATGTCTCAAGCATTTTTTGAATTTTAAGAACAGTAGTATTACAACAGCCAGTCAATGTACAGAACTGTAGAAATTGCCTAGGCTCCTAAGTCTATTTGGCCCATGGAGTGTGTACTAACTCTTCATTGACACAATTGTGGGTGACTTTATCCTGCCCTTTTCTCTCTTATTTTTGTATTGTTTTCTGTTGTTTCCCATCTTACTTGATCTGGCAGAGAGCTTTTTATTTCTAATTGGCAAGGGAGGGAGTGTGCCTTTTGCTTTGATACTCTACCACATTGGTGTATTTTGTCCTTCTTGGAATTGGCCCTTGTCACCCTTTTGAAAGCAGATTCTTTTCTCCATCTTGGTAGTGAGAAGAGAAGCTAGAATATCTAAGTCAGGCAATAGTAACTCCTTCACATTTTTACTGCCATTATCTTTAACTTTAGATTTGGTATCTATAGATACCATACTTGAAATATTGCTGGTAGATGTGACCTAATTTATGAAAGAAGATCACCTATTGTAGCAGTCGATTGATAATAGAAAAATGAGAGAAGCATGGAACAGAAAGAAATGTTAGCACCCTGGGCAGCCTGTCAGGATGTTGTTACCTGCTGCCACATTGCAAAAGGAAGATTGAAAGAATTAATTTGGAAAAAAAAACTATCTTTCTACACCAAACTATGCCCATCTGAAACGGGGACTGAATTTGATTGTTAACCAATGATTTTTTCATTGTTTGAGATCTGTTGGGCCTAACCATGCAACAAGACACCAATACAGACCTTCTGCCGTCTTACATGAAGAAAGCACGGCTCACTGTCACTGTCGGCTGTCCAAGGGTGGTGGAGCTGAGGCAGTTTTGTGGGGAAGCCTAGTGAGTGGAGTGACGATAGATAGTACAAATTGGTTGTACAGTGCAAGGTTTGGTTCTGTGGAAATGATTTCGCTGCTTCATTATAAGAAGTGAATTTGAAAATAAACTAAAAGATATAATAAGTGGGGAAAGGTCAGTAAGGGATAGAAACAGAGACCTTCCATTAATAGATGGTGAGAGATAAAAGAATAGGATCTATAAGAGCAGATAATATTTCATATAACCTCCCCCCCCCCCCCCCGAGTCTGGGGAAGCAAAAATTTAAGTGCCTAGCCCCACGACTTGGGAATCAGTCTGAAGGCTTTTGAAGTGTATTGACAGCAACTCAAATAAAATTACTCTTGACCCTGTGCATTGCACTCTGACAGAAGACTACACATCATGCCTCTATTAAACAAATCTCTGTGTCTGCATGAGCTATGATGAACAGAATGTGGTTTGACCTTGCATCACAGAGAGCAGGGAATTGAGCACACTCCCTAGAGAGGAATCTTTGTGAACTCTTAATAAATGCATTTTCTTGTTTGCTGATGATCAACAATAGAAAAATAAAAATCCAAGTCACATCTGCTGGGATAGGGTTGTGAGGGGAAGCATTTGCTCTACTGTTTGCAGTACATTGAGCTACAGTTTGATTATAATCATCAAGGCTTTGTGCCCAAAAAAGATCTGAGAGTTGAGTTCTTCTGAAGAAGTGTTAACGTAGATCTGTTCAGCAAATGGGACATTTGAAACAGCAGCAGATGAAGGGGTGACGGGAAAGAACTTGTTGGGATCACAAAGGCGAGAGAGAGGATTTGAAGGAGAATATCAGAAGGTAAAAATTTAACAGCGTTACAGTATGCAAGCTCCTCAGTGCGATAGTGAGTCCTGAAGAGAGTTCCCACTCTTGACTTAGCTTGATGAATTTGTTGAAGTGGCAATGATAGGAAGTCACTTTAGGTCAGGGTCCCATTGTTGTCACTACAAAAGCTCTAATGATGAGTGTTATTGTCTAGACTGAGGTGTCCAACCTCTTCTCCTCAGCAGTGTGCACTTTGTCACACTAAATCTCATACAAAATATTAAATTCTTCTGCCCATTGATCTCTCTGAATAGCTTCCGAGGGTAGATACAGTCTTTTATTATTTCTGATGTCGGGTATATTCACTAATGGAACAATAGTCACAGTTTCAGCAGAGGTGAAACTAAATCAAGAAGTTTTAGGTTGGACAACTGGATCTGATGGCTCGAGAACTAAGCATGGAACTGGGAGCAGCTGTCTTATGAACTGTTCAAGGGTCTTCACTTTCAGGACGTTGTGATCCATGTCAGGCTCCACCTCAAAGAGGAAATTAAAGGGATACACATTGCTCAGTGGATATGACATTGGTTCACCCACAGCAGTTTCCAGTCACAGATCAGGACACACCATGAATAACTGAAGGTACATCTTTAGTTGTTCCGTTTCCCTAATTTAATCCAATATACTTCCAAGAATAACGACTTACCTATAAGAAGTGCAAATAGTTTGATTTTCAAAATGTTCCTTTAAATTTGTAGTAAACTTAAAGCAATTAACTTGACACCAGATTTTCTGACCGTTAATGCTTCCTTGACACTTGAAAAATCTTCGAGTTTTAAAGATAAGAACTGAGCTCTGGTGACTTTTCTTTGCTTTACCCTGTCCCAGAGCAGTGAATGTAACCAATAAAATGTTCTATTTTATGGTCTCTCACTAAACTGTGATTTGTTTACTATTTCTGGTCTAGGCCAATGTGCTTGGAAGTAGGTGTAAGGACTTCATGGATTGCAAACAGTGTGCTCCATTGCAGCATTTAAGTTGGTTTTAATTGTGTTATTAATGAAGATTGCAGACATTTCACAGATGCGATATGTGGTTTATATCTGGCTTGATATCTTAAATTAAACCATGCTAAATATCACGAAGTGAAGATGAAATACTTAAATTGTAGCCTAGCGGCTTTCACAAAGATTTCTGGTGAAGCTGCATACTTTGTTGCAGTCTTAAACAATCCTTTCTTTGTTCTATGTAAAGTATGTTTACTATACATGGAACATCGTACGGAGAGATGTCAAGGATTCACATATGATTGATATTTGCTTCACTTAAAATTAAATATGACTGTGGTAAATCTGTTAGCAATCTGATGCCCTACATTGAACCTACACCATTGAATTGGGTGATTCAGCTGTACTGATCTATGTGAGTATTTATATACTGTGCATTTCTAAGAGCCTTTTCTCATTCTAATTACCTCCACCCACCCTGTCTTCCCTTCTCCCTCAAGTATTCATCAAATTTCACCTAAAAGCAAACAAATTATTTCTGCTTCACGTGGTAGTGGATTCCATGTTTTTGTCACATTGTACGTTCGTTAACCCTCAATTCTTTATTCAGGCTGTTTCTGACTGCGTTGTATTTACTCTCCTTGCACTGGACTTAGAAGAAGTGTATTGGCTCATTATAATTAGCCATTGTCTTCAAGTTTGTTAAAGAGTCAGAGCTGTACAATGCACAAAGCAGGCCTTTAGGCCCACCACATCCATACTGACCCTTTTGCCCATCTACACTGATTCCTTTTACCCATATTAGGTCTGCATCCTTCTATGCCTTCTAGCATGATGCCTGTCTCAATATTTTTTAAATGTGTTTATTTGATTCCACCACCACCTCTGGCAGTACGTACCAGGCATCGACCACTCACATTCCTCACTGCTTCCTCACACTTTAAACCTGTGTCCTCTACCATATCCCTACCATATGAAGAAGATTCTGACTATCCGTACTACCTGTTAAAATTATACTTAATCTGTTATAATATTTATAATCTCTTGTATGCTTTTGTCAGGTCACTCTCATTCTCTTTTGCTCCCGAGAAAAATAAACTGAACTTAGCCAATATCTCTAGGTAACTGAAATTGTCTCATCCATGCAACTTCCTGGTGAATCTCCTCTGCACTCTTTCTGGCGCAACCCACACCCTACCTATAGTGTGGCAACCATAAATGCAACCAGTAGTGCTTTGTAAAGTTGCAATGTAACACCCCAACGTTTGTTTTTTATGCTTTTCTCTGAAAGTGAGCATACCATGAGCCCTCTTCATCATCCTATTCATCTGTGTTGCCACTTTCAGGGAACTTTTGACTTGAACCACACGGTCTCTCTGTTTACCCCACGCAAATTCATGCTGCCATTTCTTGATGAGCTCTTGCTTTTCCAAATGTACATTAATCCTATTGTACAGAATTTTCTCCGCTAATTTCTTTATCATGGATATAAGGTTCACCAGCCTCTAGTTACCTGGCATATCTTTGCTGTTCTTCTTAAATAAAAGAATGAAATTATCTATCCTCCAGTCTCATGGTTTCTCACCAAAGGCCAACATAAGTGCAAAAATCTCTATCTGGGCCCCAGCCTCCTTGTCCCTTGTTTTCAACTGCAACCTCCCATAGCTGTCATTCGGCCTGGGGATTCATCAACCCTGATGTGTCCTGTTATCTGCAACTTTCAATGCAATCCTTCCAACTTCAGCACTTATTCAGGTGGAGAACAACATTTTTGCTCTCCCAACAACCCAACAACCTACCTTCACCAGCAACCTCCTCTCTTCCCCCCCCCCCAAAATTATGTTGCATATATTTCATTTAATATTTTCCAAAACAAAACCTTTGATGTGATATTCTGTTTTGAATTACTTGAAGAAATCACAATATGTATGGTAGATAGCAAGGTGGGTGGTTGATGATGGAGAACAATAGAATCTGGGAGCTGGAGACTTCATTGCAGAAGTCTTAGAATATTTACTTGGTGAAATACGCTAAAAATTCTCCAAAGTTTTGGCAGAGTCCATGGGGAAAGAAACAGTTAATGTTTCTGTTGGGGGTTTTATGTCCATATTATTTGAAGCTATATTTTACCTCAGGAAGTGCAGGTCATTTGATAGTATGGTTTATATTATTAACAAAATTCAGTCACATTTCTGATTGTGCATCTTGCTGTGTCTCTTGGATGCTACTTCTTTTGCCTTGTTGCTGAGTGGTCCTGCTGACTCTAAGATCTGCCGTGTTTATCTTGAACGTGGCTATAGAAGATTAAGGGCTCTGGCTAATGAGGTCATCACTTTTTCTTTGTGATTCTTACAGCCAACTCTCAAAGACCTGTTATTCTAGGCTCTTCTATACTCTAAAACTGAGAAAATTGTTCCACTTTGCCTTCTGTATTCCTTCCCATCTTCCTGTACCCCACTTCTCACGGCAGAAATCAGAAGATGATTGGCTGTCTTGCAAACTTATCAAATAATCTGTCTGTATAGTTTGTTTTCCAACAGTCACTCAAATAGTTTCTGACACATTATCATTTAGGACAGGCAGAGTGTTCTAACATCCCACACCCAGCCGAGGTACGCAAATCCATCTATTTGGTTATCATCTTCGGTGCTCGGTGCTCAGTGGAATAAGTCTGGAAGAGCTGTGTATAAGAATAACTAGTGACCTAAATCTTGCGGCTAAGCCTGCTCCTTTACTTGGTGTGCTGCTGAGCATTCGAATAATGAAGGAGATATATGGCATTGTGAATCAAAGACAGCTGAGAATTACAATATGCCATTGAGAGTATTGGATATATGGATTTCGGAACTATTGTGGGAGAGAGAGGCAGAATGTGGCTTTAAACAAATGAATGCAGAGTTCCAGGATGCAACTGAGCCAATGATAAAAATGTCAGTGGGTAGGAAGTAGGGAGATGGTAAAGGGACTCTGTGAGCTAGGGTTATTATCTCAAATAACTCTGAATTGAGGGACATCCCTTGCTAGGTGTTATTGACTTAGGTAATCCCTTGGGTTCGAAGATGGATGGCGAGGTCAGTGAAGGACTTGCGAACTACTACAGTTGGGGTGGGAATTGCTTGATGTAGAGGGAGTACAGGTAGTATTGGAGGTGATTCTTTGTGCCTCCTGAGACCTTTACAAACAAGTCCCCAGCCTCCCACACATTAACGTCCTCCATCATCTGTTTTCACTGGACTTTAGTAAATTCCTGATGAAGGCACTCTGTGCTCTCAGTGCAAAGCTGTATTTGAGAGTTTTATGAGGCAGGCATTTTGATAAGTCACTGAAGGTATTACATATTAGGAGACTTTGAGGGCACTCTTCAGTTATTTCCTCTGTCCTGGTACTGGGCATTTTGCCTACCCAATGGAACTGGCAGAGTATAATTGGAACCTTAGTGCTAGAGTTCTTGACTTTAGAAAGGTGCTAATGTTTATTTACTGAACTTGCCAGTGGATTTGAAGGACTTTGCAGAAACAAAATTGGTGGTACCTAATAAGACTCTTGAAGGGTCTGCTGTAGTTAGTCCATAAGTTTGAGGTTTACAGAAGGTCTTCCCAGCAGATCTTGGTGCCAGGTTTGAGGTATTGATCTAGAGAAATATGTTTTCTCTATTGGCCAGTGGCTTTGCAGGTACACTGGAAGTAGTGGTGAATTTTATATTTTAGGTTTGTTTTTACTGACTTGTGAAATATGGGAAGGGCTTCAACTTTTGAAGGGTCTCATTGTAGATTTTTTTGTTGGAGGGCAGTATTGTTCACTTGTGGTAAGTTGGCAGAGCTCTATTTTCCCATAGGTTTTCTCGTAGGCTTTATTTTCCCATAGGTTCAATGAATGAATCTGTCGTAGGACTTGGCCTCCAAACATGCACATTGTCCATATGAAAGAGTTCAGTGACTGAGCTTGGAGTTGCAGATAATTGAAATGATGTAGGTTGAAGAATTTTCTTTTTGCCTCATAGAATCAGCACAACAGGAGTTCACTGGAAGTGAAACACAATATTGGGTGAGAAAGATTGAGAAATCTTCTAATGATGGCGAAGTCTTGTTTGAGTGAACATGAATATCTGCAGGTAGTCAAACTTGAGAAGAGTCATGATTGATAATCTTCCATGCATTTTCTTTGAGTTCTTTTTTGTGGTGAAAATCATTTTCATTCTGTCTCTATTTGGATGAAACCCATACAGTGCTTCAGAGAGCAGCTTTTTGGCTCTGGGAGGAGGTAGACAAAGAAGATCCTTGCAATGACTTACCCCTCTGTAGTCACCATAGATATGCCCCGTTCCCAGATTTTGGCAGAGGAGCCTCTGAATGTGGTTATGGTTCTGTTATAGCTTGAGAGATTAAAGTGCAACTATAGGAAAATAAGGAATAAGGAGGGAGCAATAGGACTGGTGGGATCACTCTCCTGGGAACTGACACAGACCCAGTGGGTTGAATGGCCTTCAATGTTGTCACAAGATTAGGAAGTTTTGAACTTCAGGGTTTTTATTGGACTGTTCAACTTTTTGTTGGTTGAGGTGGGATTGAGACTGCATTGGATCATGTGCTGAGAGATTAGATCATCGTTGACTGACTCTTGGTTGAAGAGTTCCCCAAAGTAAACCTTTCTGAACTGTGTTTATGGCCTGTCTTTCCTTGATAACCTCTGATCTTGATTGTTAGCAGACTGGGCCTTTGGCATTTGGGCTGTATATGGTGCTGAGTGCTAAAGAATTCACACATGCTGTAACTAAAAGTGAGTTGTTAGATCTCCTGTGTTCTTTTTGCCCACTGTGACCTTTCCGTGCCAGTCAAGTTGTTCTCTCCTCCCCCCCCCACCCACCTTTTTAAGCATGGAAGAGTTTCCAAAGCAAACACACCTTGTGTCTTTAGTTAATTGATTTCTGCATCTCTTTGATCCCATTAGGGAATAAGAATTAAGAACAGAAACAGGCCACCTGTGCCTTCAAGCTTTCTCTGCCATTCATCAAGACCATAGCTGGTTTCTAACTTGGGACCTTTTTTGTGCCATATCCCTTAATATCCAGAGACCCGTCAGTCTTTGTATTCAATTAACGTTAATAACTGAGCCTCCACAGCGCTCCAGCAAATTGCAAATAAAGACAGAAAACACTTAGAAGGTCAGGCAGCATCTGTGGAGAGGGAAAACTAGGCATAATGTTTCAGGCCCAGGACTCTGTCAGAACTGGGCAAGAGAGAAAGCAAGTTGGTTTCAAATTCAGAGAAAGGCAGTGGTGGGGTAGGAGTGAGATGGGAGGTGGGTGGCAGAGAGGAAGGAATGAATAGGACGCGGGGAATCTGTCTGACAAGATGTTGATCAAAAGGATCAATGTGGCGGTTTGAGGCAAATTATGCATCTTTGTTATGTTGCAAAAAGTGGAGCTGAGCTTCATGCCCAGCTGCTCAAGCTCTGAAGGAGCAAAAACTGTGTCAGATAGATGACTGACTGAAATAGCCAGTTCTGATGCAGATTTTCTTTGGGTCAGATTAGACATCTGCATTGGTTGGGGTACTGATTCTACACTACAATGAGCCAAAAGGCTCACTTGTTCTATTGGTGATGTTGCTAAGGTGCCAGACTGGCTTATTCTTGATTGCAAAACCACCATGTTGTTCTTTGAGTTGGCTGCCTTCTGCTCATTTGTTTCTCACTCAGGGGGATGATGTCAATATCAGAGCATCTGAGTTTCCTTGCTATGAAAACAGAGTAACACACAGGTCTGTCTTCAGTTCCCATGTCGTGTTTGGCAAGAGACACGAGATTGCATTTTTATATCATGTTTATCACAATCACACAAATCTCTTGGCACTTTATCGCAAAGAAAGTAGTATTTGAAACAGTCGATTCTGAAGGTAGGATTGAACAGAGATAATCAAAGTGCTGCCAGCGCACAGAAATAAAGCACAGATAGCTTGCGTGCTTGGTGTCATAAACAGTACAAGGTGAAGTCAAATCCATAATAAAGCTACATCCACTCTACCGCTCTGACAAAACTCCCAGGACATCACTGCCAAGTGGACCCCTGGGATTTGATCTGTTTCCTAAACTAGTTATTGTTTAGGAGTGGGACTCATGCTGAATTGGTAATTGTTATTTCTTCTGTCATTGTTGCCCTGTAGAGTCTGGGCTAACACTATCAGGATTCATTTTATAACCAGCTGAGAAAACTTCAGTCCAGCTGTCGATGTTGTGTTCAAATCTAGGTCGTGCAGTAAACAACAGTTGCCAATTTTTTTGTTATTAATCCCCCCCCCCAGAGGTCATCATCTACCATAGGGACTTGCTCAAAAAAGGATCAGAGAAATTTGGGAGGCAAAAGTCACCCCTGCCACTTTGTTGTGTTACAGCTTTGCTTGTAGTTTTAATGTGCAGTAGTATCAGTGCTCATTTTTATGCTGACCTGCATGGTGTGAGAATAGTAATGAACCTGATTGCAAATGAAGGGATTTTTAAAAAAAATATTTTTTGAGACACGGCATGGTAACAGGTCCTTCTCACCCATTGAGCCTGAGCCTCCAATTTACAGCCATGTGACAATTAACCTACTGACCCATACATCTTTGAAATGTGGGGGGAAATGGAGCGCCTGGAGGAAGCCCATGCGGTGATGGGGAAACGTCCAAATTCCTTACAGGGAGCTGCAGAATTGAACTCAGGTTGCTGGTGTTTCCAAGCTTGGTATAAAACAACACCCTGATGCACAATGGAAGTTACGGATTGTTTGAGTAGTATGTAGGATGAAGTTAGATGTTGCCCACTTTGACCTAGATTCATTGTGATCGGAATGCAGCTTTCTGTTGATCAGAGGATTCGGGCATATCTAATTTTGGAGGATTTTGCCATACCCAATTTAAGAATGTGGATGAGGTAATGTAATGTTAATGTGCATAAATCTAAATAAGTGTTACATGATTGTTAAAACTGGTGCTTAAGGAACTGTACGGATTAAAGCTATTAGCAAGTACAGCTTGCGAGGGAGGAGCACTGTGTATCTGTAGAATGCTGACATGTTTGATTATGGTTTTGTGTATGTTGTGTGTGTACTTGTATGGATATTATATCCAGAAAACACTTTCCTGTGGCAATATGTAGCAGAATCAAGTTGGTGGGAATTAGTAGAGTGAAGTTGATTTGGTTTTATAAATGTTTCATTCTGCAGGAAGATTACAACTTGTGGGGGAGCTGGCTGGAGCAGGTGCCAGTTGGTACAATATGCAGGCTCTCCCTGTTAGACGTGCGTGGTCCAATTTGATTTCCTAGGTGAATAACTCTGCTGTTTGCAAAAGAACATGCAGCCCAGCAAATTGGAGAGGGAGGAGTCTACCGTTTCTCATTTGTCTGTTCGAAGTGACAGCTGGCCCCCTTCTGTAACCGTCATGCAGGTCAGGCTGCTCTTCCAAATACTTGTACATAAAGGGTTCCTCTTATTTATGCAATTACGTATGTGATTACTGAAATCCTGGCTTACCAGTGACTTGCTCTAAGCTCCTGAGCTAATCTTGTTTAATACTTTGATCAATATGTCTTGAGTCCGTTTGGAAGTGGATTGGGTTTCACTGAAGGCTGAAGTTGCTCAGAAACATTATATTCCACCGTCTTCAGTTCTGAGAAATAGGTCTATTAAGTGAATCCCTGACAGGATTGAAGCTGTAATGTTGTTCCTCTCTAAGTATCTCAAGTCCTCCACAGACTTGAAAAGGAACTGTGTTTTTAGTATTCAGTTGAGAAACATCTTTGTGTTCAGCTCTTTCTTTCCAGTTAACAACAATGTCACTCCCAAATGATTTTTCCCTTTGAGAGGAGTATTACAATGCAGGTTGACTGAAGGCTGTACATTGGCAGAAATTCAAACTAGGTATTGGTTTACAAGGTTGTATCAATTCTATTATCTCTTTGGGGTGTGATGAACAAACACATCACATTGTCTTGCTATTAATGTAAGCATGGGTAGGAAAGGAAATGGAGAATCAACATTGGAAGATGAGTCAGCACTGGACAGGTTGCAGCTAACAACTCAATTTGGCATAATCTTCTTATTAGTGTTCTGCACTCCTCCCACCAGTACATTATCAAAACTATTACAAACTACATTCAGCTATACTAATAGATCATTTTGCAGAATTTGGCCGCATTTCCACTCAAGTTGCCCGAATTACCTTATTGCTAATCATCCAAGTATTGACATTGCAACTAGGTGGGGTTGGTAAGTTCTAAGCAGGATATCCTGCCAGTCTAATTAAAAGAAAACTACAATTGCATTGATCTACACAGGCTTCTCACCGTATGTCTTATAGACATACAACAAAGAGACGGGCTATTTGGCTCAACTCATTCATGCTGACCACGATGTTTATCTGTGCTAATCCCATTTGCCTTCACTTTGCCCACATCCTTCTAAAGTTTAGAGCCTAAACCTTTCCTATCCATGTATCTGTTCAAATGTTTTTAAAGTGCAGTAATTTTACCAGTCTTTACTACCTCCTCCGGCAGATTGTTCATATCGCCATGACAACTGATGTATCATTCCAAATCGTAGAACATAGAATAGTATAGCACAGTATGGACTCTTTGACCTACACGTTCTGTCAACCTCCATAAACCATCCTCTGGAAAGAAGGCAGCGTGCTTGGTTGCAGCAGCCTCTCCAAGTCCAACCAATGGTGTAATTGTTCATCTTTTGCATCTCTCTTATAATTGTAAGACACTGCTGGTTTTTAAGAAGCCAAGTACTGCAAGTCTACCTCAGTAGTCAGCTGCTGGATGGCAGAGGAGCTGTGCAGCATAAGCTTATTGTGTACTGTGTCGATGGCTGCTACAGCTGTCCAGGGAAGGAGGCGTCGGAAGTAGTGCACGGTCCAACGGTGCAAATATTTGTCTTAAACGTTGTCCTGTCATTGAAAGATACTGTTGGACGTTGGTAATGTAAAATATTGCAAATCCAGTTCATTGGCAGGGGAGCTGCGTAGCCTTGGTTGTTCCATGGGCCAGGCCCTTGTGCGGCATCACTTGTTAAAGCAACCCAGCGAAGGAGGTGCTGGAGATGGTGTGGAGGAGAACAGAGTCATGGTGAGCACACTAGAATCCATGTTGAGTTGGGGGGCTGCCTTCTCCCGTTGTGCTGCTGTCCAGTGCTTGCTTCCTGAAGACAAGCTGATGTGCTGGGTCAGCTGCAGACAAAAACAAGAGATGAAGAACTACTGAATACTTAGAGAAACGTAGTTCCAGGACAACATCCTATGCACCATTTCCAGTCTTCACACAGGGACTTGTGTCTGTATGTGCTGTGTCCTACGTGTGACTGGACTGTGTTTTGCACCTTGGCCCTGGAGGAACATTGTTTTCATGTGTATGGTTGAATGACAGTTGAACTTGATAACCATACTCCATGAATAATCCAACCTTCCCTCCTATATAGACCGTAACCCTCCATGTTTTTACACCCATGTGCCTATCTAAGTCATTTAAAAATGTCTGTATTGTATCAGCCTCTGGCACTGCCCCTGGCAGTGCATTCCAGGCACCTACTACCCTCAGTTTAAAAAAAAAGAACTACCTCTGGCATGTCCCTTGAACTTTCCTCCACTCACCTAACTGGATGTCCTCTGCTGTTGGTCATTACTGCTCTGGGAGCTAGTTGTCTATTCTATTTATGCCTCTCATAATCTTATATACTTCTACTAAGTCACATCTCATCGTCCCACTCCAAAGAGAAAAGCCCAAGCTCGCTTGACCTTTCCCCATAAGACATGTTCTCTAATCCAGACAGCAGCCTGGTAAATTTTCTCTGTACCCTGTATAAAGCTTCCACATCCTTTCTATAAAAAGATGACTGGAAATGAATACAATACTCCATCTAACCAGAGTTTTATAGACCTGCATTTTTTCACGGTTCTTGAATTCAATTTCCTGACCAATGAAGGCCACCACAACATAATGTCTTCTTAGCCGCCCTATCAACTTGTGTGACAACCTTGATGGCTATATGGACTTGGACCCTCAAGATTCCCTTGTTCCTCAACACTGCTAAGAATTCTGTCATTAATCCTGTACTCTGCCTTCAGGTTCAGTCTTCCAAAGTGAATCACTTCACACGTTTCCAGATTAAATTCCATGTGCCACTTATCCTCCCAGCTCTGCATCCTGTCTGTGTCCCATTGTAACCTATTGCAACCTTCTATACTATCCACAACAGTACCAACTTTTATATCATCTGAAGCTTACTCACCCACCCTTCCACTTTATCATTCAAGTCATTCATAAAAGTCACAAAGAGTAGAGGTCCTAGAACAGATTCCTGCAGAACACTTCAAGTCAGTGAACTCAAGAAAAATACTACCACCCTTTACCTTCTATGGGCAAGGCCATTCTGAATCTACGCAGTCAAGTTTCCCCCGTCATTGCTTTTTGGATGAGCCTAGCGTGGGGAACCTTGTAAAACATCTTACTAAAATCCACGTACACCACATCCACCATTCATTATCATGCGCCCCCAAGCATGCTTGTGATAGTTGAAAGTAGTTTTCATTCTTTCTCCACTTCCTGAATCGGTCCAGCGATTGAAAGAAGTGCAGTTCCCATACCAAGCAGTGATGCAGCCAGTCAGGATGCTCTCAATTGTGTCCCTATAGAAAGTCCTTAGGATTTGGGGACTCTTGCCAAACTTCTTCAACCGTTTGAGGTGAAAGAGGCACTGCTTTGCTTTTTCACCACACAGACATTATGAACAGACCACGTGAAATCCTCGGTGATGCATATGCTGAGGAACTGAAAACTGTTAACCCTTTCAACCCCAGACCCATTGATGTCGTTAGGGATTAACCTGTCTCCATTCCTCCTGTAGTCCACAACCAGCTCCTTTATTTTTACGACATTTAGGGAGAGGTTGTTTTCTTGACACCACTGTGTCAGGGTGATGACTTATTCTCTGTAGGCTGCCTCGTTATTATTTGAGATTAGGCCAATCAATTTAGTGTCGTCAGCAAATTTAATTAGCGGATTGGAGCTTTGGGTGGCGACACAGACATGGGTATACAGAGAGTAAAGGCGGGGGCTTAGGACACAGCCCTGAGGGGCACCTGTGCTGAGGATCAGAGGGGCAGAGGTGAGGGAGCCCATTCTTACCACCTGCTGGTGATCTGACAGGAAGTCCAGGATCCAGCAAGACACCACCCACCCAAGACATTGTTTCTTCTCACCCTCTCCCGTTGGGCAGAAGGACGAAAGTGAATGCACGTAACACCAGGTTCAAGGACAGTTTCTAGCCTGCTGTTAAAAGACTATGGAATGGTTCCCTAGTACAATGAGATGGACTTTTGATCTCACAATCTACTTTGTTTTGACCTTGTGTCTTATTGTGTACATGCGCTACATTTTCTCTGTAACTGTAACACTTTGTCCTTCACACTGTTATTGTTTTACCTTGTACTACCTTAATGCACTGTGATAATGAACTGATCTGCATGAGTGCTATGCAAGACAAGTTTTTCACTTTACTTCAGTGCATTTGGCAATAATAAACCAATTTACCAATCTTGGTTACCTTGAGTAATGATGGAAATAACTGTCTTAATGTTCCTCTGTATCTAGAGGCCAGCAGACGAAGGAAAGTGATATAATGTGGGAGGCTGGAGAAGAACTGTCAGAGTGCTGAATAACTTCAAAGCTTAAGTTAGTGGGAGAGTGCCAGGAGAATTTTAATAAGGTGTTGATGCAGTACTGCACATAGGGGGAAAATGCACAAGACCGCAGATATTCAGGAAGGAGGATGAGGGATGGAAGTGGACATACTGTATATAAGCACCAGCATTTGATTAGAATATCAATGTGTAGAGTTAACTATGAGACAACTATCTGGTTTCAGGCACCTCCGCCCAGGGAGGAAAAAGTTCCTCCAGTCTTTGTTATCTTAATGTAACCACCATTGTTTGTCTGCTGCTCCTGAATGAATGGTTTCCATTTTTTCACTCTAATGAAAGGGCTTTCTGTAGTTCAAGTGTTAAAAACTGAGTATTCAATAAATTTCTATGGAAAGGCAGTCACTTTTCTGACATAAGGGCGCCCCATTTTGGTGGTGGGTTTCCTGCAAGCAGAATCTTGATCATCTGTTTCTTCTCATGTGGCTAGTTGAGCAATGAACCTTAGCCTGGCCATTACTCTTCTAAGTAGTTCTTAAAATCTTTTGCATGCAGCCCAAAGGGTAGACTGGGCCCTTGGTTTACATACAGTGTCATTGAAAAGTAGTCTAGAGGTGACTTGAACCTGTGACTCTTTGATTGAACTGAGAGCAATACCACTCTTGCAAAGCTAAACATATATGTAATAATCAGTTGATAATGCCTGATTCTTGTATAAACATAATCTGACACAAGAGAAATCCATGAACTCCATTGGGGATCTGCCAGCAATGCTGTCATTTGGGGTACGGTAGCAGAAACAACATATGTATAAAGCTTTAGATTAGCCAAACTTGCAAAATCTGTAAGAAACTGACAGAGTTACATACTGGAGAAAGAATTAGTGGCTTTCTTTTGTGACCTAAAAGATAGCTCACTAACAGATCTCTATTATTCACCTTTTGATCTTTTTTTTGCAGAAATTATTTGCTCGCTTTGTTGCTTTTCCTCTTCATGGCTGTTCTCCAGCTGATGAATGCACAATGTTTCATATTAAAGGAAATCCAATTACTTCTGACAGTGCTCTTTGAATATGATCATTTATTAAAAAGCCATAAGCCTCTGAGAGCATTAATGATGATGAGCAAGCATTCAGCAGTGGGACTGTTATTTTTAATAACACTCAGGCAGCTGCCCAGCATTGAATTTACTGATAGAGGCTGGGAAATGACTACAGCTTCAAAGACTGGCATCAGCGATGTTGCCTTGGAAATAGTCTGCAGTTACTATGCTTGGATGGCTGAGTGAGCCTCCACAGAACACTGCTCAGGGTGATTGTCACTGTGATTCAGGCAATGTCATTTGTGTTTTCTCCATGTAAAGTATGCACTCAAATCTGAAACCCCAGGTTGTGTATTTTTTTTCTTTGGCAGCCATGAATGAGCCAATCTCCACAGCTGTCTCTTCACCACTTCCACTTGATGTTCTCGGTGTGATGTGAAGTGAGAGTACTGCTCTTTGATTTACCTTCCTTTTCTGGTAAACGTTGAAAAGAGAATTATTTTATGCCAGCAATTTGGGTTGAAGATTTGTTTCTAGCATTTTTTTTCCACCTTGATTAATTCCAAGACTTTTGTGGAGCCTGTTTAGTTAATATTAAATGCTAGAGCTCACCAGGCGAGGTGGCATCTGTGGAGGGAAAGGGATTGTCAATGTTTCAGGTTCAGATCCTGCATCAGGACTGAGAGTGTGGAGGGAAGATGGCTGGTATATAGAAGTGAGTGGGAGGTGAGATTAGGGGCTGGTGGGTGATAGCTGATACCAGATGAGGGAGTGATGGGTGGGGTTGTAGTGCTGAAATAGAGCTGGCAGGTGATAGGTAGAAACATCAAAGGAATATGCAGATGCTATTATTTGGGAGGAGGGAAAGGGGAGAGACAGGCTGGTAGGTTATGGCTGGAGCCAGATATGGGAGAGATGATGGGCAGATGGAGAGAGGTAGTGATCCTTGTTGGCGAGAGTGAGCACCTGTGGAGTGTTGAAATGTTGGAGTGAAGTTAGCTTTTGTTGAACTATAGACCATGGTCTCTCTTTGGGGCGAGGATCATTGCTTTTTCTTACATGGTGGATGGTGGGAATGCTGATGCATTATACTAGAGTAAGTGGGGGAGGGTTGATGGGTTGATGCTTCTTGTGCGTGAGAGGGGGCAGGGGCTTTGGGGTTCTTTTTTTCTGTCATTCAATCTGTGGGGATTTTTCTTCTGTTCTGAGGATGTCTGCAGAGAACAAGAATTTCAGGTCATATATTGTATACACTCTCTGATATTAAACAGAACTATTGAAAGGTGAACAAAGGGAGAAGAACCTCACATAGATACTGTAGATATACGTGTGAAGGGCAGATAGGAGAGGGTGATGATTCTAGAACGCTAAGTGGTAGAACACCTGTCCCTCTACTACCTTCCTCACTACTGTCCAGGGACCTAAGCAGCCATTTCAGGTGAGGCAGAAATTTATGTGCATCCCTTCCAACTTGGTCTATTACATTTGGTGCTCGTGACATGTCTCCTTTACATCAGCAAGACCAAGCTTAGACTAGGCGACCATGTCCCCATAATCATCTTTGACCTTCCAATAGCATGTTTTTTCAGCTCCCCTTCTCATTCCCCCACTAGCATGTCCATCTTTGGTTGTCCCCACTGCAACGAGGAAGCCAAGTACAAACTAAAGGGATAGCACCTTGTGTTAGGCATGGATAGCCTTCAGCCCGATTGCATGAATATTTATATTTTCCCCTTCTGGTAATTTATTCCACCAGTCCACCCAAGGTCTCTGTTTATCTCTTTTATCTTCCTCTCCCCACTAACTTAGACCATCACCCTCCCCACACTGGTTCCAACTGTCTCTTACCCTATCGACCTAGACATACCTATCTGCCTGGGTTTCTTCTTCGTTGGTCCACGTTCCCTATACCCTTCCCCTCCAGGCCCCATCTGCCCATATCTCCCCCTTGTCTGCTTCTACCTATCACCTAGTTTCCGTCCCTCCCCTCATTCTCATCATTATGCAGTCCTGATGCAGAATCTTGACATGAAACATTGACAATACCTTTGCTTTCACTGATGCAGCCTGGACCATTATGTTCCTCCAGTAGTTTTTTGTGCTCTGAAATCCAGCATCAGATTATATTCAAGAATTTTATAATTTGATTAGTTTCATTTCTGTTCATTCAGCCACAGAAGAATGTCAATCTGTATTTTTGTCATGTTGGAGAGGAATTATTGTTCAGATGCATTTTTCAGAAAAAATGCAGTATTTGTATAATGAGGCTGTTCTAGGCATCCAGTGTTTGTGCATTGACCAAGAACTCATCTACAAAACAGAATAGGACCATATTGCACTGGTGTGCTGAAAAGACTATTTCTCTACTTTCCTAATGATTTTGATTGTAGCAATTGTATAATAATCTATCTTGAAGATGTTTTCATTTTTTAAAAATCCTGTTCATTGGTCCTGTAAAGCTTCTCTATGAATGCAGTGTAATAGGCTGTGATATTATCCCTATACTGTGAGAGAAGGGGTCTTCGCCTGGCTTTGGAAGCCATGTGGAAGCACAGACAACTCCCCTCTTATTTATATAGTGTCATGGGACATGTTACACCTAGTTGGAGATAGCACCTAAAACAGTGCAACCCTCTTTCAGATGATAACTGACTGTCCCTAAGTGATGAGCTCAAACCTACAAATAAGATGAGCTTTATTTGTCACATGTACATTGAAACATACAGTGAAATGCTTGTTTGTGTCAGTGACCAACACATTTGAACATGTGTTGGGGGCACCCATAAGTGGCACCATGCTTTGTGCCAACAGAGCATGCCCGCAATTTATTAATTTGTACGTATTTGGATGTGGAAGAAACTGGAGCACATGGGAAACTCACACAGTCACAGGGAAAACATACAAAATCCTTACACACAGCAGCAGAAATTGAACCCAGTCTTCTAATTGCTGGTTCTATAAAGTGATTAACTACTGCTCTACTGCTTAGCAAATCAGCAAAGTATTAACATGGTAATTTATTGTCTGCAAAGAAAGAAATGTTAAGCAAGCTCATATGCTATTTTCCTGGTCATTATCCAGTGGATCATGTTGGAGATTGACCTTACGGGGACATAAAATAGTGCTTCCCTGAAATGTTACCCCTCTACACTTGAATTAACTACCTCAGTCCACTCACTATCTAATCTCATACTTGTTTGAGTTTCCGGGGAGTGGAATTGTCTCAATGCCTTGAGGGAAAATAATCAAAGAGACTTTTTTTCCCCCTTATTAATGGCAATTAATTCTGAAGAAAGGTGTATGAGCTATATAGTAGACCCCTTGGCACCAAGATAACTTGGCTGATTAATTGTGGAAAAGGACAGTCACAAGGCTTGCTACATGGGGAATGAAGCAAGCGCTTGGCCAGCTAATTGAAGATTGTGAGCAGTAACCGGTTTCTCATTACTGTACCTAGAATTTTTCGGTTCTAGGTTGAATGTGCCTTTGAACCTGAAGCTCTATGGATAAATAGGGGGATCGATATTGGGATGATTAGTCAAAAAGACCAGTGTAGTTGGAACTGTGCCAAACCATTGATATTGCGATCAGTTCTTAAGGGTGAAATAAGGACAAAAAGATCTACCAATGGATGTCATTAATAGTTCAATGGGGTTAATAATCTTTATCTGGTCACCTCTTAAATTTATGAGTGTCTCTGTAATACTGAGCACAGAGGCACTGAAGCTCACAACACCAACTTGCCCGGCTGCTTCTGTCGCATTCCTGTTGAAGCAATCCAAAGCCACTCGCATTATCTGTTCTCTCCTCATTGCCCTTTAACCACATGCCACTATCCATTTATCAATCTCTCTTGCTCTGTTTATCTCTTGTTCTCCAGATTATTTTCTTTACTGTATTTTAATTGACATTGCAAGGAACTCTTCTCAGACCACTCTACGCAGCAAAACATTCCAAGTTCTGTTAAACACTTTTTGTAAAAGTGTATATCACCATTGCTTTCCTCAGTAATTGACAACTTAAGTTTTATTTATTCCCTATTTTTTAAGACATCTTTTAAGATTTTAAAGTAATCCTGAGAGTAAATTCTAACTGCCCTTTACTTCATAGTGTTGGTAATTTCAAATTGGTTGGTTGTATATAATCTATTGAAAGATTGAGATATCATGATGCATCATTTACGACTGTAAGACTATAAAACATAAAAGCAGAATTAGACCTTTTTCCCCATCGGGTCTGTCCTACCATTTCATCCTGGCTGATTTATTATCCCTCAACCCCATTCTCCTGCCTTCTTGCAGGAACCTTTGATGTCTTGACTAATTAAGAACCTGTCAACCTTCACTTTAAATATACTCAATGACTTTTCTTCCACAGATTCACCAATCTCTGACTGAAAAATTCCTTATGATGTCTGTTCTAGAGGGATATCCTTCTATTCCGAGGCTGTCCCCTCTGGAGGTGGGCTCCCCCCCCCCCCCCCCCCACCACTGGAAATATCCTCTTCATTTGAACAATGTTCAGGTTGTCTTTTGACATCATGCAGACTGTGAAACCAAACCCTCCCTCCTTTTGATCTCTTTTATGATATGCTAGGGTAAAAAAGATGTTGATAGCAGTTATATATAGGCCTCCCAACAGTGGCTGGGAGGTGGACCACAGGTTACAATAGGAAATAAAAAAGGCGAGTCAAAAGGGCAATGTTATAGTAGTCATGGGAGATTTTAACATGCAGGTTGATTGGGAAAATCAAGTTGGTAATGGATCTCAAGAGAGTGAGTTTGTTGAATGCCTAAGAGATAGCTTTTTAGGGGAGTTTGTCATTGATCCTACTAGGGGATCAGCTATACTGGATTAGGTGTTATGCAGTGAACCGGAGGCGATTAGGGAGCTTAAGATAAAAGAACCCTTAGGAACCAGTGATCAGAATATGATTGTGTTCAATTTGAAATTTGATCGGGAGAAAGTAAAGTCTGATATAGCAGTTTGTTAGTGGAGTAAGGGAAATTACAGTGGTATGAGAGAGGAGCTAGCCAAAGTTAATTGGAAGGAGCTGCTGGCAGGGATGTCAGCAGAACCACAATGGTGTGTGTTTCTGGGAAAAATGAGGATGGTGCAGGACATGTGTATTCCAAAAATGAAAAAAATACTCAAATGGAAAGATAGTACAACTGTGGCTGACAAGGGAAGTTAAGCGATTATAAAAGCAAAAGAAAGGGCATACAACAAAGCAAAAATTAGTGGGAAGATAGAGGATTGGGAAGTTTTTAAAAACCTACAGAGAGCAACAAAAAAATCATTAGAAGGTAAAAGATGAAATATGAAAGCAAGCTAGCAAATAATATCAAAGTGGATAGTGAAAGTTTTTTCAAGCATTTAAAAAAATAAAATAGAAATGAGAGTGGATATAGGACCACTAGAAAATGAGGCAGGAGAAATAATAATGGGGGACAAGGGGATGGCTGATGAACTAAATGAGTATTTTGTGTCACTCTTCACTGTGGAAGACACTAGCAGTGTGTCTGATGTTGTAGTGTGTGAAGGAAGAAAAGTGGGTGCAGTTACTGTTACAAGAGAGAAGGTGCTCAAAAAGCTGAAAGACCTAAAGGTACTTAAGTCACCTGGGCCAGAGGATCTGCACCCTAGGGTTCTGAAAGAGGTAGCGTTAGAGATTATGGTACCAGAGGACTGGAAAATTGCAAATGTTACTCCACTCTTTAAGAAAGGAGGAAACAGCAGCAGAAAGGAAATTATAGACCAGTTAGAATCAGTTGTTAGGATGAGGTGATGGAGTACTTGGCGACACAGGAAAAGATAGTACAAAGTCAGCATGCTTTCCTTCAAGGAAAATCCTGCCTGACGAACCTGTTGGAATTCTTTGAGGAGATTACAAGTTGGATAGATAAAGGGGATGTGGTGAATGTTGTATATTTGGACTTTCAGAAGGCCTTTGACAAGGTGCCACACATGAAGCTGCTTACCAAGTTAAGAGCCCATGGTATTACAGGAAAGTTACTAACATGTTTAGAGCATTGGCTGATTGGTAGGAGGCAGCGAGTGGGAATAACAGAATCTTTTTCTAGTTGGCTATCAGTGACTAGTGGTGTTCGCAGGGGTCAATGTTGGGACCACTTCTTTTTATGCTGTATATAAATGATTTAGAAGATGGAATAGGTGGTTTTGTTGCCAAGTTTGCAGATGATACAAAGATTGCTGGATGGGCAGGTAGTGTTGAGGGAACAGGTAGGATGCAGAAGGACTTAGACAGATTAGGAGAATGGGCAAGAAAGTAGCAAATGAAATATAATGTTGGAAAATGCATGGTCATGCATTGTGGTAGTAGGAATAAATACGCGGACAATTTTCTAAATGGGGAGAAAGTCCAGGAATCTGAGATGCAGAGGGACTTGGGAGTCCTTGTGCAGAACACCCTGAAAGTTAACTTGCTGGTTCGGTCAGTGGTGAGGAAGGCAAATGCCATGTTAGCATTCATTTCAAGAGCTCTAGAATACAAGAGCAAGGATGTGATGCTGAGGCTTTATAAGGCACTGGTGAGGCCTCACCTTGAGTATTATGAACAGTTTTGAGCCCTTCATCTTAGAAAAGATGTGCTGGCATTGGAGATGGTCCAGAGGAGGCTCACAAGGATGATTCCAGAAATGAAAGGATTATCATACGAGGAACGTTTGATGGCTCTGGGTCTGTACTTGTTGGAATTCAGAAGGATGAGGGGGGATCTCATTGAAACCTTTCAAATGTTGAAAGGCCTTGATACAGCAGATGTGGGAAAGATGTTTCCCATGGTGGGAGAGTCTAGGCCAAGAGGGCACAGCCTCAGGATAGAGGGGCACCCTTTCAAAACGGATGCAGAGAAATTTCTTTAGCCGAAGGGTGGTGACTTTGTGGAATTTGTTGCCACATGCAACTGTGGAGAACAGATCATTGGGTGTATTTAAGGCAGAGATTGATAGGTTCTTGATTGGACATGGCATCAAAAGTTATGGGGAGAAGGCCGGGAACTAGGGTTGAGGAGGAGATAGAAAAAAAGAATCAGCCATGATTGAATGGCAGAGCTAACTCGATGGGCCAGATGGCCTAATTCTGCTCCTATCTCTTATGTTCTTATGGTCTTGTGCTTCGAAGGGAAAGGTTGAAGATCCCAATCTGGAGTTTGATCAACATTATGTTCCTCTGACTCATCACTGTAACTGCTGGGTTTTATTTTACTGTATGTTTTGGAGGCTGGCAGCTTATGTTCAGACTAACAGTCTTTAACTTAGTGCCACTGTCAAAGAGATGTAACACAGGACTGACTATACACTGCTTGTAGTGAATGCCCAGAATATGAATATACTGCTGCAAATTGTTTGTAGCTTTGTATTTGATAGTGTGTGTTGGGCACAGCCAAGGTCCATCACAAAGGAGACAAAAATGACGTTTAGCAATATGCTATGACTTTGATGAGAGTATGTAATTGATCACAAGTCCAAGAACTGTCTACCCTTTGCAGTAACTGCTATATATTGATTTTGAATAAAATTGGGTGATGGCCAGCAACCTTTGATTGGCTATGCTTCACAACAGGACATTGAATGGCTGTGTGGCTGGAGTATAATGAGATTTACCCTCATACCAATTCTGTCTTGGGACCATTTATTTTGAAAATATTGAGTTTCTGTCTGGTTGGGCTGGGCCAAAGGCTAAAAAGGGTTTTATTGTATAACTAACATGACTAAAGATTTAGTTATATATCTAAGTAGAACACCAATCTGCTAAGATTTTTTTAGTTAAATTTCATAATTTAAAAACCTCTTTTATTGACCTGTCCCAAATTATGATCAGGTTTAATATCAACAGCATATGTTGTAAAATTTGTTGTTTGATAAACTAACTCCAAAAGCTCATTGTGGAATTGTGACTCCATGATTTTGGTTCTGACATAACATAAAATAGTGATTAATATGTTGTAGTAAATTGCTATGGGCCACATGTGATTGGTTCCTTCAGTTGAAAATTATGTAGGTAATGATGTGTTGCTCCTTTCTAAGGGTTGCAGTTACAGTTCACTTCACTAGTAGACAATGTGTGTGTCTGTCTCTCTGTCTGACTCTTTCTGTGTGTGTGTGTGTGTGTCTGTCTCTCTGTGTCTCCCTGTCTGCCTCTGTCTCTCTGTGTCTCCCTGTCTGTCTCTGTTTCTCAATCTCTCTCCACCTCTCCATCTCTGACTCTATGACTTTGACCCTCTCACTCTCTCTCACTCTCTCTCTCTCGCTCTCTCTCACTGTCTGCATGTGCTGCAAATCTTAAAGTTTGGAATTCAATGTGAGGTCCTATTACCCTATCATGTCCATGCTAACCAGGTACTCATTTATCATCATCTCAAGTTAGATAGGAGCACTTGGTCTGTAGCCTTTCATACTTTGGCTATTGAGCACCCATCAAGGTAATTGTGTTGTGAGGTTCCTGCTTCTTCAACCCTTCAGACTTACTGTAAACATTTCCTTCACACTCTAAAATGCGCATCTCTTTGACCAATTCTTGGTCTCCTCTCCTGAAGTTTTCCTGAAGGGTTTGATGATACATTTTGGTAAAGTTCTTTAAAGTGCATTGGATAAACATGAGATTTGTAGATGCTGATAATCCAGAACAAGACGCACAGAATGCTGGAGATACTTAGCAGGTCAGGCAGCAGCTATGGAAATGAATAAACTAAAAAAATGTTCAAAGGTTCATTTTATTGTCAAAGTATGCATGTATAATACAAGCAACTCTGATACTTGTTTACTCCAGATAGCCATAAAATACAGAAAAACCATGGATATTGATGAAAGAAAAGACAAAGAAACAAAACTTGCAGATCCCAAAATCACCCCCCTCCACAGCAAAAAAAACCCAGCCACAATAACAATCACTGACCCACTGCACATAACATTCCGCAACCCTTTCACTTGCAGAAGAGAACATTTGCACCAAACTCCCAACCCCGCCTCTTATATGCAAAATGAACAGATTACCCACCCGCCAATCATCCACAAGAAAGAGAACACTGGAAAAAAAACTGAAGGAAACCAATAATCACACAGATCTCAGAATATAGGAAACATTTTTTGTATGCATACGAGGAGAGCAGCCACATGAACAGAGTCCTTCCGAGATGGATTCATTCATGACCTTGTGCCTCGTCAATGTTTCAGACCGAGGCCATTCTTCAGGACTGGGAATGATGGGGGAAGATGCCAGTATAAAAAAAGGTGGGGCAGGGGAAGGAGGACTAGCTGAAAGATGACAGATGAAGCCAAGTGGTTGGAAGAGGTAAAAGGCTGGAGAAGAAGGAAATGCTATTCCTTTTTCTCAGTTCCTTTGTCTCTGCTGCATTTGTTCCCAAGATTTCCAGGACATCAGAGAACTCCTTCAAAGAACGGAGTTTCCCTTCCTCCACCATTGATGCTACCCTCGCCTGCACCTCTTCCAGTTCCCGAACATCTGTGCTCACCCCATCTTCCCGCTGCCTTTTCAGGGATAGTGTGCCTCTTGTCCTCACCTACCACCCCTGAGCCTCTGCATCCAACACATTATTCTCTGCAAACTCTGTCATCTTCAAATCCCTACCATCGAATATATCTTTACCCCCACCTCCCCAAACCCTCAGTGCTTTCTGCAGGGATCGCGCTCTCCATGATTCCCTTGTCCATTATTCCCTCCCCAATAATCTCCCTCCTGTCACATATCCCTGCAAGCGACTGAAATGCTACACCTGTCCATTCACCTCCTCCTTTACCTCCATTGAGGGTCCCAACCAGTGCTTCCAGCTGAGACAACACTTCACCAGCGAATCGTTTGGAGTCATTAATTTTATCCGGTGCCTCAGGTGTGGCTTCCTCTATGTCGGTGAGACGTGACATAAATTGGGGGAACCACTTTGTTCAGCACCTTCAATCCATCCACCAAAAGCGGAATGTACTCGTGGTCAACCATTTAATTCCTATTTCCATTCCATTTTCGACATGTTGGTCCATTGCTGCCTCTTTTACCACAATGAGGTCACACTCAGGATGAAGGAGCAACACCTTATGTTCCTTTTAGGTAGTCTCTAACCTGAAAGCATTAACATCAGTTTCTCCTTCCGGTAATTCTTCCACCTGCCCCCCCCCCCCGTCTTCTATTCCCCACCCTGGTCTCTTACCTGCCTGTCATCTCCCTCTGGTGCCCCTCCTTCTTCCCTTTCTTCCATGGTGCACTCTCCACTCCCATCAGATTTCTTCTTCTTCTCCAGCACTTTACTATTCCCACTCACTTGACTTCACCTATCACTTTCTAGCTAGTTCTCCTTCCCCTCCCTTGACCTTTTTTATTTCAACATCTTTCCTCTTCCTTTCCAGTCCTGATGTAGGGTCTTGGCCTGAAACATCGACTGTTTATTCATTTCTGCAGTGGCTGCCAGTCCTGCTGAGTTCCTCCAGCATTTTGTGTTGAAGTGCATTAGTATGTTTTCATATTATGTTCAAAGTAAGTTTATTATCGAAGTACTTATATGTCACTGTATGCAACCCTGAGATTCATTTTCTGTGGGTATACTCAATAAATCCATATTAGAATAATAACCATAGTAGAGTCAATGAAGGACTGCACCAACTTGGGCTTTGAACCAGTGTGTAAAATAAGCAATAATTGTCGAGAAAATGAGATGAAGAGTCCTTGGAAGTGAGTCCACTGGTTGTGGGAACATTTCAAAGATGGGGCAAGAGAAGTTGAGTGATGTTATCCCTTTTGATTCAAGAGCCTGATGGTTGAAGGGTAATAACTATTCCTGAACCTGATGTGAGTCCTGAGGGTCCTGTGTCTTCTACGTGATGGCAGCAGTGAGAAGAGAGCGTGGCCTGGGTGGTGGGGGTCCTTGATGACAGATGCTGCTTTCCGATGACATTGGTACATTGGCCTTTATTAATCAAAGTATTGAGTATAAGAGCTGGAATGTTATGGTGAGGTTGTATAAGGCATTGGTGAGGCCGAATCTGGAGTATTGTGTTCAGTTTTGGTCACCAAATTACAGGAAGGATATAAATAAGGTTGAAAGAGTGCAGAGAAGGTTTACAAGGATGTTGCCAGGACTTGAGAAACTCAGTTACAGAGAAAGGTTGAATAGGTTAGGACTTTATTCCCTGGAGCGTAGAAGAATGAGGGGAGATTTGATAGAGGTATATAAAATTATGTTGGGTATAGATAGAGTGAATGCAAGCAGGCTTTTTCCACTGAGGCAAGGGGAGAAAAAAACCAGAGGACATGGGTTAAGGGTGAGGGGAGAAAAGTTTAAAGGGAACATTAGGAGGGGCTTCTTCACACAGAGAGTGGTGGGAGTATGGAATGAGCTGCCAGACGAGGTGGTAAATGCGGGTTCTTTTTTAACATTTAAGAATAAGTTGGACAGATACATGGATGGGAGGTGTATGGAGGGATATGGTCCGTGTGCAGGTCAGTGGGACTAGGCAGAAAATAGTTTGGCACTGCCAAGAAGGACCAAAAGGCCTGTTTCTGTGCTGTAGTTTCTATGGTTTTCTGTGTTTTTTTTCTATGTTTCATATCGATGTGCTCAATGTAAGGGAGGGCTTTACCCATGATGGACTGAGCTGTATTGACTATTTTTGTAGAATTTTCTATTCAAGAGCATTGGTGTTTCTATACCAGGCTGTGATGCAGCCAGTCAGTACACATCTATCGAAGTTTGTCAAAGTTATAGATATCATGCCGAATCATTGTAAACTCCTAAGGAAGTAGAGATGCTTCTGCACTTTCTTTGTAATTGCATTTGTGTGCTGGCCCCAGGACAGGTCTTTGGAAATTATAAAATCGGGGAACTTAAAGTTGTTGACCCTCTCCACCTCTGATCTTCCATTGAGGACCGGCTCATAGACCTCTGGTTTCCTCCTCCTGAAGTCAATAGTCAGCTCCTTGGTCTTGCTGATAATGAGTAAAATGTTGTAAGAGGTTGTTGTGGCACTACACAGTTAAATTTTCAATCTCCCCCCTACATGCTTATCTGTCACCACCTTTGATTTGATGTATGACAGTAAGGTTGCTGGCAAACTTAAATATTTATGTACTTTTTAAAATAATATGTATAATTGTTTGCATTTTAATAAATAATAAAGTAATTTAAAAATTGTTGTGAGATTAGGCTTGGCTATCCCACTTTATGTTGTTGGTGAAATTTGCATTTTATTGCAACTAAAATACTTTATTGTTGTACTGTATTTAGCATGAGATCTGGGTATCAGCTCCAGTTTTCTGCTTGTTCTCCTGAACTCTTGACTGCTTCAAAATTTATATCTCAGCCTTCAGTATATTCAGTGTAATGGTTTAGGATTTCAAATGTCTTCTGTAAATTCAAATATGTTGATTATACTGGATCCCCATTATCCATATGCTTTGTTACATCCTTCAGATCTTCAAATTTGTCAAATACGATTTCTGTTTCAAGGTGTGATTTGCCTGCAGGATTGTATTATTTTCTAAATGTGGTCCATATTTGTTGGGGCTGTGTCTTTTTCTGTTTCTCATGGCCTGTGCAGATCTGTCTCACCTGTTAGTGTAACCACTGAATGTGTGCATTTCAAGGCATGCCCAGCCTGGCTATGACTGCTGTGTTATACTATTTCTGCATATAAATCCAGTATTGGACTGGGATTCAGCAAAGCAACCTTAATGTTTCGAGTTACACTTCCTGTAGCTACGAGGTTGGTTTGAGTGGTTTTGTGAAATATAGTTGGACGTTTAACGCTAATCTGTGGGCTGGTATATTTGTATGTTTCCATTTCTGAGGTAATTATTGAAAAATTGCCTAAGGATAAGTTGCTCAAAAGTGAGCTGCTGTTGCTTAGAACCGATATCTTTGTTGACATTTCATCACTTTTAGCACAACTTTTTAAGTGATTGTACTTTTTTATCAGCGAGGTCAAAGGAGTTAAAGAGTTGTTTTTCAAAAGTGAGTTTGTGGATGACACCAAAATTGGTGGCATTGTGGACATTGAAGAAGGTTATCTCAGATTGCAACAGGGTCTAGATCAACTGGGAAAGTGGGCCAAGAAATAGAAGATGGAATTTAACCTTGATACTTGTGAAGTAATTTGGTAAATTAAACCAGGAGTCATAGTACTGTACAGAAGCAGATCCTCTGCACACGATGTCTGTGCTAAACACAATGCCAATATTAAAGAAAATTCTGTTCAGCTTGTACGTGATCAATACCCCTTCATTCCCTGCGCCTCATAAACACCACCATTGTATCTGCTTCCACCATTACTTCTGGCAGCCTGTTCTAGGCACCTACCCACTCTGTGTGTGTGTGTGTGTGTGTGTGTGTGTGTGTGTGTGTGCGTGTGTGTGTGTATTGCCCCATCTTGCCCATCGCACCTTAAATGCATATCCTTTTAGTATTTGGCATTTCTATCATGAGAAAAAGAATGTGACAATCAACCCTATCAATGCCTCTCATAATTTTATAAACTCCTATCAGGTCTCCAGCCAGAGAAGAAAACCAAGTTTTCTAGCCTCTCCTTTTAGCTCATACCCTCTAATCCAGGCAGCAATTTGTAAACCTCTTCTGTACCCCTTCCTGCAATGGTGTGACCAGGATTACACATGACAATCCAAGTGTGACCTCACCAAAGATTTGTTTTGCTGCAACGTGACTTCCTTAGTCTTGCACCTGATCAGTGATGGTGAGCTTATCATATGCCTCCTTTCCACCCACAGGTCAAGGTCCTGGAGAGTGTTATAGAACTGAGAGACCTTGGGGGACAAGTACATGTTTCCCCGAAAGTGGTCACACAGGGGGACAGGATTTAGTATATTTGCCTTTATTGGTCAGAGTGCTAAGTACAAAAGTTGGGATGTCAGGGTATAATTATACAAGATATTATTGAGACCACACTTGGAACATTGTATGCTATTCTGTTCACTTAGCTATAGGAAGGATGACATTAAGCTAGAAAGGGTGCAGAAAAGATTCACAAGGATGATACTGGGACTTGGAGGTCTTGAGTTAGAAGGAGAGATGATAGGTTGGCGCTCCTTTTCCCCTAGAGTGAGGGATTCTGAGAGGCAACCTTTTAGAAGCTTATAAAATCATGGGAGGAGTATGGATGAGGTGGAAGATTTAAAGGGGATCTGAAGGGCAACTTTTTTTTAAAGAGGATGGTGCGTACATGGAACAAATTGCCAGAGGAAGTGGTAGACATGGGTACAATTACAAAGTTTAAAAGACCTTAAGAGAAGTATGTTAATAGGAAAGTTTTAGAGCAGGGGTTCCCAACCTGGAGTCCACAGACCTCTTGCTTAATGGTATTGGTCCATGGCATAAAAAAGGTTGGGAACCTCTGCTTTAGAGGGATATGGGCTAAGGTCATGTAATCATTGGGCAGAGATGTGTATTCTACACAATGAGCCTTCTTGCATAACATTCATCAGGCAAATCCCATGTACGAAATTTAAAAACTTTACTACAATGTCTCAAGCTCCAAATTTCTAACATTGCAGATGCTTCATCTTGGTTCTGGATCATATTTCATGACATAAGTCTGTGATTTAAAAAGTAAGTTCATTCTGAATTGCTCTTTCCTGGAAAGTCCTATTGTTTCTGGTGTACTGTCTTCAAAATTAGTTGTGGCCAGTCTACTCTTCAGCTGCCTTAAGTATATTTGTGAAAGAAAAGAGGGTTGGGATTTTTGACTTGCCGTGAAAGTTGGTGAATACAAAACCTTGTCAAATGATTGTGTCAGCAAATTCAATAGAATTGGGAAATTATGCAGAATGAGTCATGACCATGGAGAGGATATTTTTTTAGAAAGTAGGACAGTGGATGGCCAGTGGATGTCTCTTCAATTGATCACATTTCCTTTTTCTAAATTCAGTTAAGATACGTATATGGTTGGAATAGGGATGGCAGGCAAAAGATCAGGGATTGGAATTGGATTTTTATTTCTGTGGCAGATGAAAATTTCCTGAGAACGTTAATCATCTTTGTTAATTTGTTGAATGAAGTTTCCACATCATCACATCACAGGCAAATGGGGAACCAAGTGAATCTTATTTTCTAGTTTATATTTGATATATTTGACAAAAACACTTAGTAGTTTAAAAACAAGGAAGTGCTATTATTGGTTATTTTGATAATTTAATGCACAAGAAGAATTGAAATGAAAAGCAACAATCCAGACTGAGCTGGCAGTCAGAATAGTAATCAGCCTCTTGGGAACTTTATCCCTGTGTAGACAAAGTAATGAATTAGTGTTAAAGTGCTGGTAATGTGGGTGGTGTAATATCTGTGCAAAGCCTTATGGACAGCTCCAGCTCCTTGTTACTAAATCTAATGTGGTATTTTTCTTTACATATAAGACATTTGTTGCAGAATTTATTCTGAACAGACTTGCTAACTTTCTTACTGTGTGTAGCTTCTCACAATTTATATGAAAGTTAAGATTCCATTGCAACTTCTCTGCTGCTGAATGCTGTCTGTTCTCTATACTTGTTGCTCTCTACAGCTGCTATAAGACAGTTTATTTCTTTAAAATTGTGGCCACGATGTCTTCTATATACCTTGTTTGTTTGGTTTCTTCTCTCATCCGGTATTATTCCCATTGGCTTTCCCTGCATCATTAAAAAGGATGGATTTTCTTGGAAGTAAATTCCGAAGCAGAATGCATTTTGTGTGTCACTAACTACAGTATGATGTATTGACTTTGAGCATTTACTGATACCAGTGCTGTGGATACTTTATTGGTTTTGCTTTCATCTATATTTCCTTGCAACTTTTTATTTTATTCAGAGATACAGTGTGGAACAAGCCCTTCTGGTTCAATGAGCCTTACTGCAACCCACCTACTTAACACTAGCCTAATCACAGGACAGTTTACAATGACCAATTAACCTACTGACCGGTATGCCTTTGGACTGTGGGAGGAAACTGGTACACCAAGGGGAAACCTCCGTGTTCACAGAAAGAACGTACAAACTTTCTTACAGAGTCGCCAGAATTGAACTGCGAGTTTCAACACCCCAAGTTGTAATAGTGTTGCACTAACCACTATGTAAACACCAACAACTAGTTGGTGCCACAAATTGAAATACTATTAAACTATTTCTTACTCTACATGCTGCCTGACCAAGTATTTTCTGTTACCATTATTCTACAAACGTACGTTTCAGTACATTTTGTAGTTTTCTTTGTAGTTGATTGGTTCTGCTACTTCTCTTCAAGCAGAAGGTTCACAATGTTCTCAATGGTTTGAGCAGGCACCTGCAGTGTAGTTTAAAAAAGTATTTATAAAAGCAGTTCTTGATGCTCCTGACCTTGAAGCAAATGCCACAGTCAGGGTACACCTAATTTAACATGGAGGTGCAAATAAAATAATTCTTCTTCCGTTGTGACTTGTTTCTCTTACTGCCCTTGATCACCCACTCTTGACTGAGGTTGAGGCATCTGGATAGCATTTTTAATATTTAGGACGTGCTGAATTAATTAGCACAGGCAACTGAACTCTGAACTCTCTGCGACAGAACAGGTGTGTCACTGTAAAATAGATAATCATTTTCAAATTAAAATACTTTGTACAGAGCCTACAGCTGGTGCTGAGTTAGGGAGATCTTGCACTCCATGCGTATTGTGCTCATATGCAATCACCCAGTTGCCCACACAACCTTTGAATGCAGTTTGGATTTGTTACAGTTTTGACTGCCCCTTGGGACATGCTGGATTGAAAGGGCATGCCCTGTTCAGGCTCTGATACACCCATTCTAAAGAGTTCTTCAAAAAAATGTGCCTCCTGGTAAATGTGCCTATCTTCTACAAAATTTAAAAACAAATTATGTTTCATAAAACTTACAGATCTTAACTCAGTCAAGAGTGGGTGATCAAGTTGATTCCCAACTATTAATGAGCTGATCTCAATCTGAGTGAAGACTGGCAAAGACGGTCTCAGTTATGTGTTGCATTTTACAAGCACATAGTTGGACATTATCTACTTTAGCATAGCCAGTTAGATGAGTTTCTTTGGACTATTCCCAGTGAGAAGCTGAAGGGAACGAATCATGAAGATAATGATTGCTTTTGCTTCAAGATGTGATACTTTTTACAACCTGAATCTTTATTAGTTTTACTTTGTGAAATTTTATATCCATGAAGGTGAGTGGGTGTCAGATTAAATAGGATTAAATCTTTCTATTTCAAGTATCCAGTGCTGGCATGAGTGCAGACAAAGAGGAGAGACTTGTGTTCATATATTACCCTTCATTTTCCTCTTGAGAATGTCTCAAAGTGTTTTTCAGTCAGTAAGGTACTTTGAAAGTGTGACCCCTGTTGTAATGTAAGGACTGTTGTAGACAGTATGTGCAAAGCAAGCATCTATGAAGAGCAAGCTGATAACTGAATAATATACTTTAATGATGTTGAATGAGTGAATAAATACTGTTAGGAAATTGGAGGCAATTTTTAAAAATCAATGCCAGTGGACATTCAGAGTTGACAGGGTCTCAGCTTAAAGACTCCTTCAGAAGACATTGTAACATTCCCTCAGTACTGCACAGAAGTTGTATTTGTTAGGATTTATATTTGTCCCTCTGGAGTCAAAATCTGAGGGATAGATACAAGTCCTAACAAGATTTATACACAAGGTAGATATCAAATTCTAACCCCTCATCCCACTGTTCCCATCTGCCCACCATCCCTCCCTTATTTGGTTTCACACTTCACCTGTCTTTCCAATCAGATTCCAAAATACACAGCCCTTTATTGCCCCCATTTGAGTATAAAATTGGCATTGGGTATATAAGTTTGGAGTTCATAGTACAGTTGTACAGGGTGCTGATGAAGCTGCACCTAGAGTAATGTGCTCAGTTTTGGTACCTCTGTTATAGCAAGCATGTTATTGAATTGGAAAGAATTCAGAAAAGATTTACAGTACAAGGAAGCTGCCAGGATGTGAGGGACTGTGTAATCGGGAGAGGTTGGACAGGCTAGGACTTTATTCTTTAGAGTGTAGGAGATTGAGGGGTGATCTTATAGAAGTGTATAAAATCATGAGGGTCACAGATAGGGTGAATGCACTCAATCTTTTTTTCCCAGATTGAGTTACCAAGAACTAGTGTATAGATTTAGGGTGAAAGAGGAAAGATTTAAGGAACTTGGTTGTGTGATTTTGTGACTAATCATCTCGCTGTTGCCACCTCCACCCTTCCCTTCCCCACATGATTGTATCTGCCTGTCAACGTCTTCTCGCACAGATCCGCCTATCACTAGCCAGTTTTTGCTCCAGCTCTCCTGCTTACCTCTTTATGCTCTCCTCTACTCTTTCAGTCCAGACCCAAAACCTCAACTCTTTGTTTCCCTCCATAGATGCTGCCTGACACGTTGAGTTCCTCCAGCAGCTTTTTTTGGCTTTCTACCCCACCTTGCACATCAATGAGGCCTTCCTTAGAGTGGGTGAAATTGCACATATTTAGTACTCTGACCACAAACTTGGACACAGACTGACTTTTAAACAGAGCTCCTGATTGACTTCAGTCTTGACATTCATTGATATAAAATGTTGAGAGGGATTTGCTTGGAGGAAGAGGGTAGTGATTAATTGCAATCAGACCATCTAATGAACTGGCAGACATTTTGTAGAACTAGATGAAACATAAAGAACAGAAATGCATCATTTAATCTTACAGTTTTAGCTGTTCAGTCTTCCACATGAATTGCTTCCTCCTCCTTACCCAACAAAACCTGCCCTTCTCATTGCCTGTCATTTGAACAAGATTTGTGAGTAACTCTGTAGCTTCTTCTGACTGCCTGAGGTAGGAATGTAGTGTTCTTTTGCATTGTAAGCCTAGTACTTTACAGATTTGACAGATTTGCCCTGATTGCCATTGAATTCAAAGATGAGTGCTTTCCTCTTACCATCTGAGGGCAGCCCCAGGGGGTGGCATTCCTAGAAAATGACAATTTTTCTATAATGTTAAATTGCATCATCTGTGCGTGTATCAAGAAATGCGAGTTGAATAAATGGTGCATATTTATCTTTTTTTAAACATATGGCCTGTGAAGGTGTATCCCCCATTATTTGCAATACCGAAATGACTGTAACCCCGTATTGGTCTTCATTGATAACAAAGTATGAATAATAATAGTTGTATGAGTAGAACTAATTATTTTTGGAGCAGAGATTGTTATTTAGAGTTGTTCAAAACCATGAGTGGTTTTGTTAGAGTACAAGATATTCATAGTTGCAGACAATTTGATAGACAGAGAACTTGGATTGAAGGGATTGACAAAAGATCCAGTGTAACTGATCAGTGGTGCATCATCTGAATAACTGGAAGCAGATTTAAATGGGAATGGGCTTGAGTACTGGCAGGGAGGAAAGTGACAAGCTAAGAATGAAGAGCAGGAGAGTGGGATTAATTAGTTGGCACAGACTTGGGAGACGCACTAAGGGCTGAAAGGCTTCCGTCATTGACATATTGTTGTATGATCCTGTGGTCTGGTAATCCAGTGCTCCTGCAGGTCTGTAATTGGGGTGCTTCCATATGAGTTAACTGCAGTCCTGCCGCTAATTCCTATGCATCCGGGGAACCACCTTCTTTCACTTTCTGTTGGATTCTTCTCAGCAATGCTTCGGAGCTGAATTCTCAATTCCCTAAGATTAGGAGATTCCTGGGTTTGTTCTAGAATCCTTGAAGTAACTAACTGAGGATAGCATAGAGCAGCCTTCAAATGTCCTCCCCGTAGTGATTAATGAAGCTTTTCCATTAGGAAACCAAATATGAAACTAATGTTTATCAAGGTTAGAATTCAATAATCAGATTTTGTGTGTGTCTGTGTCTGTCTGTCTGTCTGTCTGTCTGTCTGCCCTAGGTTCTTCTCTTCCACCCTGGAGCTGTGATTCAGTGGCAGGTTTTTGATGGTTATTTCTTAGCTGGCAGCTCTTGGCATAAAGGAAAGTTATTTTATTTGCAGCTGTTGAAGCTTTGGAATTTAAGGTTCCAAATTTAATGGAATTGAAAGTTTTAAATCATGTTGCACTTTCCTTCTCTTACAGATGGACTCTCCTGCCTCCACGCCAGCCCCTCCACCCCTTCATCTCCTACCACCTGTGAACAGTGGGGTAGCCTCTCCTGTGGAGCAGATCATGGTCCGCACACGCTCGATTGCAGTCAATACCTGTGACGTTGGACTTGCGACTGAGCCTGAATGCTTAGGACCTTGTGAGCCAGGGACAAGTGTCAATCTTGAAGGGATTGTCTGGCAGGAAACAGAAGACGGTAAGAAAATAATATGCATTAGCTTTTTTGGCATATTGGTTTATTGAAGGCATCTGCAATGTCTGATCTATGGGGTGTGGAGGGAATCCATCAATGTCTGCTGCATATTTTTGGCACTTTGTGGAAGGAAAATGTTTCCAACACATTCATCTTCTCAGAAGCCAAGCATCCCAGCATTTTTCAGGAAAAGAAAATATTGAAGGATCTGCACACGTGCAGGAGGAAAAATAGCCACATCCCGAAGGCTATATTGTGAGAGAAGGTAGCCCAAGCTAAAAGACCACTAGAACTCCTGATTCTTTGCTTTAAGGGTGTTAGTGACAAGGATATGAATGCTTTCAATACACCTAAGACTAGCAGTAGACTGCTAAAAAGAGAAGTGAAAGGTAACATAGGCTATGGGTAAGATTGTAACACCCATCATGTTTGGTTGCAGCAGTTCCACACTAGAGAGCATTATAAACAAGCCACAGAGCAATAGATTGCTCAATACCATTAGCTAATGTTAACGCTTTCAGTTGTGGTACATGTGGCAGGCGCTGTCTTTCAAGAATCAGTATATTTTGTTATCTTGGGTGTGATATGACTTTGCTGGAGTTTTGATAGCTGCCAATCTGTCGTCCTCTACATGTGGAAGGATGTCAATTAATCTGTGGCTTGAGCAGAGTTTGAATCTTGTTCCTTAGCTGCTGAAAACCTACTAATGAAGATAAAAAATTGGAATCTATTTCAGTTCAACAATGGATTAATGTAATATTTTTAACAACTTTTAATGAAGTGAGTTGAATATTTAGGGTCCAGGTTCTTCATCAGGACCTGATGCAGGATCTCAAGCTGAAACGCTGACACCTCTGCCTTTACAATGCTGCTTGGCCTGCTGAGTTTCTACAGTAGTTTGTTTTTTTTGTGTGAAAGGTTAGAACATCCACAGTCTCTTGTCACCATATGACAAAGGAAGATTAGAGTTTGCTGATCTGAGCTCAGCAACTGTGAGCAAATGGATCTTGCATAACCTTTCCCATGTTTGCATGTAAAAAGTGTGAAATTTGAAGAGAACATTCCCTCTCTTCCTGTCAAGATAGCAGCAAGGTGCGGTCTCCATTGACATTGTACTTGTTTTTTTAAGTTTTTCGGATAGCTTTGCTGACAGGGGAGTTAGGGATCAGATTAGTGTTCAAGCACAAGGACATGGAGAAGTTAGAAGACAGATCAGGGTTTTTGGGATAGGAATGTGGAGGAGTTACTTAGAGGTTAGATATTGGCAGTCTAGGCCTCTCCTCGGTGCTCAAAGGCCAGAGACATGGATGTGTGATGAAGGGCATCCGTAGATGGGCTGGCAAGCATTGTGGGCAAGGATGAGAGCTGGTGGCCCACCAGATCAGCAAGTTCCCCTCAGTTCAGTGAGTCCCGGAACTGGATGGCTGTACGAGCAGGAGGGAGGGCTAGTGACCCCCTAGGTATGTGAGTTGGCAAATCTGGAGTTCATTGCCCCATCATCAGCTAGTCCTACGAAATACTGAAGCCTGCAGGTCAATTGGAAGGCCAGAAGACAAACACCAATGGCTGAAGCACTGGGTCTACGATTCTGAAGTCCACTAGGGAAGTTGGGGGTCTGGAAGGCCTGTCCCAGTGTTGTAGGACTGTCTGTGTGGGTGGGTGGGAGAGAGGAAAGGGGTTTGTTTTGCAGTTCGTTTGTTGTTGCTTGTTGTATTCTGTGTTGTTCTGCGGAGCATTTTGGGCATGCCATATTGGCGCCGGAATGTTCAGTGATGCCTGCGGACTGCCCTCAGTACATCCTTGGGTTGTGTTGCTTGTTAATGCATATGACAAATCCGCACTTTACTATATACTTCAATGTACATGTGATAAATATATTAATCTGGAATCTGAATCCCTCTGAGCTGTGGTTTCAGCAGAATACTCCCATGAGAATTTGTTACTGCGGCAGCTACAGTGTTAGAGTGTAAGAAGCCCTAACTTGAGTGGTGATATGCTTTTATTGTAATGTTTGTATACTTATTTCTACAACCATATGTTAGTTTACTTATTTTAGTTATGTATGTTGATGTTAAAAGTACAAGATGCAATTTGAGGGGAACTGGTGTGAAGAACTTTAGGCATTATGAATGATAAAAATGGACACAGCTCTGGTCCCTTTCACTTGTCACTGTCTTGGACCTACGTAACTTTACATTGAACCATGAAATCACAGAACCCTTCTATTAAAATGTCTAGCTAGACAATTGAATGAATATAAAACATGGGATGACTAGGAGATGGTATTAAATGCAGATATCGTCCTCTGAAATATTCAGGGTGCAGCCTAGCGACAGGATACACATGCTCAACAAGGGAGATGCACCTTAAGGTTCAGTTGTTATTTGTTATTTGATGGAGAATATTAATTTTTGGCATACAAATGCTGATTTTAACTCAGGTTTGGTCCTACTGGAGTTGTTCTTTAGTGGACTCAAGCTCTTCTAAGGATTTAAAAGCTTAAGCGTGCAGAAGAAATGTATCAAAGTACTGTAAGATCAGGGCTGAGAAACTACTTTCATGCAGAGAGGTGAAGAGTGAAATTGTTTTCTACAGAGCAGCGATGTTAACAAAAGGTTTCATATGGTGATTGATGTTGATAGATTTAGTAGTGTTCAATATTGATTGTTTTTCCCCTGTACTATTTAAAGTACGATCTGGGTTGATACCATGTAAAAATTTTCATTGTACCTTGGTACACGTGACAATAATAAAACAATTAAGTAAATAATTTTCTCAAATAAGGACAGGCGTTTTCTACTTGTGGTCCTAGGTTTAAGTTTATTGGCAAACATATCAGTGAAGAAATGGCATACCTGTTCATTGTGCCAAGTTGTGTTCTGGAATGCCATGCCGGAACAGACTGGTGGAAGGGGATTCAAGAATAACTTTCCTAAAACCCAGCTAAGTAAAAGTGAAATATTTGCAGACTTGTGGAAAAACTGTAGGGGGGATGCTAAATAGGTTGGAAAAGCCTCTACAGACAAGATGGTTTGAATTCTCATTCTGCACTGATAGCTTCTGTGAGCAGACTGCTCCCCACTTTGGAGTGGGTGGAAACCAAATGTGACTTATTTTGTATGAGGCACTTCAGAGATCTAATGAATGTTTGGAGGGGTTAGGGTCTGTCACTCTGAACAGGAATGCGGCATTGTCTTGCAAGTTATAATGTCCTGCAAGTAAATAGATGCAGAAGATGGAGCAAGCATTATATTTCATGCCTTTGATATTTTTGGCCAGTACTTGACGTTGGTGCAGTCTTTCTTGACAGATATGATTTGGCTACTGTAATGGGTCATTTCTCTTTGAGACTGAGTAAGAATCAGTGGAGTTTCAGGAGAGAGCCAATGGAGATTAATGAGTGGGCTGAACTAGATCTGTGTTTTGGTTTTCATAATGATAATTTACATTTGTTTGCAGTATCTGGAATGTTGTTCCCTCACTGGTTGGGCTGCTCAGATTCAGACTGTTCCAGGATTTCCTTAAAAAATGTCCTTAAATGGTAATAGGCATCAGACAGTCTCTTGATTCAGTGGCAAATAGAAGCTTTGAACCACACACAGTTTACAGAAGACAATGACCAGACAGGATGAGGTTCTTCTCACGGAATAACAACTTAAAATTACTCTGAATTAGGATGTTTTTGATTAAGTAAAATGGGGATGAGAAATCTGTCCAATAGTAGATAACAATTTTAAATCATTGAGAGAATTGTCCTTAAAAAGTCAGAAGATAGATTTTTCCAGTTAATAGAGGCCATATCTACAGTATATGTGTTTGAAGGCAAATGGATCAGGATTTCAACAGGCAGAATTTGCTCGTGTGAGGATGGGCAGGGGGATGCAACTGAAGGACAACTCGTTCAGTATGATAGACTTATTATAAGTGTCATAAGTTACCTGCTGATTGAAAGCTGCTCCTCTGTGGGAGGTGGGGACTGGCCCGTGGAAGGAGCATTGCAGCCCCTCCCATGAGCTTGATGTCATCAAGTTGATGACGTCATGGTGCCAGTAGGGTTTAAATCTAATGCACGGTAACCATGCGGTCTTGTTTTTGCTCTCGAGTTGCCGTGGACCAGTAGACAAGGGTGATGAAGAAACGGTAAGCAGTGAGGAGGTGTGCTGCAGTACAGAAGATCCGTGCGCACACTCTGCTTAAGTGTTTGCCACTGTGAATGTTTAGTATCTGTTTTGCCACTTCAGGCACTCAGTTTAGTTAAGAATCTATCACTGAGTTTATCTTGAAGGGTTATTGAATGTTTAGTGTCGTGGTCTTGTAGTTTAGGGGGCTTAGGTAAGTACTTGTTTGACTTGAATGTTTGGTTGAGTGTTTCACTATTTGTCTTGCAAATAAATAGTTAACGCGCTTACTCATAAGTAAGTGTCTTCTCTTCCACTCACTGAACCTGCAAGTCCGCTTCCCCATAACAAGACCACATGGCCACCACGTAAGCTGTGAAGTACTAGACTATGAAAGGCTAGAAAGAGCTGTCAGACTCTTCTGATGTGGGAAGGGCTGGTGGTGGAGGGAGATCTTGTAGAGAGAAACACAAACAAAATGCTGGAGGAACTCAGCAGACTAGGCAGCATCTATGGAAAAAAGTACAGTCGACGTTTTGGGTCGAAACCCTTGTAGGATGTTCTACGAGTCTGTGGTGGCCAGTGCTATCATGTTTGCTGTTGTGTGCTGGGGCAGCAGGCTGAGGGTAGCAGACACCAACAGAATCAATAAAATCATTCGTAAGGCCAGTGATGTTGTGGGGATGGAACTGGACTCTCTCACGGTGGTGTCTGAAAAGAGGATGCTGTCTAAGTTGCATGCCATCTTGGTCAATGTCTCCCATCCACTACATAATGTACTGGGTGGGCACAGGAGTACGTTCAGCCAGAGACTCATTCCTCCGAGATGCAGCACAGAGCATCATAGGAAGTCATTCCTGCCTGTGGCCATCAAACTTTACAACTCCTCCCTTGGAGGGTCAGACACCCTGAGCCAATAGGCTGGTCCTGGATTTATTTCATAATTTACTGCCATAATTTACATATTACTATTTAACTATTTATGGTTCTATTACTATTTATTATTTATGGTGCAACTGTAACAAAAACCAATTTCCCCCGGGATCAATAAAGTATGACTATGAAACTATGAGACTAGAAAGAAAGTACTTTGAAGGCATCTTATTATCACTGGCATGTGAAGTGAAATCTGTTAACTTAGCAGCAACAGTTCAATGCAATACATAATAGAGAAGAAAAAACCCAAAATATAATAATAAATACATCAATTACATTATATGTATATTGAATAGATTAAAAATCGTGCAAAAATCAGAAATATTATATATTTTTAAAAAGTGAGGTAGTGTCCAAGGGTTCAATGTCCATTTAGGAATCGGATGGCAGAAGGTAAGAAGCTGTTCCTGAATTGCTGAGTGTGTGCCTTCAGGCTTATGTATTTTCTACCTGATGGTAACAGTGAGAAAAGGGCATGCCCTGGGTGCTGGAGGTCCTTAATAATGGATGCTGCTCCTTGAGACACCGCTCCTTGAAGATGTCCTGGGTACTTTGTAGGCTAGTACCCAAGATCAAGCTGACTAAATTTATAACCCTCTGCATCTTCTTTCAGTCTTGTGCAGTAGCCCACCCCTCCCCATACCAGACAGTAATGCAGCCTGTCAGAATGCTCTCCACGGTACATCTATAGAAGTTTTTGAGTGTATTTGTTGACATACCAAATTTCTTCAAACTCCTAATGAAGTATATCCGCTGTCTTGTCTTCTTTATAACTGCATCAATATGTTGAGACCAGGTTAGATCCTTAGAGATCTTGACACCCAGGAACTTGAAACTGCTCACTCTCTCCACTTCTGATCCCTCAATGAGGATTGGTATGTGTTCCTTCGTCTTACCCTTCCAGAAGTTCACAATCAGCTCTTTCATCTTACTGACGCTGAGTGCCAGGTTGTTGCTGTGACATCACTCCACTAGCTGGCATATCTCACTCCTGTATGCCCTCTCGTCTCCATCTGAGATTCTACCAACAATGGTTGTATTGTCAGCAAATTTATAGATGGTATTTGAGCTATTCCTAGCCACACAGTCATGTGTATGTAGAGAGTAGAGCAGTGGGCTAAGCACGTACCCCTGAGGTGCACCAGTATTGATTGTCAGTGAGGAGGCGATGTTATCACCAATCCGCACAGATTGTGGTCTTCCAGTTATTGCAGAGGGAGGTACAGAGGCCCAGGTTCTGTAACTTCTCAATCAGGATTGTGGGAATGATGGTATTAAATGCTGAGCTGTAGTCAATGAACAGCATCCTGACATAGGTGCTTGTGTTGTCCAGGTGGTCTCAGGCCACACGAAGAGCCATTGAGATTGCATCTGCTGTTTACCTATTGTGGTGATAGGCAAATTGCGGTGAGTCCAGGTCCTTGCTGAGGCAGGAGGTCATTCATCATCAAGGAAATCAAAAGATTTCTTAAAAATTAATTTATGGTTCCTGTTTTTTGTTTATAAGCTATTGTTAGCCTGTCGTTTTGTTTAAGAATGTGGTAAAAAGCTTTGGTTTTGAACTGCTTGTGGAAATCGTGAGCTTTTGTGCCCATGGAAAGTATAGAATTGCACAGTCAACAATTGGAAGGAATGAGTTCCATGGCCCGTACCAAACGGGGAACATGATAAAACTTTGCATTGACAAAACAGAGCATTAGCTTTACACAGTCCTCCACTATGTAAAAGATTGTTCCCCAACCTGCATGTGGTGTCCAAGACTTGCAGCTTCACTTACTTGTAGTACAAGTATTTTCAGTTCTTTATTTATAATACAGCACAGGGTCGGCCCTTCAAGCCATACCGCCCCAGCAACCCCACAACCCTGTGATTAACCCTAACCTAATCATGGGACAATTTACAATGACCAGTTAACCTGGTCATTAACAGGAGAAAACAGGAACAGTAGGGAAAACCCATACATTCCACAGGGAGAACATAGGGTCTCCAAACAGAATGGTGCCGAACTGATCTCTGTACTCCAGAATGCACCGAGCCTTAACACGGCATCAAAGGTTATGGGGTGAAGGCTGGGGAATAGGGTTGAAGAGGGGGGAAAAAGGAACAGCCATGATTGAATGACGGAGAAGACTCAATGGGCCAAATGGCCTAATTCTGCTTTTTTGTTTTATGGTAATAATGTTGTGCTAACTACTATGCTACGTGTAGCTGCACATTGTGATGCTCGGTTGATGGGTATTTTCAGATCCATGATAAGTGAATCAAAAGTGCCAGGGCTCAGTCTATCATTCTTGTGTAATTTATGTTTGTCTGTTGTCTGTATCTGCATGCCTGTGATGCTGCTGCAAGCATAATTTTCCATTGTTACTGTACTTCGCCGTGCTTGTTCACATACTAATTCTCAACTTGACACAGTGGCATATCAGTAGCACCACTCTCTGGAATTTATCCCGATTTCCAGTGCTGTCTGTGAGGAGCTTGCATGTCCTCCTTGTGATGGTCTGTGTTTCCATCAGGTGCTTCATTTTCCTCTCCCGTGTCAAAGATGCACATGTTGGTAGGTTATTTGGCTACTGTCGATTGTCAGTATAGCTGAGGGGCTGGCGAATTGTGTGGGAAGGAATGAGCACGATGATTGATAGAGATGCAAAAGGAAAAGTGGAATTAGAGCAGGATTTCTGGAGATGGGTCTTTGACTTTGGAGTGGACAAAGTTGCCTTATGGGCATATTTCCATATTGTATGACTCATAACACATTTCTGGAGAGGAAAGATTTATTTTACGCATTGGGTATCCTGTGCATTAAAAGTGAAAGGGCTCCAATTCGTATATTTCCTGATTTTGTTGCTTGAGTGTCGGAAATTTGGAACAGCAGTATAATGCTGGCTGCAACGCCAGTGGGATTAAATCAGGGGATTTCCAGAGATTCAATTTCCAGGTCACATTGGACCTGAAAATCCAAACCTTGGGGGTGGGAATTGTGTGTAAGTCATCCCCAGGTCATGGTAGGGTAACCTGAACTATTTGCAAGTCAGGAATGTGCTCGCTGACCAAGTTCCAAACCTCACAACAGCTAGGAAGTCCATCATGTTGATCTTCCAAATGCTTCTCAAATGTACGGACTGTACATAATTCGGGCTGCGTAAGTTGAAGAGGACCTGTAGTAGTGGTCAGTAAATTATTGGTGTACAACCTCTTAGATTTGTGGAGTCAGTCATTTTGTCTCTTTTAAAAAGTAGTAAAGGGAAATGACATGTTTGGAAAACCCTCTAAAATCTAAATGTTTCTGAGTGAGTGATGCGGAATTGCGAGGCTGAAGTACTTATTGCATGAAAGTTGCTTATTGCATTTGTGAGCATTATTTCATTTGGGTTTCGAGGACACTATTTCCATGAGCTGGAGTGGTGGAGGATTTGACCTTCATTGCCTTGAGAGTGGAATGGAGAAAATGAAAGTTGATTCCTTGAGACAAGCAGATCTCTTTGTTGACCTGAAACTTGGAGCCATGATGTGTGAAAGTATCTAGAATGTGATGATGATGACTGCAGCTTTATGATCTCCCAGACATGACTTTCATCGTACACTCAACAGCCACTAGATACACCTATACACCTGCTGGTTAATGTAAATAATCAGCCAATCGTGTGGCAGCAACTCATTGCGGAAAGGTATTCAGTCATGGTCAATATGTTCAGTTGTTCAGACTAAGCACAATGGGGAAGAAATGTTGGTGCTAGACGCCATGGTTTGTATCTCAGAAACTGCTCTCTGGGATTTTCACACACAACACTCTCATGGAGTGGACAGAGACTAGTATGAAAAACAAAAACATCCAATCTGTGGGCAAAAATGCTTTGTTAATGAGAGAGGTCAGAAGAGAATGGCCAGACTGATTCAAGCTGACAGGAAGATGACAGTAACTCAAGTAACCACTTGTAACAACAGGGGTACAGAAGAACATTTATGAATGCTCGTGTTAAATTTTGAGCTGAATGGGCTACAGCAGCAGAAGACCAAGAACATACACTCACTATAGCAAGTACTTGAGTGTATATTGCAATTGCAGCATTTTAAAACTAGTAACACACATAAAAGTTGCTGGTGAACGCAGCAGGCCAGGCAGCATCTGTAGGAAGAGGTGAAGTCGATGTTTCAGGCCGAGACCCTTCGTCAGGACTAACTGAAGGAAGAGTGAGTAAGGGATTTGAAAGTAGGAGGGGGAAGGATGGAGCCAAGAGCTGGACAGGTGATTGGCAAAAGGGGATACGAGAGGATCATGGGACAGGAGGTCCGGGAAGAAAGACATGGGGGGGGGGGGGACCCAGAGGATGGGCAAGAGTTGTATTCAGAGGGACAGAGGGAGAAAAAGGAGAGTGAGAGGAAGAATGTGTGCATAAAAATAAGTAACAGATGGGGTACGAGGGGGAGGTGGGGCATTAGCAGAAGTTAGAGAAGTCGATGTTCATGCCGTCAGGTTGGAGGCTACCCAGACAGAATATAAGGTTCCTCCAACCTGAGTGTGGCTTCATCTTTACAGTAGAGGAGGCAGTGGATAGACATGTCAGAATGGGAATGGGATGTGGAATTAAAATGCGTGGCCACTGGCAGATCCTGCTTTCTCCGGCGGACAGAGCGTAGATGTTCAGCAAAGCGGTCTCCCAGTCTGCGTCGGGTCTCGCCAATATATAAAAGGCCACATCGGGAGCACCGGACGCAGTATATCACCCCAGTCAACTCACAGGTGAAGTGTTGCCTCACCTGGAAGGACTGTTTGGGGCCCTGAATGGTGGTAAGGGAGGAAGTGTAAGGGCATGTGTAGCACTTGTTCCGCTTACACGGATAAGTGCCAGGAGGGAGATCAGTGGGGAGGGATGGGGGGGGGTGAATGGACAAGGGAGTTGTGTAGGGAGTGATCCCTGCGGAATGCAGGGTGGGGGGAGGGAAAGATGTGCTTATTGGTGGGATCCCGTTGGAGGTGGCGGAAGTTACGGAGAATAATATGTTGGACCTGGAGGCTGGTGGGGTGGTAGGTGAGGACCAGGGGAACCCTATTCCTAGTGGGGTGGCGGGAGGATGGAGTGAGAGCAGATGTACGTGAAATGGGGGAGATGCGTTTAAGAGCAGAGTTGATAGTGGAGGAAGGGCAGCCCCTTTCTTTAAAAAAGGAAGACATCTCCCTCGTCCTAGAATGAAAAGCCTCATCCTGAGAGCAGATGCGGTGGAGACGGAGGAATTGCGAGAAGGGGATGGCGTTTTTGCAAGAGACAGGGTGAGAAGAGGAATAGTCAAGATAGCTGTGAGAGTCAGTAGGCTTATAGTAGACATCAGTGGATAAGCTGTCTCCAGAGACAGAGACAGAAAGATCTAGAAAGGGGAGGGAGGTGTCGGAAATGGACCAGGTAAACTTGAGGGCAGGGTGAAAGTTGGAGGCAAAGTTAATAAAGTCAACGAGTTCTGCATGCGTGCAGGAGGCAGCGCCAATGCAGTCGTCGATGTAGCGAAGGAAAAGTGGGGGACAGATACCAGAATAGGCACGGAACATAGATTGTTCCACAAACCCAACAAAAAAGCAGGCATAGCTAGGACCCATACGGGTGCCCATAGCTACACCTTTAGTTAGGAGGAAGTGGGAAGAGCCAAAGGAGAAATTATTCAGCGTAAGGACTAATTCCGCTAGACAGAGCAGAGTGGTGGTAGAGGGGAACCGTGTAAGCGGAACAAGTGCTACACATGCCCTTACACTTCCTCCCTTACCACCATTCAGGGTCCCAAACAGTCCTTCCAGGTGAGGCAACACTTCACCTGTGAGTCGACTGGGGTGATATACTGCGTCCGATGCTCCCGATGTGGCCTTTTATATATTGGCGAGACCCGACGCAGACTGGGAGACCGCTTTGCTGAACATCTAAGCTCTGTCCGCCAGAGAAAGCAGGATCTGCCAGTGGCCACGCATTTTAATTCCACATCCCATTCCCATTCTGACATGTCTATCCACGGCCTCCTCTACTGTAAAGATGAAGCCACACTCAGGTTGGAGGAACAACACCTTATATTCCGTCTGGGTAGCCTCCAACCTGATGGCGTGAACATCGACTTCTCTAACTTCCGCTAAGGCCCCACCTCCCCCTCGTACCCCATCTGTTACTTATTTTTATGCACACATTCTTCCTCTCACTCTCCTTTTTCTCCCTCTGTCCCTCTGAATATACCTCTTGCCCATCCTCTGGGCCCCCCCCCCCCACCACGTCTTTCTTCCCGGACCACCTGTCCAGCTCTTGGCTCCATCCCTCCCCCTCCTACTTTCAAATCCCTTACTCACTCTTCCTTCAGTTAGTCCTGACGAAGGGTCTCGGCCTGAAACGTCGATTGGACCTCTTCCTACAAATGCTGCCTGGCCTGCTGCGTTCACGAGCAACTTTGATATGTGTTGCTTGAATTTCCAGCATCTGCAGAATTCCTGTTGTTTGATTTTAAAACTAGTGCCTGTTCATTGGGGTGTTGTTCTCAACTGCTTGTGACCTTTGACAGTTGAATTTTGTTCTCTGATCTCCCATAAAGGTTTGTACGTAAGAGTATCTTTGTCACATTTCCCCTTTTCCCTTCTCATTGCTTAATCTCTTCCTCTTCTTTTGAAATTATTAATACTTCATTTGGAATTGATTTTTCTATGATTAGGATTCCTTTAAGTGGAGGGATAAATATTTTTTAACTGTAAAAATTATGTTAAAAAACTGTATACTGTTGGGCTTTGTGCAGCCAGAAATTGTGGCTGAACTTTCAACATGTCAAGGCCACTAAGTAACAGACCACGAAGTGCAGTTTGCTCACTGGGGAAGTGAAATTAATGCACAGTGCTTCAAATATCAGGGCACGCTGACAGCTAGGACGAGTGTTAGTAATTTGAGCACTTGTACCAAGATAAGATTACCACATTCACAGCAAGCTCCAACCATTGCACTCAGACTTGGAAAACCTTAGTCATTCACTTGAGCCTGTGTTTTGTTTCCAACTGTGGTGTGAGTTGTGAGTGCATGTGGTAACACTCATCTCAGAGCCCTGGAATGGCTTTCACCAATAATTGGAGAATTTTCACATGGACTTCATTTGCGTAAATTGGACTTGGGTAGATTTAAACAGCTGGGTTTGCTTATGCCTTTCTGCAGTGTTTGCTTTTCAAATCGTACAGAATGTGTCAAGATGATCTCTCCTCTCAATTCATTCCTTCCGCTGTTTAATTACCTCACCCAGTTCAAAGACAAATATACTGAAATAGGACAAACACATTATATTTGTCACTTTATTCTTTGGCCTTGGTTTAATGCTACTGGTTGTCTGCTAAGACAAAAAAACTACAACATATCATAATACGGACACTTCCAAAGTTCAAAGTAAATTTATTATTAAAGTACATGTATGTCACCATATACCACCCCAAAATTCATTTTCTTGTGAGCATTCGCAGTAAAAACAAGAAACACAATAGAATCAATGAAACTGAACAGGACAGACAAACAACCAACGTGCAAAAAACCCACAAACTGCACACATATAAAAGGAAATAATACTACTAACAGTAAGTAAACAAATAAATAAATAAGCAGTAACTATAGAGGACAGAAGATGGAGAGTTGGTGAAAATTAGTCCATTGGTTGTGGGAACGGTATTGGGGCGAATGAAGTTATCCCTTCTGGTTCAAGATCCTGTTAGATGAGGGGTAATAACGGTTCCTGAGCCTAGTGGTATTGGTCTTGAGGCTCTTTCACCTCCTCTCTGATGGCAGTAGCGGAAAAAGAGCATGCCCTGGATGATGGGAGTCCTTGATAATGGATGCTTCTTTCCTGTGACAGTGGTTTTTGTAGATGTGCACAATGGTGGGGAGGGTTTTACCTGTGATCATTGGGCCGTACCGATTACATTTTATAGGCTTTTCTGTTCAAGGCCATTAGTGTTTCCATACCAGACTGTAATGTAGCCAGTCAATATATTCTCCATCACACAGCTATAGAAATTCGACAGAGTTTTAGCTGACAAGCCAAATCTTCACAAACATCTAAGAAAGTAGAGGTGCCGCTGTGCCTTCTTCATAATGGCACTTACGTGCTGGACCCAGGAAGGATCCTCTGAAATGATAACACTAAGGAATTTAAAGTTCTGATTCTCCCTCTGAGGACAGGCTCATGGACCTCCGGTTTCTTCCTCCTGAAGTCAATAATTAGCTCCTTGGTCTTGCTGACATTGAACGAGAGGTTATTGTTGTGGCTCCATTCAGTCAGATTTTCAATCTCCCTCCTATATGTGGATTCCTGATCACCTTTGATCTGGCCAACAACACTGGTGTCGTCAGCAAACTTAAGTCATAAGTATAAAGCGAGTAAAACAGGGGGCTAAGCATTCAGCCTTGTGGTGCACCTGTGCTGATGGAGATTGTGGAGATGTTGTTGCCAATCTAAACTGAATGGGTTCTGCAAGTGAGGAAATTGAGGACCATGTTGCATAAGGAGGTATTGAGGTCAGGGTCTTGAAGCTTATTAATTCGTTTTGAGGCGATGATAGTATTGAATGCCAAGCTGTAGTCAATGAAGAGCATCCTGATGTATGCATCTTCACTGTCCAGCTGTTCCAGGGTTGAGTGAAGAGCCAATAAAGTGGCACCTGCTGTTGACCTGTTGTGACGGTAGGCAAATTGGAGCAGATTCAAGATGGATCTCAGGCAGGAATTGATATGTTTCATCACCAAGCTCTCAAAGCACTTAATTACATTGGATGCAAGTGCTTCTGGATGATAGACTTTGAGGCAGGTTACCACGTTCTTGTTAGACACTGGTATAATTGAAACCCGCTTGAAGCAGATGGGTACCTCAGACTGCCAAAGCAAGAGGTTAGAGATATCGGTGAACATTTCAACCAGTTAATCAACATAGGTCTTTAGTACTCAGCTGGGTACCTGTCTAGGCCTGATGCTTTCTGTGGATTCACCCTCCTGAAGGATGCCTCAAAGACTGAAATCACAGGGTAATTTGGGAGCTTGTGAAGGTTCTTCCATGTTTTGATGGTCAAAGCGAACACTAAAGGCATTGAGTTTATCTGGGAGCGAAGTTTTGTTGTAACCTATGTCACCAAGTTTCACTTTATAGGAGGTGATGGCATCCAAGCCCTGCCACAGATGTCAAGCATCCTTCAGTGATTGAAGTTTGGTCCAGAATTGCCACTAAGCACATGAGATCGCTTTTTGGAGATTGTACTTGAATGTGTTGTATTTTACTTGGTCACCAGACCTGAATGCCACTGATCTGGCCCTCAGCAGACTGTGGATCTCATGGTTAAATCAGAGCTTCTGGTTGTGGATCACTCTGATATTGTGAGGACATTCTCGTCTATGACTTTTTTTATAATGTCCATATTTGTTCAGGTACTCTTATGAGTCATTGAACACATCCTAGTACACTGACTTGAAGCAATTCCATCACTGCTCCTCTGCCTGTATGCAGGTAGGTTGAGGATCAGATTTCACAAAATGCGGCCTAGACATGGAACATTAAGCATTCCTAATTGAAGTGTAGTAGTGATCAAGTGTGGTAGGATCCATGGTGAAACAGGTAATATGTTGATGATAATTGGGCAGAGATCTCTCCAAACAAGGCTGATTGAAGTCTTTGACAATGATTTGAGGGTTGTTGGAATAGGCTATTTCTTGTTTGCTGATGGTGGCACTCAGTACCTCAAACGCCTGCTTAACAGCAGCCTTTGGTGGTAAGTAAACAGCAATCATGATTGCAGAGGAGAACTCTCTTGGTAAGTAAAATGGTTGGGACTTAATCATTAGATGTTCTAGGCTGGGAAAACAAGAGTGTGGAAAGACTGCTGTGTCTAAGCACCACAAAGAGTTTATCATGAAGCATAGACCCCACCTTTGCCTTCGCTGAATTAACAGTCTGGTCCATACGGTGATTTGAGAAGCCCTTGGGTTTTACCAGCATATCTGGTGTGTCCAGAGTAAGCCATGTCTCCGTAAAACAGAGAATGCAACAATTCCTCACTTCTTGCACTTAGGTCCTCAATCTTGTTCTCCAGTGACTATTTGCTAACAAGATGCTGGGTAGAACAAGTTTCATACCCTGGCATTTTAGCCTGGCTTGATGTTCTTTCCTGGCCATGGCGCGATACCGTTGTCTGCTTAAAGGTGCCTTACCTGCATGCATGCTTGAGAGTCTGCCGAATCCTTCAGGAGATTGTAAAATTGCTGCTTTGTTGAGATGGTTCAAAAATATGTTACTTAAAGGGAAATTGCAAGCTGCAGAATGCAATGACGGTAGTTCAGAAAAAGTATAATTAGAAGTTTTGTAAGCTGTCTGCAACACATCATCATGGTCCACCATTCACACAGAGCATCATCTAGTCTCCCTTCTTTGAGGAGGATCCACCAAGTATGTTCCTTTGCAGAACCATCCAATTCTCCTTCATTAGAGATTATTTAAAAGTTCAAGTTCAAGTTTATTGTCAATCAACTGTACACATGTGTACAGCTAAGCGAAACAACATTCCTCTGAGACCAAGGTATAAAACACAGAAAACTGTGCAAAAGTCTTAGGCACCTGAATTTTGCTATTACATGTATTGTGGCTTAGATGTTTATATTTTGTTTTCAGCATTAGTGTGTCAGTAGAGAAGAACAAATTTTACATTTCTAAACATTCTTTTCCCAAAAAATTAAATGTCTAAGAGAAATCTTTGTATTTCATTAAAGAAAGTAACATATTAAATAATCGACCACTTTTCAAACAAACCTGATTACTTTGTAGTGATATAGCCCAGTGCATGATTAAACAAAGATAAACAGGATGCAAATGATCAATGACATAATGAGTTGAATTAACTGAACTGATTAACTGAAACAGATGTAGAATGAATTAAACTGGATGAAGAACAACCAGACTAAAAGGTAAGGGTGTGGCAGATGTGATAGTTTAACCTTTAGATAAACAATTCTTACACCATGGCTAGAATGAGCATTGCAATGAGACACAAGGTGGTCATTCTGCATCAGCAAGGTCTCTCCCAAGCAGAAATTTCATGCAGGCAGGTTTTTCTAGATGTGTTGTCCAAGTTCTTTGAAGAAACATAAAGAAATGGGCAAAGTTGAGGACCAGAAACACAGTGGTTGGCGACAAAAACTGAGTACAGCAGATGAGGGATACATCAAACTACACCCCTTCTATATTGGAAGAAGTCCGGCACAGCTATTCGCTCTGAATTTACAGAAACCACTGGAACCTGTGAACAACCCTATACAGTTCAATAAGTCTTGTCAGAAGTGGTCTTCATGGAAGAGCTGCTGCAAGAAGAAACATTCCTTCGAAGTGGAAACAGAGCCAAGCGACTCACCTACACACAAAAACACAAGGACTGGGGTGCTGAACAATGGCAGCGAGTGCTCTGGACTGACGAGTCAAAATTTGAAATTTGTGGCCCAGACAGGAGGCATTTTGTCTGTAGAAGAGCTGAAGAGCACCACATGGATGAGCACATGGTCAAGGTCATAAAAAACTACCTCAGTGAAAAAATGAACAAGCAGTTCTACAACAGTTAATATGTCCTCCACATAGCCCTGACCTCAACATCATGAAGGCTGTCTGGGATTACCTGGAGAGACAGAAGCAAGCGAGACAGCCAAAGTCTGCAGCACATTCTCCAAGATGCTTGGAACAACCTTCAAGCCAATTTTCTTATAAAACTGCACAATTGAGATGCAGTTTTAAAGGCAAAGGGTGATTTGATTTAGTTTTTTACTGTATACTGGTCTTTATAGTGGTAAATGTTTTGATGTTTAAAGCTTTTCATTTTGTTATTTTGAACTAATTTTTTTACATGTGCCTAAGACTAAGACCTCTGCACAGTGCTGTATTACCGACAGCACATGTAATAATATTAACAGATAATAAAAATATATTCTGTAGCTATAGAAGTTGATATAAAGTGCATATAGGTAAATATGCAACATTATAATGCTATTGACACTGTCATAAATAATATTTACTGGGTGGTAACAGGGCGTTCACAACTCTCTCAGCCTGGGGAGAAAAAGACAGCACTACCTGCCTTTTACAAAAAGTCTGGCATGCAAAGTCAAAAACTGCAAGTTAGTCAAAGCTAGCAGCTACACCTTTATTTCATTAGTACAGCCTCACCTTTTATAGATTTACATTATTGTGTTTACACAAGGTGCTCAGGCATTGTCTTGTACATGACACACATCAAATGTAAAGTGTCATTTATTCACCACAGAATGTCCTCGAAGATGTGACAACTGTTAACAATAAGTATTATTGCCATTGATGTAATTCCAGTCTGCAATCTTGAAGCTATTATTAATCTTGACAGATCTTTGTTGCTGCTTTCTTTTGATGGAATGTTACGACCTTTGCTGTAAGTGCAGTTTATGGTTCTGTTTTTTATTTAATGATAATGTTGCTGGCTTTATTTCTCAGCTCACCTCTATAATTGGATCCTAATTATTCATCAGATGCTTGTCTCGTCCCAGATCTTTGTCATTGCTATTCCATTACAATCAAAGGAGGCATGCAAGCTTGGCACTATCTATCATCATCACTCCTATTTAGAAAAATAAATCTTTTCTCTCTGCTCTGAACTTAAATGGTGATTGTTCTTACTTCCCACTGACCCACAGGAGCAATAGAAAGGCACGAAGACATGCGGGTAGGGCATGTTATAACTCAAAGATTCAGGCATATGTTGTGAAATTTGTTAACATTGTGACAGTACTACAATGCGAGACATGGTAATATAGAAAAATGGATTAGTGTGAGTATATATAGTGTATGTATATTAAATAGTTAAATTAAAATATATTGTGCAAAAACAGAAAGAAAAATAGTAATGAGGTAGTGTTCATGGGTCCAATATCCATTTACAAACGTTTGTAGAAATCGGATGACTGAGGGGAAGAAGCTGTTCTTGAATCGCAGAGTGTGTGCCTTCAGGTTTCAGATCTATAATTTTTAATTAATCTACCTTTTGTGAAAGCGAGTTTTAATCTGTATTAACATTTATATATTCAGGAATTTCCAAATATTTCTCCTGAATTACCTGGCTTCAAATTTTAGATAACTGAACTGTTTTGGATTTTCTACACATCAGAATAGTTTCTCTCCATAATTTACTCTATAAGTAATCTATCAATAGTTTGCAAACCAGTTACTCCTTAACCCATCAGATTCTAAGGAATATATCTCAAATTTCTGTAATCCCTTGACGTTTAACTTTGGAATTAAAGAATCATTCAGGCAAATCAATGTTCTCTACAATACAGAGACCACAACTGCTCATGGTATTCCCAGTCCACGTTATCCTAAACTTGTTATAGCTGTTCACTTGTGTTCCATTCCTATCATTATAAAGGCCAACAATCCATTAGCTTGTTTGGTATTTTCTTCGCTTGTCCATGACAGTGTAATGAATTCCAGAGGGTCTTCTCACTTTTTACCACTCTGATAATCCAGCCCCCTCGTTACTTTGTGCCAGACAGGTAAATTTTCTGGTCTATTGGATGCTATTTGCGTACCCTTTTTTTCCCTTCACTTGTTTACGGTGAACTCAGTATGTTTAAGGATAGAAGGAAATAGAATCCATGATTTCCAGCTTGTCATAATACCTGTAAGCTGAAATATAGAAGTGCTCCTGACCCTTAGTTTGTCTGCAAACCTACCCATGTCCTGCTGTTCTCATTCTGAACCCCTACCCTGGCTCCAGCCACACGCCTGGCTCACACTGCCAAACCATCAGGATTTTCAAATGAATCAGATTGACAGTTTTACTTTTTTGTTAATATCCAAACCTCACATTATTAACAAAAACACTGAATTCCTTTTGCCACACTTCTGTCTGCTCATTTTATCTGTTAGTAATTTATTGTGGGTACAACTGTGGAGCATTTAAATCAGTGGATTAAATAATCACACATTTTAATAAATGCTACTTTTAAATTATGGTCACTGTGAAACTACCAGATTATGGTAAAAACCTATCTAATTCACTGTTCTTCAGAGGAAATTTATTGTCCTCACTCAGCCTAGTGTCTTTATTCCAGGTCCAAAACAATAAACTAGTTTAATGGCAGACAGTGTGTGCAAATGACCTCCCCAGCTGACCTGTACACGTGTTCATTGCAGTGTTGGTGGAAGTGACCTTTCTGTTGTCATCATAGAGACTGCATCTTGCCCTCATACTGCCAAGATCTTATGTGGTAACGTCAGCAAGCTAAATGGGATAGACTTGGAGCAGAACTGCCAGCTCCAGACAAGGACGGCAGGTCCTTGGAATAAATCATTGACTGTTCATTTCCATTCATAGATGCCGCCTGACCCACTGAGTTCCTCCAGCATTTTGTGTGTGTAGCAACAGCAATGTATTGTTACAACATAATCTGTAACCTCATTTGCCTGGCATATTCCATTATCATTACAATCAAGCCAGGTTAACAGACCTTGTGGTCAGTGCAGCTCCAACCCCATAAATAAGTTTTCTGACAACACCACTGTTAGCCAAATCAAAGATGGTGATGAATCGGCATAAAGGAGGGAGATAGAAAATCTGGTTGAACAACGACAACCTGTTACACAGTTTCAGCAAAATCAAAGAGCTGGTTATTGACTGCAGTAAGAAGAATTAACATGAGCTGATACTCTTGAGAGAGTTGGTAGCTTTAAATTTCTTGGTGTTATCATATCAGAGGATCTGTCTAAGGACCAGCACATAAGTACCATCACAAAGAAGGCACAATAACCCTCTTCTGTCTTAGAAGTTTGCATAGTTTTGGCATGTCATTTAAAATTTTGACAAGCTTCTTATAGATGCAGGTGCAGGATATCCTGACTGGTTGCATCATGGTCTGGTATAGAAATGCTAATGGAATGGAAAAACCTCCTAAAGGTTGTAAACAGTGCATCACAGGCAAAACCCTCCCTAGGTCTGAGCACAAGAAAGGGGTGTTTCCACAAGAAGGCAGCATCCATCATCAAAGATTCCAACCATCTGGGCCATGCTCCCTTCTCGCTGCTGCCGTTGGGAACTTTGAGGTATAGGAGCTTTGGGTTCCACCCTACCAGATTCAGGAATAGTTAGTACCCTTCAAGGATCAGGCTCCTGAACCAGCGTGAATAACTTCATTCACTCACCTCAATTCTGAATTGATTTCACAACCTATGTACTCAATTTCGAGGATTCTACAACTCATGTTCTCTGTAATACTTAATTATTTATTTTCTTATTTGCACCGTTTGCCGTCTTTCACACATTCATTGTTTGTCAGTCTTTGTGTGTAGTTTTTCATTGATTCTATTGTATTTCTTTGTTGTCTGTGAATGCCTGCAAGAAAATTCATCTCTGGGTAGTATATGCTGACATATATGTACTTTGATAATATATTTACTTTGAAATGTATCTTTGCTTTGAAATTTCAACTTGTTCAAAGAGCAATGCAGAAGATCTTGCTGGGGCAGCGCTAGAAGTATCAAAAATTTAGCTGCTTTCCTGGTAACTGGTATAAGCTGCTCTTTACAAATCCCTACTGACCTTGATTGAAAATTTTGATGTATTCAGTCCCTCCTTTGTTGACTTAAATAATTTCCCAATGATGAATTTTGGGTTGACCTCAATTTCACTAACCAGTAATGTTACATAACTTTTCTAGAATTGCCTGAATTTCATTTAAGCCCCGACGAGAGTGATTGATTACTTTGCACCAGTATTTGAATAAAGGGCAAAGACTCATCAAAATTAGTGCACAGAAAACAACAGTAAATTAAAGAAAGAAGTTTATTTTAATCCAAAGATGAAAACTATCAAACATGCGAGTTTGTCACCCTTTAGTATCATAGACTTTTTTGTGTTTCCTCCTTTTGAAATGCTAAATGAACTTAATGATGTAATGTTTAGTATTTGGGTAAATAATTGTGCATTGTTCAGCTAGTGACTAAACTAAGATTCATTATTCATCCCAAAATTCAACATGGCCCACTCCTTTGATTGTAAGATGCTGAAGGCTGCTCTGAACTAGCCAAAGAAATCATTGAGCTAGTCTTCTTATCCTAACGTGCATGAAAGTTAATATCCCTTATCCCAACTTGTGCTCCATGTTCCTCTGCTTATTAAATTTATATACTCTGCCCCTTCACAGCAGTTCCTCAAGGATCTACATCAATTCCCATGAAAGTTTCAAGTCTTCTTTCCAATTCCTAATTTTTTGTATGTTTATTTTATCATTTGTCATGAATGTTATCATTTTATCCATAATTATTTACCAAGTTCATTTATCATTGTTCTTGTCTTTGCTAAAAGTCACTTCAGTTTTAGTTATCAGTCTTAATGTTATTCCAATTGTGTCTCAGTAATGCCTCCACATTATACTTTCCAAATTTTGGAGTTCGCTGTCTGTAATTCGTTAAATGTTTGTCCTTATATTCCATTTGTATAAAGGGCTCATTAAATTGGGCCACGCATTCTAGCTTGTGTATTTTTCTCTTAAGTTTTTTATTGGCTACAACTGTGCATTGGTTAAAGTGTCTCTGCAAGCAATCTGAAGAACTGGAGATGTGAATTTAAGAGTGCACCAAGTGTGGGGAATTAAAATACTGTATTTTAAGCTAGCAGTTTATCCAGTGCTGATGATGTGGTTGCTGGATTTTCATTGCATTCCATCTGGATCATTAATGTAATTTAGGGAAGAGAATGCCATCTCTACCTGGTCTGGATGCTTCTAGCTCCGGATACACAGCAGTGTGGTTGAAATGGCTAGCAAACCATTAAAGGCAATTTGATTTGGGCAATTAATGTTGGTCATGCTAATAACACCCATATCATGTGAAATAAAATGTGTTTTACAATACCTTTCTTATTTCCTCCTTTGGATTTAATTTGTTCTCTTCAGTTTTCCCTTTTCCTGCCGTGTCTGAAACACAGTATTAATCTAATATCTCTGTTTTCATTTGACTTAGTTATCATCCTTGGATTTTAAATCTCTTTAAAAGCAAATTTCTCCCCAACTCTCCAGCTCTTACAGATCTCTGAGGGTGCAATACTATATTCTACATTCTGTTTTTCTTTTCACTACATTGACATACTAGCGTATGGCACAATTTGACTGGGTGGTACGCAAACAAAAGCTTTTCACTGTATCTCGATACATGTGACAATAATACCACCAATGCCAACACTACATTGCTGGTTTTTGGTGTAACTGCATCTGACCATTTGACACCAGCTTATTTCCATGATATCATCTACTGTTAGATACCCAGTTATGTTTTAGCTATCTGTGTGGTTGATAGCAGTCCTTGACCTATACTTCCTCTAGTAAAGGCCTTGCAGGCAGTTGTTGAATCTGCTGCCTGATTGCATTGATGTGTCTGCTGACTGCTTTTGGGTTACTTCCTCCTTGTGGTTCTGATAGCTATCTCACTTCCAGAGAAAAGAGGCATAGGTTTGAAGATAAGCCAGTGGCTGTTAGCACTATGGGAACCAAGCCTTTTCAGTTAAGAAAGGTGGGGAGGGCAGAATGTCATCAACTCATAGTTTTGTTAACTTGTTTACACATTTTCTTGCCACTTTCCTTGCTGACCATCCATCTGAATGTGATTATGAGTGAGTGCCTTTTGTTCTTCCCATAGTCTCACAAATAGTCTTACCCTTCTCCAACAGCCTCAGGAGAATGTTATGCTGCTCCAATTCCCACTTATTTCATACCCTGATTTCCTTTGTTGTACTGTTACTGACTTGCCACCAGCTACCTTGTCCTTCAGCTGTTTCCTGAATCTTTCTGGCCCTCTAGCTCCTCCTCTAAATCACAGCTTAAAGTACACCTCTTTGACCGAAAGCTTAGGTGACCAGGTCTAGCATCTCCATATGTGGTGCAGTATCACATTCCATCTGAATACATTGTTAAGGGTAGCATATTCAAGGATAGCTTGCTTGAGTCCTGATTAGTTAAGAATCAGAGTCAGGTTTAATGTCACTGGCATATGTCATGAAGTTTGTTGAAATTAGTTTTGGCATTGGTTTATTTTTGTCACATGTACCAAGACTGGTTTGACCATCAAAACGTGAAGGAACCATCATGAACTCTCAGATCCCTTGATGATGCTATGATTTCACTCTCTGAAGCCGACATGCACTCAGTAGCACTTATATCCACAGTGATGAAGTCTTTTGAGAGGTTGGTGATGAAACATCAACTCCTGCCTGAGAAGCAACTTAAATCCGCTCCAATTTGCTTACCAGAGCAACAGGTCCACAGCATATACCTTCTCACTGGCTCTTCACTCAATCCTGGATAATCTGGACAACAAAGATGCATACATTAGGATGCTTTTTATCAACTACAGCTTAGTATTCAATATAGACATCCCTTCAAAACTAATTTTTAAAAAAAGCTCCTTGGCCTCATTACCTCTGTGCAATTGAATCCTGGATTTCCTCACTTGCAGACGCCTGTCAGTTTGGATTGGCATCAACATCTCCTCCACCATCTCTGTCAGCACAGATGCACCACAAGGCTATGTGCTTAGTTCCCTGCTCTACTTGTTTTACATTTAAAACGTATAGCTAAGCACAGCTCCAATGCCGTATTCAAGTTTGCTGATGACACCACTGTCATAGGCAGAATTAAAGGCGGTGATGAATCAGCATGTTGGAAGGGGATTGAGAAATTTGGCTGAGTGGTATCACAACAACAACCTCTTACTCAAGGTCAGCAAGACCAAGGAGCTGATGTTGACTTCAGGAGAAGGAAAGCAGAGGTCCATGAGCCAGTCCTCATTGGAGGATCAGAAGTGGAGAGGGTTAGCAACCTTAAATACATAGGTGTTATTATTTCGGAGGATCTGTCCTGGGCCCAGCACATTAAGTGCAATTACATAGAAACATAGAAAATAGGTGCAGGAGTAGGCCATTCGGCCCTTCGAGCCTGCACCGCCATTTATTATGATCATGGCTGATCATCCAACTCTGAACACCGCCCCAGCCTTCCCTCCATACCCCCTGACCCCCGTAGCCACAAGGGCCATATCTAACTCCCTCTTAAATATAGCCAATGAACTGGCCTCAACTGTTTCCTGTGGCAGAGAATTCCACAGATTCACCACTCTCTGTGTGAAGAAGTTTTTCCTAATCTCGGTCCTAAAAGGCTTCCCCTCTATCCTCAAACTGTGACCCCTTGTTCTGGACTTCCCCAACATCGGGAACAATCTTCCTGCATCTAGCCTGTCCAATCCCTTTAGGATCTTATACGTTTCAATCAGATCCCCCCTCAATCTTCTAAATTCCAACGAGTACAAGCCCAGTTCATCCATTCTTTCTTCATATGAAAGTCCTGCCATCCGAGGAATCAATCTGGTGAACCTTCTCTGTACTCCCTCTATGGCAAGGATGTCTTTCCTCAGATTAGGGGACCAAAACTGCACACAATACTCCAGGTGCGGTCTCACCAAGGCCTTGTACAACTGCAGTAGTACCTCCCTGCTCCTGTACTCAAATCCTCTCACTATAAATGCCAGCATACCATTCGCCTTTTTCACCACCTGCTGTACCTGCATGCCCACTTTCAATGACTGGTGTATAATGACACCCAGGTCACGTTGCACCTCCCCTTTTCCTAATCGGCCACCATTCAGATAATAATCTGTTTTCCTATTTTTGCCACCAAAGTGGATAACTTCACATTTATCCACATTAAATTGCATCTGCCATGAATTTGCCCACTCACCCAACCTATCCAAGTCACCCTGCATCCTCTTAGCGTCCTCCTCACAGCTAACACTGCCACCCAGCTTCGTGTCATCCGCAAACTTGGAGATGCTGCATTTAATTCCCTCATCCAAGTCATTAATATATATTGTAAACAACTGGGGTCCCAGCACTGAGCCTTGCGGTACCCCACTAGTCACCGCCTGCCATTCTGAAAAGGTCCCGTTTTCCCACTCTTTGCTTCCTGTCTGCTAACCAACTCTCCACCCACACCAATACCTTACCCCCAATACCGTGTGCTTTAAGTTTGCACACTAATCTCCTGTGTGGGACCTTGTCAAAAGCCTTCTGAAAATCCAAATATACCACAGCCACTGGTTCTCCCCTATCCACTCTACTAGTTACAAAGTGCCTCTACTTTCTTAGGAGTTTGTAGAGATTTGGCACGACATCTAAAACTTTGACAAACTTCTATAGATGTTTGGTGCATCACAGCCTGGTATGGAAACACCAATGCTCTTGAATAGAAAATCCTACAAAAAGTAGTGGATACGCACTAGTCCTTCACAGGTGAAGCCCTCCCAACCATTGAGCACATCTACATGAAACAGTGTTGCAGAAAAGCAGTATCCATCATCAGGGACCCCCCAGTCATCTTGGGCATGCTTTTCTCTCGCTGCTGCCATCAGGAAGAAGTTACAGAAGCCTCAGGATTCAGGAACAGTTACTACCCCTCAACCATAAGGCTATTGACCTAAGGGGATAACTTCACTTGCCCCATCATTGAAATGTTCCCACAGCCAATGGACTCACCTTTAAGGACTCTTCTTCTCATGTTCTTGATATTTATTGCTTATTTTTTTTTTTGTATTTGTACAATTTGGTGTCTCCTGCACTTGAATGCCCTAGTGATTCTGTTTTGGTTTTATTCTATAAATTTACTGAGTATGCCCACAAGAAAATGAATCTTGGAGTTATATATGGTGATAATGTACGTTGAACTTTGATACAGTGGAAAGCTTGTCTTGTGTGCTGTTCATACAGATCAAATCATTACACAGTGCATTGAGGTAGAGCAAGGTAAAATAATAACAATGCAGAATAAAGTGTAACAGCGACACAAAAAGTACAGTGCAAGTAAACTATAAGGTGCAAAGTGCAAAGTAGACCATGAGGTCAAGAGTCCATCTTATTGCATAAGAACTCCGTTCCAAGAGTCAATTAGCAGCAGGATAGAAATTGTCCTTGACCCTGGTGGCATTTATTTTCCGGCTTTTGTATCTTCTGCCTGATGGGAGAGGGGTGAACAAAGAATGCCTCGGGTATGTGGATTTTTGATTATGCTGCTTGTTTTACTGAGGCAGCAATAATAGTAGACAGAGTCTTTAGCGGGGAAGCCGGTTTCCGTAATGTGCTGAGTTGTGTCCATAGCTCTGCAGTTTCCTGCAGTTGCCATACTGAGCCAATATGCATCCAGGCAGAACACTTTCTATGACGATTTGATAAACATTGGTAAGGGTCAACAGGTACATGCCACATTACTTTAGCTTCCTGAAGAAGTAGAGGGTTGGTGACCTTTCTTAACCATAACATCAATGTAGTTGGACCAGGGCAGGCTTTGGGTGATCTTCACACAGAAGAACTAGGGATGCAGGGTCTTGACTAAAATGTTGACAGTTCCTTCTCCACCACACAACTCTCCCCTGGAAATGCCACTTGACCTCCAGCAATTTGCTTGTTGTTCCAGCTTGCTTTTGTTGTTTCTGGTACTTGTGATCATTTTTGGAAATTAAAGTACTGAGGGAGTCAATGTGACCTCACTTAATTATGGAGCTGGTATGAGGGGCTGTATGGCAGGCAGGCTCATGTTCTTAAATTAGCAACATTTTGCCACATTATTTCAGATGTAGCCCTTGCACAGCTTTGAATCGCAAATAGCAGAGTATAAAGCCGACTCTTAATCGAATGGAAAATTTGCAGTTCTCAGAGCATTCTGAATAAGTTTTAGGTCCTAAAGCAAGGAGATCAAAGCCTTTGCTCTGCCTACGGTACTACATATCTATAATTATTTATAATTAGCATTTATCCACCAACGAGCAGACAGCTCTGAGTATCTGAATCCTCAAAATTTCAAGAACAAATCAATGTAAAAAGTAGTTCAAACTGGACTGAAATAGTTGGAGACAAGAGACTGCAAATGCTGGAAATCTGGAGTTTTGATAAAGGGTTTCAACCCCAAAATGTCGACTATCCATTTCCCTCCTCCAATGCTGCCTGATCCACTGTGTTCTGCCAAAACACTTGGATTTCTCAAGCAGGTGCCATTCCCCTGGTAGTTTTGCTTTCCTTTTTAATTATTCCCACAAGACTGGTTGAAATCACAATACATTTCCTCCAGTCCTAGTGCAGGCTTTCTGTTCGGTTGGCGAAAAGGCTCCAGCAGAAAATTCAGAAGATTTATACTCCCTAAATAAAGCAGTTTCTTCGTCACTGTCTTAAAAGGTTTGTTGTGGTCCTTTGATCTGGACTGTGGCTATGGAAAAAAGCATTGCTGCATCTGTCATGTTATGCCCTCTCAGAATCTAGCATGTTACAATGAAATCATCTCTCATTCATCTATAGTGCAGTGAAATGACCTAATTTCTTATCATAGAATAGCATTCTCATCTCTGGGACTATTTAATGCAGCCTTTCTATTACCTTCAAGGCATGTTCTTATTCCCTAAGCACACTGAAACAGCACATAGTACTCCAGGTGTTGACATGCCAAACTTCTGTACAATTGATATCAAGACTTGTACTATAAACACAAAAGATTCTGCAGTTGCTGGAAATCTAGGGTAACATACAAAAATTCCGAAGGAACTCAGCAGGTCAGGCAGCATCTATGGAGAGGAATAAAGGGACGATGTTTCAGGCTGAGACCCTTCACGTCAGGACTGAAAAGGAAAAGGGCAGAAGCCAGAATAAGAAGGTGGAGGGGAAGGAGTACAAGTTGGAAGATGATAGGTGAAACCAAGTGAGAGGGAAGGAAGGTGGGTGGGGGGAGGGGAATGAAGTGAGAAGCTGGGAGGTGATAGGTAGAAAAGGTAAAGGTTTGAAGAAAAAAGTATCTAGAGAGTGGACCATGAGAGACTTGTACTATATTTGCAATAAAAGCTTATATACCATTTGCTGTATCTGTATGCTGACTTGCGTTACATGTGTGAGGATACCCAAGTTCCTGTGAACGTAAGCATCTTGCAGTTTGAAAATTGTTTTTTTTTCTGTACACAATTCTTTACATTATATTCTGTTGGCCACTTTCTTCTCAGTTATTTAATCTGTCTATCTCTTCGCAGGTTTCCTTCACAGCTTACACTCTCACCTAGCCGAGATATTTAGAGATACAGCACAGAATAGACCCATCCAGCCCTTTGAGCTACATCAGCAATTTAATCCTAGTCTAATCATGGGACAATTGACAATGACCAATTAACCTACTAACCAGCTTGTCTTTCAACAATAGGAGGAAACCTGAGCACCTAGAGGAAACCCATGCATTCATTGCGAGAATGTATAAACTCCTTATAAGTTATGTTGGAATTGAACTATAAATTGTGTAAATAGCTCCAGCACCATTACGACTAGAATAAAAAGTCTAAAAACCCAAAAGTAAGCTTTTTATTCAAGTTCTTTTCCTTTCTATAGTAATCTACTCCTTGAACGTGTAACTCCTTGTTTTGTATTTCAATCTTTGTGTGATGCTATTTCAATAATAATCTAATTAACACTTGAAGAGAGTGTATCCATACCCCACTGAATTTATTTCTTCCCAGCTTGATTCCATGCTTTCTCCTTAGTCCAGATCCTTCTTATCTACATTTGTAATAGCTCTGCTCTGTCCTCCAATAGTCCTAGACACCCTGATCCCAACTAGTACATCGTTGCCATGAATATGCAATCTCTTTACACCTAAATTCTCATCAAGAGGGTAATAGATCTCTTCTTGGTAATAGCTTCAAATAGTTCCCGTGCTCATTTGAACCTGAGTGAACTCATCCTTGCGTTGAATAATGATTCCTTCAGCTCTTTTCATTTTCTCTAGATCAAAGGTGTGACTATGGGAATTGCACATGATTATGCCTGACCTTTGATGGCATATGTACAACAGTCTTTGGTTCACTCCTACTTGGGATCCCTTCCCGGAACTTTCTTTACTATACTCAGTGATACTGCTTCTTGTACGCCGATAAAACTCAGTAATTTCAATATTTCTGTTGCCAGTTTTCACCTGGTTCTCACTTTCACATTGTCCATTCCCAATTTGCCCTTTGCCTGTTTCCAATCTCTCTGTCTCCATCTTTAAGGGTTTGTTATGTGCCATGTCATATGACGTAGGCGATCATGGTTTTTCCATGACCATGATTGTTCTTGGCAAATTTTTCGACAGAAGTAGTTTGCCATTGCCTTCTTCTGGGCAGAGTCTTTACAGGGCGGGTGACACCAGCCAATCAATACTCTCCAGAATTGTCTGCCCGGCCTCAGTGATCGCATAACCAGGACTTGTGATGTGCACCAGCTACTCATACGACCATCCACCACCTGCTCCCATGGCTTCCTGACCCTGATCAGGACTAAGCAGGTGCTACACCTTGCCCAGTGGTGACCTGCAGCCTAGTGGAGAGAGGAAGCACCTTATACCTCCGTTGGGTAGAGACATATCTCCAGCCTGCCACCCAGTGATAACAGCCACTAAAAGCCCATACGTAGACTCTGTCAGTTTTCTGGACCATACTACTTAGTTTCTTCTTCAACTGTGGCATCTCCTCTACCACAGCTGATAAAGCTCTTGGCCGTACCTTTTTTCATTTCCACATCTTGCTGTCACTCCCACTTCCTGGTTAGAGCCAGGATGGGGTTCCCCTGACCTTGCATTCCATCCCACCAACATTCATATTCAACAAATCTTTCATGATTTTGGCCCAGTGTAGAGTGCCCTCCTGTTTCAAAACATCCATTATTGCCCCTGTACCTAAAAAGACCAAGGTAATATGTCTGAACGACTGCCGTTCTGTCACACTCACCTCAATAATAAGCAAATGCTTTGAGAGGCTGGTCAAAGACTACATCTGCAGCATGCTACACCCACACTGGACCCCCTACAATTTGCCTACTGACACAGCCGATTGACAGATGGCGTGATAGTCACAGCTCTACATATAGTCCTTACATATCTTATGTGAGAATGCTGTTCTTGGACTACAATTCAGCATTCAACACCATAATTCCCTCCAGGCTTGATAAGAAGCTCAAAGACCTTGGCCTTCACCCTATCTTGTGTAACTGGATCCTAGACTTCCTGTTAGATCGCTGGCAGGTGGTAAGAGTGGGCTCCCTCACCTCTGCCCAATTGACCCTCAACACAGGTGCCCCTCAGGGCTGTGTCCTAAGCCCCCTCCTTTACTCCGTGTGTACCCATGATTGTGTCACCACCCACAGCTCCAATCTGCTAATTAAATTTGCTGATGATACTACGTTGATTGGCCTAATCTCAAATAATTTCGAGGCAGCCTACAGAGAAAAAGTCATCATCCTGACACAGTGGTGTCAAGAAAGCAACCTCTCCCTCAATGTCGCAAAAACGAAGGAGCTGGTTGTGGACTACAGGAGGAATGAAGACAGGCTAACCCCTATTGACATCAATGAATCTGGGGTTGAGAGGGCGAACAGCTTTAAGTTCCTCAGCATATACATCACCGGGGACTTCACATGGTCTGTGCATACCGGCTGTGTGGTGAGAAAAGCACAAGAGCGCCTCTTTCACCTCAGACAGTTGAAGAAGTTTGGTATGGGTCCCCAAATCCTAAAAACTTTCTACAGGGACACAATTGAGAGTATCCTGACTGGCTGAATCACTGCCTGGTATGGGAACTGTACTTCCCTCAATCACAGGACTCTGCAGAGAGTGGTCCAGATAGCATAGCGCATCTGCAGATGTGAACTTCCCATTATTCAGGACATTTACAGAGACGGATGTGTAAAAAGGGCCCGAAAGATCATTGAGGACCTGAGTCACCCCAACCACAAACTGTTCCAGCAGCATAAAAGCCAGGACCAACAAGGTCCGGGACAACAGCTTCCACCAGGCTCTCAGACTGATTACTTCACGCTGATACAATTGTATTTCTATGCTATATTGACTGTCCTGTTGTACATACCATTTATTACAAATTACTATAAGTTGCACACTGCAGATTTAGATGGAGGCGTAATGTAAAGATTTTTACTCCTCATGTGTGTGAAGGATATAAGAAATCAAGTCAATTCTAATTCTAATTTATTTACAGTGAGACTCCCTTACCTTCACCAGCCACCTCTCAAATCATTTCATTTTCCAGTGTAGCTGCAGGATATACAGCATCTGCCTTTATACCTCATCCATTCCATTGTCCTGGGATCCAGGTAAGCATTCCTTTCGGGTGGAGCAACATTTTTCTTGCACATCTTCCCATCTACTGTCCTGATCAGTCCTCACGCTGTGTTGGAGGCAGACATTGAGCTTCCTCCTGTCTGCCACTTTAATTTTTCCATCCCATTGACTTTCTCTTACACAGTTATAGCAGGGTCCAACATAAACTTGAACAACATCTCTTCTCCCGTCTGGACATAGCAGCCTCTGAAGTCAATTTTAAAATCAAAAGCTTTGCCTAACTCACTTTGGTTGTAGCAGAATTGGTCAGTATTGTAGGTCATCACTTGTTATTTTAACTTGATATTTCATCCTTCACTAACACTGCAGGATCTTTTAGGCATTCTCTATAATTTGTAATTTTAAAGTTCCTTCATTTTTATTTTCTCACCTTAACTGCCAGAAACCAGATTAATTTATCCACTGTTTATTGCTACAGTAATCTTGGTTCTTCTCCATCAATTAACTGTAATCTCTTCCTCCCAGTTCTGAGGAAGGCTTGTTAAATTGAAACATTAATTTTATCTCCTTTTTCACATGTGCTGCCTGATCTTCTAAGTATTTTCAGCATTTTCTGTTTTATTTCAGATTTTCAGCATCTGTAGGTGTTTGATTTTCAAAGGTTTCAGAGGTACGTTTAAAGTCAGAGAAATGTATACAATATATATCCTGAAATTATTTTTCTTCACAACCACCCACGAAAACAGAATGATTGCCCCAAATGAGTGCCCCAAAGAATGATTGACAGTTAAATGTTAGAACCCCAAAGCACCTCTAGCTTCCCCCTCCCTCATGTAAGCAGCAGCAAAGCGACAGTTCCTCCCTCCCCCGCCAGCAAAAAAACATCAGCGGCCCCCGCCAAGCACTCAAGCTTGCAGCAAAGTGTCAATAAAGACACAGACTTGCAGTACCACAAAGACTACTCGTTCACCCAGTAATTCGACATACCACAGGCTCGCTCTCTCTCTCCCTGATAAGGGGAAAAAAAGGTGTCTCCGTTTCACAACAAGAGGGGAGACATAACGAACAACTCGCTGATTTACAACGTTAAAAATCTGTTGCATCGCTTTTTCCAAGCTCTGTGCCCAAAGAACTTTGGTCTCTGGGCACACAGCCAGCAGCCAACTTGCTGCTTTCGATCTTCTGTGTACTCCCACAACACACCGATTTCCTGCAGAGGCACCGACCTCGAGTCTGCCTGCCTCCAGATCCATGAAATCCCAAAACTCCGAAGGTGAGCTAATCTTCTGGGCCACGTCCTTAGTATAGTAAGTAATGGCAAGTCGTGAGACCCCGAAAGCGGGTCCCATTCCCACAAAGAACCAAAGTCAGCGTGTAACTCCAGGTCAGGGTCTTCAAAAGAACCCTGAAAGGGAAAAATAGAGATATTAACGATAGAAATAGAGCTGTTTCCGAAGATGTAAGTGAAGGAGTGGCCGCTAGGCACCATTCTCTCCTTAGCTCCACCTTCATTATATAGTTAGAAGAAAAAGGTGTGAACCCTTTGCACTTACCTGGTTTTCTGCATTAATTACTCATAAAACATGGTCTGATCATCTAAGACACAATAATAGTCAGACACAATTTGCCTAAACTAATAACACACAATCAATTGTATTTTTCATGTCTTTATTGAGCACATTTTTTAATCATTCACAGTACAGGCCTGGAAAAGTATGTGAGCCCTTGTATTTAATAACTGGTAGAACCTCCTTTAGCAGCAGTGGCCTCCACCAAAAGTTTCCTGTAGATCAGACTAGATCAGACTTGCACAATGGTGAGGAGGAATTTTAGACCTTTCCTCCATACAAGACTGTTTCAGTTCATCAATATTTCTGGGATAGCTGCATGAACAGCTCTCTTCAGGTCATGCCACAGCATCTCAATCGGGTTAAGGTCTGGACTCTACCATTCCAAAACACGCATTTTCTTCTTTTTAAACCGTTCTGTTGTCGTTTTACTCATGTGTTTTGGATCATCATCTTGTTGCATCATCCACCTTCTATTAAGCTTCAGATGACGGACCATTACCCTGACATTCTCCTGTAAAATGTCTTGATACAATTTTGAATTCATTGTTCCCTCAACAATTGCAAACTGTTCCAAAGCAGCCCCTTCCACCATGCTTCGCAGTTGTAATGAGGTTTTGGTTTTGGTGCGCAGTGCCCTTTTCCTCCAAACAGCAGTATGCATTTCTGCCAAAAAGTTCAACATTTGTCTCATCTGTCAACAGGACTTTATCCCAGAATCATTGTGGAATATCCAGGTGGTCTTTTGCAAATTTGAGACTTCAGCAATGTTGTATTTTTGGAGAGCAGTGGTTTCCTACATGGTGTCCTTCCACGAACGCCATTCTTGTTCAATGTTTTCCTTATTGTGGACACATGAACAGAGACTTTAGCGAGATCTAAGAGATGTCTACAAGTCTTTTACTGTTACCCTTGGGTTCTTTTTCACCTTCTTCAGCTCTTGGTGTGATCTTTGCTGGATGCTCACTCCTAGGGAGAGTAACAACAGTACTAAATTTCCTTCATTTGTAGACAATTTCTCTTACTGTGGACTGAACATGCTGGTCTTTAGAAATGCTTTTGTAGTCTTTTCCAGCTTCATCATCTCTATAACTGCTTCTTCTAAGGTCCTCTGAAAGTTGTTTTGATCAAGGCATGGTGCACATCAACCGATCTTTCTTGAGAAGAGCAGGCTCTGTCAGTAACCTGACTTTGTGTGTCTTTTTTAGGGCAGAGCATTTCGACAATCCAAATTTCCAATCTCATCTCATTGATTGGAACACCTGACTCCAAATAGCTTTTGTAGAAGGCATTACCTCAGAGGTTTGAACCTCGACTCTGACTTTAAATGATGTACTCCGTATTGATGAGAAGAAGTCTGTGTTTTATTAATTTAGGCAGATTGTGTTTGTCTATAATTGTGACGTACATGAAGATCAGACCACATTTTATGAGTAACTAATGCAGAAAACCAGGTAATTGCAAAGGGTTCACAAACTTTTTCTTGCAACTGTATATCTATTGATTCCAGTTTACCCTTCTAATCTATCCAACCTTCAAAAAGATTAATTGAATCTGGACTAATCATGCTTTATTTTTTTCATTAAACCACGCTGTCTGTGACTCTGTTTTCCAAGACACCCGTTATCACTTCCTTATTAACAGATTCGAACATTTTAACAGTAGCAGATTCAGGCTAATGATTACTAGTCCCTTTTTTAACACCCTTCACACCTTTCTTAATTGTGATGTACATTTTTTTCCTTCTACTCCACTGGCCTATTGCCGAATCTTGGGAATTTCAGTTAATCACAAGTATCCCTACAAGTAGGTCTTTTTGAACTTGAGGTACTTACCTCCTTTCAGTTCGAATACACTCTTGATATTAAACCTTCCTTGGATTCCCACTGTTCCTGATGTATTATTTGCATCCTCTGCTGTAAAGAAATAAAACCTTTAACTTCACATTTTTTTCTGTTTGTAGGCTGTCAGCTTTTCAGATAAAACCAACATCTCTGTCTATTACTAATTGCCCTTGAGGAGATGGTAGTGGGTTTGGGCACAGCAGCCTGTGTTGTGACCGAACTTCCAGAGTGTGTTTGGGTGTTGTTTCTCTGGTGATTTGATGCAATGTTGTGGTATACCATCTCAGAAGACCATTTAGGATCAAATCACAGTCTGAAGTCACATAGGCCAAACCCTGAGGAGGTTAATTATTGCATTTGATTATTATCACCATTTCCAATACTGTTTCTTTAAATAAATTTGTTTAATTAAATTTACCAAGCTGCGGTGAAGGGTTTAAAATTCATGTCTCTGGTACATTGGTCCCTGCTTCAGGATTACTAGTCAAATGTCTTAACTACTAAATTACTGCAGCACTGTTTATAGGTTGCCTTTTATGTTACCCACTAATCTTACGTTCATACGTTCTTCTTATCCTTATTTTCTTTCTTAATCCTATCCTATATTTTTTGCATACCTATGTGCCCACTTATTCTCCACATAATTACTCCTGTCTCAGCCATTCTCCCAAGCCAACACTCTTCATTTCTATCATTGGCTTTTGTGTTTTTTTAAAAGTTTATTCATTCTATTTTCTCTCTTTGAAGAGCCAACCCTCCCAAAAGTTTTGGAAATTTATTAACCTCTTCTAATTTATAAACGTGAGAAAATCTGCAGATGCTGGAAATCCAAAGCGACACACAAAATGCTGGAAGATCTCAGCAGGCCAGGCAGCATCTATGGAATGATGGTTCCGGCCAAGACCCTCTTCAGGATTGAGAAGGAAGGGGGGAAGGTGCCAGAATAAAAATGGGGGGGGGAGGAAGGAAGACTAGCTAGAAGATGATAGGTGAAGTTAGGTGTGTGGGAAAGGTAAAGGGCTGGAGAAGAAGGAAACTGATAGGAGAGGAAAGTGGACCATAGGAGAAAGGGAAGGAGGAGGGGACCCAGGGGGAAGTAGTAGGCAGGAGAGGAGAGATAAAAGTTCAAACTGGCGAATACAGGAAAAGGGGGTGATTTTTTTAATGAGAAAGACAAATCGATGTTCATGCCATCAGTGTGGAGGCTACCCAGACAGAATATAAGGTGTTGCTCCTCCACCCTAAGGGTGGCCCCATCTTGGCACAAGATGTTGGAACGAGAATTAGAATGCTTGGCTACCAGGAAGTTCTGCTCGTGGCAGATGGACCAGAGTTGCTCAACGAAGCAGTCCTCCAATCTACAATGGGTCTTACCAATGTAGAGGAGGCCGCATTGGGAGCGTTGGGCACAATAGACAGCCCTGGTAGGTGAAGTGTTGCTGGACCTGGAAGGATTGTTTGGGGTTCTGAATAGAGGTGTATGGGCAGGTGTAACCCTTAGGCCACTTGCAAGGATAAGTGTCAGGAGAAAGATTATTGGGGAGGGATGAAGGGACAAAAGAATCACAGAGAGAGCAATCCTGAGGAAAGCTGGGGGGGCGGGGCGGGCAGGGGGGAAGGTCAAATATGTTCAGTGCTAGTATCCCTCTGGAGATGGCAGAAGTTGTAGAGGATGATATGTTGGATGTGGAGGCTGATGGGGTGGTAGGTAAGGACAAGAGGAACTGTCAGTATTAAGGTGGTGGGAAGATGGAGTGAACATGGATGTACAGAAAGTAAGGTGATGTGGGTGAGGACAGCATCAATAATGGACGGAGGGAAACCCCATTCTTTGAAGGAGGAGGACATCTCTGATGTCCTGGAATGGAAAGCTGTGTCCTGGGAATTTAGCCCCAAGTTGGCTACTTTCCCTCTAAACATTTTTTGGAATATTAACTTTAAAATTTAGAGTTCAGAAATATTTCTTTGAGCCTTAGATTGTTAATTTATAATAAACTTTTTAACCTACTTTAGCACACTTTGAATATGTTTGGACAGGTTCTTGGATAGGAAGGGGTTTGAGGAATATGGGTCAAATACAGGCAATTGGGACTAATTCATGAAGGCATCGTGGTCAATATGGATGAGTTAGACCAAAGGACTGCTTTCCATGGTATGTGAGTCTGATGAATAGATTTATTTAAGTTTGATTCTAGTTTTGTACTTGAATAAATCATTCTGTGTACTCTATCATTCCATCGTATTTTGACTACTTCTACCCAGAGAGCGCCTCTTGGCAGGGATATTGAAGTTACTTTACACAAAAAGTTCTGAAATAATAATCTGTCCTGTGGTGAATTTCATAAATTAAATCATAGAAAAAACTTTTACCTATGCACTTGATGAGCTGGAATATCTACTTCATTGAATAGAAGTAAACCCCCCCTTTTGATTCTTGCTTTAACTTTATTTCAAATTCCTCCAGATACACATGCCATTTTCAATCACCAGGATAATAATCCTTGTGTTCCTTTCTGTCTCCTGTTTGTTGCCACTCTTGTATTCATCCCACCTTGTCCCTTTTGTCATTCATGGGATTTAGTTGTGGTAAAACAAGCACACGTTATTATAAGACAACTGCTTGCATTTTCGAACATCCCTTGAATATGGGTAAATTCCAATGTGCTTCACATTGTCAAAAATTGGGAGCAATATTAGGTTAGAATGACTGATTGTTATTGAAAAATGTGGTTAAAGAGGGCATAAAGAGATGGAGCAGCTTGTGAAGGCTGTTGGAGAATGATGAATAATTTGAGTTGTTTGTGTGAAACAAAAGCACTTTTTAACAATCTGAGAGCTATTGTTGGGATAATCTAATGAGTTGATTTAAGTTTTAAGGTCTATTGTTATCTTCTGGTTAGTCACTCAACAAAGTTCCACTGTGGATGTGCTGTTTGAGCCCCATATGGCACATGACATCCTGTCTCTTGGCAGAAGGGCAGGAAATGTTGGCATGGAGTGTTCTTTCTGCAGTACAGAATGTACTGCCCTAGGAGTGCCTGTATGCTTCAGTAAGTAAATTCTGGCCTGGTCCTGACCGATGTAAACCCTGATGACGGTTAACAATGGAGCAAGGAAGCAGGAATACTGCTCGTGAATTACTTCTGTGTTTCTGTTGTTTGACTCTGAATTCCCAAGACTTGTAAAGTGATCAGCAAAATGATTTCTGACTTAGATAAACTCAAATACTGGGAACTGTTTACATTCCTTTGAATTTTCCTCCAGGAATACTGAATGTGTTTTAACTGGAATTGCCACTTGTGTATAGAACAAGTCGGCCTGATCTGTTCAGCTTGCACTCTGAATTCTAATCAGTTCATCTGTTCTTATTTTTGATTTTTAAATCTTGCTCTTTATTGCTTTTTTTTTGCTCAGATTATAGGGTTGAATGGAGACTGGAAGTGTACCTAAGATGAATTGCAGAGGGGGGCTGGCGTGAGTGATCTTTCAAACTGAACTGGTCCTGATTAATGTTGACATAGACGTAATGGGCCTGTTTTCAGACAGTGTTGGTGTTCTATATGGTTTACAGTGAGCATTCTAATATTTGACAGTGAGCCCTGCGATGAACCTCAAATTGCAAACCTGCGTTTTCCCGCTACTCCCAGATGGGGTTCTGCAACAATCTGACAGCTTCCTAGTCAGTTTCCAGCTCTTAATTCCAGGTACTTCACTCCTTTACATTCTCAAACAGACATTGTAGGAGTTAAACTGATTTTTTTCTTTGGATTATTTGATTAGTATTTTATTTCTGTCCAGAAATCTCAACAGTGCACTTGTCTCTCCTTCTTGTGATGGGCACTTGTCGAATAAGCACTAAATGTAGGAGGCAGTTTCAGAATAAGGCAGTGGTTTTGTTGACTTTTTACAGCTAACCCTGTGGCTGGATCATTTTCCCACAAAAATCCATCTCTTTTCAATTTTGAAACTTGTACAGGCCCACACCAGGCAAAAGTTTATTGAGTTGGTGATGAATCTTGTTGGGTATTCGCTTCTCTGTCTCTATTACATCAGGAGTGTTACAGAAATCTGTGTGGTTGTGAATAATGTACTGGGTTTCAGGGAATAGTGCTGAGTCCCTGCTGCAACCATTTTAAATTACAGTAAATCAAGGAAGTAGTGGGTGCTAGAAATCTAAAATAAAATAAAAACAGAAAATGCTGAACAAAGAAAGTCACATCTGTGGGGAGACAAATGAAGTTAATGTTCCAAGTTGAAACCGTGTCTCAATTTGCAGACTGTTGTAGTGCATATCAAAACCAACAGAGTTTTCTACTTGAAATGCTAACTCTTTCTCTTTCTGCAGATATTGCCTGACCTACTGAATATTTGCAGCAATTTTTTTGTAAATTATAGAAACACTTTGAACATGGAACAGTATAGCACAAGAACAGCCCCCTTGGTCCTTGTTGTCTATGCTGACCAGGATGCCAAATGAAACTAATCTCGTTTGATGGCACTTGACTCTGACCACTGCTTAATCCCACATGGTCTGATTATAGTTGCAACTTGAACTGAAATCTTTCTACCAGTTTGTTAGCAACTCCTGTCGTGATGATTGCAGGAAATTTCAGCAGCTGCTGACTCCTAGAATTTCCCCTGCTGTTTCTCTTATCTTGAGGGCAGAAACTGTCAAACCACTGACCTGTAACTGTTGCTGAAATCAGTAAACTGGATTTAGTCATTTTTGGGAACTGGTTGTGTGAAGTACATATATAGACTCTGAATCTCTGAAGCTTTTGCCAGTCTGAAGCTTTTGCTAGTGTGTACTCTCCTCTGCTGGTCATCAGTTCCATTGAGAACAATGATTGCTGGCAGTGTTTACTAATATTTCAAGTGCTTTGAGGCATTCTGGTTAATTGTACCACTTTTTGATCACCTCCAGTGAACAAACTGGGAAATGCTGCTGCAGGGAGAATTTTTTCACCCTTTTCTTCACCTTCAATCTTTTCCCTTGATCCTACTTCCCCCCCCCCCCACCCCACATCCACCTCCATCTTCCTCTGTCTCCCCTATCCCTCCTCCCATGCACCATTATCCCTTTCCTCCTATGTACCCTCTCCTGTCCCCTCCCTTGATACCCTGTTCCCTTGGTCAACACCTATAATCCCTCACACTGTCTGATTCCTTTACTCAGGCCCAACCAGCCCCATCTTTCTGGTCACCAACACCTCCACCCAAACTTTCCATTCACCTTCCCATCATTGAATATTCCCATCTCCTAATCTGCCCCCTCTTCCACCGAACCCTTTATTGCCCCTTTACTACCCTGAGTCTCAGAAGCCTATCGGCTAACAACATGGAAAAGTTCCGGTCACGCACCTCTGAAAAGTTAATAAATGTCTCAGTAAGGAAGGTGACTGTGTAATCTTCACAAATTAGATTCTTGTCTATTCCCCCATGCCTTTAGTTCTTGGACATTGGATAAACATCTGAAGTAAACTAAGGACACAGTGTCCTTGAGGACATGACAGCAATAACCAGTCCATCCAGCTCTTCAGAGAGTAGTCTGGGGAGCTATAAGCTCACCATTTGCTAAGAGGTGTAAATCAGGTTGAAGCAAAGCTAAATTTTATTACTGAAATCATGAGACCTCATCAGGACATCCTCATTGGCAAGTTTTATGTTGCTGAGATTGGATTGCACATGATGTTAATGTGTTGAAATTAATTTAAACATTCTTACCTGTTTAGGAAAAGCACACCTTTGTTACTAACACAGGAGATTCTGCAGGTACTGGAAGCCTTAAGCATCATACACAAAATGAAGAAGGAGGAACCTAATAGAGGAGATGCCTTCTTCCTTTCCAGTCCTGATGAAGGGTCTCAGTCTGAAACATTGATTGTCTGTTCTTTCCATAGATGCTGCCTGATCTGCTGAGTTGTTCCAGCAGTTTGTGTATGTTGCTCACCTCTGTTATTAGATTTCAAGGAGGTTGACAGATATCACGCAGTTAAGTTCCAAATGTAATCCCAAACATCTGGCAGCTGCATCTGGAATTCAATTTGGGTTGAAATTCTGAATTAATTTCCTCTTGATACTTTTTGATGGCCTCAATGTGCAGTTCTTTGAAAATCCTCACTGAGGAAATGCTTTCCCAACACATGGCAATGTCACTTGGTAAATATTAGCAAGCAATGTCTTCGAATATTGTTTTCCTTTGCTGTTCTCCTTTGCCTTATGTATCAAGTATGTGAGCTTTCCTGTTCATAGCCACAGAGGAACAGAGAATTAATCTCATAATTATATGAATGTTTTGGTAATTTATTTAATTGACATTTTGTGTGCGTGTTTTTACGCACTGAACAGTTCAAGAGTGAGGAGCACAGAGGTTAGTGGGAAACTATTGACAGAGGTTAAATTCTAATGTGTTTGCTTTTGGGGAAAAGCTAAATTATCTGTTGCAACTAGAGTTGGTTGCAATTATTTTTTTCTTGAGTCAGCAGCATAGTTTTGGCTGTAGCAAAATAGCGATTTAAAACTGAACAATGAGATTTATTGTCACCATTAGTAAAGTTGAATGGAAGTGAAGTTTTCCTTGAGAATTTGGCCTGGATGTATCTGTCACCACAGGATTTATAGATTTATATCATTAAAATCCCCAGGGCAATCTCCCCCTCGAATCACATTTTACAACCATTCTTTGGTGTCAGACCCGAAAACTGAAAATAATACTTAAAATGTTTTTCCTCCCCCACTCTCTACCCTTATCCCCCCAAAAAAAGCATTTAAGTACAACAGATACATAGAAGAGTGAGATGCTGTAAAAAAATACAGAATATATCACTCAGTAAAAATCTTAGATACAATGGCTGGTGTTACAGCCTTTTGAACCATGTTGTTCAGATAATGCCATTACGGTTGCTTTAAATTTGGATATTGTTTGTGTGGGATCCCAAGTGTGGAGCTGATAAATGAGCTTGGGTTGGGAAAGTTAATGTGACTGACTCAGGGCTTATTGAAGTATATGGATGATAATTGTGCTGTGGGCACTTGTTCTGTTTGTTTTCTCCATGGGAGGTTCACAGTCTATAATGTAACATTATGCAAGCCTTTGAGAAGCACTTCTGTAAACTGAGAATAGAGATCTTTAATTACCAAGTGATATGCTTGGGCAGATAACACAACTATGACAAGATGCATTAATGTAGCACCTTCACAACAATAAAATATCCCAAGATTCTAAACAGGAGCTTTATCAAAAAAGATTTTCACACCAAGTATCCTGCATAAATGAGGTAAGTTCTAAAAAACGTTGAGGAAAGAGTAGTCGGGAATTGGTGTAGAGAAGGTTTTCTACTTGGGTATGTTTAAGTCTATGGCCAAATATAAATCTTATCATGACGATGGTGAGCCTGTGGAAGTCTCAACCACAGAAGTCAGTGGAGGCCAAGTAGATTAAATGTATTCAAGAAGGAGGTAGGTATGTTTCTTAATTTCTAAAGAGATGAAGAGACATGGGAAAGTCAGGAGCACAATATTGAAGAGGATCAGACATGGTAAATTGAATGGTGGAGCAGGCTATAAAAAGGCTGAATGGCTTACTACTATTTTGTGTTTCTTTGAAGGAATTCTGGAGAACCTTTAGACAGAAAGTGATATAAAAATGGAAGTCATATTGCTGAGGAACATCTGAGGTATTAGACAGATTTGGGAGGCTCATAGCTAAGTAATGGAGAATGACCAGGGATAGGAGACAGTTTGGTATTTGAAGGACTTTCAAATACAGTAGATACATGAGTATGAAAGGAAAGGAGAAATATGGATGATACGCAGGAGGACATATAGTAGAAACTGGCATCAAGAATGGCACAATGTCTGGGCTGAATGGTCTATTCCGTGTTTGCTATTTGATGTTTAAGAAAATAAGCATAGGTTAATGGGTATGAGAGGAGACACCGGTATGGACATATTGAGCCCAGTGATCTGTTTTCTATGCTGTAAAACTTATGCAATTACTTTGAGCTTTCTGCAATAAATGATCAAAAACAGCTAATAACAGCACCAGTGGCAAATCCTTTGTTGAGGAAACACTTTCAGTTAGCAGATGGACCCTTTGTTTGCATGCATATACACTGATTTGTGGAAGTTGTTCTGGGTTTCATCAAATGGCATCAACAGGAGCGGGAAGATTTGCTGAGATTTCCCCACTAACACCCTCTCTGCACTACAGTGTGACTCACACATCCATGGCTGTGGCTAAAAGTAGTGGAGCTCAGCTTGTGACAATGCTATAGTGAAGGCACCTGACTGCAGAGGCAGAGAAAGCTGGCAAGAACATGCTCATGCCAGCTGTGTTTAAGCATCTCATAAGATCTAGGACAAGTTCTAAAATAGAAGTTATTGAGTCAACAAGGGAGAAAGCATTGAAGTTCGCAGTGACGAACACCCATTTACACTAAAATCCAACCTTAATCCCTTTATCCTATTATTTATTTTCCCTACATCCTCATCAATACATTCCCCTCCCCCACCTCCAATATCTATTGCTCACCTTCTCTCTCTCTCTCTCTCTCTCTCTCTCACACACACACACACACACACCATTAACAGTGGACAATTAATCTATCAATGTGCTTGTATTTGGGATATTTACAGGGGGAATGGGCAAACTCCCCATACCTGGCTGTCTGGCACTGAGAGGCAGCAGTTCTATCAGCTGTGCCACCCAAGTCAGTCAATCAGTTGTCTAACACACTTACTTTTACAATTTGCTGGAAGCCTCAGCATAGAGTTATAAAGCAAAGAAACAGGGCCTTCAGCACACTTGGTCCATGGTAACCATCAAGAATCCATCTGTAGCAGGGCTTCCCAACCTCTTTTAGGCCTTGGAGTCCTACCATGAGCCAAGGGGTCCGTAGAGCCCAGGTTATGAACCCCTTATCTATAGTAATCCTATTTACCTGCACAATGCCCGTGCCCTTTTATGCCTTAGCAGCTCAGGTGCTTGTCCAGATCTATATTCTGGGGATACTCTACTCCACCCATACCAGCAGTGTGGTCCAAATTCCAACCATCCTCTCGGTGACAAAATTCTTCCTCAGGTTCTCTCTGACTCTCTTGCCCTCATCCTGAAGTTATGTCCTCTAGTTTTAGGTGCTCTCCTGGGAAATTTCTTAGCGTATCCATGCCCCGAATAATTTTGTATACCTCTGTGAGTACCCCTCTCAGCCTCCTGCAGTTGCGAGAAAAACAAATCCGGCCCCTCCACTATTTCCTTGTAAGTGCATTGCTCCAACCCAGACAACATCCTGATGAATCTCAAACAAGAGAAAAGCTGCAGATGCTGGAAATCCAAGCAACACATACAAAATGCTGGAGGAACTGGCCTGCTGAGTTCCTCCAGCATATTGTGTGCCCTGATGTATTTGCTTTACACTCACTCCAGGGCAATTGTGTGCCCATGTCGTATGGCCCCCGAAACTGGCAGTGACAAGCCAATGTTTTGCTGACCTGCTCTTGTATATTGTGTCCTGTTTAATGAAGGCAATTATCCCATAGGTCTTTTCCCACATCCTGTCTACCTGCACTGCTAGCTTTGTGGATCTTTGCACTTGTACACCAAGGTTTCTCTGTTCCTTTCTGCTTAGATTCCGTCTGCCATTGCTCTGCCTATCTTACTGGCCCGTAGTCTATGGATATCTTCACTAACAACAGGCTGTTCAATAGACAGGATAAACCCACCAGAGGTTGCAGTGCAAGGTGTACATTGAACCATGGAATTACAGTCAATGTTGTGACTGTTTGATTCTCAGTGTACATTCTTGGTAGAGTGACACTGCACTATTGTTCCTGTAGGAAGGGTCAGACTGATAATCCATGTCACTTGAACAAGCCACTTATAGGGCAAGTACATAACCAAATACTTGTGGTTGGTCACTTATTGCAAGACACAAATTCTTAGAAGTAATTTGCTGCCCAGATTGTGTTCATATTGCTGCTGGACAACAAACTGATAACTGTTTTATTTAAATGCAATCTCATTATGGAATTGAAAGCATAATTTGCATCATATAATTTTCAAAGGCTTTGTTAGCAGTTGATACCTAATAACAGTCTGAGTTCTTGATCCCACTGGCACGTCTCATGGAATTTAATATGTCTGCTTTTTTAACGATTAAACAATCAGGAGTATACCAGGAAAGATTATATTGATTATTTCCGTTTTTAAACTACTTTCAGTTTTCTCCCTTTCCTCTTGTATTAAGGCATTTGCATCTAAATTTATTCTTTATAAATTCTCATCTAACTCTTTCATCTGAGCTAGGATTAACTTCCTGTTTTGGGAACTCTGCTCTGTATATTTGCATTTACAAATTTACATAATGAACAGTTAACTTGCTCTTTTATTTCTACTGTCAGAACTTGTATCCCTGTGCTGCAAACATGTGTAGAGGTACAATCTCTAATTTTCATGAAACAAAAGGTTATAAGTTAAAGTGAATCAAGTTTCAGATGTTCTGATCAGTAATTCGGAGGCTGAATTGAAATCAATGCTCTGAAAGAAGATACAGACAGTCCTCGGTGTCTGCGGATTCCGCATCTGCGGATTCAACCAACCGCGGATCGAAAATACTATACAAGTATCCCCTGCTATCAGAAAGTAGAGTGTTCCTATGAAACCTTTCGTAAGCTGAATCCAAAAAATAACCTACCAAATCATACCAAATAACACATAAAACCTAAAATAACACTAACATACAGTAAAGGCAGGAATGATATGCTACTAGCAGAACCAGTAGTAACATCGGCAGCTTTCAAGATTCTTTCTCTCTGCGTGTAAATAGGACGAATGGTGGACGCAGGCAAGTTCAACGCACGCACAATGCCTTTATTTCGTTCACCACGATCGAAATGCTTAATTACGTCCAGTTTTACGCTAAGTGTAACATGCTTACGAGCTCTCTCAGGCTTTTCTGATACCTTAAGACAACATCTTGTTAACGGATGCACAAAATAAATCGAGATAAAGCACTCTCGCTGCTCGGGGTGTGCGCTGCCTCTATAATGGCTCACTGCAAAACAAACGCTGAACACTATTTTTACTTTTCATAACACCCTTACGAGCTCTCTTAGACTTTTATATAAGAGACTTGAGCATCCGTGAATTTTGGTATCCGCGGGGGTTCCCGGAACCAATCCTCTGCAGATACGGAGGGCCGACTGTACTGCATGAAAGAGTGCTTAAACTACTAACCTTCCCCATTCCTGATGCCATTAATTTAAAACAGAGAATGTTACAGCACACATGATGTTGTGATAATCTTTTAATCTACTCTAGGATGAATCTAACCCTTCCTCCATATAGTCTTCCATTTTTCTATCATCCTTTTGCCTATCAATGAGACTCTTATATGTGCCTAATGTACAGTGGCATGCAGAAGTTTGGACACCCCTGGTCGAAATTTCTGTTGCTGTGAATAGTTAAGGAGTAGAAGATGAACTGATCTCCAAAAGTCATAAAGTTAAAGATGAAACATTCTTTTCAACATTTTAAGAAAGATTAGTGTATTATTTTTGTTTTGTACAATCTTAGGGTGAAAAAAAGGAAAGGAGCACCATGCAGAAGTTTGGGCACCCCAAGAGATTTGAGCTTTCAGATAACTTTTACCAAGGTCTCAGACCTTAATTAGCTTGTTAGGGCTATGGCTTGTTCACAGTCATCATTAGGAAAGGCCAGGTGATGCAAATTTCAAAGCTTTATAAATACCCTGACTCCTGAAACGTTGTCCCAACAATTAGTAGCCATGGGCTCCTCTAAGCAGCTGTCTAGCACTCTGAAAATTAAAATAAATGATGCCCACAAAGCAGGAGAAGGCTGTAAAAAGAAAGCAAAGCATTTTCAGGTAGCCGTTTCCTCAGTTCGTAACGTAATTAAGAAATGGCAGTCAACAGGTACGGTGGCGGTCAAGTTAAGGTCTGGAAGACCAAGAAAACTTTCTGAGAGAACTGCTCATAGGATTGCTAGAAAGACAAATCAAAACCCCCGTTTGACTGCAAAAGACCTTCAGGGAGATTTAGCAGACTCTGGAGTGGTGGTGCACTGTTCTACTGTGCAGCGACACCTGCACAAATATGACCTTCATGGAAGAATCATCAGAAGAAAACCTTTCCTGCATCCTCACCATAAAATTCAGTGTCAGAAGTTTGCAAAGGAACATCTAAACAAGCCTGATGCATTTTGGAAATAAGTCCTGTGGACTGATGAAGTTAAAATACAACTTTTTGGCCGCAATGAGCAAGGGTATGTTTGGACAAAAAAGGTTGCAGAATTTGATGAAGAGAAAACCTGTCCAACGGTTAAGCACGAGGGTGGATCAATCCTGCTTTGGGCTTGTGTTGCAGCCAGTGGCACGGGGAACATTTCACTGGTAGAGGGAAGACTGAATTCAATTAAATACCAGCAAATTCTGGAAGCAAGCATCACACCATCTGTAAAAAAGCTGAAGATGAAAAGGGGATGGCTTCTACAACAGGATAATGATCCTAAACACACCTCAAAATCCACAATGGACTACCTCAAGAGCACAAGCTGAAGGTTTTGCCATGGCCCTCACAGTCCCCCGACCTAAACATCATCAAAAATCTGTGGATAGACCTCAAAAGAGCAGTGCATGCAAGACGGCCCAAGAATCTCACAGAACTAGAAGTCTTTTGCAAGAAAGAATGGGCGAAAATCCCCCAAACAAAAATTAAAAGACTCTTAGGTGGCTACAGAAAGCATTTACAAGCTGTGATACTTGCCAAAGGGGGTGTTACTAAGTACTGACCATGCAGGGTGCCCAAACTTTTGCTTCGGGCCTTTTTCCTTTTTTGTTATCTCGAAACTGTAAAAGATGGGGGGGAAAAAGAAGTAATCTTGCTTAAAATATTAAAGAAATGTGTCATCTTTAACTTTATGCCTTTTGGAAATCAGGTCATCTTTTACTCGCTTAGCTATTCACAGTAACAGAAATTTTGACCAGGGGCGCCCAAACTTTTGCATGCCACTGTATCTGCCTCTACCACCACCCCTAACAGTACATTTCATGCACCCACCACTCTCTGTGTTTAAAAAAAAAGGATTGCTTTGACATCTCCCCCACACTTTTCTCCAATCACCTTAAAATAATGCAAACGAATATTAGCAATTGAAAAAGTCTTTGGCTGTCCATTTGATTTGACCCCTCATCCTCCTTTTCTCCAAAGAGAAAAGCTCTAGCTTGCTCAGCCTTGCCTCATAAGACATGCTCTCGAATCCAGACAGCATCCTGGTAAGCCTGCTCTGCACCCTTTCTAAAGCTTCCTATAACGAGGCAACCAGAACTGAACGTAATCCTCCCAAGGGTGATCTAATCAGAGTATTATAGAGCTGCAACAATACCTCACAGCTCTTGAACTCAGCCCCCCAAACACCATTTGCTTTCTTAACAACACTTTCAACTTGCACGGCAACTTTGAAGGACCATGGATCGCAAGGCTCCTTGCTTCCTCCACACTGCTAAGAATCCTGTCATTAACCCTGTATTCTGCCTTCAAATTTGACTTCCAAAGTGGACCACTTCACACTTTTCTGGGTTGAACTCCATCTCCATCAAAATAATTTGTTAAACTTTTTTTGGCAGTTCACTCTGATCGCAAAGAGACCGTCATCTATATGAATTTCTAGTTCAGGTTGTGAAATGTCTTGTATATTGTACACACCGTCTCTCCACAAGACTTGAGCTACTGTGACACTGTATTTTCCTTTGGAAATCAATAAAGTAAATACCTATAGTCTGATATTCAATCACCAGATCGGTGTAGGATTCCCACTGGCAAATTTCACCTGTGGGGACTACTACCTACCTGTATCTTGTTACCATGTTAGAGATTACAGAAGAAATCAGAAGAAACATCTGATGGGCCAGATGTGGCTTGGTTGGCCATAATCTGAAATAGGGCCAATATCACCATCCCCATTCCAATGCTCTTTCCCCACAGCTCCACAAGTTATTCTCTCTCCAGCGTTTATCCAGTTTGAAAGGATTGATTGACTTTATTACCACCATCCCACGGAACTCCAGATCATAATTATAACTCCCCTCTCTCACATCACCCCCATCTTCCTTGTATCTTTTGTCTAGTGTTTTAAATCTGAGCCTTCATCAGTGGAATCAGAGCTGTCTGACCTGCTGAGAATTTTCAGCATTCTCCTGTTTTATACAGTGTGATCACTGAGCTTGATTGACAGGAATTATCCAGTCATCTTCTCTTTGCCTCACTATATCCTGGCATTATCACTGAATGCAATTTTTTGTTCGTACGTTATATATCCCAGATCACTTTGAAAAACTGCTCTCACAGAACCTATCAAAGTGCCCCACAAGTTACAGCATGGTACTTGCCCTTCCCCAGATTATAACAGTAGCTATATCTGTACAGTGCTTCACTGACTCTGACATGCCTTGGGATCTCCTCAAGTCCTGAAAAGCATGTCATTAAAGCAAATTTTTTTCGCCTCCTTGTGTGCTGTTTGACAGCTGTTGGATGCTGTCCCTTTATAACATTAACCTTTAAGTGAACTATCTAATTCACTGCTGTTTGTTGAATCTCTGGATTGCAAACATGTTTAAATTGAGCAACATTGTCCACCTGGAACCTGCACTGGAACAAAACTGCAGCTCTAGTGGGATGGCTGTCAGGTGAGCATACTTAGTCTCAAAAAGCAGACCCTCGGTGGAACCAGCAGGGGCTACGGTGCCCCCCTTTGCCAGCTCCATGAAATGGAAGACTGCCCATTATTGGTACGTGTCTCCAATGCGACTGGCGTACTGTCAGCTGCTTCGTGCTGACAGGGGTGTGGGGCCAGAGCTTTAACTGTGCTGTAAATCTCTTTGATGCCACGAGCTGCAAGTTGAGGGACCATTTTACTTGTCTGTTAGAAACCTTGAACAGTCTCACCCTGAGCAGGCTGCACTGTGCTGTGCTAAGCTGCTTCTGATGGTGTTATTGCAAGGGCTTGCCACCTCTGCAAGAGGAATGAGTTCATTCCTAGCATCCGTTGTAATGAAACATTTATGAGGATGTGGGGCAATTGTGCTGGGGCCATGCTGTGCAAACACAGCCTGCCAGAGCAGAGTTTTGTTAGAGCTCAGCAGATTGTGGCTGGGTTCCCATCTTTGCACAGGCATGGCTTTGTGTGGAAGGAGTCCGACTACACCCTCACATTCCACCCTTTATTCTTCTCATTCGTTCAGACATGAATCTGATTACTGGAATTGCTGGGTAGCTTCGCCTGTGTCAGGTCGTTTCAGCTGCAGAAACTCCCTGCCTTCCGTGGGAGAGTGGAACAAAGGAAGGTGTTAGTCTGGAATTTTGGGAATGTCATTCCGCTTGATTTATCTGCTTGCAGTTCTCATTGGCTATTTACATTCTTTCCTTGAACTGCACAATGTTATGATTTATAGCCAGGATGCATTCTTCCCTTCCCCTTATGTCTTTCATCTTTGTGCTTCATTTTCTTCTCTTCCTGAGGTCCCTGGGTGCTCCTACCCCTTGACCAAGCGACTAGACAGCTAAAAGCTCAGCCGTTGATCCTTCTAAGAGATTGACACTGAGATCTTTTAAATCTTTTTCTTGGCCATGCTTTGAAAAAGCACCCCTCTCACCTCTGTCACTCCATCAGGCACTGTGACACTAGTGGCTGCCAGTCGAGACCAGTTCTCGGTTGTACATTTGGCAAATTTCTTGATCAAGGGAGTTAAAACCAACTTACAGTGCTTATAAAAAGTATTCCCCCCCCCCAGGAGTTTTCATTTTTTATTGTTTTATGTCATTGAATCACAGTGGATTTAATTTTGCTTTTTTGACAGTGATCAACAGAATTATTTCTTCGTGTCTAAGTGAGAACAGATTTCTACAAAGTGATCTAAATTAATTACAAATATAAAACACAAAATAAATGGTTGCTTAAGTATTCACCCCCCACCCTTATGACACACCAAATCATCACTGGTGCCATCAATTGGTTTTAGAAGTCACAGAATTAAATGGAGATCTTTTTTTGGAAACCTGTGTGCAGTCAAGGTGTTTCAATTGATTGTAGCAAAAATACACCTTTATCTGGAAGGTCCAACTGCTGGGCAAAAACTACACCACGAAGACAAAAGACTCCAAGCTGCTCCACAAAAAGGTTATTGAAAAGCACAAGTCAGGAGATGGATACAAGAAAATTTCCAAGTCACTGGATACCCTCAAGAAGTGGAAAGAATATGGCACGACTGTAATCTGCCCAAAGCAGGATATTCTCAAAAACAGAGGAACTGTGCAAGAAGGGGTCTAGTGAGGGGGGACACTAAGAGATCTAGGACCCCTCTGGAGGAGTTACAAGCTTCAGTGACTGAGTGGGAGAGACTGCATACAACAACTGTTGCCTGGGTGCTTCACTGTTGAAAAAACTTGCATGAAATCATGGCTAGAGTTTGCCAGAAGGCATGTGGGAGACTCTGAGAAGTCAGCCAGAAGAAGGTTCTATGGACTGATGAAACCAAAATTGAGTTTTTTGGTCATCAGACTAAATACTATGTTTGGCGTAAACCAAACATCACTAGGCATCAGAAACACACCATCCCTGCTGTGAAGCATGGTGGTGGCTGCATCATGCTGTGGGGATGCTTCACTGCAGCAGGCCCTGGAAGACTTGTGAAGGTAGAGGGTAAAATGAATGCAGCAAAATACAGGGAAATCCTGGAGGAAAACCTGATACAGTCTGCAAGAGAACTGCAACTTGGAGGAAGATTTGTTTTCCAGCAAGTCAATGATCTCAAGCATAAAGCCAAAGCTACACAGGAATGGCTTAACAACAGTAAAGTTAATGCCCTGGAGTGGCCAAGTCAGAGTCCAGACCTCAATCCAATTGAAAATTTGTGGCTGGACTTGAAAAGAGTTGTTGACTCACAATCTCCATGCAAAATGACAGAGCTTGATCAGTTTTGTAAAGAAGAATGGGGAAAAATTGCTGTGTCCAGATGCTCAAAGCTGATAGAGACCTATCCACACAGACTCAAGCTGTAATTGCTGCCAAAGGTGCATCTAATAAATACTGGCTCTAAGGGGGTGAATACTTGTGGAATCAATTATTTTGTGTTTTATATTTGTAATTAATTTAGATCACTTTGAAGAGATCTTTTTTCACTTTGACACGAAAGAGTTTTTCTGTTGATCAGTGTCAAAAAGACAAATTAAATCCACTGTGATATAATGTTGTAAAACAAAACATGAAAACTTCTTGGGGGCGGGGTGAGTGAATACTTTTTATAGGCACTGTATGTTCTTTCCTCTCTAACACTCTGCAAGAGCTATTATAGCAGGATTACTGGTTAATGTTCTTGAGACACATCTTGGTTAATCCAGGCCAATTGTAGCATCCCAATGTGACTGAAAAACCAAATTACTGCAGGTGTTGAAAATCTGGAACAAAAATATAAAGTCCTGGACGCACTCAGCAGTTCTGTCTACCTAAAACTATTCAGTAAAGTTGGTAAACTTCCCATGCAACAAAGGGCAATAAGGTCTTACATTTTGCGGTCACTTTGTTCTAGATCTTGGTTAACTTAATGGGCTGCAGATTTGGAAGTAAAAGTACATTATTTGTCAATATTTCCCCGTGTGCTGTTAGAATAATGTAATATTGATTTAATTTGGTTGATTTAATTTTATCGGACGTAAGCAAGGATAAGATGTTACACATGTACATAGCTGAATCCTAACTGTTGTTGAATGTACTGATCACCTCTACTGGGAGAATATTTTTTAAAATCTGCTACAGAGATGGTGCGTAGATTTAATCTGTGGTTCATAAACAGTAGGAATAAGCCTTTCAGTAGATCAAGACTGATATTTTAACTCAGCACCATTTTCCTGTATTAACCTTATGCCTTGATTTCCCAGTTCAGTTTTCAGAGTTTTACACAATGTGTGAGCTTGCATTGAGCTTAATTATTGTAGTTGGATTTGTATATTTCTGAGCCTAGTTGACTTCCTTGTGTTACAGGTTTTGATTGTTGCCTGCAGGATATAAGACCACACAACACATGCCAAATAATAGATGAGCATGGCTCAGAACTGAATGAGCCCTTGTGCTTGTACAGTTTGAAAACTTCATGTGTTGTGAAATCAGTCTGAAAGTGGAATTGCTGGATAACATATTGGTGTTTTGTTAACTAGATCAAATAAATTCTAAATCTAAAATTGCACCCTCGCCATCACTGAGTGCATCTCAAGTGGATTGTTAGTGAAATCAAGGTGTAGTCTGGTCCTTGGAAAGCGTTCAGACCATATGTCTGGACAAAATGCTGATGTTATTTCTGATAATGATATAATTGGCTTTCATTATCTGTGTATTTTTCTTGTACTTTCTTCAAAATTACATACCTATCCTCACTTTCCAACTAGGAGTTTAGACCATCCTTGGTTTAATCTACTGCTGTGAAGTAAAATGAGACTATCCTGGTCATTGTGGCTTTTAAGTAGAATGAGTATAAAATCCAATTTTAAGGAGGGAATGATAACTAATGTTCCTCTCTCTTACCCCCACCCCCAATCCCCTGTCCCCACCCAATCTTTTATGTACAAGTACATGTGGGATAATGGGAGAGGGCAGGATTGGAGTTGGCTGTTAGGAGCAGGTCAACTAACCTGCTGATGCACATGAAGAGTAACTACTGTGGACATGCCAGTGGACGAGGGCTTTTAGAAGGATACCGTACTTAGTGGAACTGAGTCTATTGCAAAGCCATTAAAAGAGAAATTTGAAGCAGCATGTTTCAAAATGTCAACAGTATTATCTGGAGAAGAGAAAATTGGGCTGGACTCTCACAGATTGCAGTAATGCTGAAATTGACACCATTTGCTAAAGTCAATTTTGCTCACAGGAGTTCCACCAGAATACTAAACAAAGGATGCACATATAGTCTGTGGCTGTTGCCATGACATTTTGCTCTGGCTTGAGCATCTGCTTTTCCACTATTGCAGGGTATGGGTATGCTTGGGGAAAATCCGTTTTTGATGGTCAGTCATGAGAGGGGGAAGAGCAGGAGACTGAGTACTGCAGGTTTGGTCAAGCTGTGTTCTGAGATGGCAGTACATTGGTGAGACACTGCAGCCCTCACTAAGAGAAAATGGAGAAGATTCCTGTCATTTCAGCACTCCATTGGAATTTAGAAGAATGAGGGGTTATCTCATTGAAATCTACTGAATATTGAAAGGCCTAAATAGAGTGGATGTTCAGAGTATGTTTCCAATTATAGGAAAGTCTAGGACCAGAGAGCACAGGCTCAGAATATAAGGATGACCCTTTAGAACAGAAATGAGGAGGAATTTCTTTAGCCAGAGGGTGAGGAATATGTGGAATTCATTGCCACATGTGGCTCTGGAGGCCAAGTCATTAGATGCATTTAAAGTGGAGGATGATAGGTTCTTGATTAGTAAGGATGTCAGCTGAATGGCCTAATACCAGACATCCCACCTCTCCCGGAAGATCCGGGAGTCTCCCTCATATCGATAGTGGCTCCCTGACGCCCGGAAATTATATACAATATCCCAGAAATAGATTTTTTTGAGAGGGAGAGCGAGCATCCTGATTGATGTCCCTTCGTGCTAAGAGTAGTCCCCAACCACCGGGCCGTGAGGAAACAATATGATTTGGCGATATGAGTCATTTGCACCTTTCCTCATTCCCTGTCACGCACTGTTGAACTTGAAGGCACGCGAGGTCATTACCCATGCGTCATCCGTGTCAGCGTGGGAAGGAGATCAACTTCTCAAGCTTGTAAATGACGATGGGCTGAAAAGTTTGTTTGACATGACATCTCTGCCAGCATTCTGGATCAAAATCAAGGCTGAATATCCTGCGATAGCCACGAAAGCACTGAAAACGTTGCTTCCATTTCCAACATCGTATCGCTGCGAAGTGGGATTTTCTGCAATGAATGCAACGAAAACTAAATTGCAGAATAGACTGGACATAAGGAACCCCCTTCGAGTATCGCTGTCTCCCCTCAACCCTTGATGGCACCATCTTGTTGCAGGAAAACAAGCCCAGAGCTCGCACTGATTCAGCGATATTGGTGTGTTGCAATGATTTTATATGTTCATACGGGGAAAATATGCGCTGGTGTGTTTAATATCCAAATGTTACTTAAAATGTTATGATGCTATCGACTTACCACCTATATTCCAGTCGTGATTAACACCCCCCCCCAACCCCACCCCCGGTCGGCTGGTCTGCAAGAATATTGTCAATATTAAACTGGTCTGCGGTGCAAAAAATGTTGGGGACCCCTGCTAAGTAGACCTATCAGTTTTCTGTATGGGCGGGCTTTACAGTCGACCTCAAAAATAATGACAGTGTTGCTCATTGCACTGTTTGTAGCAGTGACTTTTCTATTGACCATGGTGGGTTAAAATGTAAAAGACATGTTGAGGTGAGTTTAACAGGTGTCATTACAGCACAGCTAACGTTATTTAAACTAGCTGGCTGGCTGCTAAGGAGCTACACTATTGATGTCCTACGTGATGAGGCCAAACTCCCTGTCGACTTGCTTAAAGTTGTAATAGAATAAACATGATAATATAATATAGCACGTATTTTAATGTCACATTTGCAGCATATACCCAACTTGGTTTACAGATTAGACAAAATCACTGAACAAAGTATTACATACATCCTTGGAGGTCGACGGGCGGGTGGGGTGGGGTGCTACTCCCTGAAATGGTGGTGATACCTCCCTGAAATGAGTTTTTTCAGGGTGGCATGTCTGTAATACTGCTTTTATGTCTTGTGGCCCACAATTCAGCAGAGTCATTTGGCTCAGGGGTGAGCTCTGGCTAAATTTTGGGGCACGAATGTCTTGCAGTATGTCATGGGCAGAAATGCAGCAATCTCACACAAGCAGAAATCTTCCACAGGGTGGCTGTGATCATGAGTTCCTTTGGATAGTGGAAACCTGAAAGCTTTAAGAAACGTAAAGATACTCAGCAGTGCCTGTAGGGAGTTTATCATAGACGGCTATTACAAATGGAGTACCTGTATTTTATTGCATTATATAAAATGAGTGGCAGTTTGTCTGGATAATATAGAATAGATAACTAGCAGACTTTTACTGATTGTATCTTAAAAAGATAATCAATTTGAAAATCCTTGTGCATGGATTTGATTCAAAAACACTGCATAACTTCACTGTTGCGTAATAGGAGGCTGGTCTATAAAACTGACCCTGAGCAAGGCCTTATCTACAAGGAAGGAAAGGGAAGTAATCTGCTTTTAAAGTGCAGGTTCTGCTCAAACACTCAACTGCTGGTAAACTACTCCTGCATGACCTCTGGCAGCCAGCCATGTCACTGTGTGTAAATGCTGGGGGAGGAGAGGGAGGTCCGGTTGCAGGAAACCCTGATGCTTCTCATTCCTAATGAAAAGCGAACTTGGAGCGCAAATTGCTAGCTAACATTCCATTCCAATTAGATACACATTACCTCAACATGGATTGGATTACTGTGTGTGTGTGTGTGTGTGTGTTTGTGTGTGTGTATACGTGCCTCTTTGCTCACGTGTTCAAACACAAGTACACGCTCGTACACATGCATGCTCTGGAACATTTGCCTTTGGCTGACCCAGAGAAGCATTAGAATTGCAGCATCTAGCTAGACCTGTACATAGCTGCAACTTCAAGGAAATGTTCACATCGCTTTGAGTGGAAAAGACTGAAACTTAGTCTTCCCAGGCATTGGTGCATGTACAGATGGACCCAGGGTTCTACTGATAATTCAGATGGAAGTTTATTTATCACATGTACATTGAAAAATTCAGTGAAATGCGTCATTTGCATTAAAATACAGCCCACCTGGGGATACACTGGCAGTAGCCCACAAGTGTTGCCATGCTTTCCGGCACCAACATAGCATGCCCGCAATGCTCAGCAGAACAGCATAGGAAACAACAAAACAGCAAGACAAGCTCCAATCACCCTCCCCCCACCCACCCATGCACATACACAGTCCTCTAAGCCCGGGAAGTAATGAAGTATTTTCTTGCTGGAGAAAATTTCTTCAATAAAAACAGTATAACTAAGCCAGTTCTAAAATCTGCAGGCACATTATTGCAAGCTCCATGTTCTCAACATCATCCACATCAGAAACTGGAAAAGGAAATGTGATTGTCTATGATCGTGAAATATACTTAATGTGCCAACGAGGTAGAGGGTGACAACCTTTTGTGCGCAGTTTAAATTCCTTTGTGCACTAGTAGCAAAAGATGTGTGCTCGCGCACACGTTGGGGGGGGGCGTTGCAGCAGAATCTGTTGGTGGACCTGGGAGCAGGTGAAGGGAAGGGCGATTTAAGATGGAGGTAGCTAGGACTGTGATAAGGAGCAACACGAAGGGCTACCAGTGGTGTTATCTGATAAATAAGGAAGGTAGCAATAGGAACTATTAGGGAGGAAGTAAAGATGGAACCTTGAGTTTTTTAAAAGGTGGAAAGCTATTGGGTGAACAAGAACTACAACTTCCACCATCCCCTTCATTTAGGCAGCAACCAGCTGCTCCCACAATGCCTAAGCATTTCTTTGCCAATTATTTTTTCTGTCTCAAACAGCAGCAGTTGATTGGTAGTTCTCATTCACCAACAGGAGAGGGTTTCATTTCCTGCAAATCCATTTGTGTGTCTTACCCAGGCACAGTATCTTATCGAAATTGTCCCGGGGATGTTTGCCATTCTGCAGTGACCCAGAGATCTGCAAACACTGGAGCTTCAACAACGTGCAAAAGTTACCAAGACTGGTTGAAATTTGCAGTTCCTACTCGAAGCACTGTTAATTGGCAGGGTTTTGGGGAATAAGACCAACTAGACTGCTGGGCAAAGAACTGGTGCACACTCTGGGCCAACTGAGGCCTCCTGCAATATAACATGTTTCTTGTCTTGTCCATACTGCACCACCCGCCGCCGCTGGTCTATAAACGTGCGGTCCCTCATGCATGCAGTTGTAATTTAAATTGCGGTGTTTAAGAGCAGGGACTTGAAAGTTTTACTGTCAGCGGCGGATTTAATGTGTGGCGGCAGGGAGTTCCAAACTGGAACGGTGCTAGGGTACAGTGAGTAGCGGTAGCAGTCCTTGTCGGTCTGAATGGTCTTGTAGTTCAGGGATTGGTTTTGTCGGGTTTCGTTACCAGGGGTGTCAAGTACGAACAGAGAGAAAAAGGTAGTTTCTCAGGTTGATACACAATGAGAAAATTATGTTCTACTAGAATTAGCACTGGGATCATTCCTGTTCTAAGCATCTGTAAACATTTGAACTTGGTAATCAGAAGGACAATATCAACATTTATGAATAATTATAAAGCTAAATTTCAGAATATGATGTAAAAGACTGACGGAATGGAGGAAGTTCCTGATTTGTAGAAATAGTGTGCAAATACAGATGAATTTCACCATGGGCAATTGTAGTGAGGTAAATTTTGATACCGTGAATAAGGAAGCCACTTGCTTCTTGGAATTTTCTTTTGGTTTACTTGGAGCATCACAATAGCAAAACGTTGCATGTCATTGGCCACTAACAGTCTCCCCTACTACTTCCACACTGCCAGGGCAACCAAGAGACTCGATAATTACTTTCCAAAAATCTTGTGGTTTCCTTATTGCTCTTTATTGTTCTGATTATTCTGTGGTATTTTTGTTAATGGTCTTAGTTTGATATCACTGTAAAGCAGGTGCATTGCATTTTCATGTTTAACTTCATTCCTTTCCTTAATGCAAATGTAGCTGTGGCTTTTGTTGTCAGCAATTAAAGGTTGATTCATACTTTGCTGCCAACTAAAGTAAAGTGTGTCGGGTCCTCTGGGAAATGTGGTAACTGTCTGCTGGAGAAGATTTGATGTCTGGGTCAGCACTACTTTCCCAAAGTTTATTCATCTGGATCCAGTCCAGATCAACAGCCAATTTCAATGATGTAATCAACCATAAAAGGCACCAATTAATTGTCTATTCAGGAGTGCAGATGTTGAGAAGAAATTTCCCAGTCAAGAGAACAGCTTGAGATGCCAGCTGTGCCTGACCATCATGCTGGTTTGGAGATTAGTGCTGCCAGTAGAGCAGGCGACTGAAGTTAAGCCATTTTTATTCTCCACATATTTCCAACAAACTCTCTGCTCTCCCTTCCCAAGTTCTGTACTCATTTGCACCCTAGGGGCAAATAGTCAAATAACCTAGCAACTGGCATGTTTTTGGGATTTGGTTGGAAATCCACTGGGAGAACATGCAAACGCCACACCCAAGCACCGAGGGTTGAGACTGAATCCCTGTCGCAGGCACTATGAGGCAGTGGCTGTACCATAACACTGACTATGTGCAGTTTCTTTCTTTCTGTCAGGGTGATGTCAATGACCCGCTGAGTACTGAGTGGATTAAATGAATTTCTTGATTGTTCTGTGAAGATTTGAATCCTACTTTCAATCTATGTTGATGTAGTCTCGTCTTTCTGTCCCTGACAACATAGGTTAGCCTGTTTTTGCATTGCACTTCCAACGGATACATTAATATGGCAAACATTAGACACTGAGCCAAAATCAGTGGCTACTTGTGGCAAGTATTAATCTCTGTGAAATGGAGACAATCACTTTGGAACTGGCCAAGAGCAGCCTTTTCATTGTCAAAGTTCAATGTTTTATGTCTAAAACTCTGGAGTTTTTCAAGAATTATGAATGTTGAGCAGCAGGTGAGAATATATTCATTGAGAGACAAGTAGAGAATTCAGAGTGATATTAGCGGGGATAGGGAGCCTTGCATTTGTCTTTTTAAACTACCTATGTATTGGCAGGGAGGAGGAAGAGATGGGGAGTGTCCTATTTTAGCCTTTGTCCATGTGTGAGAGAGCGGGGCTATTGTGCTGATCTAATAGAATTACTCCAGCCAGGATTTGTATGCCCCCTACAGGCTAGTTGAAGTATTATGGATGCTGGCTGAGACATTGGCACTTACTGTTGGCTTCTATTGGATCAACAGTCCACAGTAATTTTTAGGAGATAGTGGATGATGTCGAACCTAGTTTGATGATTATCATGTAAAATATATGTTTATTTAACCATAAGTTTTTTTGTAAAATAAACTCAATCAGATAGAGCTGGCTGTCACTGGTAATTCTGTTCACCTTCAGAATCTTGGAGGGTGGCTAGTGATGTTGCATTCTTCAAGGAGAATAGCAGGGACAGGCTGGTGAGCCTGACTTTGGTTGTAGTGATGTTACTGGAGGAAATTCTGAAGGACGGGATCTAACATCAGTTGGATAATCAGGGCCTGATCAGGAATAGTTAGTGCGGTTTTGCACATGGGAGGTCATGTCTGATGAACCTTTTGATAATTTTTTCGGGGAAGTAACTAAGGGGATTGATGAGGATAAGGCTGCGGATGTTGTCTAATAATAGGGTCCTTGACATGGAACCACATGGCAGGCTGATGTGGAAGGTTAGTTCACGTTGGATTCTCTGGCTGGTGGCTTCTGGCCAAGTGAAGTGCCCAAGGGGGTAAATGTTACTTGTTATTTATGTAAAAGACTTGTATCATGGTGCAATTAGCAAGTTTGCTGGTGGTACTAAATTAGTGGGCCTTGGTGATAGCAAAAGAGGTTCAATGATTTGCAAAGATCTTTGTCGGTTAATGGATTTCAATCATGATAAGTGTGAGGTGATGCATTTTGGACATTAAAACCAGGGTAGGACTTGACAGTGTGCTAAAATTCACTGAGTGTTGTAAATCAGAGGGACCTGGGAGTACAAGTGTACAGTTTGCTGAAAGTGGCTGTGCAGGTAGACAGAGTGGTCAACAAGATGTTTAGCATTCTGGTCTTCATCAGCCAGGACAATGAGTTTAGGAGTAGGGCTATTATGTTGCAGTTGTATTAGTCATTGTTGAAGCGATTATTTGGAGTATTGTGCATTGTTTTGGTCACCCTGTTAAAGGAAAGCCATTATCAAGTTGGAAAGGGTGCAGAAAAGATTTACTAGGTTGCTCCTGGTCCAGAATGCCTGAGTTATAGGAAGTGGTTGACCACAATGGAACAATTTTATACCTTGGAGTGTAGAAGAATAAGGGGTGACTTCACAAAAATTTATAATGTTATGAGGGGTATGGATAAAGTAGACAGTCATAGTCTTTTTCCCGTGGGGAGTTCAAAATTAAAATGCACAGATAAAAGATAATAGGGGAGAGAGTTAAAAGAGACCTGAGAGGTAATTACTCAGAGTATAGTGAGTACCTGGACTGAGTTGCCTGAAGGAAGTGGTTGAGGCGGATTCAATTGCAACATTTAAGAGGCATTTGGAAAGGTATATGAGGAGAAGGCTTAGTGTATTATGGACTGTTGCGGGCAACTGAGGCTCGCAGGGATGATGCCGTGGTCAACATGGAGCAGTAGGGCCGAAGGGCCCCTTTCCCATGCTGTATTACTCTATGACTATCAGAAAGCTCTGTAAGGATCAGAAAATTCTACTCCTGCATCTTGTATTATTTGTACTGCTGGCCAACAAATAGAAAACGATCGCTTGGTATCTTGATTCATGTGTTTCTCAAGAGACAAATCAGGTGTCCAAATACTATTCTTTGGTTGTGGAATTGACAGGAACACATGGTATGAAGTCATCTATAATTTCACTGGATACTGGATGGTTGTTCAAGTAAGGGTTCATGCTGAGATGTATTTGGCCCCTCACCAGAGATGAAGGCCTTCGTCGGTCAGAGTTGACTATAGATATTGTGTCCTAGTTGTCCAGATACGCAAGCCTGGGCAGTATGATATGGAGAGCAAGCTGTTGCCCATAAAGCAACCTCTCACTCTCCACACATCTGATGAACCCAAAGAAATGGCAGAGACTGATACAGTTTTGTACCAGCAGCATTGCAGGAGTTGTCAGTCAACATTGAAATCAATGCAAGACTGCTTTAGGGACTCCAGCTCCTGATTTTTCCCCTTGCGGTTTACTCCCGAAGCCTTCTCAATAAGTGGGTATAGCCTCAAGGCAACGGAGGTTTGAGATCAGTTTTCCTTCTAGATGGTCTGCCAACCACAGCCTACAAGCCCCATCTGCCCGAAGTGACTGGTTTTAAGGTGCCAGTAACCCACCTTTGCCCCTTCTCCTGTCAGTAGAAACGGTTCTGCCGAGCTTAGTAGCTAATCCACATGTGAAGGCCAGGAGCTGGACTTGGCTGTCAGAGACTATTCGAGGCACATGCCATTGGGAGCATTTAATAGGTAGTGGGCGCTTGTCCTCAATACCACCTCCGGCTATAACAACCTTCAGGAACCTTCACCAGAAGAAGAATGGAATTCGGGGCTTTGGTTTCTGGCAACTTCCATTAGAATTAAGCAGAAACCTGACACTTTTACAGGGATAAATCAAGTCACTTTTACAAATGGATTAAAGATTAGCTTTATTTGTCACTTGTACACCAAAAATACAATGAAATACATCGTTTGCAGCAATGACCAACAGAATCCAAGGATGTGCTGGGGACAGCTCACAAATATTGCCTTGCTTTCTGCTTCAGCATAGCTAACCCTAATCAATATGTGTTGTGTGTGTTAGCCCTAAATCAATGTGTCTTTGGAATATGGTGGAAGCCAGTGCTTCCAGAGGAAAATCATACGGTCATAGGGAATACATACAAATTCTTTAAAGAAGGTGGGAATTAGACCGTAAACACTGGTGCAGCAAAACATTGCAATAACTGCTACACTACTGTGCAGCCTCTACTGTGAGATTAAATGTGTTCCAGAGAACAGCCAGTTGAGCTCTAGGGTGGCCTGACCAAATTCCTAGCATTGCAAGGTACATGGTGTGTTTAATTACCTTATCTATATCCTGCTCCGTAAGAGTCAGGTGGAGGTTATTGCAATAACAATACAAACGCTGGGAAATATTCTGGCCATTGCTTTATTAGTTGGGCTGCTGCCATGTTTCAAGGGTTGGTTTGAAAGGACTGGCATCATTGTGTTTCTCTGTTTCATGTGATGCCATTGATCCTGCTTAAGTTACAGTGCAGCTCAAATTCTGTGTTATTTTTCATTTACAAAGAGAAATTTGCCATGTCCTCTTGTAAAAAGTGTTTTCACAAAGGAACTCCATGGAACAGTGGCAGCATTGTGCGTGGATCAGTGTGATGCCTCCTTTGTTTACCTAGACTGGCAGTGAGTCCAGTCTGTTCCCTGAAGTGCTGCCAAACATTGCTGCTCTCAACAAAGTCATCTTTGGCTTCAGATTTGTGTCCGGTAAATTACCTCTTTTACCAGTATTCTCTGACCACAGCATTCTGCAGGTGTCTGCCTGCTATCGTTTTGCTTTGTGTTAGTCATTTCCCGATTCAAATATGAACCTGGTGATCAGCTGTGGTTAACTGTACCTGTCAGTACTGATGTACCCTTGAGGGTTAGATGCAAAACATTCAGGGCCTCCAGGGCACAGGACTCTTAAACAAGAATGCATTGCGATATTCATTCCAACAGAATCTGACCTGAAGTAATTCAACTGCTTAGTTAATTTTAACTTTTAATCCTGTCCTATATACTGACAGTATGCCATGGGACCAACAGAGGCACATGATTTGCTTGGGGTGGCTTATTAATTAATGTGGAGGTTGTCCAGTGATTTGTATATTTCAATGTCTACTTATTTGTCCTCCCTCTGGCAGGTGTCCTGGTGGTTAATGTGACTTGGCGAAACAAGACCTATGTTGGAACCCTTTTGGACTGCACAAGACATGATTGGGCACCGCCAAGGTGAGCAAAAGATTTAAAGGAAGAGCTGTTCTGTAGTGATACCATTGGTTATACGGATTTACGTTAGCTTGTGCCTTTTTGTACCTCATCGAAGAATTTAAAAAATCTGTTCTAGTATAACAATCCACTTTTAAAATGTCCATCATCTTCTCGCCATTGCATCCAAGTGTTCCTTTACATCTCACTGGTTTGCCTTCGTATCCTGAGCCATTGTATGTGTTGGCCTCTGGGTGAAGGAAGTTATAAGTCATGGCCTTCACTCCACAATTTCAAAGCTGATCTGTGACCTAACCACTTCTGTCCATACTTACCCTAGATTTCCTTGGATGACATGCAAGCCAAAGCCTTTTGTTGTATCTCGGTACATGAGAAAATAACAAACCTATACCATGCATTATTTTCAATTAACAATTATCCCAGCATCAACTTTGGTTTTACAAAAGAAAAGAACAAATCTACCACTCCTACAAATGTTTTTCAACTTCCTCCTGAAAGGACTGGCTCTAATTTCTAGTTATGCTCTCTAGTCCTAGACATCCAAAAAGTGGGAAAAGCTTCCTTCAACCTTTTCAATTCTCCATACTAGCTTGAAATGTTCTATCAGATTCTAGGACATGCAACCCCAGTGCCCATTTTTCCTGGTAATTTAACTCCTTTGTGTTGAATTGTATTTCAACATAACATGCATTGCTCAAAACTGAACATAGTATATTAATCACGAGCGTCGTAGAGTTTTGTACTAGTAAAGCATAATTTAAATCACAATCCACAAAAGGCTAGCATTCAACTGCATATTTGAATATTTTTGGTCTTCTATTTATGACGTTCTAATGATCTGCATGTCTAGCCCACCGAATTTCACTGTGTATTGGGCTTTGCTTCTTTCTGAATTATCCACTAATTTGAACTAAACAACATAAATTATAAGACAAAATTTAGTAACAGTGTTTTTTTGAGTTACATGATATCTGAAGTAATGCACTTTTAATTAAGAGTAGAAGGTCAATAAATAATTCTTCTACACATTATTAGAGTGGAGACCCAGGCCACTGCAATGCAGTTCAAGAGCAGAGAATGTTAGTATGCTTATACTTTTAAATTGCTTATTTAAGCTGGTGTGAAATTAATTTTGAAGGGATAAAGATTAAAGATTTTTTAAAGATACTGATTAGCTTCTTCTGTCACGTGTACATTGAAACATACGGTGAAATGCATATTTGTGCCAAAGACCAACACAGTCTGAATATGTGCTGGGGGTAGCCTGAAAGCGTCACTGTGCTTCTAGTGCCAACAAGGCATGCCTACAACTTACTAACCCTAACCTGTAAGTCTTTGGAATTTGGGAAGAAACCAGAGCACCCGGAAGAAATTCATGCAGTCTTGCGGAGAACGTATAAACTCCTTACAGGCAGTGGTAGGAATTGAACCCCAATCACTAGTGCTATAAAGCGTTATGCTACTGTGTCGTCCCCAACTGATATCTCGACATTGATGAGTCTAAATTAGCACAAGAACACGACACCAGTAGACAGTAGAAAAAAGTGACAGGTCATGGCAAGGCATCAGTGAACCTTGTTCTGATCTTTTTAGCGCGACACCTTTACTGTGGGACAGTGCCTTGCAGGCTCCAAATGATGCTGGGTAGGAAGATGTGTGTGCTGCTGTTGCATTATTTGATTGGGTGTGTGAAATCTGGAAACAGGTCGTTGCTACAATTGGTGAATGAGCCAAAGTATCATAGTTAAAAAAATAAGAGAAAAATCTTAAAAGACAAAAGTATATTTCTTTCTTTATTCTTCAAGGGCACAGGCCTGCTCTAAATCATGCACTAGAGCCTCCCTTCTACTGTGAGAAGACAAGTACTCCCATCAATTATTTCTTCAGGGGCTGTGCTTGAGATCTGTAAATTACCAGTGAGAATAGCAACTGCATATCATATCTATCCACACCATTGCATAACTCAGCATGGTCCATTCTAGTGTCCATGTGTTTGATATTCTGGAATCTCTTTTGAACTTAATATATATTTATTTCCTGTGTACACTGGAATATGTGTTTGTTGGTGTCCTTATGCTTATGCAAGGTATGTGATTATCTGTTAAAGTCAGGTGAAAATGTCCTTTTAATGAGACACCTTATAGATTTCTCTTCATTTGCCCACAGTAGATGACGTTTATTTCCATTTCCCAGGTTTTGTGAATCACCAACAAGTGACCTTGAGATGAAAGGAAACAACCGAGGGAGGGGAAAACGAGTACGGCCCAGTACAAATGCTCCAGTGACCGAGGCTACTGTGGTTCCGGATACCAAGGTGATCAACAAGACTCGGGCATGTACAAGCAGCAAGGGACGTCGGGGCAGCCAGAACTCCTCTGACAGGCGTACCCCCACAAATACTGTTGAAGATGTCAAGGCAAGTCCTTCAGCAGGAAACAAGCGGAAAAATAAGCCTGCTCCAGATTTGGATTTGACCTCGAGCTCTGAGGATTCAAAGGGAGGGAAAAGGATGCGTTCGAATTCACGTGGAGCTGTCACCCCAACCCCTGTCATGGTGGTGAAGCCTGAGGCGTCAGTGCCTGAGCACAACTGTCCATCACCTGTCCTTATTGACTGCCCCCACCCTAACTGCAACAAGAAATACAAACACATCAATGGGCTTCGGTACCATCAGGCTCATGCACATACAGATAGTGACGGTAAGATCGAGGGTGACATTGACAGTGAGGAAAAGAACTCCGATGGCGAGGATTGCACCCAACACCCGTCACTGAGCCAGGATTCCAGTAGCTGTAATGGTTCTTCCAGCTCTCACACGTTTTGCCAGTCAAAGGGCTCCATGTCACCAGCACAGTCTGTCACGCCAAAAAGCAGGAGGGAAGGCAGCATGGAGGCCCACAGCCCTTCCCCCACTGTGAAGCTTGGAATCACAAAGAGCTCTAGTAAAAAGAAAGCCCCTTCAGAGGCTGATGCTGAATCTGGTGGGTTGTACAATGTCGACTGTCCGGAAGAAGGACTTCCGGTTGCCAGCCCGAGTGATGACACAGGAAACGATGGAGATGACTCCACTGAAAAAAAATCAGCCTTGGAAAAGGATAAAGCCAAGAAATCGAGTGGTTCCAAATCGGAAAAGCTCCCTCTGAAAACAAAGTCAGCCAGGCCTATTGTCCCTGCCATGACACCAGCGCAGATGTACAGTTTCTCTACTGCCACGTTTACTGCATCAGGCTCGGGACCCACTCCCGGTTTGGCTCCCACTGTTGTTCAGGCAATGTCCAAGAGCCCGCCCCTCAAACCCATTCAACCCAAGCCCACTGTCATGGGCGAGCCATCTACGGTAAACCCAGCACTCACACCCTTGAAGGAGAAGAAGAAAAAGGAGAAGAAGAAGAAGGATGCCAAGGAGGCAGTGAGCCCCAAGCCACTGGGCAAAGTGGGAAAGCCAGAAGATGGTAAAAGCCCTTTTCGAGATTCCACTGCTGATTCCACGCCCAAAAGTGAGGGGCTCTTGAATGGGTCTTCCGAGTCGCATGAAAGCCGCTTGGCGAGTATCAAAGCCGAGGCGGACAAAATCTACAGTTTCACTGATAATGCACCGAGTCCATCCATTGGAACGGCCAGCAGGTTGGAAGGCACTGGCCTGGTCACGCCTATAACACCCTTGCACGTGGTGACACAGAATGGAGCCGACAGCTCCTCGGTGAAAACCAACAGTCCAGCGTATTCTGATATCTCTGATGCAGGAGAAGATGGAGAAGGAAAAGGAGATGGAGCAAAAGTTAAAGCATCATCTCCAGACCAGATGGCCAAGGAAAGTGCCAAGAAAGCTTTATTTTCTTCTTCCTCCTCTTCCTCCTCCTCCTCATCCTCATCCTCATCCTCCTCCTCCTCGACGTCAAGAACTCAACCTCCCTTAAATAAGGAAACTCACTCCCCTTACTATCAAGGTTATGAATCGTACTATTCTCCCAACTATGCCCACTCTAGCCCTGGGGGTGCCAGTGGAGGCTCAGCGACTGTAGGTCATTCCATCAAAGTCAAGAAAGAGGTGGATGAGGAAGGAGTGGAGGTGAGGGTCAAAGTTGAAGGTTCAGATGATAAGAAGACTGAAATAAGCAGTGCTGGCCACCATCCTTCAGTGATACAGCAGCGGTCCCAAATGTACATGCAGCCTCTATATTACGGCCAATACGCCTACATGCCGCAGTATGGGTACAGTGATCAGGGATACCACAGTCACATGATGAGTACAAATCCAGGGTATAGGCAGCAGTATGAAAAAATGTGTGAGGAGCAACATAAACAGAGGCAAGAGCAGAACCGGGGCAAACATACCAGCAGTGATCCTGACAAAAAGCAAGAGCACAGCGTGAAAGATCGAGAACGGGAGGAGTGGAAGCAGAAGGCTCCTGCCTCTGCCACCCTCTCTAAAGCACCCAGCTTGACAGACCTTGCAAAACCTGTGCCTAATAAGCCCAAGGACTCAACGGACTCCATAAAATATGGCATGATGGCAAAAACGGATGATGCCTCCAAGTTGCAGTCACAGCAGGCAGAAGGATTAAAGATGAAATTAACTGAGGGGAGTCACCTTGGGAGGGAGTTGGGTGAAACAAAATCTGGACTAGAGTCCAGCAAACACTCTGGAATGGATCCAGGACTATGGTATAGACAGGTAAGATCTAAACTTAATCCTGAAGTCAGTTCAGGTTTTTTTCATTACCAAGCTGCATCTTTTAAACAAGGATATTAATTTAGCTATGTGTTGACCTAGTCTGATTATAGTGTGGTGATATCACCCCATACTTGACTGAAGGGCACTTAATCATGATGGGTGCTGGAAACAGTACGATATTAACAAGACTGAACTGACACACAGTAGGAAAGCAATTTGCTTTAACAGTATTTGTCACATTTGAAGATGGCTCAAAGTGCTTTGTAACCAGACAATTACATTGTGAAATAAAGTAACTGCTAGGCAGAACTCATAGCAATTTGGACAGGAAGATTTAGCTTTTGTTGATCTTGGCGAGAAGTTAAATGTTGGCCATGAATCGACAAACTTCCTTGCTTTTGGATGAACGCACATACAAAGTGTCTGAGGAACTCAGCAGATCAGGCAGTATCTTTGGAAGGGGATAGACAGTCCCTGCAAGTGGTTGGAGTCACCCACTGTACCTGGTGCTCCCAGTATGGCCTTCTCTACAGTGATTGATTCAACCTGACGTTGATTGAGGGAACGGCTTTGTTGAGCGTCTTCACTCCATCCGCAACAAACAGGATCTCCGGGTGACCAACCATTTAAATTTCAATCCCAATCCCTATTTTGACATGTTAGTCATGATGGGGCCACTCTCAGGTTGGAGGAGCAACTCCTCATATTCCGTCTGGGTAGCCTCCAGCCTGATGACATGAACATCGATTTCTCTAACTTCTGGTAATGTTTCCCCCTCTCCCTTCCCTTTTCTTCCATTCTCCGCTGTCTCCCCTCTTTCTACTTCTCTTTGCCTCATCTGCCTATCACCTCCCCCTGCTGCCCCTCCTCCTTCTGATTTTTACCATTCCCACCTATCAACTCCTAGTTTATCACTTCATCCTCCCTTCCCTCCCTCACCCACCTACCTTGGCCCCTCACCTTCTTGCTTGTGCATCTTCTCCTTGCCCCACCACTTTATTCTAGTTTCTTGACCCTTCCATTCCAGTTCTGGGTTAGTCCGAAACATCAATTGTCCATAGATGTTGCCTGATCTGCTGAGTCCCTCCAGCATTTTGAATGTGTTATTCCGGATTTCCAGCATCTGCAGAGTCTCATGTTTTGGATGAATCCTGTTGTTTATTTTATATCCACCTGGATGAGGGGGAGAAGCTTTAGTTTACACTCTTTTCGGAAAATAGCACACTTGACAATGTGGTATTCCTTCAGTCCTACTCTAAACTTAATGCCACAGCCAGTAACTGAGGGATAAAGGGCTCCTTACAAAGTTATGACATCAATAAAATAAAATTAATTTGTTCCATTTAAGTCCTAAGGATTGGTGTTGTGAAAGGGAGAAGAGCCATATAAATAAGTAGTTATAATCTGTCGGTTATTTATCATCATGATACTGAATAATCAGCTGCAAATTTGAAAACCTCAGCCCATCAACAATCCTAGTCTATTAGAAGTCAGTGCAAATGTGATTTGAAAATCACATTCTCATTTTAATTGCTTTGGTTGGGAAAGTTGTTTTCCTGTCATGTAACGTCTGCACATCATTAGATGTTGGAGACCATGTATAATGTTTGAAGAAAGCTTTCTTAAAAACAAAAGCCCTATTAAAATAACTAATTTGTAAATCTGGACTTTGATTGACTGAGGTGCAAACTCCTATTCCTTGAATTGCACAGCTTTGAATGGTTCTCATTCCAGTGCTCCATCTGTGCAAAGCCCAGGCTTCATTAAAGCCACTGCATTGTGGTGAGCAGATTTTTGTTCAGTTAATGACATACCGTAACTGGTTTTACAACATTGAAGTTACTTCCAAACAAATGTTATTTTTTAAAAAGCAATTTCCTTATGGCTTTAGCTTAACATTTTTAAAGAATTTGTGAAAGCACACAGCTTCAGATTGTCTCAACTCTCCAAGGGGAAAGTGCAAGACACCAGATGTTTACACAATCCTAGGTGCCAACACAACCATCACTTTCTTAGCAGCAATGTACTATTATAAGATCATAAGACATCGGAGCAGAATTTGGCCATTCAGCCCACTGAGTCTCCTCCACCATTCCATAATTGCTAATTTATTATTCCTCTCAATTGTATTCTCCTGCCTTCTCTCCGTTAACTTTGATACCCTTACTAATCAAGAACCTATCAACCTCCGTTTTAAATATGCAACCCTCTGGCTGAAGAAATTCCTCTGTTATTACTTTGACCAGCACCTTCAAATTTTATTGACAATCAGGCTTGAACTACAGAGGCATCTATACAGATTTTTGATATTTAACGGATTATCTGATCAAATTGTTTATTGTGGTCTTTGTGTACGGTTCATCTGTTTGCCCCATTCTGCAACCTGAGCAATACCACGACCTGTTTATATTTGGCATTCCAATTCTCATATTAAAACGCTATCAAAATTAGGAACAATTGAGTAAAAAATACAAACGTTTGTATTTGCATGATTAATAAAATATCTAATATAGGCATTTTTCATATCTGACTGAGCATCTCGGATAATTTGACAAATTAGAAGATACAACAGAAACGTCTAACTTTAAAAAAACATTTTGTGATACTGGGAAATATAGAGAAGGCTAATTGCTTTATTAACTAATCCTGCATGTGGAAGGATGGAGCTTCTTTATTGGGAGGGGGGGAAACTCACCAAAGATCATGAATTTGGAGAGATTAGATGAAGGTGGGATTCATTGCTGCTTTGATGCTCCATTATATCAGCTGTGAGTGTCAGATCCACACCATAGCTGGAGCTCAGGTACACAAAGTGATGAGGCAGGGTAGTAGTTGAAAGCCCTTTTGTCACATCAAGCTGTGAAGTGATGCCAGTTGTCAGGATTGCAAAAGTGGGAAGGGTAAAATGTTGTTACCTCAACCTTCGACTGCTAATATTTTTATTTCATACTTACTTATATCACCTTATCTTAGCTTTATTTCACTTGTGACATGACGCCTGTAACTTGTTTGAATTAGTATTTGGGTGTGAGCTTATGCTCTTTACAGTGATGGTGAAAGTTTCTCAAAAACTTTAATCTTTTTTGGGTGATATTAGAATTCACGATACAGTATTTCCAGTCTATTCTCAACCCAGGTTTTAGTTGTAATGTAGCCAGAGATGATAAAAAGAACTTTGTGAATTATGATGGCCATGACTTTGACAACTGATAGAGGGAGACACAAAAGCAGCAGAATCAGGAATCCCTTAGTATGCAAATCGTTCCATCTGCATCTCTTCCTATTTTCATTAGCATTTCTGAGGTACAGTGAAAGTAATGACTGTTGACAAGGGAAAACACAGACGTTGTTTTGGTGGTCATTGAGTAATAAGGAGGCTGCCAGTTATTCCTCTGATTAGAATTACGGAGTGGCTAAAATATTTTTGTGTAAGATTAAACCAAAGAGGCAGATAGTGATGCAGAGTAGGCTGCAGTTTGATATTGGTAAAACCAAATCACATCTTTTCCATTTAACTGAAATATCTAGGACTTTGGATGGTTTGATAAAGGCTGCCTTTCCCTTACTTAGTCTGCCATGAACTGGATTTGAGACTGCTGTTAATGCAAATATCTAATCGGAAAATTGTGGCAGCAACTCGATGCAAAAAAGCATGCAAATGCCTAACACTTTGGACGGTTTGATAAAGGCTGCCTTTCCCTTACTAAGTCTGCCATGGACTTGATGTAAGGCTGCTGTTAATGCAAATATCTAATCAGAAAAATGTGGCAGCAACTTGATGCATAAAAGCATGCAAATGTGGTCAAGAGAATCAATTATTGTTCAGGCCAATCATTAGAATGGGGAAGAAATGTGATCTAAGTGACTTTGACCATGGAATGATTGTTGGTGCCAGACAGAGTGGTTTGAGAATCTCAGAAGCTGCTGTTCTCCTGGGATTTTCACGCACCTCAATCTCTAGAATTTACCAAAAAAAAAGGTGCAAAAAAATCCCCAAAAATCCAGTGATTGCCAGTTCTGTGGGCGAAAACACCTTGTTAATGAGAGAGTTCAGATGAGAATGATCAGACTGGTTCAAACTGACAGGAAGGTTACAGTAACTCAAATAACCATTATTACAACAGTGGTGTGCAGAAGAGCATTTCTGAACGCACAATACTTTGAAGAGGATGGGTTACAGCAGCAAAAGATCATACTGTGTTCACCCTAAATAAGTGGCCACTGAGTGTATAATCAAAAATTTTATCAGATGCTTGTTCTTTAGATTTGATCCTAAATGAACACCACCTCTTTAGGACTAAATTATGTGCTGTAGTCTGAGGTGGAAAATAGAAAGAAAAGGAAGAAAGAGGAAATTATTTTTATTATTTTTATATCCTGATAGTCTTACCCAAGGAGTTTAAATGGAACTGAATCTTAATCAGCTACAATTTTGTTGAAAGATAAAACAAGATAGTTACTAAGTGTCCTATGTTTCTAGGTTGTATAAGCATCTAAATTTACAGGGAAGATTTGTCACTTAGTAATTACCTTGGCAATCTACCAGTGCAAAGATTAAGTTCTGATCTTGAATTTCCTTTTTGATCCCATTTGCTCTTGCATCTTGTTTTCTGCCTCATAAGGAGTGCTCATTAAATAGATGAGGTTTCTCGGATTTTTAGCTTCCCTGTAGCATCTCTCATTGCCTTAAGGTGTGTCAGATCACTTTATATTTGTATAGTCCCTGTTGTAGTGCTGGGCATGGTAATTGTTAACCTGCACATACTAATGGCTCACAAACAGCCCTTTGATAATGTCCAAATTCTTCCAGTGCTTTCAACTGAAGGATAAATATCGGTAAAAGCATTGAGGAAGATCTATAGTTTTGTTCAAAATAGTGAATATGGGATTTCATGTACTTAGCTGAGAAGGTACACAAAGCCTTGATTTAGCAGCTGACCTGGAAGATGACACCCCATAAGTCACAGCTTTCCTTCAGCACTGTACTGGAATATCAACCTATAGTAAAGACTTGCGTCTTTGGTGTGGAACCTGAATGCTTCTGATAGAGATAGAAGTGTTGCCACTGAACTGTGTTCAAATGCAGTTCCTTCCACCAGGCCCTGTGACACAAATATAATTAGAATCTCTAACTGAATGATCAATTTTGTTTCCCAACTGATGGAAGAGTTCAGTGATGAGGAAGAAAGAGGAATAATCAGGGTTTAAGCTGCACATGGAATTGATTGGCTGTAGTCGTAGTTAACTAGTGCTTTGTCTGTTTCATCCCTGACAAGTGTGCCCTGGTGCCTCATTGAGCTTGCTTGCTTCAGGCAGTTATTGTGCCAAACACACTCTTGGCAGATCAAATGCATGTGAATTACTGTGAGGTTTTTCTTTTATCTTTGTGGTTAAGTTGAAGTTCCCTTGTAGTATTTACTTGATAACCCATATAACAGTAAACACCATCTAATCACTATTATGTTGCAGCTCGCTGTGGACAAATTGGATGACCCATTCCTATATTGCAGTAATGATTAGTTTGATCTTTATTGGAGTCTAACTGCATGACACTTTACACTGACACATCTCATAAGACTCGGCATAAAAAATCTCTTATTTTTCCCCTTCCTCAATCGAATACGATCCTTTTCAGGTCTATGGAAAGTAAGCATTTCTGTGTATATATAATACAGAGGAAAGTGTGTTGGTATGCCCTTAAATGGAAAATCCCTCAAAATCAAAACTTCAAGTTAAATAAAGGCTAAAGAATGCCCGTACTGTATACAGATGATCTCGGTTTGCAGACTCCTGGCTGCTCCACCTGTGGCGTGTAATCTATCTTTTTTTGTATTTATAGCAAACTACAGAGATAGAACCTGATCCTAACTCACTTACTCAGTACTGCACTTCATTACATCTTATGCCGAGACACGGCAGTGACTTTAATTCTTCATCACTAAGGGGATTATCAAGATGCCAGCTAATTCATTCCTGGAGAGAGGTGAGAGGCCGCTCTCTGCAGCCCATACGGGAAATCATAAAGCATTTTGTGTTAGTTGCTTATAATGTTCTGTGTGGTGAGAAGTGCCCTTTTCAGCACACACATAGAGCTATGTGTGTCTTGGTGTTGGGCTTCTTAGTGTATTGGGAATTCTGCATAATTGAACTTTCACTTTATTCTTGTCTTCATTGTGGCATGGAAGTGATTGCACAAAAGAAACATTAATTGGCCATTTCAGGCAGTAACTGACAATCTGCCCACACTGGAATCAAATGTACACTTTTTATGTGATTTTAAAGATTGCATAGTAGGAGACCGTTAAATGAAGCTTAATGGTACAGCCAGTTGGAGAGCTGTAAACAGGACACCTGGAAATGCTCAAAGACGCGGGCGGACCATTCAGAAGCCAAAGGCATTTGAGACATGTTTATGTAACTGGGGAAGAGTGGAAAATGGAATTCATTCTGTTGGAGAAGAGGAATTTTGATAAATTCTTCATTTTTGGTTCTGTGTAAGGTTTCTCTATCCTGAACTCAAATGATGTACCTTTTATAGAGAATGGTGACACTCTGGATATCTTCTGGAAACTCAAGTTAAGGTTGATAGTTTTAGAAGCAAATTTCAATTTAATACACCATTGTACATGTCAATCGATAACACACAAATAAACTGATCCTACATCTTCCAAATCCTCTCCTCTTCTACTGCATAGAATGCCAGTGTGATTTAATACACAGTTCATGCTTCATGTAAGAAATAGAGCACTGCTGTTCCCAGTAATTGACATATTTACCTGTAATTGTAACAAATAGAACAGTATTAGAATTGTAAATCCCTTTGCATGTTTAATTCCAATAACTGTGCATTATTTCTGCTTCAAATTCTATTCTATATCTCAATTCAAAAGCAATGGAATGAATTTCAGACAAGTAGTTTCTGAGACGCACAATAATAGACAATAGCTTTTTTTACTGAAATATTTCTAATAACCATATCTATTTTAAAATGGAAACCCTATAAGAATGATTTGCTTTTGTTTAAATAATAGTTTTGAAAAACATTCTTTTACTCTTCATTTCCTTGTATGTCACAGTGGGAGCTCAGTCAAGCTCTGATCAAGAACAGATTGGTCACAGTTTTGAGCTCCAGACTCGGCTCATTACAGCTGGGACAGTGGTATGAGTGGCTAGTGATAGGTTTCACTAAGCCTGTCAGGAAAGCACCTGAGCTCTCTGCCCTTTAATCATCACCCACGATACTGGCTGGAAAAGGGAGGCTGCTGTTTAAGGACAGGCTTGGTTAATAGTTAACAGGCTAATAGTCAAACGATCACATTATAAATAACAAGGTTGTGTGCCCAGTTGGTGTGAAGCCGCATGTTGGCTAGGTTTATCTCTTCAGAGCAGAAAACAATAAAACAGACAGGCAGAGAGGAAAAAAAATCATATACCATTGCTAATTACCCCATATCTTTAAATAAGTGAGCTCTTGACCTCACAATTGATCTCAGAATGACCCTTGCCCCTTATTGTCTACCTGCACTGTACTTTCTCTATAAATGTAACACTATATTCTGCATTCTGTTATTTTTTTTTCCCTTGTACTAACTTTTGAAATGATCTGTTTGAATGGCTTGCAAAACTAAGTTTTTCCACTGTCTCTCAGTACAAGTGAAAATGATAAACCAATTCCAATTAGTTTAAAAGGTGATGGCTAATTCCAAGAAAGGAGAAGCAAAAAGGAGGTACACTAACTGCACAGTGATACTGCAGTAACTACAGATTCAGATGCTGCCTGTGTGGAGTTTTCATGTTCTCTCTGTCATTGCCCAGGTTTTACTTTGGGTCCTCTAGTTTCCTCTCACATTCTAAAGACCAGTAGCCCACTGTAAATTCCCTTAGTATAGGTAAAGGGCAGAAAGAATCAGAAGGGTGTGATCGACATGTAAACAGGAAAATAAGTTGTGGGGATACAAGGAACCAGACTAATAGGATCGCTGGGAACTGGCATGGATTTGATGGGCAGATAGATCCCCTTTCTGTCCTTACAAGTGAAGTATCTAGTTTAGAGAGAGGAAGGAAACATTGGCTAGTTTTTGCCTAGTGTTCTGATTGAAACAATATCAAAGCCTGGAAACAGGCTGTCATTCTGACTCCTTAATGGGAACAATTGGTGGGAGTGGACGGGTTAATGAGTAGAGGGAAATACTGCAAGAATAGGAAATGGCCATTTCTTCTAAACTTGAAAGTCTGTTTGGAAATTGACATAATTCATCTTTAATTCTCTGCTAAGAATAAGAATTGGTTTTCACTGACACCATAATGACTAGTATCAGGGTCATTACAATCCCATGCATAGCTCCCGGGAGTAAAATTATCAGTTGAGCTGCATTCAGAATTTAGATCAATTGTATCAATCTCATAAAATTGACTGTTAGCTCAGTGACTGATATATTACACAATTTCCTTTTCCTCTCCCTTTATGAATAACTGGTGAAAGTGGTTTAGCTTTCTGCAGGGCCTTCAGAAGATGGCTTCCCAACCTCTTGCCTCAGGTCTTGGGAAGACCGGAGTCAGTAAACACCTTTCCAAAGTGAGTCAGGCCCTTCAAGATGCATCTCGCCAACTGAGCGCAGTCTGAGAGGGCAGTGTGTCTTGCACAGGAAGCAGCCTTGGAAGCCATGATACTTAGCGATTCATTTCAGTGCTTCTGTAACATTTGAGCTTGGCTTGTTGTGGACAGCACACAGCAACAGATGGGAGCAGCTGTTCTCCATCACGCTCAATTATAGCTGCCTCTGCAGCCATTTCCAGCATAAATTAGACTACCTTATGGAGTAGCTACTCCACAGAACAAGATTGTTTCAATCCTTCCTTAAAGTGCTGCTTTCAAAGTGAAATCCGAGCTGCATATAGTTTCCCTGAAATTTCAGCAATGTTACATTAATACTCTGAGCCTGATTTTACTTCCCTCACAGCCACTCCACCTACAGGACCAGTAGAATTTTTCATTTCTTCTTTTCACCCCCTTCTTCCACCCAACACCACCTCTCTGCTGTCTGAGTTTGGAGTGATGCATGGTTTTCTCATCTTTGGAATGCACAGGCATGATCCTAACTATGATCCAGAAAGGAGTATGTTCTGTGAAGGTAGGGGGTGTCAGAAGGATGGCACTTTGTACCGAATGGTTGCCTGTACCACTTGATAAGTATAGGTTAGGGTGCCCATCTACTGTCTAGCATCAGAAACATACCTCTAAAAGCAGTCAGAATTGGATGGAGCTGTCGCAATATCTCTCTTCTTGTCCAGGTCAGAATAGTCCTCGTTTGCTCTTGTTGTCTTTGCACTTAATCAGACTGGAAAATTTTGGTGGGACCATCCTGCTTTCAGGCTCCACCCTCACTGCTTTGCCAGCCCATTAAAGGGTGTCATGGAAACAGAGTTTTGATCGGATAGTCCAAAGCTGGAATGTGAAACCCTCCCTCCCCTGCCTTTACCTGCTTGGTAGAGGTGAGGTGCAGAGAATTACAGGGAATGAGTAAAGATTTGATACTGAGGTAATTTAATTAGAAAGTTTATAAAAATTGTAATTGTATGTACTCAGCACGTTATTTGCTCCATGAGTTGTAGAGAAAACCCCAAGTACTTAAAAGGAGCATCCACAACATTGGGTATTTTACTGGACATGCACTTCCATAGTCATAGAGTCACACAGCGCAGGAACCACATCCCAGTTAACTGTTTTTACCTGCTACACTAATCTCATTTCCCTGCATGGTCTGTATTCTTCTGTACCTTGCCTAATTAAGTGTTTGTCTAACTGGCTCCTAAATATAGTGATTCTATGTAATTTCACCGCCACCTCTGTATTATGTTGCAGATATCAATGACATGGAAAAAAACTTCATCCTCTCACCCTAAATCTATGCCCTTTAGTTTTTGATACCCTCACAATGGGAAAAAGATTTGACTGTCTACCCTATATATACCTCTTAAATTTTATATTCCTCTATTGCGTCACCTTTTAACTTCCTTCATTCCAGTGTATCCATTCTCTCCCCATAACTATTAAAGTCCTCCAATCCAGGCAGCATTCTAGTGAGCCTCCTCTGCACTGTGCAGTCATATCTTCCTATATTGTGGCAACCAGACCAATGCACAAGTGCGATCTGACAAGTATGCTCCAATTTTTATATTCTGATTTCTGATCTCAATTTAGGTACGCAAGCGTATCACAACCCAAATTGTATGTGTTGCCACTTTCAGGGAACTATGGCCTTGAACCACAGGGTCCATCTGTTTATTGATATTCCTGAGTGTCCTACCATTTTCTCTGGGTATCCTATCACTACTTGATTTCCGAAAATGCATCATAACCACTTGTTCATTCAGAAATGTTGGTAAACGCTGCTTTAGTGGGAGAAATTCCTACATTACAGCAGTAATGGACTGATTGAAACATTTACTTCATTGACTGGAAAGCTCTTGGGATTTACTGGTTTGCCCAGCCTTTCTCCATACCATTTGGCCAGACTACAATCAGCCCCAGTCAGGATGTTCCCCCTGAGAAATTCTGGCTTAAGAACTTCAGCCCTCGCTTGTCACTACTGCAAACTCACCAGTCATGTGTCTCACATAGCTTTTCTTTGCTCAGGAGTTCCCTAAGTGACATCATTAAGGGCCCTCAATTTGTGAAAGATCATTGTGTGTTGCACAGTTTAAATAAAACAGACCAACTTTGTCAAATTTATCAATTTTAAAAGTTTCATCTGGTTGGGTTGAAGTAAACAAACTGTTCCATTTTAATGTCAGCTGAAAGGCGCAGGTGCTTATCTATGGACTTCAGTTAACACATTAGCAGTTCCGTAAGCTGTTGCTAATGTTGTCATATATGTCTTGCATTTTGACTAAGAAGATGTTATAATAGATTCTTATCTTATCAATGCGTGCTACATATGCCAATATGCTTCATAAATCCCTGGAGATTTTTTACTTGTGGTAGCTTCTCTTGGCTTAATTTGGTCTTGAATGGTGTAGAATATGCCCTTGGCATTTATGTCTGAGTGCAGACTTTGGTATTTTTTTAATAGAAGTGTTGACCCAGGACTGTACTTTGCAGGAATCTGAAAGCAGATTGTGGTCTTACGTGTATCCTAACAAATACTCCGAGCAGCAAAAGGCAGAGGAGGAAAGGTGGAAAGAAGCAGAACGAGACCGGAAATTTAAAGATGAAAACTCATCTCGAATAAGAAGCAAAGAGATAGCAGTGAAAGAAGAAGGTAAAGACAGCATGTGCCTGGAGTCCCGTTCAGCTTCATTGGAAGAATGTCGATCTGTTGGAAAAGATCCCAGATCAGGACTTCACATTCCTGTGTCCTCCTCAATGGTTCAGCACCCATCCTACATGTCGTATGTTCATGGCTATCCTTATGGAAAGCCATATGAAGCTCCTCACCCGGGATTCCGAGGGGTGACGCCAGTGATGATGCAGAATTATCCAGGTAAGACCATTTGATATATCAGGTATTTGTGTGAACCGCCAAGTCAGTAGCATTAAAATAGATCCACGTATCGCCACTTACCCAATAGTGACATGATTCCATGAACAATCTGCTGGTGGAACTCAATGGGTTGTGCTGCATCTGTGGGAGGAAAGAAATTGTTGACATCTCAGATTGAAACCCTACAGTAGGACTGAGAGGGGAGATGGCCAGTGCAGAAAGATGAGGGGGAGCAGTGAGCAGGAGAACTGGATGATTGGTGCACTGAAGATGGGTAAAAGGTAGTGGACAGTTTCAGCCAGGTAGTTAGTATATTTGATAATATTTTAGTGACTGAGCAACAAATGCTATTTCATGAATATATGTGGCTTAATGAGATTAAACGAGAAACTTGTCCAGGAAGTAAGTATATAGATGTGCATTGGGTTTTTTTTGGCTAGGTTGTTCTCCATAGGCTTTAGATCAATACAGGAACCTAGATGCAGTTTGTGGTATTGCATAAGACCAAAAGAAGGAAACTCAGTTAAAATTGTTTGTGTGTGTGTGTGTGTTTGTTTTCCTTTCCTCTCCAAGAAGTGAAAATACAGTACAGTAGGTTCCAGTTAATTGGGACCAGTACATTTTGGCCCAATTAAGCAGTTGTCCCAATTAACAGAAATAGTTAAAAGGTATAAGAAGACAAATTACCATTTAACTGAATCACAATTTATGTTTTTAAATGAAATACAGAACAAATTACTGTATAACACTACAGTACGTATATTAGTTCCTAATCGTTATCAAGAGGAATATATCTGTCATGTTCTTTTGATTGACTGTAAATGAACAAAATCAGTGCAGACTTCTAGTAAAGATAATAGACTGCCTTCACACAATGCTTCAGACGATTGCATCCTCCAAATCTTCATTTTATTGTAACATTCAAGATGATTATCGATACCTTTGTAATTCCTATCTTGTTGAATTCGTGAAATTAGTTTAATTTTCACTCCGGACCATTTCTGGCACCTCCAAGCCTGAATACTTGAAACCTTAGTGAGTAAAACAATTCCGAATTGTCTTACTGCTTATTTCTCACCAACTATCAGTGACACAAATCACTGCTTTTTGAACACAACCTCAAACAATTGACACTATTTAAAACTGATCACTCTGAGCATGCTGTATTGTGTAATGGCCACGCATGTGCACATGGTTGACGCTAGTTAGGAATTGTTCACAATAGTCTTCTGCCCCAATAAATGGCATACTTTCCCAAATGAAACAAAGGGAATCCCAACCATTTTCTCAATTTAGTTTTTGTTCTTTAAGGATTGTCCCAAATAAACAGCTGTCCCTATAACAAATGACCCAATTAACCAGAATCCACCGTATAATTGTCTGTGACTGCTGGTTGCTCTGAACACTGAAATTGTCCAGGTTGGCTGTATCGATGGAGAATTTTAATGCTCTACTCTTTTTAGATCCTAACTGTGCTTTATTTGTGATTGATTTGGGTCAACATTTGTTCTTCAGGATCATACTTGTCTTCTGGATTCTCTTTCTCGCCATATGCAAACAAGGTTCCAGGACATGATGATGGCGATCGGGCTCACGGGAGTCCTGGTGTGGGCAGCAAGTCAACCTCTGAATCAATGGCCCTAGATATCTTGCAGCAACATGCCAGTCAGTACAAGAGCAGGTCACCAACGGTAAGTTGCCACAGCTAAGATCACCTCAGTCTGTGGACAGTACAGTATTAGTAAGCACTGTCCATCATTCAGTTCCACTTTCTGAAGTGGATGCTTTCCAGACCTTTGACAGGAAAGGAAGGGTTGGCACAATTACAGGTGTCCCCTGCTTTACGAAAGTTCGCTTTACGCCACTTTGCTTTTACGAAAGACCTACATTAGTATCTGCTTTCGCTAACCGAAAGACGATTTTCACTTTTACGAAAGAAGACGCCTGCTTTAAACTTGTGTTTACCCCGAGAAAGACTACCATGACCGTGAAGCCTTGCGCAGGCAGGTGTGTGCGCATGCATGTACATGCCATATTTTTTTCTACAAATCGGTTTTGCCTAAATCTTCCCGATTCTATTAAGTGAAGCTACACTGTACATACATTATTCCTACTTTATATAGGCTGTGTATTTATCATATTCCTGCTTTTACTATATGTTAGTGTTATTTTAGGTTTTATGTGCTATTTGGTAGGTTATTTTTTGGGTCTGGGAACGCTCAAAAATTTTTCCCGTATAAATTAATAATAATTGCTTCTTCGCTTTACGCCATTTCAGCTTACGCATGGTTTCATAGGAACGCTCTACTTTCAGATAGCGGGGGAAACCTGTACTTCTGTTGTTGAGTATGACTCATGGCTCATCACAGAATAATTTTCCGTTAACTCTGTTGCTTGGATGTTAGTCAATGACCTTTGGTCACACAGTCCAATCAACTCCTTTGCTGTAGATTCTGCCAAGCGTTTATCAAACTCTTATCAATGCTTTCATAGCTCTTTACCAACAGTTTCTTTGTTATTCATTGTCTGTCATCTCTTACCTTTGAACACCTCAACATGAATCCATGTTCAGCAGTTAATCTCAACCATTCCCACAGCTCCTTCATTTCTAAAACTACTCAGCAGAAGGTTAATGTCCTGTGGTGCCCTATACCTTACCAATCAGCAACTCTCAATCTCTATGAAGCTCAAAATTGTCTGACAATTCTCTTAAAACTGTTCTAACATCTCTTTCATGCTTAAGACAAAATGTGAGAATGAGCCTGTCATCTGATTCCTTTCCTACCTCTAAATCATACCAATTGCTTTGTCATCTTTTGTACCTCCCTATTTCATTAACAATTATCTAACTGTTTCCCCCTCACTTCCTCTCACCCTCCCACCCCACTGCTGTCCTCACAGCTTGAATGTTCTCCTTCCATAATAACTAAAGTTATTGTGTGATCTTTAGTTTATATATTTTAACGTCAGTATAACTCGTCACCCCTCTTTCACTCTTCCTGCAGCCCACACCCTCAGGAAGCTTAATATCAAGGGGCACAGCCTCAGAATAAAGGTATATTAAAGGGACAACTGAGACGAGGAGGAACTTCAACAGCCTGTAGGTGGTGAATTGATGGAATTCATTGCTGCAGGGGACTGTGGAAGTCAAGTCATTGGGTGTATTGAAGGCATAGATTGATGAATTCTTCATTGGTAATGGGGTTAAGGGTTACGGGGGAAGGCAGGAGAATGGAGTTTAAGATATTAGCCATGATTGAATGATGGAGCAGGTACAATGGGTCGAACAGTCTGATTCTGCTCCTGTATCTTATGTTCTTATCCAGTGCAAATTAATAATTATTTCTTTCTATCTCACAAACTCTGCTGATTTTTTTCTTTCACCCATGTATTTGTTAAAAATGTTCTGTGTGCGCACCGCAGTCTGGAAATGTAATCTTTTCCCAATTTATTTACTAATGTGATGGTGGCATCTTGCTCCAAGCTCTGATAGGAAGCCCATCTGTCTCACGGCCTCGGAAACACAGACTTTTTGGTGAAAAGGTGTTGTTGACTCAAGTTCAAATCAACAACCTCCAAAACGTTAGCAGTGATAAAGAGTAGGATGTGTTATCTCTCTCTGTGTAAAATCCACACAGCCTTTTATTTGTCAGACAATTTGTTTTTTCTTAGCCTGAATTTTCAAATGTACAGTTAATTTTTTAAAAAAAGCCAAAATCTCATCCTTGCTGTCAGACTCAGCCTGTCATTAGTTCAGACTAGAGGTTCCCAATCTTTTTTATGCCATGGACCCCTACCATTACCGCCCAGGTTGAGAACCCCTGGTTTAGACCTCACTATGAAACTACAAGGTAGCTGGTTAGGGTAAGATCATTATAGCAGGTCTAAGAAAGTAAAGTGGCTAGTTAATGCCGAGGCTGTGGGGTGAAAAGATGACGTATATAATGGGATGTCGTGTTCCTGTTATAATGGGAGGAGTACAAAACACAGCAGCAACTACTTTAGAAGCCCACCTTACCCAAGCTCCAGCAGTGCGTGGACTGTTGCATGATCTTAATCGCTTCTGAGTGGTAATATTGTTAATTCAAGATTGTTTAATGTAATTTCCAATACATGAGTGTAAAGGAGAATGAAATAAGACTTATTCTGGATCTGATGCAGCACAAAAAAAAACACAATAAGATAAAGATAGAAATATAGAAAACCTACAGCACAATACAGGATCTTCAGCCCACAAAGCTGTGCTGAACATGTCCTTACTTTAGAAATTACCTAGGGTTACCCATAGCCCTCTATTTTTCTGAGCTCCATGTACCTGTCCAGGAGTCTCTTAAAAGACCCTATCGTATCCACCTTCACCCCCGTCGCCAGCAGCCCATTCCACGCACCCACCACTCTCTGCATAAAAAAAAGACTTACCCCTGACATCTCCTTTGTATCTTCCTCCAAGCACCTTAAAACTGTGCCGTCTCGTACTAGCCTTTTCAGCCCTGGGAAAAACCCTCTGACTATCCACACGATTAATGCCTCTCATCGTCTTGTACACCTCTATCAGGTCACCTCTCATCCTTCGTTGCTCCAAGGAAAAAAGGCGGAGTTCACTCAACCTATTCTCATAAGGCATGCTCCCCAATCCAGGCAACATCCTTGTAAATCTCCTCTGCACCCTTTCTATGGCTTCCACATCCTTTCTGTAGTGAGGCGACCAGAACTGAGGACAGTACGCCAAGTGGGGTCTGACCAGGGTCCTATATAGCTGCAACATTGCCTCTTGGATCCTAAACTCAATCCCACGATTGATGAAGGGCAATGCATCGTATGCCTTCTTAACCATAGTGTCAACCTGCATAGCAGCTTTGAGTGTACTATGGACTCGGACCCCAAGATCCCTCTGATCCTCCACACTGCCAAGAGTCTTACCATTAATACTATATTCTGCCATTATATTTGACCTACCAAAATGAACCACTTCACACTTACCTGGGTTGAACTCCATCTGCCACTTCTCAGCCCAGTTTTGCATCCTATCAATGTCCTGCTGTAACCTCTGACAGCCCTTCACACTATCCACCATACCTCTGTAGCCCTCCGGTAGGCCTTGGGCTCGCTCAGCTCGCTTTCGTCTAGGGGAAGCAGCCTTCAGCCCCGCCAAACTGGGTATTTAGTTTGTGTGGATGCTGTGTGATGTACCCCACCCCGCCAAATAACAGACAATACACCATATATGATTAAATGATTACAATTTATAGATATTACTGAAACTATATAATTAATAGAGATAAAATATAAAAGGAAAGTGAAAGGCGCCAAACTTATGAAAGTTCAACCTCTTCGTGCACAGTTGGAGCTCTAGTAATGGTCCTTTTTTCACCATTTGATCCCCTCTGACCACCTCGACCCGCCGCCTGGGACCAACCACAGTGGTCAACCAGACGCGCCACACGAGTCTGTCTTCGTCTCCTCTCCTTGCCGAAGACCCTGGGCGTCGGACTCCCGCTCGGGGTCCATCCCGTCGGCCAGCTCACAGCATCGCATTCTCTCTCTCTTTCCCCATCGCGCCTTCTGCCCAAAAACCCATGCATCACAATAGCTTACAGACACACAAGAAAGAATAACATCTATCCCAGTTGGTTCTTTCCTTCTCTTATCAATAATATAACCCAAACAAGCTGCTAGCGAGAGAACTTTCTCAGCAGTTAACATAACAAAGAAGCCATTTTAATTAGCCTACACAGTAACATAAAAGAAGAAATCCCTTGCACCTCCAACCTTTGTGTCATCAGCAAATTTACTAACTCACCCCTCCACTTATTCATCCAGGTCATTTATAAAAATCACAAAGAGTAGGGGTCCCAGAACAGATCCCTGAGGCACACCACTGGTCACCGACCTCCACGCAGAGTATGACCCGTCTACAACCAGTCTTTGCTTTCTGTGGGCAAGCCAGTTCTGGATCCACAAAGCAATGTCCCCTTGGATCCCATGCCTCCATACTTTCTCAATAATCCTTGCATGGGGTACTTTGTCAGATGCCTTGCTGAAATCCATATACACTACATCTACTGCTCTACCTTCATCAGTGTGTTTAGTCACATCCTCAAGAAATTCAGACAGGATCGTAAGGCACAACTTGCCTTTCACAAAGCCATGCTGACTATTTCTAATCATATTATGCCTCTCCAAACGTTTATAAATCCTGCCTCTCAGGATCTTCTCCATCAACTTACCAACCACTGAAGTAAGACTCACTGGTCTATAATTTCCTGGGCTATCTCTACTCCCTTTCTTGAATAAGGGAACAACATCCGTAACCCTCCAAAACACCTCCCGTCCCAATTGATGATGCAAAGATCATCACCAGATGCTCAGCGATCTCCTCCCTCACCTCCCACAGTAGTCTGGGGTACATCTTGTCTGGTCCCGGTGACTCATCCAACTTGATGCTTTCCAAAAGTTTCAGCACATCCTCTTTTTTAACATCTACATGCTCAAGCTTTTCAGTCTGCTGTAAGTCATCCCTACAATCCCCAAGACCCTTTTCCATATGAATACTGAAGCAAAATACTCATTAAGTACCTCTGCTATCTCCTCCAGTTCCATACACACTTTTCCATTGTCACACTTGATTGGTCCTATTCTCTCACGTCTTACCCTCTTGCTCTTCACATCCTTGTAGAATGCCTTGGAGTTTTCCTTAATCCTGTCCACCAAGGCCCTTTCTAAGCTCCTTCCTGCTAGCCTTATAATCTTCTAGATCTCTATCATTACCTAGTTTTTTTGAACCTTTCGTAAGCTCTTCTTTTCTTCTTGACTATATTTACAAGAGCCTTTGTACACCACAGTTCCTGTGCCCTACAATCCTTTCCCTGTCTCATTGGAACGTACTTATGCAGAAATCTACACAAATATCCCCAGAACGTTTACCACATTTCTTCAGTACATTTCCTTGAGAACATCTGTTCCTAATTTATGCTTCTAAGTTCCTGCCGGATAGCCTCATATCTTCCCTTACTCCAATTAAGTGCTTTCCTAACTTGTCTGTTCCTATCCCTCTCCAATGCAATGGTAAAGGAGATAGAATTGTGATCACTATCTCCAAAATATTCTCCCACTGAGAGATCTGACACTTTACCAGGTTAATTTCCCAATACCAGATCAAGTACAGCCTCTCCTCTTGTAGGCTCATCTACATATTGTGTCAAGAAACTTCCTTGAACACACCTAACAACTCCACCCCATCTAAACACCTTGCTGTCAGGACATGCCAATCGATATTTGGGAAATTAAAATCTCCCACCACGACGACCCTGTTATTATTACATCTTTCCATAATCTGTGTTCCTATCTATTCCCCAATGTCCCCGTTACTATTGGGTGGTCTATGAAAAAACACCCAGTAGAGTTATTGATCCTTTCCTGTTTCTAACTTCCACCCACAGAGACTCCATAGACAATTCCTCCATGTCTTCCTCCTTTTCTGCAGTCATGACACTATCTCTAATCAACAGTGCCATGCCCCCACCTCTTTTGCCTCCCTCCCTGTCCTTTCTGAAACATCTAAAGCCTGGCACTTCCTTCCCCTGAGCCATCCAAGTCTCTGTAATGGCCACAACATCATAACTCCAAGAACTGATCCACGCTCTAAGCTCATCCGCTTTATTTATAATACTCCTTGCATTAAAATAGACACATCTCAAACCATCAGTCTGAGCGCATTCCTTCTCTATCACCTGCCTATCCTTCCTCTTGCACTGTCCCCAAGCTTTCTCTATTTGTGAGCCAACTGCCTCTTCCTCTGTCTCTTTAGTTTGGTTCCCACCCCCCAGCAATCCTAGTTTAAACTCTCCCCAATATCCTTAGCAACCACCAACCACCACCCACCTCCCCAGCCAGGATATTGGTTCCCCTGGGATTCAAGTGCAACCCGTTCCTTTTTGTGCAGGTCACTCCTACCCCAAAAGAGATCCCAATGATCTAGAAACCTGAATCCAGTCCCTCAGCTCCAATCCCTCAGCCATGCATTTATCCTCCACCGCACTCTATTCCTATACCCACTGTCACGTGGCATAGGCAGTAATCCTGAGATGACCACCTTTGTGGTCCTGCTTCTCAACTTCCTTCCTAACTCCCTGTAGTTTGCTTCCAGGACCTCCTCCCTTTTCCTGCCTATGTTGTTGGTACCAATATGTACCACGGCCTCTGGCTGTTCTGCCTCCCACTTCAGGATATCGTGGACACAGTCAGAAACATCCCAGACCCTGGCACCTGGGAGGCAAGCTACCATCCGTGCTTCTTTCCTGCCTCCACAGAATCATCTATCTGACTCCCTAACTATAGAGTCCCCTGTCACTGCTATCCTATTCCTTTCCCTAACTGCCTGAGCCACAGGGCCAGACTCTGTGCCAGAGGCGCGGCCACTGTTGCTTCCCCCAGGTAGGCCGTTCCCCCCCCCCCCCCCAACAGTACTCAAGCAGGAGTTCTTATTGTCAAGAGGTATAGCCACAGGGGTGCTCTCTAGCCTCTGACTCCTGCCCTTCCCTCTCCTGACTGTTACCCACTTATCTGTCTCCCCAGGCTCTCCCGGTGTGACTACCTGCCTATAGCTCCTCTCTATCAGCTCCTCACTCTCCCTGACCAGACGAAGGTCATCGAACTGCATCTCCAGTTCCCTAAGGAGCTGCAGTCCCTAAGTCTCTCGGACTTCCCACATCTGACACCGAGCACAGAACACTGGCCTCACACACATACTTTCTGTCTGTATTCTACACAGGCAACCTACCTCGCCTCGACCCTTATCGTCGAAGCCCCATTGAGCCAAAGCCTTCCTACTCTGTCTCCTTCTACTCTGTTGCCTGTTACTGTATAAAACTGCCTCCTTTTAAACTCTTCTTGCTGTTCTCACTGGCTGACCACGCGCTTGCGCAGTCGCGCCCCGATCAAACCACTGAAGAAATAACCGTCTCCTTTTAAACTCTTCTTGCTTTTAAGCTCTTCTCAAGAGCACAATAACAAAAAAACACAATAAATATAAATACATAAGATGGCTTATATGATTGATTGTATGTCTATAAGTGACCATACTGAGCCATACTAAATCATAAATTTTATGATATGATAAAAATATTCTACTACTTTATTTGGGTATCTTTTATGTAAACTTTCAGATCTGAGAGTCAGAGAGATTTACACCACTTAACCAGGGCCTTGGCCCATTGTCCGCCCCAGCTCATAACCTTCCATTTAAGCCAAACCTACTTTGCTCTCTTTTTCGTACACACCCCTCACTTACTGCTCACCCATACAGCAGGGCAAATTAAGGTTGTCAGTTAACCTCTTTGGGATGTGGTAGAAAGCAGATTCCCTGAAGGAAACCCGAGGGAGAAGATGTAAACTCCACAGGGACAGCACCAGAGGTGGTGATCAAGCCCAAGCTGCTCGCACTGTGAGACAACAGCTCTGCTGTTTGCTGCCCAGCTTAGGATCAGAGGTTTGAATGCAGCTGTTAATTGATCCAGTACTGTACCAACACTATCATATTCAAAACTATCCAGGCTGTATTCACTGACAACAGCGTTATTGACAATTAAGAAAGCACTTACGAAATTTTAGAATTTCAGTATTTTTAAACCATCATCTTTTGAAGAAAAATGCTGTACAGTTTCAAAATACAGGGGTCTTCGCTGTCAGCTACATTGATTCAAGAGGGAATTCATGTGTCAACCTGTTCTATAGCACCGTAATACCAAATGTTGTTATAATAAAAACATAAAATGTTGCAAATGTTCAGCAGATGAAGCAGTATCTATGGAAAGTGAAATGACAAACAGTAGTTTCAATAGTACATTTAATGTCAGAGAAATGTATACAATATATATCCTAAAATTCTTTTTCTTCACAAACATCCATGCAAACAGAGAGTGCCCCAAAGAACGAATGAGAGTTAAACGTTAGAACTCCAAAGCCCCCCCAGCTCCCCCTCACGCACAAGCAGCAGTAAGGCAACACCTCCTCCGAGTACTCCAGCGTGCAGCAAGACATCAATAAAGGTACAGACTTGCAATACCCCAAAGACTACTTATTCACCCTGTATTCCGACATACCACAGGCTCTCTCCCTAATAAAGGGAAAAAGAAATGTCCCCACTTCACAGAAAGAGGAGAGACATAACAAACAACTTGCTGATTTATGATGTTAAAAGTCTGTTGCATCACGTTTTTTGAGCTCTGTGCCCAGAGAGTCGGCCCCAAGGCTCAGGTCTCTGGACACGTAGCCTGCTGCTCCCGATGTTCCGTGTTCTCCCGCAGCGCCCCAGTCAGGGGTACCAGCCATGAATCAGTCCGTCTCCAGAGCTTTGAAAATCCGACACCCTGAAGATGCGCTAATCTTTCAGGCCGCGTTCTTGGGATATCAAAAAGCCACCAGTCATGAGGCCTTGAGAGCAGGTCCCATTCTCGTAAAGAATCGAATTTAAAGTGTAACTCCAGATCAGAGTCTTTAAAAGAATCTTGAAAAGGAAAAAAAAAAGAGATATCAAAGATAGAAATATTTCAGAATGATGTTCTATCAAGCTCATCATCATTAAACAGTAAATCCAATTCCCCTTCTCCAATTGCTGTCAGGCCCAATGATTATTACCAGTATTTGTTTTATTTCAGGATCACAGCATCTGCAGTATTTTGCTTTTGGGTGGTCCACTATTAGAATGGTCACACAGCTGCCCAGTAAAAGGAAGCATTGTATTGCTTGCTCTTGTGAAGCTGAGGTTAAAGTTTGTTATTAGCTGATCATACTACACCAGGACTGGGAGGGTTCTGATAAATGAAAATCACCCGAAAAATATTCCTGTAAATACAAATTAGAAAAGAATCAGCGCTGGTCAATTGTGAGGTGCACTGATTTCTGTTCTTTCATGTTTGGTGAGAGCTGTTGTGTAACCTTGCCTAGTGTGCAGTCTGTGGGTAGTTGGTAATATGCACACTTACCCTGCAATGAAGGAACTACATGATTTCAGTGCCTTCAAACATCCTTGGGTCAACACAGTGGCTTTCCCAACTAATTAATTGTGAAGCGTGCTCTCTGTTTGCAACTTGGCAAGCATGGCTGCCTGTTTGTAAACAGCAGGAATTCAAAAGCAGCAGCTCGGATGATTGATGAGTCGGCCTGTTTATTCAGCAGGATAGAAAGCAAACCCCCTGCTCTACTTCACATGGCTTCAAAAGTTCTTTTGTGCCCACTTTGAGAGGTGGTTCAACCTTCATTCAAACGGCAACTCCTCTGATGGTGCAGCATTCCCTCAATACTGCACTGGATTGTTCAGAGTAGAGCGTAACTCTGGGCTGTTCAGCCTGAGTTATGAGTGCTGAATCTTCGCTAAGTTTATTCATTTATTGAGATACAGCGAAGAGTGGGCCCTTCTAGCCCATCAAGCCATGCCACCTAGCAATCCTTCAGTTAAATTCCTGCCTAATCACAGGACAGTTTACAGTGATTAATTAACCTACCAACCGGTATGTCTTGTGGACTGTGGGAGGAAACCAGAGCATCCAGAGGAAACCCACACAGTCACAGGGAGAATGTACAAATTCCTTAAAGGCAGCGGCGGGAAATGAACCCAGGTCATCTGTACTGTGCTACCATGCCACTCTTTCTGTGTGTGATATTAAGGAGTACCATTCCTCTTTCAAATATAGACAAGCGAGAAGCCATCTCATGAAAGGGAACGAGGAGAACGAGACATCGATAAGGAACGGCCCCGTTCTTCCCCATCCCAGCGACAGATTGCCTCACATCACCATCTTGGAATGGGATACCCATTGCTTCCTGGGCAATATGACCTCCCGTATGCAACAGGTAGGACCAAGAAGGAGACACGATGGCCTTTAATGTGAAATCAATGGTTTTAGTGATTCTCAGACTTGTGTTCATGTGAAGTATGGTACACACAGCTGAAAATCAATGGAGTGAGCAACTTTGCTGCATCTCCCACTTCACGTCTGCCAGGGTAGAGTCCTGCACTGTGCAGTACTTCGAGGTGAAGTTCCTGAAGTAAGGATGGTGTGGGAAGAAAAGCCTTCTCATGGCACATTTATATTGTATATATTGTCAGAGAGCATAGAACATCACAGTGCAGTACAGGCCCTTCGGCCCACAATGTTGTGCTGACCTTTTCACCTATTCTTAAGATCAATCTACCCTTCCCTCTTACATAAGCTTCCATTTTTCTATCATCCATGTACCTATTAAGAGTTTCTTAACTGCCCCTAATGTATTTGCCTCTACTACCTCCCCTGGCAGGGTGTTCCACACACCCACTACTCTCTATGTAAAGAACTTAGCTCTGACATTTCCTCCCCCCATGTACTTTCCTCCAATCACCTTAAAATTATGCCCCCTTGTCATAGTTTGCTGTAATGCTATGCATTGGAATAATTTCTGTTTGTGGATTTTTGTACAATTCAAGACAAATGTGAACTGCTTTAAAATTTTATTAAAGAAAGTCAGCAGTTATGCATTTGCAAAAACTTATCCCAGTCATTTCCACAGAGAAGGCAAACCTAAATAAATACAGTATTATAATCCATGACAAACTAAAGGTAGAACCAGTATCCAGTGTACACATTTCAGTGCCTGGACACCTGGGCAGAATGTGTGGCTTGGGTAATGTTCATTTCAGGATAGAAGTGAATTGATGGTGTTAAACATCTGCATTTAGCATTCTGTGTTCTTAAAGCAATGTACTGAGATATTGTCACTGGGTGAGTTGTGAACTTATTTCACTAGAATTCAGAGCTGGCAACCTGTGGCATGCACAAAACTTTTGTTGGGATGCGGAATGCAGTGCCACTGCTCAATTCTTTAAACCACGCTGATAATAAAAAGATACATAATGATAATCTTTACTGCCAAGTGAAGCAGCAAATGATTTTTTACAACCTGAGAACAGACATGTTTCCACAGGAAATGTCTCACACCAGTCTGGTGCCAGCTAGATGGTTACAACACATGACATTGGATGATGCGTCTTGAAATCCTCGCAGACCTGGTGTACACATCAGTATTTGGATAGTAAATGGTTGGGCCATTTGGCATTGGCTTTGCTCTGCTTATGTTTTTTTTCCTTCTGTCATTTGTGAGGTAACTTATAGTAACTTTTTTGTGCCTTGCTGCCACAAAGAAGAAACAAATTTCACAATATATGTAAGTGATAATCTGATTCTGGTTCTTATTCAGAGGTAACAGAGGTAAATATATGGTGCCTTCATTTATTTGATAATCTCTGCTCAATATTACCATGGCACACAAAAGAATTTTTAGATTATTGCCAATTTGGGCACACACTTGCAAAAATATTTGCTACTCGGGCACTAGATCCTTTCTGACACTGGTCTTTGTGAAATCCTGTTCAGGAGATCAAAAAGTTTTCGGAGAGAAATACACTGAGCTAAATTCTTTAACAACAGGAATTCTGCAGATGCTGGAAATTCAAGCAACACACATCAAAGTTGCTGGTGAATGCTGCAGGCCAGGCAGCATCTCTAGGAAGAGGTACAGTCGACGTTTCAGGCCGAGACCCTTCGTCAGGGTCTCGGCCTGAAACGTCGACTGTACCTCTTCCTAGAGATGCTGCCTGGCCTGCTGCGTTCACCAGCAACTTTGATGTGTGGAGCTAAATTCTTTGTTTTGTTGGAATTAGATTTTTCCTCTTACTAGCTGTTGGATGATAGTTGGGTGGTTAGTTGCTGGAGTGCTTGGGTACAGGGAGGAAATGCTCATGTCAGCCATACATTGTTCTAATCCCATGACTTTTCACTTTGCAGGCCTCTCCTCCCCAGCCATTGTTGCAAGCCAACAGGCTGCAGCACAAGCCTCAGTGTCCACACTGTTCCCACCAACCAGAAGGTGAGAATGGTAAGGGAAATATTGTATGTTTACTGAATGCATGTTGGAAAACACACTGTTGGTGAATGAGGTTGGATACTGAAAAAAACAATAGCTGAGTGGAACTATGACATGGTGGTCATAGTCATATTTGAAACGTACCTTATTAAAAAGGATTGGGTCATTGGAACTTGATTGCAACAGTGGTATAGTTAGTAAAGCCACTGCCCCACAGTGCCAGAGACCTGGGCTCGGTACTGACCTCCAGTGCTGTCTGTGTGGAGTTTGCATGTTCTCCTTGTGACCATATGGGTTTCCTCCAGATACTTCAGTTTCCTTCTAGATCTCAAAGATGTGCAGGTTACTAGGTTAATTGATCATGGGAAATTGTCCTTTGTGTGTAGGTCTGTGGAAAAATCTGGGAGAAATTGATGAGAATGTGGGAAGAATAAATGGGATTAATGTATGCTTTAGTATACATTGGTGGTTGATGGTCAGTATGGATTTGGTGGGCCGAATGGCCTGTTTCAGTGCTGTGTGACTTTGTGCCTTAAAGTGTTTACAAATGGCAGGAAGGAAATACGAGAGAAGAGATGGTGCTGTTGTCTTAAGGTAGCTTTTGTGGTTCTGGATGGAGTTGATGTCCATGAGGAGACAGTGGTTAGTTGGAATTTAGGGAACTCTCCTGCCACTTGGTGTATTCTAAAGACCACCAGGTAGGATAGGGAGATGGTAATTTCAGTTCAGATTTATTCCTCTGAGATGTGTAAGCATTGTAAAGTGGTGAAATTGGGGAACTCCAGTTACCCCAATATTTAGTGGGATTATATTAAGATAGTTTAGTATTAAGGTAAAGAAAGGGAGGGATTTTTGCGAACAAGCAATTTCCTGCATAAGTGTATTAAAGCCAATGAATAAAGAAGCATTGCTGTGTCTGGTTCTGGGCATGAGTAAGGCCAAGTGTCAAGGGGGGAGCATTGAGGCAACGGTAAAAATTATTTCATAACTGTAGGATGGAGAAAGGAACGGCCTGAAATAGAACTTGGGCATGAAAGATGGAATGAGAGCAAATTAGGTCTGAATAAAATGAACCAGGAGAAGACTGGCAGGTCAAATTGTATCAGTAACTTTGAGGAGTTGTAGGTACAGGCTGAGTGAGAGGGAACAAGGAGCAAGACAAAGCCAGGATTCTGTATGTGACTGAGGAGATGGAAACTGTGATGAACTAAGGAGGAAAATATGAAGCATTTTGGAGGAATAATTCAAGTGAGGCAGGGGCTGAATACAATGAACTGAGAGGTAAAAGCAAATATAAGAAAGGTAAAAATATATGTCCAATGTAGCTTCCTAGTTTTGTATTCTCAGAAGCAAATATAAGAATATGAGAAGAGAAAGGAATCGGTCAATACTTTTGAGGGATGTAAGTAATAAGCTGATGGTCAGAGGAGAGGTAGGGCCAAAAGCTGGTCTGGAGTATAATGGTTGCTTGTTTTTTTTTTAACCAAGAGAGAGGATGCTGCCTAAGTGGAGGTGGTGCAGTGATGCATGGGGTGAAGCATTAGAAAGCCACACTTAAAACAAACGTCGCCTAACTTAGACTGATGGGAGTGGTGCTGGAGCTTGTCAGTAGACTTTTGTTGGACTTCAATCCTCCCTTGATGAAAGGGAGGTGCCAGAACTGTGACACTCATGGTTAAGAAGAAGTGTAAGGACATGCTCAGTAACTCTTGTCCAATATGGTTTGTATCGAACATAGAACATTACATCAGAGGAACAGACCCTTCAGCCCATGATGTTATGCAAAACTAATTAAAATTAATGATCAAATGCTAATTAAATGCTAAGCTAATCCCTTCCGACACAATATCCAAAACCATTTCCTGTTGGGAAATGTGGAGATGAGTATGTGGAGAAAGTTGAGTTAATAAAAGCAGGCCAGTGAAAGAGAAGTTGTCCTTGAATTTTAGTTGGAAGTTTGAGGTAAGGATGTTGTTTATATGGACTTTTAGATGATGTTTGACAAAGTTCCACACAAAAGGCGAACAACAAAATTAAGATCCATGGAATTAAGGTAATCACAGCAAGAAAGAAAGTTAGAAGACAGTAAATAGGAAAGGAGCAGATGGACCTTTTTCTGTGTTGTATGATTCTGAGTTGGCCACTCGGCCCCTCAATCCTAGCATGCCATTCATTGTTACCATTGGGCGAAGGACAGAACACAGAGTTATAGTAAACACTTTCTTCCCCAGGCAGATGGATGGCAGTCTGTGAGTTTTCTCTGGGGCAATGCTGGAATCACTGCTTTCTAATATACCTTAATGACTCTGTAAATTAATATTTCCAGATTTGCAAGTGCCACCAGATTCGGAATAGCAAGATAGTAAAAGGTTTAAGAAGGCAGAAATAGATTTTCAGAAGGGCAAGCAACCAACAGATGGATTTTAATAGATGTGAAGTGATGCATTTTGGCAGAGAGGAGGAGGTGAGGCAGTATTTACTGAGTGACACAGTTCTAAAGAGTGAGGAAGCTAACTATATGAGCATGAACCTGAAAGAAGCTGAGTGGGCTCAGGCGACTTAACCTAAGGTGTAGAATACAAAACCAGGAAGTTATGTTGTACATATATTTTAAAAAGGTCCTAGTTGGTTCACAACTGAGAAGTGTGTCTAGTTTTAGTCACCATGCTAAAAAAAAAAGTGAAGGTTAACAGATTGCAAAAGAGTGGGTCTGTGCTGCATTAGACTAGAGAAGCTATTTATATTGGAGCAAAGGTTGGAGAATATTTGATAGAGATGTCATATTAATGTTTTTGTGGATTGCAGCCTTATTTGTGTTGTGCCAGAACCAAAGTGCAATGTCATCTGGAGACCTATACTCCTGGCAGGATTACTCTTAGAGTAAGGCTAAAGAGAAGGTACCAGACAAGATAGCATTCCAACTCTTAGTAACTCCTGGATGAAGAGAACCCGCTTCTCAATGACTACAACAGCAGAAGGGGGCTTCAACACAGGGTGATTCTCCAGTAACCATGGTGTACCCCAGCTTTCAGAGCCGGATTCATCTTTCACCAAGTCTCATAATGTGCACTGGCCTTGCCATCAGTCTCTTTCCAAATTGCCAAGCTCTCCCCCAAAACAACAGACAAATGACTGGGTGATCTTTGGCAGTATCCAGGCACAAGTTCACACATGTGGTCTTCATAAAATGGTCAACTTGCTGTAGGAAGTGAGATAGTATAAGCACAAGATCCTGAAGATGCTGGAAATCTAGAGCAACACACACAAAATGCTGGAGGAACTCTGTAGCTTAGTCAGCACCTATGGAGTGAATAAACAGTTGACGTTTCAGGCGAAGACTTTTCTTCAAGACTGAAAAGGAAGGGGGAAGATGTCAGAATAAAAAGGTGGGGGGAGGGGAAAGAGGACTAGCTAGAAAGTGATAGGTGAAGTAAGGTGGGTGTGGGAAAGGTAAAGGTCTGGAGAAGAGCGAGTCTGAAAGGAGAGGAGAGTGGATCGTAAGAGAAAGGGAAGGAGGAGGGGAAGTGATAGGTGAGGAGAAAAGTTAAGAGGCCCAAGTGGGGAATAGGAGAGGAGGGAAGGGAGAGGAAAAAAAATACTGGAAGGAGAGATTGATGTTCATGCCATCAGGTTGGAGGCTACCTTGATGAAGTACAGTGTTGCTCCTCCACCCTGAGAGTGGCCTCATCATGGCAAAAGAGGAGGCTATGGACTGACATGTTGGAATTAAAATGGTTGACTTTCGGGAAATTTTGCTTTTGGCGGTTGGAGTGCACCCAAGCATTCCCCCAATTTACATTAGGTCTCACCAGTGTAGAGGAGGTCGCATTGGGAGCAGCGGATACAATAGACAACCTCAACGGATTCGCAAGTGAAGTGTTGCCTCACTTGGAAAGAGTGCTTGGGGCCCTGGTAGGAGGTCAATGGGCAGGTGTGGCATTTCTATCACTTGTTGGGATATAAAAGGAGATTAGTGGGGAGGGACTAGCAAACAAGGGAATCATAGAGGGAGCAATTCCTGTGGAAAGTGACAAGCATGGAGTATGGCGGCTGCAGGTGTGTGTATGGGAATCCTTCTGAGGATGTCCTCCACTCTGTGTGGGGAAGTGATGAGGGAAAGTGTCCCACTCCTCCTTGGCTGGTTACCTGTCTGGGTCAGCCAGGTCACACCCAAACAACAGCCTGAAGCAAAACATCACCTTCACAAACTGGAACATTGAACTCTTATTAAAAGTCTAAGGAGATTGAATTTTCTGACCCGAGGGAGAAACATCAATCAGTGTATAAGAATATGGATACTGTTGCTTTCCGTGATGCGAGATATGCTTGGACAGCTGACTGAAAGGGAGAGGATACACCAACTGGGGAAGAAAATCTTCACGAGGAGCATGCTCACAGCGTTGGTTTTGCCATTAAGGACACTCTCCACAGCAAGAAGTTGGGATTCTCAACTGAGTTGATAAACGTTTCTGACTCTTACATTCAAGCAAACCAAGCAACGGTCCACACTGGTACTGGTACTTTTAGTGCAACATTTGACTCAGTGGGAAACAAAAAGAATGGCTGTGTGCCAGTCTCGATGAAGTTTTCATTCCTGTTCCTGAAGAAAACAAACCTCATTCTTCTTGGATACTACAATGCAAGAATCAGCAAGGACACAGAGCTCTGGATCAGTACTGCTGGCAACGTGACAAAGACACAGACAAATTGCGTACAAACTGTTTCAAACCACCAGCACCTGCCAGTCTATGTCATCCTGAGGACCTGGGATAGTCATGGAGAGATGCAGAACAGAAACAGGCCATCAGGCCCATTGAGTCCACACTGACCATCAACCTCTCCACATTTTAACACTCACCTACACATCTGAAAGACCTTTGCCTCACCAGATATCTGAGCTGGTGATTGCTGTACTAGTTATTGCTTCTGACAGTTCATCAAGCTCTTTGCAAAGCAAAAAAAATCAAAGGACCCCACAGGTAATATGGGTTGAGCGCCCCTTATCTGAAATGCTTGGGGCTGGAATTGTTTTGAATTTCAAATTTTGGAATATCTGTATCTACATAATGAGATGCCCAAGTCCTAACACAAAATCCATATATACACAACAAGATACCTGAAGATAATTTTATATACTATTTTTAAATAATTTTGTGCATGAAACAATAATGTGTATATTGAACCATTAGACAGGTAAGCTATCACTGCTTCAGCCACCCAGGTGGCTGTTTGGCACTGACATCATTCCTGATTCTGATTTTATGTGCTACCGGTAAACAGTCTTTATCTTAAATTTGTTCATCACATGTGTACTGATGCAGTTGTTCAGTGTGTTCGATTTTCATCAGCAACGATCTTGTCAAACTCATCAATGAATTTCTTTGCTTCCTGATCAGCAGATGCTTTATCATCACAATCTTTAAAAAATTAATGCAGTGCCTTTTCTTAAATTTCTGCAACCAGCCTGCTAAATATTCACAATTACCTATTTTCAGTTTTTCATGATAGATCTTTGCTTATTAAGCAGCATATGTTCACTCTGACACTGCCGAATCCACTCTTTCAATACAAAATTGAGATCTTCATTTTACATTTTTTTAAAAAACATTTTTCTATTTTTCATTAACTGCTGTTCATTACATATTTGAGGTCACTCCTCAGAACTGTTTCTGTGTTTATCACCAAGGAACCTTCAGTGAAACCTTGTGGAATTTTCCATTTGTGATGACATGTCAGTGCTCAAAAAAATTTCTGATTTTAGAGGTATTTGGATTTTGATTTCAGATAAGGAATGCTCAGCCTGTATAACACACTGTGCTGCAGGTTCCCTGGAAGTGCAAAGAACCAATGAAGTGCAGCCAAAGAAAACATTCTCTCCAGCTGATGGATATCAAAGGTGTAATACTGAGGGCGAGGGCCAGGCCCTGAGAACCACCATTCGTCTTCATTCCCAAATGTCAAGGTTCTGACAGAAATGTAAAGCAGTTTAAAAACAAAAGGAAAGTTGCTGTGATCAAGAAGACAACCATAAATATACCAAGCTCACCAAGTCAGGGTACAGACGTAAAAGGAGATTTGAAAAATCACTAACACTGGAGGAGTCAAAAGATGAGGGGAATCCAACAGCTTGTGAACAATTAATGAATACAGATACTCTTCAGTGTTACCAAGGCCACATATTGTCCATGTCTTATAGATGAACCCCTGGTAACCCAGGATGGCGCAAGACTCTTCAAGGATAGGTTAGTCAAAGCCCAATGAAAGTGCGGGCGGGGGGGTGGGGGGAACGTCGACTCAGACCTTGAGAGCTGAGAGGCCTGCATCGGGTATTTTCATGCCTTACAAGGTGTAGATTGGAAGTCTGTGTGGGGCGCCACTCCTCGCACAGACACTAGAGCAATGTGTGGTTAAGTGCCTTGCTCAAGGATACAACATGCTGCCACAGCTGAGGCTCAAACTAGCGACCTTCAGATCACTAGACAAATGCCTTAACCACTTGGCCACGTGCCCAACACGAATGCCCAATGAAAGAACAGTTCTAATAACTCCTAGATCGTCTGCCACTGTAATGGACAGCATGAATTATCCCACAACACCCAGCAAAATATTCCATCCACACATTCCCCCACTACACGCTCCCAACTTAACCTACCACATCTGTGGCAGGTCGGGCAGCATTGAGGGAGGGAAATGAACAGGTAACGTTTCGGGCTGAGACTCTTCATAGGTTGGATTTGCTGTGCCATCAGAGAGCTTAAATAAATGACAAAGCTGTGGTCTGGAGTTCTGGCAGAGATCCTTGACCCAAGAAGAGACTCTGACCAACAGGCTCCATCACCTCAATTATAATCTGGAACCAAAAGAAATTCCTGCTGATGGAGAAATACTGGACTAAGTGTTTTGAAAAGGGAAGTCAGTGGAAGCCACTATGGCTTCTCTCTGCCCCGCTGCTGGGAAATCCCTTGTCTGAATTCTCCTGAACATAAGCCTTCCCCTTTTTGAAGAAATCTTATCTCCATCACTGTGGGTTCAAGCCAGTGAGGGAAATTACCCCTGCCAGGCATATACTTGGGTGATGTTTGGGGCTTCCACTAATCACTTATGACCTATGTCCATTACCACAAGGCTTACTTTCGTCCACCAGAAGTTTGTCCACATTACACAGCTTCAGACTAATCACATCATTTCACGGCACAAGGAGGCGAGCAAGGTATCTCCACAACCTTGGTTTTCCACTTCTCCCCATTCCATGTCAGACACCATCTCCTGTATTGAGCACAAGAGTTATCAGTCAGGCAGGTCCGTGAATTCCTGCCAAAAGTAAATGGACATCATTCATTCACTTTAAGTGAGCTGATAGCCATTTTGGAACATAGGAATATGTCAAATGTTCACCGGCCTCTGGCTTCAGTTGTTGTTGTTCCTCTTCCTGCCTTGTGGCACACCACTGTTTCCATAGCGTTTGGCTTTTTTTGTTTTGCGAGGCCAAATTGCTCACTCAACACTCAACCCAGGACAGATGGAAACTATGCAAGGAGCTGGTCAGATTCGAACTGGGGACCATTCACCTTGAAATCCAGTGCTGATGCCACTACACCACTGGCTGGCTATTGGCTTCAGTGCCGAGAGGTTCTGCATCAGCCAGTCCCCGGCACCCCTCACCTCACTTCACCATGTGTCACACGGAATCTGAATCTACATGTCATAGTTGATGGTTGATACTGAAACACTAGAAAACATAGAACAGTTTACACCCTGGGTGGGTTCCCCCCCACTCCCAGTAGCCATTACTGACCCAGCTGAGATCCAGTGTGTTTTCAGCATTGTGTCATCTGTGGTTCACCCTCACCGTGTGCAGTGGATGCGGTTAGCAAGAGAAGCAGCATCCATGGGGAGAGAGTTTAAGGCCACATCTTATATGTACAGTGCTGTGGGCAAAAGAAGCTTTCTCTTAAGTTAAGTTAAGCTAGACAACCTCTCCTCCTCTTCTCTCACCCTGAACACCGGCGTGCCTCAAGGCTGTGTGCTGAGCCCTCTTTTGTACTCCCTTTTCACCTACGACTGCATTCCTGTACGTGGTTCTAACTCCATAATCAAGTTCGCAGACAACACCATGATGGCTGGTCTGATCAGAGGGGATGACGAGACGGCCTACGGGGACGAGCTTCAGCACCTGGCTGCGTGGTGTGCCAACAATAATCTGGCCCTTAACACCCAGAAGACCAAGGAGATCATTGTGGACTTCAGGTACGCCAGGAGTCACACTCACGTCCCCATCTACGTTAACGGAGCTGTAGTGGAGTGTGTATCAAGCTTCAAATTCCTCAGTGTCCACATTTCCGAGGATCTCACCTGGTCCCTGACCTCCTCCATCCTGATCAAAAAGGTTCAACAGCGCCTTTATTTCCTGTGGAGCATGAAGAAAGCTCACCTCTGTCCCAGGATACTGACGGAATTTTACCGCTGTACCATTGAGAGCATACTCACCAACTGCATCTCAGTGTGGTATGGCAATTGTCCCGCATCGGACCGCAAAGCACTCCAGCGTGTGGTGAAAACTGCCCAGCGGATTATCAGCACCCAATTGCCCACCATTGAGAACATCTACCATAAACGCTGCCTGGGCAGGGTAAAAAGCATTATCAGGGATGCATCTCAACCTAACCATGGACTTTTTACTCTCCTCCCATCCGGTAGGGGCTACAGGAGCCTCTGCTCCTGCACCAGCAGGCACAGGAAGAGCTTCTTCCCTGAGGCTGTGACGCTGCTGAACCTCTCATCACAGCGCTAAGCAGTATTGCATCTGTATTGTACTGTCTCAGTACTTTTGTATTTGCGTGCTGTAGCACTTTTTATTCGCGGTTATTTTGTAAATAACAGTATTCTTTGCATTTCTGGTGAGATGCTAAATGCATTTCATTGGCTTTGTATCTGTACTCGGCACAGTGACAATAAAGTTGAATCTTTATCTTTTTATCTTACAGCTAGGATACTTTGTATCAAAATCATTGAAAGATTTTGGAACAGGATCCTTAGTTATGCATTTGGATCCTCACATTCAAATAAGAATTACTGTCACTGCTGAGTCCATAGTTAATAAGTGCATCCCCAACAAGTTCTCCTTTCTGCGTTCATTCAAGGCCAAAGACCCAGAGGGTTGAGAGGAAAGTGATATCGAAACCATCAAAATAACTCTGAAGAAGGTGGACTATACAATGAACGTGGGAAGTCCAAGAATGAAGAAATCACTCTGGGGCCAATGCTTGTCTGAAAGACCGTCTTCAAAGAGCTTCTTCCCTGCTAGATAACACAACCAAGCAGAATGAGAAACCAAATGGAAAAAGAACAACAGTGAACCTGACAAAGACTCATAGGCTACCACAGGGCACACAAGCATCCCCTTTCTAGTCAATATGGATGAGAACCGTGTTCGTTTCTTGAGTGTTTTTCTAGCTGACAAGATGAGTTTATATAGGACAGGTACAGGTAGAGGGAAGCTGCTCCCTTTATGGTACCAGCCACACAGACCAAAAATGAAGAGCAAAAGGCTCAGAATGGAGAAGAAAAGAATATCCCCATTCTCGTTGGCTGGTGAAGGCAGAGTTGGCTAGAGTTTTTTTTCCTGAGGGAGGAGAGTTAATGGAGCTATAATGGGTTGAGCAGAGAAATGGGAATGACTGCTGTCGTACAAAGGGTCAGTGAGGATGCAATAGGCTAAATGCCTTCCTCCTAAGGTATAACAGCTCTACAATCGCTTTATCGTGAAGTCTTGTTGAATTTACTTCATCACCAGGAATAACAGAGAGCTGGAAAATGAGAACCTATTTAAATTCCTATGTGTCTGTTTTATTTTAAACTTTCTCACAAAAGGAGATGACATTTCACATGAAGTGTGAGGATGTGGAGAGAGTGGTTGGTGTGGTTACACTTACCCTTGACACAGCATTACAATAAAGGAAAGGGATGTGAATTTGTGTCGTCACAAACTGTAAAGTGCTGAGGGATGAATGAGGGACTATTTCTGCTGTGTGGTTGACGCTGTAATGAACGTAGTGCACAGATCAAAATCCCTGAAAGAGCAAGAATGGCCAGATGGTCCCTTTGTATTACAGGGAGTTGAAGTGCTATTGTTGACCATGACATCACTGAGAGCATTCTGATTGAACAGCACCATGGAATCACTTACAGCTCAACTCTGATTGCCTATCCTAGTTTCTCCAGGACTATTGTATATTGTCCTTGTTCCTTGCAATACAGGAAGACGCTTTTCAGTCTGTCAAGTCCCTGCCTGCTTGCAGAACCACCCCACTCTCCCACCAATTTTCCATGTGACCTTTTCTCTTCATAGTTCCAATGCAATCTCCACCCCCCCACCCCCCCATATTCTAAGAAGAACCCACACTGGGGTCAATTTAGAAGAGCCCATTATCTACTACCTTGAGTGTCTTTGAGTTGTGGGAAGAGAGCCCAACACTGTGATGTCACCAAAAGTGGCATCACAATAGATAGAGTGATGAAGAAGCACACTGAACTTCATCAGTCAGGAAACTGAGTATTGGAGTTGGGATGTTATGTTATGTTGCAATTTTACAAGTTGCTGTTGAGGCTACACTTGATGTAATGTGATAGGAAAGCATAATTTAAACTGGAAGGAGTGCAGAGAAGATTTGCAAGGGTATTGCCGGAACTCAGAGGGAGTTATAAAGAGAGATTGGGTAGGCTAAAACTTCATTCCTTAGAGCATAGGAAATTGAGAGGTAACTTCATATAGGTGTCTAAAATCATGAAGAGTATGGTTAAGGTGGATAGTTTTTTTCCCAGAGAAAGGGATCTGAAAACACTGGACAATAAACTTCTTCAAAAATGTTCCTTCCAACAAAACTTTTTGTTTATGATAGACCACTTGAAGCTGAACACAAATATGATTTCAGACTACTACTATTCACATTGGGAGTTGGAGAAACACAAAATTAACTTTTAATGAATATAATGAATTTAATTACATAATGGTACTGACACTTTATAATAGTTCAACTAAGCTATTATAAATAGTTTTGTTAATGATTTTCATTTCTGCTCAGTGTCTGAGGCTTCCTACTTAAGTGTCCAATGATAATCAGCCTGCATTGATGGATTCCAGTTGCCCTGATACCGTTTCTCCATGACTGCAATGTCCTGGTGAAACCTGTCACCATGCTCATCACTGATAGTGCCAAGATTTACAGGGACGAAGTCTAAATGAGAATGCAGAAAATGAATGTTTTGTGACATATTGCATCATGAAGCATGTTGTCAACCAGCTGCATGTGGTCTGGTGCTCTGTAGGTGCCAAGAAAATTTTCAACATCTTTGAATGTCTTCTCCGATTTTCTCCGGTCTCACTTTAAATTCTTCGAATTGCCTGTCATTGATGATCTGTTTGATTTCTAGACCAACAAAAATACCTTTCTTAATCTTGGGATCAGTTATTCTGAGAAACATCTGTCTCAAATATCAAAATCTTTCATGGAAATTTATAGCCTTTCTAAAACCCATCCTGCCATGCAGCATCTACCCTACCTAAGCCTGCCCAGGCATGCCTGGACAAGATAGAAAACTTTTCAGCTTACATTTTGGGCAACATTTTAATTGACGAATTATGAATTGAAATAACAAATACAGGCGATTTTTAAAAATAGTACATGATAGGGAAATTTTGTGGTGATTTTCATGAACAGCAGCTCAAAATCCATAAGATACACCCAAAACTATATAGGAAGCCATTCCCATTCTGACATGTCTATCCACGGCCTCCTCTACTGTAAAGATGAAGCCACATTCAGGTTGGAGGAACAACACCTTATATTCCGTCTGGGTAGCCTCCAACCTGATGGCATGAACATTGACTTCTCTAACTTCCGCTAATGCGCCACCTCCCCCTCGTACCCCATCTGTTATTTATTTATATACACACATTCTTTCTCTCACTCTCCTTTTTCTCCCTCTGTCCCTCTGACTATACCCCTCGCCCATCCTCTGGGTTTTTTCCCCCCTCCCTCTTTTCCTTCTCCCATGATCCTGTCATATCCCTTTTGCCAATCACCTGTCTAGCTCTTGGCTCCATCCCTCCCCCTCCTGTCCTCTCCTATCATTTTGGATCTCCCCCTCCCCCTCCCACTTTCAAATCTCTTACTAGCTCTTCCTTCAGTTAGTCCTGACGAAGGGTCTCGGCCCAAAATATCGACTGTACCTCTTGCTAGAGATGCTGCCTGGCCTGCTGCGTTCACCAGCAAATTTGATGTGTGTTGCTTGAATTTCCAGCATCTGCAGAATTCCTCGTGTTTAGGAAGCAAAACCTTTGTGGTCCAGTAAAATTAGAGGAGATAAGTTTAAGTTGAGAGGGGAAGGTTTTAAAAGAGACTCTTTTATTCATGTAGAGGTATGTGTATATATGGAACGAGCTGCCAGAGGAAGTGATTGAGGTAGGTTTTGGATTCTGATAGTTTAATCTAAGGTTCCTTCAGAAGTCACTGTCACTGTTGATACCCTGAACCAAGTGAGCAAGTTGTTTTTCAAAAGTCAGGAAAGAGGCACAAAATTTGTTGCTTCACGTCGTTATATCAAGTGCTATAGAACAAAGGAAATAGGAGCAGAAACTAGTAGCAGAAAGCTTAAAGAAAAAACTTAGATGTTAAGAAGATTAAGATGGTGCTGCTTTGTGTTTAGCTATTTTATACCATAGAAATAAAGAAAAAACTATCCAGATTTATAGATAAGAATTAACCAAGTAGAAAATTATTATTTAAATACAGTAGTACCAAGTTAAGCTATGAGAAAGCAATTATTCAAGTAATGCAGAATAAAAATGCTTCTAGAACTTTGCAGAATTATACTTTGTTTAACCACTAGAGGCATATTAAACTGTTATATGCATATAAGAACTAATTAAAATACAAGCAGTTAATTAATAAACTGCAAAGAAAATAATTAAACAGCCTAAGAATTAAACAGCCAGACCCAACGTAAGTATATTAACGACATTCATAAGACACTTGGACAGATAAATGGAGAGGAGATAGATTTAGAGAGAATGAGGGCCAGTGGGACTAGCTCAGGTAGACACCATGTTTAGCATGGACGAATTGGGCTGAAGGGCCTGTAACCATACTGTGTTACTCTGATTCTGACCCTCGAAGTAAGTCCATGCAATTGCAGGAAGAATGTACAAACTCCACCGGAGGTCACGATCAAACCTGTGTCACTGGCACTGTGAGGCAGCATTGCCATCCATTGTAAGATGCATTGTAGATGAATGCACTGCAAGGGGACATTATTTTTTCAAACTGAAACCCACAGAGCTTGCTGGCTTCTTACACGGTCCATTTTCTGTTACAGGGTTTGAGAGGGTGCAATCGATCTCTTTGTTCGAAGTCATGTGACTGGATCACGTGAGGATGCTCAGCATTTTTTTTAGACATCAGTTCAATGGTGTTCCTGGTTCCTGCCATGAAGTCAGGCAGACTATTGTAATGTTTCTCCTGCAGACTCGGATGTTTGTATTGGAGACCTGATGCCTATTATGTATGTGTCTCGGAGGCAATGAGCAGAAACAGCCTGCCGTTCTTAGTGTAAATATCTTGTAGAATATGTCCCACCCCTAAATGAAAGAAGTTTCCAATATTGACTGTACATTACTATTGTTAAGTTCACTGCATTATAAGGATGGAAGGGCACTGTAAAACTGGTCCCTACTTGATAATTCTCTCTTGCATGCTGTCCAGTGGCCCAGCCTGGAATGGACGTGGCTAACTTATGTGACTGTCATTGTTGATACCCTGAACCAAGTGAGCAAGTTGTTTTTAAGTGAATGGAGGGAGTCATTGGGCAACATTGGTGCTTTTAATCTGCCTTCTCACCCCCTAGTACACGTTCTGCCTGGGAGCCACCAGTGTGTCAAATGAAAGTTTACGCTGTAACTCGCATTAGCAGCTGGCTCACTCCGAGTGCGGGCATAGACTTTTCATGTTAGTTCGACATCGCAATAGATTTAACACTTCCTGAGCAGACCTTTGGACCTATTGCATAATGCTACTGTCTGCCCAGAAGTTGACTTAAATATATAGATAGTGCAGACAAAGCTGGCTTCTCAGAATGAAGGGTGATAGTGGTGGGGAGTATACCTTCCTTCAGGTACCCGGTGTTAGCACTAGGTCCAATGGAGCAGAGTGGTTCCTACTCAATCAGAAGGATCCAGATTTTCCATTGTTCACAGCAGCATTCCATGCACCTTTTCCTTTCCAGCTTGTCTAGGATTATGGTCAGCTGCAACTCCAAACTCGAGCCAGACCTTCATTCAGCCGAAGGGAAGTTTTGGATCATCATTGTGGGCCCAGGTGCATCCAAGTCCCTGACGTGAATGGCCAATGAACACGATGCACCAGCCAGTCCTACTCGAAATGTACCTCTATCCAACTGCGAATGATCTATTCATTAGACAAGGGGGTGGCGGTGGGGCTGGGGAATTGTTGGATCCAGACTGTGCACAGTGCTGAAAGGAGAAAAAATGGATCCAATTATACCCCTTCCCCTCCCTACACCCTCCCCCGTGCACCCACTTCCTGTGCACACACACTCTGAACACAGATCACTGTCTCAAGCTCCAGGCACCATGGGTGTTCCTAGCACTGAGGATCTAAAAGCCTGGCTCCTGAAGGCACTTAAGGGTATACTTTCTTCCTTTGGAAACTTTTTATTAAGTTAGTGCAATAGCACCCAGATCTTGCCTCAGTCAGTGATAGATGTATCCCAGCTGTCAGGAACCATTCACTCCCTTGTAAACATATTGCATATGAGGACATGCTTACTGCACACAGAGGCAGAATCAGTGTCCCGTGTCCTTAAGAAATGTAAATAGGATATTTTATAAGTCGAGCACAGGACCAGAAAATGACGTCAAGACTGTTCTTCTGCACTTAGGATTAAAATCAACAGCTCCAACTTGAGCCAGGTTCCCTGAAAACCCAGGTGGGAGGTTTCTGGTCATCGATTTGGGCTGAGTTGGATTCATATCCTAGAAGTGAATGGCCAATGAAACATACCTGTAAACTACTTTGCTTCCCATTCCCATTTCCTGCCAAACTTGTCCACTCAGCAGAGCTGGCAACACCCGGTTGATTCTGCAAGCGGAAAGTTTGAAGCTGGTGATAAGGTTTTAGCCTTTAACTCACTCCCTTGTGTTCTGTCCCTGGACAGTTATAAGTCCTGACAGATATTGGATCTGATTGAACTGGCTGACTCATAATGTCCTCCCCTCTCTGGTGAGAATATGAATCGATTCTAACCCTTGTGGATGGCCAGCAGCCCTGTTAGTAAAGTGGTTCTCTGTAACATATTGATGAATTCTGTCACCAAGTGTCATCTTTTTGGTAAGTGAATTGACCTGTGTTCTCAGAGAAAGGGAGGGACACCTGAGGCCAGCTCATTATAACTGCAGGACTGTCTCCACTTCAGTTGTCTTTTACCCAGTTTGGGAATATTGTATATTCGTGCCTGAATGGGCTTCTTTCCAAATTCTCCAGCATAGAGTTACTGTGCAACAACCAAGGTAAATCAATTTTCCTTCTGCACTATTCCAAGAGCAACACTGATGGACAGGTGAGACTCCAGTGATGACTTTGAATCACCATGTGCACCTGTCCAAGCAGCGGCCTTGTGTCAGTGTTGCATACACATGACAGACAGCACAATCCACGTGCACTTCACCCGGGGCGCCAGCTTCGCGGGCCATTTGGAGGGGACTGACCTTTGGCCATAGATTCCTAACAAAAAGTTTGGGGTGGAGGTAAGCTGTGTGGAAGTGCTGCCCAGCATTTAAGGTTTTCCCAGAGTGTTTTCCTGAGATTGGCCTCAGATGTGCCCAGCCCAGTTCAGGCATGGCTGTGGAAATGAGTTAGGGAATATTCAAAGTTGCCTGGGCTGTGTTACACAGCATATAAAAAGGACATGACAACTCAGTTTGTGTCATCACTTGGTAACAGAGAGTTAAATGTTCCACAAAGGTTAACAAACTGCATTCGTGTTTTTAAAAAAAACTGTTTTTACCCATTATTGGATGGGTTCTTGGTGGTTCCACTCACTATGACCCTTTCCTCAGCCTTGGCTTTCCTACCACCTTCATTTACTGACTCTTTGAGGCACCCGCCCAGCTCTCTCCCAAGATCCCCCCCTCCCTCCAACAGTACACATTCCCCCGCTCCTCGTTCTGAACCTCTTTACTGTTGCTAGGTGCTGTTTGCTGTAAATACTGTACAGAGAAACTACTGTAAAATGTTTAGTTTTTTTTAAATGAAAGATGTCTGAGATTCTAGTTTCTAGAGTTTTTTTTGTTTGTGGGTGAATTTGTTTCCAAAATCCTAATGATGTGATACTTACTTTTCTTGAACACTGCTGTTAGGTACTGGTGAATCCAACAGTCCCCCCTTGGAATGACTCGCTTCAGTGCTGTATTGGGATTAAAGACCTGATCATTTGAGAGTGCCTGATTGTGACCTCGTCACACCTCTTGTACAAAACACGTGTGTGTGTGTGTGTGTGTGTGTGTGTGTGTGTGCGCGCGCGCGCGCACGCCCCCCACTCTACCTTCCCCCTCCCCCTCCACCTCCCCTCCCCTTTCCTCCCCTTCCTCCCCCTCCCCTCCCCTCCCCTTTCCTCCCCCTCCCCTCCCCTTTCCTCCCCCTCCCCTCCCCTTTCCTCCCCTTCCTCCCCCTCCCCTCCCCCTTCCTCCCCCTTCCTCCCCCTCCCCTCCCCCCTTCCTCCCCCTCCCCTCCCCCTTCCTCCCCCTCCCCTCCCCCTTCCTCCCCCTCCCCTCCCCCCTTCCTCCCCCTCCCTCAGAGTTAAATTCCCAATCATTCCAAGGAGAACAGCCTGTTGTATCTATTGACTTACTTCCTGGGTTATTTCTGGAAATCATAGCGCTAGAACTTGGCTCCATATCCCACCCCTTTGGGCAATCAGTGTGCTGTCTCTCACAGCTGAACAAATCAGCAATCGAGCCCTGCACTATGGTTAAATCTCTCCACTGACTTGTTAACTAATAAACAGTGGGAGAAACTGAGAGTGCCACTTCAATTGGTCCCTCCTGATTGTTGATGTCTGCACCTTATATCTGTTTCCCCTCCTCAATCAGTGACTTCTCCATCTTAAGTTTGTCCCCAACTTTAATCAGTGACCTCTCCACTTCTATCTGCTCCCTCTCTAAACAGTGACCTCTTTGTCTTAAACCTGTCTCTATTAACCTCTTGATTTGTAACTTCACCTTAAATCTATTTCTCCTCCCCCTGTTCTCTCCCCCCCCCCCCAATCGGGGACCTCTCCACCCTAAGTAGGTCTTCTGATTCATGACCTCTTCACCTTAAACCTATCCTGTCCTTCAGATCAGTGATCTCTCCACTTTAAATCTGTCCCCAATCAGTGACCTCTTCATTTTAAATCTGTCCCAGATCATGACCTCTCCACCCTAAATCTCTCTTCCCAATCAGTGACCTCTCAACCTTAAACCTGCACCCCCACCCACCCCCAATCAGTGACCTCTCCACCTTAACTCTGCCTCACCCCTGTAGCGGACCTTGGCTGTTTGGTGCCGTTGCTTTCCCAGGGCAGTGGACTGTTGCTCAAACACTCGGGGCAGGTAGACGCGGGCTGGGTGTGTGGCACCCCTCAGACTTGGAGCTTTGTGTTACAGGATGAATGCAGAGGGTGTGATAGGTACAAGACCGCCAATTACCCAGCACCTTCGTGCACTCTTGAGAATTGGGTCACTTGGATGGAGCATTCCTGTCTAGTCAGCACCTTTATGTGGGTGGGAGAGCACACATTTCACTTTCCAGCAGGCCTACCTGTCCCTAGGATTCACAGGGCAGGCAGTTGGACCCCTCTGGTCCACCACACAATGGCACAAGTCTCCCATCCAGCATTTAGTAACATTTTCAATAGAAAAGAGAACCCTGGCAAGCAGCTGGATTCAGACTCTCTGAATAATCTGAGCTTTAAAGAAATTTTACTGAAAGCCCTTCAGCATTCCCTGCCACAAAGCAACACAGACTGGGACCCCAGAAATGGCCAACAGCTGACATCTGAATCTCACTGTATGCCTTTTAAATGTGTAATGGGCCATTTGCTCTCTGCCCAGTGTGCATAGGAACTGAGTCTGTTGGCAATTACCAAGCCTGGCCTGTTGGTGACCCGATGGCATTAAAGAGCAAACTGATCGCCCAGCCTATTGTGGAGCAGGTCCATCGATAATGTTCTGACTTCATCGCTCACTCTGCCAATCAGTCAGTTCCTTCAGGTACCAGGACCTCGGCTGTTTCTCGCCTGGGGTCTGGATCCTAGCAGAGAGGCAGCACCTGCTCCTGCTGGTGTTTCTTGCCTCCCTACCTGCTCTGTCCCCATCCTTCACAGGTCGCCAAGGCACCCTGACCTACTCAGTCACTGCAGACGGGGAGGCTGGCTGTTCGTATTCTCTCACTTGTCCCGGAGAGATGTATAGTTTTCAGAACCCATTCCCTTCCTGCCCCCCCCCCCCGTGAATGTAGCTGTGCGTCAGACTGACGAAGCCTCACGGTACTTGAAGTGTAGACGTTTACAACATATTATTTTTGTTGCTGCGTTGGATTGGTTTCTTGATAAGTGAAATGGAAGCTCTTACTGGTGTATCTCATGTAAAGTGTATATTAAGGAGTTCTTTTTTTATACAGTACTGTACCTTGCCTTGTGCATTTAGGCAAAAAAAAAGTAATAAATCTTTTTATGAGACAATCACACCCCTTGTTTGGTCTCTTTCCTCTAAGGATCAGTGGATACTTACAGAGATTGCCTGACATTGGGCCTGCTGGATCTTGGAGGGGGCCACCTGCCTCTCACTGCCCAAGGAAGGTTATGGGGAACATTTGTTAAACTCTGGCTGTTGGTAGTTTCACCCCTTCTGGCTCTGCCGCATTAAATCAGTCATACAGTAAGGCTCAAACATTCAACACCAGAAAGGTAATCAAAGTTCTCTCACCAAAGAAACCTGCGGAAAGTATGATGGTAGGAATTGTAGAGGTGCCTCAACAAGAAGCAGGTAATTACAACAGATTACTGAAATCCCATTATCATTAACACATGCATAGGCAAGGTGGTGAAGAAGGCAACTGGCTGGCTGGCCCTTAGTCAGGGCACTGAGAATAGGAGTCAGGATGTTATGTTACAGTTGTACGTAGATGAGGCTGCAGTTGGTCACCCTGTCAGAGGAAAGACGTTATTCAAACTGGAAAGAGTGTAAAGATTTATAGGGATGTTGCCAAGTCTCAAGGGACTGTGTTGGATAAACTAGGATTTTATTCCTTGGAGCGTAGGACGCTGGGGGGTAATCCTACAAAGTGCATAAAATGATGAGGGAATAGGTAAGGTGAATGCACAACTATTTATTTTCCCCTAGGGAAAGGAAATGGGAAAAAGTCTAGAGAACATAGGTTTAAGATGAGAAGGACAGATTTAAAAGGAATCTAAGGGGCAACTTCACATAGAGAGTGGTGGGTATATGGAACAAAATGCCAGAAGAGATGATAGAGGTGGTACAATGACAGTGTTTAAAATATACTTGGATGGATAAGTAAATTGGAAATGTTGACTCTGTAAAGGGGTTCCCAGCCTAGGGTCCACAGAATGGTATTGGTCCATGACATAAAAAGGTTGGGAATCCCTGGGAGAGGGATGTGGGGCAAATGTGGGTAAGTGGGACTAATTTAGATGGGCACCTTGGTCAGCATGGACCATATAGACTGAAGAGCCTATTCCTGTGCTATGTTACTCCATGACTCCATCCCATTGTGGGCAATCTCTCATTATCCAGCAATTAATCATTTAAAGTAAATGAGGGAGTTGGGATTCGTACAGAGAGGTTGGCCAAATGGCCTGTTTCCATGCTGTATGATCTCTGACTCTGAATTCCTTAAGAACAATCATTGCTATCATTGGAAGGGCTTTGCAAACTGTATTTGAAGGGATTGGGAAAATCAAAACAAATGACTGATTGCAATGGAAGTCCCGAAAACCTGAGAGTTGGGACATTGGATTGTACAGCACAGGAATGGGGCCACTGGCCCATCGTGTCTATAATCCAACTCATCCCTGCTGCCTGCCTGCACACGATCCATGGCCCTCTGTTCCCAGCACGTTCATGAACACCACTATCATTGCTGCTTCCACCACGGCAACTCGTTCCAGGCACCTACCTCTCTCAGTTTAAAACAAAAACTTTTCAAACGTTTCCCCTCACCTTAGAAGAGTTAGTAACGTGAGATGTGAGACCTAGCCGAGTGTCCTTCTGCCAGCTGGCTGGAGTCTACCTGCTCAGCTGGCCTTGATGGTCACAGACTGTTCCCCTGCCTGGCCAGAAACTAATGGAGCAGCAAGCCTCAATTCAACAAGCACTATCCCACAACGACACAGCACCGATTGAGGGGCCACCCATTCTCCAAAATAACAACCCAATCCCTGGCATTTCTCTGCCTTGGCGAGTTTTATCTGGTTTTGTTGAAGGTTGTTGCTGAACCAGCAGTGACAATCCCACTGGCTTGTGGAAACAATTCTCGCTTCCCCTGTGAGAGCTTTCTCCAGTTTGTGGTTACTGACACCTCTGCAAGTGGAAACGTGAAATCAGTGGTAAAAATAAGACCCGAGTCATTCTTTATAAATGTTATGTTTCAAAACCAAGACAGTGATCGTCAATCTCCTTGCTTCTGTTACAGAGTGTAACTGCAGGACTAGTCAATGAGATGAAGCCATCTATTTTGTCATGATCTTGGAGCTGTCCCCATTTACACCAGGGGTTCCCAACCTTTTTCATGCCATGGACTAATGTCATGAAGAACGGGGTCCATGGACCCAGGTTGGGAATCCCTGCATTACACAGTGGCTGATATTGAGGCTTCAGTAAGAGCCACAACACAGATGCTTCTTTTCAAAATCACCCCAAGCCACACGTAACTGCGTCTGAATGCAGCATACTTCTGTAAGTCCTTACACCCCTCTCCACACCCTCATTTTGAGCTTTCAAAATAAACTTCATATATTATTGTCACATATACTAAGGTACAGTGGAAAGCTTTTGTTTTGCAGCCTATCCATGCAGATCATTTCATTACACCAGTGTACTGAGATAGTACAAGGGAAAATAAATTACAATGTAGAATAAAGTGTCACCAGACAATAAGGTGCAAAGTCATAACAAGGTAGATTGTGAGGTCAAGTGTCCATCTTATTGTAATAGAGGGCAGTTTTTATAACAGCTGATTAGACCCAGGCTGTAAAAACAGGGGACAAGCTCTCCTCCACAATCACTCTGAGCACCGGTGCCCCACAAGGCTGTGTACTCAGCCCCCTGCTGTACTCACTGTACACCCATGATTGTGAAGCCAAGTTTCCATCAAACTCAATATATAAGTTTGCTGATGACACAACAATTGTAGGCCGTATCTTGGGTAGTGATGAGTTTGAGTACAGAGAGGAAATTAAAAACCTGGTGGCGTGGTGCGAAGACAATAACCTATCCCTCAACGTCAGCAAGACGAAGGAATTGGTTGTTGACTTCAGAAGGAGTAGCGGACCGCACAACCCCATTTACATTGGTGGTGCGCAAGTGGAACAGGTCAAAAGCTTTAAGTTCCTGGGGTCAATATCACAAATGACCTGACTTGGTCCAACCAAGCACAGTCCACTGCCAAGAAGGCCCACCAGCGCCTTTACTTCCTGAGAAAACTAAAGAAATTTGGCCTGTCCCCTAAAACCCTCACTGATTTTTATAGATGCACCGTAGAAAGCATTCTTCTAGGGTGCATCACAACCTGGTATGGAAGTTGTCCTGTCCAAGACCGAAAGAAGCTGCAGGAAGATTGTGAACACGGTGCAGCACATCACACAAACCAATCTTCCGTCCTTGGACTGACTTTACACCGCATGCTGTCAGAGCAGTGCTGCCAGGATAATCAAGGACACGACCCACCCAGCCAACGCACCTTTCGTCCCTCTTCCCTCCGGGAGAAGGCTTAGGAGCTTGAAGACTCGTACGGCCAGATTTGGGAACAGCTTCTTTCCAACTGTGAACGGATCCTGACCCGGATCTGGGCCATAACCTCCAAATATCCGATCTGCCTCTCAGTTTTTATTTGCACTACCTTACTTTCACTTTTCTATTTTCTATTTATAAATTATAATTTAAATTTTTACTATTTACTATCGATTTGTACTCCAGGGAGCGCGAAGTGCAGAATCAAATATCGCTATGATGATTGTACGCTCTAGTATCAATTGCTTGACAATGAAGTATAAAGTATGGATGTCCTTGAGCCTGGTGGTACAGGCTTTTGTAACTTCTGCCTGATGGGAGGGGGGATGGAGAGAGAACGTCCAGGGTATGCGTGGCCTTTGATTATGTTGGCTGCCTAACTGAAGCAGCGAGAAGTGCAGACAGTCCACAGAGGGAAGGTTGGTTTCCATGATGTGCTGAGCTGTGTCCACAACTCTAGAGTTTCTTGTGGTCTCAGGTGCTGCCATCCCAAGCTTTCGTACATCTGGATAGGATGCTTTCTAAGGTGCCTCAATAAAAGTGATCATCAAGGAAGGACCCTATCATGAATTAACTTGGGGAGCAGATGCACAGATCGCAGTTCACCCACCGCTATTGAAGCTGAGGAATGCTGCCATGAATGGCTTTGTTCTTGTCTGAGAAATCCTCTTGTTGGCCAGATTGTAAGCTCCATCTTGTTAAACCATTCCATATCATTCAAAAAAAATTGTATTACATGAAGATCTCGGAATCATCAGGAGGAAAGCCATTTGGCCCATCAAGTTCCTAGGGATAGTATGCCACAAGGACAAGCAACTTCAGATGGGGAAACTCTAAAGCATAAAAAAGTAGATGTGTATAATGTGTGTACAAAATAGCCTGCATGCAATTCCTGGTCAATGAGATTTTTTTTAATGTGCAAAATCCTAAATAAAAACAGAACATACTGGAAGTGCTGAGCAGATTGGGCAGCATTCTGACCTCCTGGCATCAGGCAGAAGGTACCACAGTATACAAACAAGGACTCAATAGCTTGCATAACAACTTCTGTCACTGGCCTCTGCAGGGAGACCAGTCCTACTGGGAGACCCCAGAACCGGAATTAGGATGGGATGCCAAGTCACTTCACTGGGGAGTTTTGAAAGCTGAGGAATGTGTTTTTCTACATTATTTTTAAATGCACAGTATGTTTCTATTCATTTACCAGAATTAATGTTCCAAAATTATTTTTTATTTGTTAGTTGTGCTGTATTTTTGTTAACTATTTACAAACATTTTAAAAACAGAAAAGGCTTCGACATTGCAAAGCTCAAGCCCCCCACCCCCCATCTGTCAAAGGTTATTGGGTCATTCAAGGATGAACTTAGCAAAGGGTCAGTCTCACTGCCCAACTCCTGCGGCATCTGCCCTGGTTAGTTTAGGAGGGTGGGAACCTGGACCAGGTTGAACACCACTTGGCCTGACAACTCTCTCCACAGATGCTGCCTGACCCTCACAGTCTACTTCATTATGCTCTTGCATCCTACTGTTAACCTGCATTGCCCTTTCTCTGCACTTGCACCGCACTGAATTCTGTTATTGTTTTACCTTGTACTATCTCAGTGCCCTATGTAATGAGCAGAATGCAAGACAACCTTTTCACTGTATCTCAGCACATGAGACAATAACAAAGCAGTTCCAATTCCAGTTCCAACATGGGGTGGGAGGAGGTAACTGATGGTAGTTTTCATGACTCTTCCACACGGAATGATCCTCATCCATCATTAAGGACCTGCACCGTCCAGCCTAGCCTCTCTTCTCACTACTACCATAAGGCAGGAGGTACAAGAGTCTTAAGTCCCACACCACCAGCAAAGGAACAACCAGCAGGCTCCTGACCAGAGTAGATAACTTTCCTCATCTCAACACTGAACTCACGCCAATTTATAGACTTTCAAGGACTCCGCAACTCATGTTCTCGGTACCTTTTTCGATTATTTGCACAATTTGTCTTTTGCACATTGGTTGTTTGCTGGTCTTTGTTAATGTATAGTTTTTTTAAAGATAAATTCTATGTATTTCTTTATTTTCCTGTAAAAACCTGCAGGGAAAATAATCTGAAGGTAGAATATGGTGGCATGTACATACTTTGACAATAAATTTATTTCAACTTTGACACCTTTCCAAGGCGCTCTGGCCCCATCTGCTGGCTGATTCAGTGATACAATTCAATGTCACCCTGACTGAAACGTACTCTAAACCAGGTCATCAGATAGGATGTTTCAGGAGGCTTTGGATGGATGTTTTTGACATCCTAAATATCGGAAACTGTTAAAACTGGAAGCATTGTATTCAATGCCAATATTATCAGCTCTTTTGTTTTCTGCATGAGATTCTTACTGAAAGAAATTATTCAGAATGTTATGTTTCTAACCACAAGAGTCCAATACAAAGTCACAGCAAAAATAAGTGTAGTTATTTTTCAACTGGCTACTGTGTAATATAAATTAATAAACTGCAGATGTTGGACATTAGGAGTAAAAACAAAATGTCAGAAACACTCAGCATCAGGCAGCATCTTTGGGGAGAGAAACAACTAGTTTCCATCGAACTCAATATATAAGTTTGCTGATGACACCACAACTGTAGGCCGTATCTCGGGTAATGATGAGTTTGAGTACAGAGAGGAAATTAAGAACCTGGTGGCATGGTGCAAAGACAATAACCTATCCCTTAATGTCAGCAAGACGAAGGAATTGGTTGTTGACTTCAGAAGGAGTAGCGGACCGCACAACCCCATTTACATTGGTGGTGCGCAAGTGGAACAGGTCAAAAGCTTTAAGTTCCTCGGTGTCAATATCACAAATGACCTGACTTGGTCCAACCAAGCACAGTCCACTGTCAAGAAGGCCCACCAGCACCTTTACTTCATGAGAAAGCTAAGGAAATTTGGCCTGTCCCCTAAAACCCTCACTAATTTTTATAGATGCACCATAGAGAGCATTCTTCTAGGGTGCATCACAACCTGGTATGGAAGTTGTCCTGTCCAAGACCAGAAGAAGCTACAGAAGATTGTGAACACAGCCCAGCACATCAGACAAACCAACCTTCCATCCTTGGACTCACTTTACACCGCATGCTGTTGGAGCAGTGCTGCCAGAATAATCAAGGACACGACCCACCCAGCCAACACACTTTTCGTCCCTCTTCCCAACGGGTGAAGGTGCAGGCCATATTTGGTGCAGACTCGTACGGCCAGATTTGGGAACAGCTTCTTTCCAACTGTGATAAGACTGCTGACCGGATCCTGACCCGGATCTGGGCCGTACCCTCCAAATATCTGGACCTGCCTCTCGGTTTTTTTGCACTACCTTACTTTCCATTTTTCTATTTTCTATTTATGATTTATAATTTAAATTTTTACTATGTACTATCAATTTGTACTCCAAGGAGCGCAAAGCACAGAATCAAATATAGCTGTGATGATTGTACGCTCTAGTATCAATTGTTTGGGGACAATAAAGTAAAAAGTAAATTAGTGCTTCAGATTCCAAAACCTTCAATCTGCAACATTAATCCTGTTTCTCTTTCGAAATGTCACCACAGACTCTTGTGAATGTCTGTACATGAGTGGTGGAGAGCATCCAGACTGGCCTGGAGGCTGCAAAGCACAGGACCACAAGAGACTTTGGCCATCTCCATCACAGACACAGACCTCCATACTATCAAGGACATCTTCTAAAGCCACTGCCTCAAGAAGGCGACATCCATCAGGAAGGACCTTCAGAATCTGGGACATGCCCTCTTCTTGTTACTGCCACTAGGGAGCAGGGACAGGAACCTGAAGATCCACACTCAACAATTCAGAAACTGCTTCTTCCCCTCCACCATCAGATTTCTGAACGAATACTGCCTTGCTATTTCTTTCTCCTTTTTACACTATTTCCACAAAACTACACAACTCGCATCATATAAGCCTAATCCTGATTCTTTCCACAGATGTTACCTAACCTGCTGAATGTTTCCATCAATTTCTGGTTTTATTGTTGCAATTTCTTCATTTTTATTAACTGTTCTTGTCTTGGTTTATTATTGTTACATGTACCGAGATACGGTGAAAAACCTTAGATTGTGTGCCATCTCAGCAGATTGTTAGGGATCATTATTTGGAGGGTGAACCCTGTAGTATAGCATAATTATGGATTAACTAAAACAAGAGCCAAATAAAACCTGTACACAATTTAACTTCCAACTAAAAGCTTATGAAAGGAAAAAGACCAAATACTCTGGACTGGCAACTGTAGCTGCCCAGAATGGCTGGAAGACCAAGATTTTCCCTGTAGAAGTGGGATGCAAGGGATTCGTTGCTACATCTACTACCAGTCTACTGAAGAAGATGGGGGTGAGGTGTCACTCCCTGCAACAAGCAATCAAGTCCTTGTCAAATGCAGCAGAAGAAAGCAGCAATTAGATTTGGATTAAAAGGAAAGACAACAACTGGGCTGCAAGATGAAGACAGGAGGGTATGGAACTGAGGGGGTGTATCTGGGACGCCAGGTAGCACCGTTGAGCTCTCTGGAGACGTCCTGGGCTTATCAACGAAACGTCACAGAAGGAGGGTACCCACCTGATGACCCCGATGACGTACCTACCCTCCCTCCTTGTCACCACTCCAAACCCACTGCCAGCATCGAGAGTGCCTACTAGGGATTGAAACATCAAGTCCTAGTAGCTCTACTCTATTGTGGCTAGTGAAACCAATCATTCTGATTTCCCGTTGAAACTACATAGGAGCAGACAATAAATGAATGTTCCTGCTATTAACATGCCATTAAAGGTTTATCACTGTGATTTAATGCACAATTCAGAACCAGTCTGTTTTGTCACTTAACCTGGTTAGTTATACATTCATAGAACCATCCTTCAACACTATAACACAAAGAGTATATTTTGAGTGTCTGGAGTTTGTACTGAGGCTTTTGGAACAAAGACCAGTATTGGATATTAAAAGCGGTTCTGCTAGTTGGGATATTAGAATCAGAATCAGGTTTAACATCACCGGCATATATTGTGGAATTTGTTAACTTTACAGTAGCAGTACAATGCAAAACATGATAAATACAGAAAACAACTGAATTACAGTAATTATATATATATATGCAGATTAAATAGTTAACTAAGTAGTATAAAAACAGAAATTTTAAGAAGTGTTGAGGTTTGAATGTCCATTTAGAAACCAGATGGCAGAGGGAAAGAAGCTCCTTGAATCACTGAGTGTGTGCCTTCAGGCTCCAGTACCTCCTTCCTGATAGTAACAATGAGAAGGAGGCATGTCCTGGGTGGTGGGGTTCCTTCCTGAGGCACCGCTCCTTGAAGATATCTTGGATACTATGGAGGCTAGTACCCATGAAGGAACTGACTAATTTTACAACTTTCTGCAACTTACTTCAATCCTGTGCAGTAGCCCCCACCCCCCCATACCAGACGGTGATGCAGCCTGTCAGAATGCTCTCCACGGTACATCTATAGAAGTTTTCAAGTGTTTTAGGTGGCAAACCAAATTTCTTCAAACTCTTAATGAAATGTGGCCACTGTCTTGCCTTCTTTATAAATGCATCAATATGTTGCAATTAGGTTAGATCCTCAGAGATATTTGCACCCAGGAACTTGAAATTCCTCACTCTCTCCACTTCTGATCCCTGTACGAGTATTGGTTTTGTGTTCCTTCATTTTACCCTTTCTGAAGTCCACAATCAGCTCTTTGGTGTTACTAACATCGAGTACTACGACACCGCTTTACTAGCTGGTGTATCTCCCTCCTGTAGGCCCTCTTGTCACCATCTGAGACCAGCAATCTTATAGATGGCATTTGAGCTGTGCCTCACCACACACTCGTGGGTGTAGAGACAGTGGAGCAGTGGGCTAAGCACACCCCCTGTGGTGCACCAGAGCTGACCATCAGTGAGGTGGAGATGTTATTTCCAATCTGCACTGATTGTGGTCTTCTAGTTAGGAAGTTGAGGATCCAGGTTCTGTAGGTTTTTGATCAGAACTGTAGGAATAATAGTGTTAAGTGCTGAGCTGTAGTCTATAAACAGCATCCTGACATAGGTATTTGCATTGTCCAGGTGATCCAAGGTTGCGAGGAGAGCCAGTGAGATCTCACCTGCTGTACACCTATTGTGGCGATAGGCAAATTGCAGTGAGTCCAAGTCATTACTGAGACAGGTGTTAATTCTAGCCATGACCAACCCCTCAAAGCATTTCATCACCGTAGATGTGAGTGCTGCTGGACGATAGTCATTAAGGCAGCTCACACTGCTCTTGAACACTGGTATAATTGTTGCCCTTTTGAAGCAGGTGGGAACTTCCAACCATGGCAATGAGAGATTGAAAATTTCTTTGAATACCCCTGCCAGTTGGTTGGCACAAGTTTTCAGAGCCTTACCAGGTACTCCATCTGGGCCTGCCACCTTGTGAGGGTTCACCCTCCTGAAAGACAGCCCGACATTGGTGTCTGAGACAGAGATCACAGGGTCACCGGGTGCAGCAGGGATCCTCGTCACCTGTAGTTTGATTCTCCTTTTCAAAGCAAAAGGCATTGTACTCATCAGGTAGTGAAACATCAAAACCATTCATGATGTTAGGTTTTGCTTTGTCCTGCAAACCCTGGCAAAGATGACGTGCATCTGCTGTCACCTCCAATCTTGCTCGGAATTGTTTCTTCGTTTTGAAATAGCCCTCCACAAGTCATACTGGTTTTCTTATACAGACCTGGATTGCCAGACTAAATGCCACAGATCTAGCAGATTACAAACCTCCTCGTTCATCCATGGTTTTGGGTTTGGGAATGTACAGTAAGTTTTCGTAGGCACACACTCTTCCGCACTGGTTTTAATGAAGTCAGGGGTAATTATGGCATACTCATCCAGCTGTGTTCCCATCGCCTGTTCTACTCAAAATGTTAAAGTTTAGTGGATGATTATAGCAATTGAAAATGTAGTTAATCATTTATTGTTAACCTTTGTGTTGAAGAAGTATAAAATGTCGTGTCAGGAGAGCGAGATTCTTTTAGATTCCCAGTTACGGCTGTGTGGCTCCATTTTTGTCGGTCACAACACAGACCATGTCATACACAAGCACATTAAAGTAGCAAAAAGGGAACTAGAATGCAGAATATAATGTAGCAAGTGCAGTGCAGGCAGACATATAAAGTGTAAGGACCACATTGAAGCAGATTGGGAAGTGTAAGATGCTATCCTGTCATGCCATGTCATAATTTCATCCACCTTGGTTAAATCTCCCTTCAGTCTCCCTTGTTTCAAAGTTGAGGTGCTTCTCGATACCGTTATTTCTCATTCCTCACTGATCTCTCACTGCTACGGGCAGAAGTTCCCATTTGCTTCAAAGAGGCAACAATTATATCAGTGCTTCAGAACAATAATGTGAGCTGCCTTAATGACTATCGTCCAGTAGCACTCCCATCTACAGTGATGAAATGCTTTGAGAGGTTGGTCATGACTAGACTGAACTCCTGCCTCAGCAAGGACCTGGACACATTGCAATTTGCCTATTGCCATAATGGGTCAACGGCAGACGCAATCTCAATGGCTCTTCGTACAGCCTTAGACCAACTGGACAACACAAACACCCATGTCAGGATGCCGTTCGTCAACTATAGCTCAGCATTTAATACTATCATTCCCACAATCCTGATTGAGAAATACAGAACCTAGGCCACTGTACCTCCCTCTGCAATTGGATCCTTGACTGCCTAACCGGAAGACTACAGTCTGTGCAGATTGGTGATAATATCTCCTCCTCACTGACAATATACAACCATTATTGGTAGAATCTCAGATGCAAAAGAGAGGGCATAACAGGAGTGAGATGCATCAACTAGTGGAGTGGTGTCGCAGCAACAACCTGGCACTCAATGTCAGTAAAACAAAAGAGCTGAATGGACTTCAGGAAGGGTAAGACGAAGGAACACACACCAATCTTCATAGAGGGACCTGAAGTGGAGAGAGTGAGCAGTTTCAAGTTCTTGGGTGTCAAGATCTCTGAGGGTCTAACCTGGTCCCAACATATCGATGTAGTTATAAAGAAAGCAAGACAGTGGCTATACTTCATTAGGAGTTTGAAGAGATTTGGTTTGTCAACAAAAACACTCAAAAATTTCTATAGATGTACCGTGGAGAGCATTCTGACAGGCTGCATCACTGTGTGGTATGGGATGGGGGGTGGGCTACTGCACAGGACCAAAAGAAGCTACAGAGGGGGGTAAATTTAGTCAGCTCCATCTTGGGTACCAGCCTACAAACTACCCAGGATATCTTCAAGGAGCAGTGTTTCAGAAAGGCAACGTCCGTTATTAAGGACCTCTAGCACCCAGGGACACAAGCCAGTGATAATAAACCTGATTCTGATTCTGATCTCCTTTGGCCCTTCCGTTGTTTTTCCCAATGACCCCGTGTGTGCTGACCAGAATGACAGGTGGCGCTTTTCCAGCAGAGGTGAGATTATTGTACAGAATTGTCCCTAACGGACAATTAGCTGTATGTGGATGGGGTTGGTTTAATCCCACCAGCCCACCATGCAAAGGTTGTGGAGGACTTGCTGGTGCACAGGAAACCTGACTGGGATACCGCCAGGATCGGCAAAAGTGGATGAACAGGGGAGAGGGCAAAGTGTGGATGGCAGGAATCCCAGGAGGGCAGTAGCTATGATGGGCTGAATGGTCTCAGGTTAGGGAATGGACCCAGTGTCTTTGCTCAGCAAGAAAGAACTTCCAGAGACGACGATGTTCACGGGCAAGGGTAGGGCTGCTGGGCGGGGGATACTGATTGGGAGCTGCTGGGAGCCGTTCCTGATAAGCCGACCTCTGTACAACAAGTTACACTGGGGAGAGGTACAGTGAGCCCAAGACATACTAACTGATGGAAATGCGCACAGGTAGAGTGAACAGTCAGGTGGAACTGCCTGAAACCGGATACCATGGAAACCCCACAGGCCAGGCCCAGGGCAGTCGTAGATGTGGCTGGTGAGTCCAGCTGGGGCAGCTTCTTGCCCGACACCCCACACGACCCACTGATTCCCTGCAGAATCACTCACCACCCACCAGAGGTCGGAGACCCTCTCGACACCCATTACACCGGGTCTCATCGGCACCTGCGGGCTTTGTCACCAGCCCAGTTGGACGGCCCCAGAATGCCAGAATCGGAATCAGGGTTACCATCACCGACATATGTCAGGAAATCTGTTGTTACGTGGTAGAAGTACCGTGCAAAATATTAACAAAAGCGGCGATAACTTAAAACAATAAACAAATGAGTAGTGCGAAAGAGGAATAATGAGGTCGTGTTCATGGACTGCTCAGAGATTGGATGGTGAAGGTGAAGACCTTGAGGGTGGGTCTTCAGGCTCCTGTACCTCCTCCCTGATGGTAGGAGTGAAATAAGGGCACGGCCCAGATGCTGCGCATCCTGAATGGTGTAAGCTGCTTTTTTTCTGGCATTGCCTTTTGAAGATGTTCTCAGTGGTGGGGAGATTAGTGCTTCTGATTAAACTAGAAAAAACTGAGAGAACATTGCAAACACTTGGCAGATCAGTCAGTATCTGTGGGGAGAGACACCATGCACGTTTCAGGTGAAAATCTGTTTGACAGAACTGGGACAGAGATGTCATTGACTAAACAGTGTCACATGATCCTCAAGGCCACATGATGGCCAGGGAGGTTGGTGAATCCTGTGCTGTTCCTTGACCCTCCCATACTGGGATGGACAGACATGACTCTAGACTGGGCTCCTCGTCCTTAACTGTCGCCCTCGATGTTCACCTCCCAAACCCCAACCCTTATACCAAATCCTTCCCACAACTCTCAAAATCTTCCACCCCTCACAAAGCACATCCAAACCCTACCCTCATCTCACAAACCACACCCTCACCGCACAATCCCCACCCAAACCTCACAATCCCCACCCACTCCTCACAAACCCCACCCAGACCTCACAAACCCCACCCACACCTCACAATCCCCACCCAAACTTCACAAACCCCACCCAAACCTCACAATCCCCACCCTCACCTCACAAACCCCATCCAAACCTCACAATCCCCACCCTCACCTCACAAACCCCACCCAAACCTCACAATCCCCACCCTCACCTCACAATCCCCACCCAAACCTCGCAATCCCCTCCCTCACCTCACAATCCCCACCCTCACCTCACAAACTCCACTCACACCTCCCAATCCCCACCCATACCTTACAAACCCCACCCAAACCTCACCCATACCTCAGAAACCCTACCCACACCTCACAAACCCTATCTACACTTCCAAATCCCCACCCACAGCTCACAATCCTCACCCTCACCTCACAAACCCCACCCTCACCTTACAATCCCCACCCAAACCTCATAATCCCCACCCACACCTCACAAACTCCACTCACACCTCCCAATCCCCACCCATACCTCACAAACTCCACTCACACCTCCCATTCCCCACCCATACCTTACAAACCCCACCCAAACCTCACCCATACCTCACAAACCCTACCTACACCTCCAAATCCCCACCCATAGCTCACAATCCTCACCCTCACCTCACAAACCCCACCCTCACCTTACAATCCCCACCCAAACCTCACAATCCCCACCCACACCTCACAAACCACACCCTCACCTTACAATCCCCACCCAAACCTCACAAACCACACCCACACCTTACAAACCCCACCCAAACCTCACCCACACTTCACAATCTCCACCCACGCCTCACAATCTCCATCCACACCACCCAAACCCCACCCACACCCCACCCAAACTTCATAAACCCCACCCTCACCTCACAAACCCCACCCAAACCTCACAATCCCCACCCACACCTCACAAACCCCACCCAAACTTCACAAACCCCACCCAAACCTCACAAAACTCACCCAAACCTCACCCACACCTCACAAACCCCATCCACACCTCACAATCCTCACTCTCACCTCACAATCCCCACCTACACCTCACAAACCCCACCCTCACCTCACAATCCCCACCCAGACCTCACAAACCCCACCCACACCTCACAAGCCCCACCCAGACCTCACAAACCCCACCCAGACCTCACAATCCCCACCCACACCTCACAAACCCCACCCTCACCTCACAATCCCCACCCAGACCTCACAAACCCCATCCTCACCTCACAATCCCCACCCACACCTCACAAACCCCACCCTCACCTCACAATCCCCACCCACACCTCACAATCCTCACAATCCCCACTCTCACCACCCAAGACTTGTCTTCCTCCCAACCCCTACTGTAATGCCCCGGTTAAGATTTCTACTGCTAATGCTGTGGGGTGTTTCAATGAGCAGTTTTCTGTAAAAGCAGCGTGTCCTGCTGGTAGAACGTTTAGGTTTCAGTTAAAGTTGTTCCACTTAGGAATGTTGTATCAGCCAATCAGGATGGCGGAATTTGGAGAAGGTTCTCGAGGGAGCTGAGCGGAGGGAAATCTGTGATGGATACTAGTCTTTTTGGTGAGAGATGTGGGAGTGTGCAGGACAGGAAAACCTTCGGAAAGTAACCCAACGGTTACTTAAACAGAAACGGAAGTCGGGAAATTTCGGGGAGACTCAGTAAGGGGGAATGGCCTGGCATCTCAGGCAGAACACGTTCCAATCAATGTATCTAGGAAAACACTAATGTGCAAAACCCTATTCCTGAGGGCTCAGTTGGGCAGCTCGAGTGTATCTATACAGATTAAGGGCGTTTATGCAAGAGCCATATTGGACACAGCGTTCTCAGGTTACCCCTTTCAGTGAAAGGCTGACTGTCAGCACCAGCAGAGGCTGAAGATGTGCGACAGCATCTGCTGAAACTGGAATTATCACTCAGTCAAGGAGTCCCTGTGCGTCACCCATAGTGGTGGTGAGGAAGAAGAATGGGAAGGTATGAATGTGTCTTGACTATCAGACACTGAACAGATGTACAGTCCCTGACCAATATACTGTTCTACAGATCGAAGATGCTTTGGCCTGCCTGAGGAGAACAAAATGGTTCAGTGTGTTGGACCTAAGGAGTGTGTATTATCAGATTCTCATGGGAGAAGCTGATGCAAGAGAAGACAACATTTATATGTCCACTGGGATTCTTTCATTTTGAAAAAGAGCCCCAGAGCATATCAGGAGCACCGGCTACTTTCCAACGTGTCATGGAGAAGACTGTTGGGGATATGAAGCTGAGATAGTGGTGTACTTGGATGATCTCATAGTGTTTAGGTCCACACTGGAGGAGCATGAGACAAGGCTACTGAAAGTGCTAGACTGCCTGAAAGCTGAAGAGTAAAACAGTCACTGGACAAGTGCCAGTTCTGTAAGACATCAGTCAACGACGTCGGGCACATAATCTCACAGGATGGAGTAACTATGGATCTATCCAAGACAGAGGTGATGACCATGTGGCCAAGACCCAAGAATGTGAATGCCCTACGCTCATTCCTTGGATTCTGCAGATACTATTGGATATTTGTGAAGGACTACTCCAAAGTCTCCACCCTTTGAATCAGCTTCTGCATGGTTACACCCCTTTGGGGAAGAAAGGGAGGAGACCAAAAGGAGAAAAAAGTTTATTTTAGCCCTTCGGAGCCTTTCAGGGAAAGATGAATTGCAAAAGCTGAAGAGGGCTTTCAGCTGCTGAAAGAGCTGCTGACTAAAGCATCTGTGTTGACCTTTGCAAACCCCCAGTTGCCGCATGTACTGCATACTGACACCAACTGTGAGGGTTCAGGTGGTCTTCCATATCAGGACTAGGGCAAAGGGTTGAGACCTGTTGCTTTTGTCAGCCAGAATCTGTCACCCTCCGAGCAAAACTACCCTACACACAAATTGGAGTTTCTGGCATTGAAGTGGGCCATGTTGGATAAGTTAAGTGACAATATATGTGATGCCAAGTTTGAGATGAGGACTGACAACAATCCACCGACATATATGCAGTGGGGAAATCAAAGGCAGAGCTGTGGCATGATAGAGCTGTGGATCATTTGGAAACTTTTAGTCAAGCCATTCCACAAGCATATTGCAAATTGACTGCTCTGGATACAAAGCAGTTGCCTGCCTTGAGTTCTGGAGAATTGGCAGCAGCGAGACGACCCTCGTATTGATACCATTTGGTCATCTGTTGCAAAAGGGATATGGCCAAAGTTGAAAAGACGAAACACTCTACCGTACTCCTACTGATGAAAGAATGGAACAAACTGGAGTTGAGGAACCAGATTCTATACAGGGTCACATCTCCTCCAGACAAGCCTTGGCATTCCCGGATGGTTTTGCCTGAGAAGCATAGGAGGGTTGTGTTGAAGATACTTCATGATGATTCAGGTCATGTGGGGTTTGACGAGACCTGCAGATTGGTTCTATTGGCCCCAAATAAAACCTGAGGTTGAAGAGAACTGTAAGTTGTATATCCAATGCATTCAGAGGAAGATGTTGCCTATCAGAGTTGCTCCATTATTTACAGAGTGCGGGGCCACTTGATTTAGTGTGCATGGATTTCTTTTCCATACAGCCTGATTACAGATATGCTCAAGCCTTTCCCACAAAGGATCAGAGGGCATCCACAGTTGCCAAACTGTTATGGGAGAAGTATTTCGTTCATTATGGCCTCCCAAGAAGGATACACTGTGATCAGGGAAGGGACTTCGAGAGTTGCCTCATACATGAGTTACCAAGCATGCTTGGAGTTGAGAAGTTAAGGACCATGCCTTATCACTGTCAGGGTGATCACCAGCCTGAAAGGTTCAATCAGACATTGTTAGACATGCTTGAAACCCTGGATATCAGCAAAAAAAACCAAATGGAGTCAGCGTATCAGACCTTTGGTGCACTGCCACAACTGTGCACAGGATTAAGCTACCGGATACTTCCCATACTATTTGATGTTTGGGTGCAATCTCGCCTGTAAATCTCGGTTTTGGGACTGGTGGTGAAGACTTGCTGCCGAAGACGTATCTCAAGTATGTGTCTGACATGAGCAAAGAGCTTATGAGCTAGCAGCAATTTCTGCTGCCAAGCAAAATCAAGGAATCGAGGAGGTATAATCAAAAGATTAGGTTCTCTCAGCTGATGCCTGAAGACAGAGCTTTAATAAGAAATTTGGGGCTACCAGGGATGCATAAGTTGACTGCTGACTGCTGAGTGTCTTTGCCTTACGTAGTGGAGAACCAGATGACAAATGTGCCAATTTTCCGGGTGAAGCCAGAAGATGGTCCTAAAAAAATTCTCCATCAGAGTCACCTCTTGCCCCTAGTGCAGGAGGGTACCTGTTGACCCAGAGCCTGACAAGATCCTACACTTCGTAAGAGGACTCTGCACAGAAGGTGAAGAACAGAAAGACAATCAGCGGAAAGACCTGAAAAGGACCCAACCTCTGAATGTTGTAAAGACTTGGAGGACAGAGAGATGGGAGTGTGGTGTATGGTACCTTGTGCAACCTTCCCAATAACTCCTGAATCTCCCAACCTTGACTCAGATATAGCGGGGAGGACTAGCAGTGGACAGGCAGACACGATGCTAGACAGTGAAGGGAAGAGGGGCTCCAATGTAATTGGAGATGAAGCTGAGCTCAGACACGTGACAGGGAGACCTGAGTTGCTGAAAGCATGAGTAATTGACAGCGGGAGGCAACCCCAAGTGGACAGGAAAGGTCACAGGTATACCTGAGGCTGAAGAAGAGATAGGAAGGTCTCAGAGAGTCAGGAATTCCCCCCAACTAGATAGGCTGGCCTATGATGCAACTATCCCCATAGTAAAGTATCTTACTGCCATTTACTAATAGGTTGGGGGGTCCTGAAATCACGAAATATATTTGAATACTGTGTTACTAATAATGGTTTGATAAGTCTTAAAGTCATGGAGTCATTATTAATTTCGGTGTAATGCCCTGGTTAAGATTTCTACTGCTATGCTGTGGAGTATTTCATTTAGTAGCTTTCTGTAAAAGTGTGTGTCCTGCTGGTAGAATGTTTTGGTTTCGGCTAAAGATTAAGGGCCTATGATGTTCAACTTGGAAATGTGTCAGCCAATCAGGATGGTGGAATTCGGAGCAAGTTCCAGAGAGAGATTTGTGATGGACACTGGTGTGGGTTTTGCAGTGGGAGATGCGGAGAAGAGAAGAGTAGGAGAGACAGCCGTAGCATTCGATCTGACAGGAAGACATGATTACAAGGAGTGCTTCGTGAGATGAAGGAGTCCAAAAGGGCTGGGGTATCAAGGGATATGGTGAGAAGGCAGGTGTATGGGTTGAATGGGATCCGGGATCAGCCATACTAAAATGGTCCTACCCAGCTTTTGAAGATGCAATCTCCAACACCATGTGCACATTTAGACTGATTTAGCTCTAATGGGCCCTTTTATCTTTTTCTTTCTCTTAGCAACTGTTTAATAAAGCTGACATTAATAAATATGATTTCTTTATAATTTTATGCGGTGTACAATCTGTTATTTCTTGCAAACTGATAATTGTGGGCAGTATTTACACATCATTCGCTCAAATCGAGGTTTCTTCAATAGGAACACCATGACGTTCCTGTTTGGTTGAACCCAAATCATATCGACCCTGGACATTTAATGTTTATGAAAGGTGCCCTTCTCACCACTGATTCACGTGTCTATTAGCAGAGAGCTAATGAGCTGAGTTTGCTTACGAGCCCAGTGAGGGAGCTACGTATCCATGCAGGGCACGATTAAGCTAGTGCGGGGCCTGTAGCATATGTTATAAAGGGGCCCTAAATTTAAAAAAAGCACGTAAGTATTAAAACATAAATTATTTATTTGCATAGTAAAGTAATTCAATTTTTTTCATTTGCTATACAGCTAGATAATATGACAAATGTCTAATGCTTCCTTCAGTAATAGTATTATTTACATGTAGGTATCAATTTCAAATGTCATAAGTAACAAAATTACAATTTACATGTTACATTTTCTAGATTTAGCGTGAGCAAATTTGTTGATGATACTGGAAGTGTCTATTTCATGCAGAAGTTCATGTTCAGTGAGATTGTTCAATCTGTTTTGACCCATGGTGCTCTTTAGTTCATTTTTAATCCTTTTCAGTTTTGAAAATGAGCGTTCTCCACTGCAGTTGGTAACCATGAGTGACAAATAGATGCACAAGGCATTTTCTACACTTGGAAAACATGACCCCAAAGAATTGTCAGTTATCAAACGGTACAACTGTAACTCTACAAGGTCTTGTTTGGCGCCAATACGAGAAGCAAGATCAGTTTTCAACAGTTCAGTAAACTGCACAAATTCTTCATTAAGACTTTCTTCCAGATCTTTCAGATATAATTTAATAAGATGTGATGACCTCTTTACGATCTCTTCAGGTGTAAACGACTGTAACTGATGAAGGAATCCAAAAACACCATTCACCTTTCTCCGTCCGCCAGAGAAAGCAGGATCTCCCAGTGGCCACACATTTGAATTCCACATCCCATTCCCATTCTGATACATCTATCCATGGCCTCCTCTATTGTCAAGATGAAGCCACACTCAGGTTGGAGGAACAACACCTTACATTCCATCTGGTAGCCTCCAACCTGATGGCATGAACATTGACTTCTCTAACTTCCATTAAAGCTCCTCCTCGCCTTCTTACCCCCTCCCTTATTTATTTATTTATCCCTTTTTTTCTCTCTGTCCCTCTCACGATAACTCCTTGCCTGCTCTCCACCTTCCTCTGGTGCTCCCCTCCCCCTTTCTTTCTCCCTAGGCCTCCCGTCCCATGATCCTCTCCTTTCTCCAGTCTTGTATCCCTTTTGCCAATCAACTTTCCAGCTCTTAGCTCCATCCCTCCCCCTCCTGCCTTCTATCATTTCGGATCTCCCCCTCCCCCTCCCATTTTCAAATCTCTTATTATCTCTTCTTTCAGTTAGTCCTGACGAAGAGTCTCAGCCTGAAACGTCGACTGTGCTTCTTCCTATGGATGCTGTCTGGCCTGCTGCTTTCCACCAGCATTTTGTGTGTGTTGCTTGAATTTCCAGCACCTGCATATTTCCTTGTGTTCACCTTTAGATAAGCTTTCTGCCTTTTTAACAGAGCAGAAAGCAAGCTGTCAATAATGGCAAGAAATGTCCGGCTTTTAAACTTCTGAGAAGGCATTTGAGATTCAACAAGTGGATCAAGAGTGCTGGAACCACTGAAATCATCATACACGTGATTTTGCTTGTGTTTTCTTCAAGTTTGCTGTTGATAATCTTCACACTTAGTCAGATCCTTGGCTTTTTGCTCAGTCTGAAAAAGTAGACCGCATAGCTTGGATATATCCATGCAAGGATTCATAGAGTGCACAAGTTGTGTTCAGGTCTTGGCCAGAAGATTGCAAAGAAGCACTGGTCATTTGAAAACGCTCTAATACCTGATCCCACAATATGACCATTATTCCTGTTTCCAACTTCATCATGGTTGAAAGTAGTCCACGAGCCTGTTGTCGACACTCTGCCTTCTGATCATTGTTATTTGAAATGTCATCCAAGACTTGTTTTATTGCAGAAAAGCTGTGTAAAAGTGCTTTTGTTGCATCTGCACGAGCTGACCACCTGATATCTGACATTCTTTTCACAATGGGCAAAAGAGCAGCACCATCAGATAATGCAGCAGAAAGGAGATCCCACCGATAAGTAGAAGCAGAAAAAAATGTGTACTGGCTTTCTACAAATTGAAAGAAAATTAATGCTTCTCGACAACATTCAGCAGCACATTTTTCAACCAAATTTAGTGAATGTGCAAAACATGGAATGTAATCCGCAAACTCATTCAACTCTTTAATTCGAGCTTGTAAGCCACTATACTTGCCACTCATGTTGCTGGCATTGTCATAACTTTGACTACGGCAGTCTTTATATCAATGTCATTTTCCTTTAAAAAGTCAAGTAAACGTTGAGCGAGCTGTTCAGCACTATGACCTTCCATATCCAAAAACTTCACAAATCTTTCAACTGGTCCAGACAGCAAAACATAGTGCATAGTCAAAGTCAGCTGGCCCACATTATATATGTCTGGAGTAGAATCCAATGGAACAGAATAATACTTGTATTTCTTCACTTCACCAATAATGTGATCCAGTATTCTGGATCCAATCAGATTGATGAGTTCCTCACATGTTGTTTTAGATAGGTATGATTTATGTCCCCTTCCTTGGTTTGCATGAGCATTTATACCATGACACAGCAAGGAACCAACACACGCCTGCACACACATACCGTACCATGCAGCATGCAGCTCCCCCGACATGAAAACAACAGCATTGCCAGATCGTCGTTGTTGTGGCATGGATGAAATAACAGAGCATTGTGTTACCGGTAGGTACAAGGCAGTTTCTTTATTCGTCAAAACAAGGTTACAGCAGACAGGGACCCCTGGCAGAACAGGTCTAACCGCCTTGTGAATGAGGCTCAATATTTATTTGCTAAACACAAAGGACAGTTCATAGTTACAAGTATAGACAATTCTTTGAAGTTTTCACATCTTTTGATTAAATTCATTCTACCAGCACCAGTATGCCTAAGCTGACATTCATGGCCTTTAGGAATGCAAGTTAAAATCCATAATACGTTATTTGGTATGTTACGTGCTAACTTAGAGGACAATTCATATTCAAAAAGCATAGATATGGTGTCTTCACAACTACCTGTAAACTTAGCATTCTTGTCTCAGAGGCACCAGAGATGCATTGTTACAAATGAAACTGGGTTCACAGCTTTTAGGAAATGCATTGTATGAACTCAATCCACAGTACTTTGTCAAAGAACAGAAGACTGATGGCTGAAGTCATTTATTTAAGTGTAAATGAATCGTCTACCCAAAACTCACTCTAACAGTCGTGAGAATACGGCTTGCAAGCATTTAGTGCAGGCAGGACCCTCGAAAATGCAGGGCCCATAGCATATGCTACTTTTGCCGCTAGGTTAATCCGGCCCTGCACCCACGGCTCCTAAAACCCCCCTTCCCTCCTTTCAAACCCCATCCACATCACCCAAACCCTGCCCACACCCCAAAACCCCACTCACACACCAAATTCCACCCATAACTTCCCAACACCTCCCCTCCGCCAAAGCCACATGAACATCCAACCCTATCTCTCTAACCAAACCTCTCCCTTCTTCTCAAAACCCTGCCCACATTCAAACCCCAACCACACACCAGAAATCCTGTTCCACTACCCACTCACCCTTAACACTTACTGATCAGCCTTCCCAGACTCTCTGGCAGTGCATCTCCCATCTTAAATATTTACCCCTCCCAGCCCTTCCCTGTTCTAACCAAATGCAGGAGCCCTTCACGGTCAGGCGTGGAGTGAGACGTGAGCTTGTTTCTGCTCCTCACCTGAAAATCTGATAAACTCGTGGTTTTGTAAGACGGAAGTTTTCTTGTGACCTGGTTTTGAGATGTGACTCAGACCTATTCTTTCATTCTGCTTCGGATGTGGGACCATGGCTTCTGTATGAGAGGTCTCATCATTTGTCTCTGCCATCAGTGGGGGACAGAAGAGGGTGATGGTTAAACAATCCAAAGCCCATGCGTGAGGGATCTGCTTCGCAGCCACTCCACAGAGCTGGAGGAAACACACAATCTGAAGGAACTCATATCTCCTTTGTGGATTAGTGCAGTTGCTCAGATCCTTCCCTCTCTGTCTCTAGCCCCAGGGCTCCAACAAGTCAAAGCCCAACCGCAGACCTGTCCCGTCAGGACCTAGCTTTGTAACAGGGCATGTCCAAACCACCCAGATTCATGGCGTTGAAAGTCAGGCTGGGTTCCCTTTCTCAGCTCCACCGGACCCTTCCAGAGGTTAGAACATGTGCTAACTCCCAATTCTGATGCTCTTCTCCTGCCAACCGTACTTTGTGTGGAAAAGGTCCTTCCCAAGTTCATGTGATTGGAGCAGTGTTCATGGTAGAATTGGAGGAACATAGAACATAGAACACTACAGACCCCTTGGCCATGTTGTGCTGACCTTTTAACTTTTTCCAAGCTTAGTCTCACCCTTCCCTCCCACAGAGCCACCACTTTGTTTCATCCATGTGCCTATCTTAAGAGGTTCTAGTATGTCCCTAATGTATCTGCCTTTACCACCACCCCAGGCAGTGCATTCCATATACCCACCACTCCCTGTGCAAAAAGCCTACCTCGGACATCCCAACTATATTTTCTTCCAATCACCTTAAAAGAGTGGCCCCTCACACTAGCTCATTCCACCCTGGGTGACAAGGTGCTGGCACTCTACAAATACCTCTTACCATCTTATGTACACACAGTGGACACTTTATTAGGTATCTCCTGTATCTAAGAAAGTGGCCACTGAGTCTATGTTTCTTGGTCATCTGCTGCTGTAGCCCACCCACTTCAAGGTTCGATGCATTGTGCATTCAGAGATGCTCTTCTGCACACCACTGTTGTAATGCATGGTTATTTGAGTTACTCTTGATTTCTTGTCAGCTTGAACCAGTCTGGCCATTCTCCATAAGACATAAGAGCAGAATGAGGCCATCTGGCCCATCGAGTCTGCTCCACCATTCAATCATGGCTGATCATTTTTTTTTCTCCTCCTCAACCCCAGTTCCCGGCCTTCTCCCTGTAACCTTTGATGCCACGTCCAATCAAGAACCTATCAATCTCTGCCTTAAATACACCCAATGACCTGGCCTCCACAGCTGCCTGTGGCAACAAATTCCACAAATTCACCACCCTCTGGCTAAAGAAATTTCTCTGCATCTGTTTTGAAAGGGTGCCCCTCTATCCTGAGGCTGTGCCCTCTTGTCCTAGACTCTCCCACCATGGGAAACATCTTTTCCACACCTATTCTGTCTAGGTCTTTCAACATTCGAAAGGTTTCAATGAGATCCTTCTTCATCCTTCTGAATTCCAGTGAGTACAGACCCAGAGCCTCAAATGTTCCTTGTCTGATTACCCTTTCATTCCTGGAATCATCCTTGTGAACCTCCTCTGGACCTTCTCCCATTAACAAGGCATTTCTACTCACAGAATTGCCACTCACTAATTTTTTTTTGTGTTTTGCATCATTCTCTGTAAACGCTAAAGACTGGTATGCATGAAAATCTCAGGAGATCAGCAGTTTCTGAGATACTCAAACCATCCTGTCTGGCACTAACAATCATTCCATGGTGAAAGTCATTTGGATCACATTCCTTCCTCATTCAGATGTTTGGCCTGAACAGCAACTCTTGGCCATGTTTGCATGCTTTTATGAATGGAGTTGCTGCCATATGATTAGCTGGTTAGATATTTGCATTAATGAGGTGTAGCTGATAAAAATGCCACTGAGCGTATCATTATCAAGTCATCTCTCATCCTCCTTCACTCCAAAGAGAAAAAAACCCCAGCTCACCCAATCAATCCCCATAAAGCATGTCCTCTAATTCAGGCAGCATCCTGGTAAATCTCTGCACCCTCTCAGAAACTTTCACACCCTTCCTATAATGAGGCAACCAGAACTGAACATGATACTTCAAGTGTGGTCTAACCAGGGTTTTATAGAACTGCAACATTACTCATTGCTCTTGAACTCAATCCCGCGACCAATGAAGGCCAAGACACCATGTGCCTTCTTATCTACCTATCAACTTGTGCAGCAACTCTCCATGCTCGGTGGACGTGGACCCCAAATCCCTCAACACTGCTAACCTTGGACTCCGCCTTCAAGATCAACCTTCCAAAGTGCATCACTTGACACTTTTCTGGATTGAACTCCACCTGCCACTCCTCAGCCCAGCTCTGCATCCCATCAGTGTCTCATTTTAATCTATGACAACCTTTTACACGGCCCACAACAGCACCAAGAGTCTGCCAAAGTCGTGACATCCCAGCTTCGGGGTCTCGCGGCGTAGAGGTCCCTTCCGACACTTCCCTTTCTCGATCCCATTGTCCCTATCTCTGGAGACAGCTTATCCACCGATGTCTATTACAAACCCACGGACTCTCACAGCTACCTGGACTATACCTTGTCCCACCCTACTAATTCTTCCATGGCCTTCTGTCTCTTCCACCAATCAACTTCCTCGCTCCTTGCTTCATCCCTCCCCCTCCAGATTTCACCTATCGCCTGGCGCTCCTCTCTCCCCTCCTGCCACCTTTCAAACCTACTCCTCAGCATTTTTCCTCCAGTCCTGCTGAAGGGTTTCAGCCAGAAACATCAACTGTGCTTTTTTCCCATAGAAGCTGCCTGGCCTGCTGAGTTCCTCCAGCATTTTGTGTGTGTTGCCCATATCCCTCTAAATCTTTCCTTTCCATATACTGTCCAAAATGTGTTTAAATTCTGTTATTGTACTCGCCTCAGCTCATTCCATATACTCAATAGCCTCTGTGTGAAGCTGCTGCTCAGATCCCTTTTAAACTGTTTCCCCGTCACATTTAACCCGCGGCCCCAAGTATTTTTTCAGTCTCTGCTGATCATGTTAACGACGTGTGTGTAACACACAGGTTCAATGTCTCTCTCCCCAGCAGAGGGAAGAGTTTCTTTGCCTGACCCTCGCGTTCACCACGCTCCACACTCCACCCACATCAGCAGTAAACTGCAAGGCTGGGTCCTACATTCCTGACCTCCATCTCTGCCCTCTGGAAATTCTCAGATCCTGAGCCAATGATGTGGATTGCAGCTTGTTATTGAAGCTCAATATTCCTATTACACCTCATTAACTTGGAGCAAGTGCTTTTATCTTCAGAACAAGTAAACAAGAAGCCAGCAATGTGAACACAGGGTGAAGCCTGCCACCAATCTGCACTTAAACTGTCTGTTAGCGTTCCTACTTGCTATGTTCTTTTGATCAGATTTTATGATTGTGGGAACTACAATTTCCATGTGACTTGTTTGGGACTGGGAATGAGGGAGCCAGTTGTTTCATGTACGTCAGCGATGCATTTTCTTGGATCTAAGCCATGCTTGAAGCTCCCACATGAGCCTGAACTGGGCCCTGTGCAGACAAGCAAAGAACAGAGAGAGTGAGTGATTAGTCCACCAGCCTGGGCTTGTGGGCTTGTGAATGGGCAACAGGAGGGATGTTGGCCTGAAAGCGCACAACATAGACCACTGCAGTACGGTACAGACCCATTGATCCTCAATGTTGTGTCGATCTTTTAACCTGCTCCAAGATCAATCTAATTCTTTCCTCTTACATAGCCCTCCAATTAATTCTCTATCATCAAGGAGATGGAGTAGGGTTGGATTGCTTCTGAACTGGGAGGGAAATCCTGCAAGAACAAGTTACGAAGGCCTAGTTAGAGTACAGAGGGTGATAAAAAGGCTGATGCCATCGATCGATAGGGGCATGAAGTATAAAGTTGGCAAGTCATGTTGCTAGAGTACCTGTGCAGTTCTAGTCACTCCATTTCAGGAAGGATGTGGAGGCTTTGGAGAGGGTGCAGAGGAGTTTTATCAGGATGCTGCCTGAATTTGAGTGAATGCTACAAAGAGAGGCTGGACAAATTTACTCTGGAGCATCGGAGATCTGAGAGTGGTATCGTTCAAATAGTTCTGTTTATTGTCAGAGAATGTATACAACCTGAAATACTTGTCCCAGGCATCCACAAACAACAGAACAGCCCCAAAAGAATGAACCACAGAAAAATGTCGGAACCCTAAAGCTCCCTCTCTCATACACAAGCTGCAGCAAAGCTTCAACCCCCCCCCCCCACACTGCCTGTTTCATCAAAAAGCGTCCGCGCCCATCACCCGCCAAGCAACAGTAAAGCACCCAAAGGGAAACCATGATGTGCAGCCAACGGGAATTACTGTTTACCCGACGGTTTGACATACCACTCTCTCTCTCTCTCTCACTCAAAGGCACAGAGAGATAGCACCCATTTTCATGGCAAAAGGGAGGACTGACAGTCACTATAATGATATTACAGTCTGCCGCGTTGCTTTTCCGGACAGCTGCTGTAACGAAATCTTGACGGTATATTGGTATTGTTAAGACAGTGCTACTGAAACTGCGCTCCCTGATACTTCGGAAGGCAAGAAATACAACTTAAAATTACTCGTAACATCTTTTCTCCGCTGAATTGTGGGCAACTATCACTGCAAATAATGACGAGGCAAGTGGAGGTGAGGCCAGTTTAAAGGATGAGCTGAGCTGGAGGATCGTAAAGCCAAAGGGCAACGTGTTCAGGACGGGGCGCAGACGGAGTCGCTTCGCTGTTGGAGTGAACGACTTGGAGAGGAGTTGATGCGGCAGAGTTTTGATGCCCGCCTGCCTGGTTGGATTGCTCCAACCACCGAGCCGATTTGGTGAGATCGAGAATGGCTTTGCTGTGCCGGGATCCGGGTCCTAGAGCAAAGCACTACCTGGTGCTTGGGCAATTAAAACACAGGTCTGGATAGACTGGAAAGCCCGAGTTTCAGGACCGGAGGTGAGGGTCGGGTTGATTTTGCCTGCTCTCCTTCTATGTTCATTCCTCTCTCTGTGTCCGAGTCCGTGAACTGCTCCGGTGGCTGTCGTCCCGGAGTTCCGCAGCACTTTGGCCTCGCTGAACTTGAGATCAAGGCTTGCAGCTACTCTGGCTGTTCCAGGGAGTGGATCCAAGCACTCGGTCTGGTTCGGGGTGCGTGCATTTTTTCCCCTCTTTCTCAGTGCAGTGGTTATGGTTTTTCTTTTTTTTTGAATTGGGTTATTCAGGTTCCTTGCTTTGTGGCTAACTGTAAGCAAACAAATTTCAAGGTGTATAATTTATTCATTCTTTGATAATAAATGTACTTTGAATCTTTAAATCTGTCAGGACGCTGGAGCAGGTATCCAATCGCAGACCCAGTACTGTGCACACGGTGATATTAATTGAGTAACAAATCCTGAGGTGCAAACAAAGTCAGTGCCAAAGTTCAGGCAGAGATCAAAACATCCCAGAGAAATCCAAAAACCAGAATCAGGAAACACTCACTGACACAATCTGGCAACAAACAGGTGAAAACACAGGACTGAAATAACCAGAGAGGCAGATGATAGGTGGAGCACAATGAGACACAGGTGGCAGCAATACAGGTAATAATGGGAAACAGGTGAGAGGTGGAGTACTCAGTAATACAGGGGTCGGAGTAGAGCAGGAGCGGGGACAGGAGCACATGGGGCATGAAAACAAACAAGAGCACATGGCCATACAAAACCACAGACTGACAGCTAGGGGGAAAGCACACAAACAGACAGTTCAGCTGGAGGTACTGACAGTACCCCCCCCCACCGCCTCCTGGCGTCACAGAAGATAGAGCTGGGTGTTGGCGATGAGAGTCCCTGATGAGAGGAGGGTCCAGGATGTTACGGATGGGGTCCCAGCACCTCCCTCAGGACTGTAGCCCTCCCAGACCACAAGGTACTGGAGGCCCTGGTGACGAACGTCCAGCAGTTGACGTTGAGTTGAAGGCCTCTGACCCATCGATGAGCTGTGGGGGAGGGGGAATCTAGGGACAAGCACGGGGGGGGGGCTCATGAAAGGCTTGACGCGGGACACATGGAAGCTGGGATGAATGCGGCGGAGAGTGGAGGGGAGCTTGAGATGGTCGGCAGCATGGCTGATAACCTTAGCAATGGGAAAGGGGCCGATGAAGCTGGAAGGGGGGTGTGCTTGCGGGAATCCACCTTTTGGGGCAGGTCTCAGGTTGCAAGTCACACACACTGTCCTTGGCGGTAATGTGGGGCCTTGGAGCAATGGCGGTCAGTTTGACGTTTGATCCTAGCAGAGGCACGGAGAAGGGCAGAGCGAGTGTGCCTCCACGTCCGCTGACAACGGCGGACGAATGCCTCGGCAGGTGGAACGCCAACCTCCTCCTGGGCAGGAAACAATGGAGGTTAGTGGCCAAGGCAGCACTCGAAAGGGGAACAGACCGGTGGATGAGGACGGATGAGAGTTTATGGCGTACTCGGCCCAGGGTAGCTGCTGACTCCATGCAGAGGGGTTCTGGGAGACCAGATACTGCAATACTGTCTCTAGTTGTTGGGTGGCCCGCTCAGTCTGGCCATTGGTCTGTGGGTGGAATCCTGAAGACAGGCTCAGAGGCACCCTGAAGATTACAGAATGCCCTCCAGAAGTTGGCTGTGAATTGAGGGCCCCTGTCTGACACAACATCTACAGGTAAACCGTGTAATTTAAAAACATGCAGTACTAGTAATTTAGCTGTTTCTTTGGCCGAGGGGAGTTTAGGTAAAGGAATGAAATGTACAGAATTTGAGAAACGATCAACTACTGTGAGAATGGTGGTGTTACCATCTGATGGGGAAGACGGCGACAAAATCCAGGGAAATGTGGGACCAGGGTCTCTTGGGGATAGACAGGGGTTGTAACAGACCAGCAGGTGACCGGTTAGAGTTCTTGCCTTGAGCACAGACCGTGCAGGCTGAGACAAAGTTACGGATGTCATCTCCCATGGAGGGCCACCAGAACCACTGACTGATGAAGGCCTGAGTACGCTCGGTTCCAGGGTTACAGGATAACCGGGAAGAATGATCCCACTGCGATACCTGTGAGCGGACAGAGCTGGGAACATAAACACGGTTAGTTGGGCATTGACTAGGGGCCGCCTCTCTGTTGAGCAGCTTGCACAATGGCTTCAATGTCCCATTGTGTTGCACCCGTGAGACAGTGAGCAGGGAGGATGACATCGGGCACCTCAGGGGTCTCAGAGGAAGGGAATCTTCAGGAGAGGCATCAGGTTTTCCATTCTCAGAACCGAAGCAGAAGGACAGAGTAAAATTGAACCTTGAGAAAAACAGGGACCAACGAGCTTGATGGGAGTTGAGACGCTTGGCAGTACAGATATGTTCCAGATTCTTGTGATCACTCCAGACCAAGAATGGCACCTTGGCTCCCTCCAGCCATTGCCTCCACTCCTCCAGAGTTAGCTTCACAGCCAGCAGCTCCCAGTTTCCGACATCGTAATTCCGCTCTGTGGGAGTGAGGCGGTGAGAGAAGGCAGCGCAGGGGTGTACCTTCTCATCCTTGGCCGAGCACTGAGAGAGAACATCTGCTACACCAATGTCAGACACATCCACCTCCACAATGCACTGCCGGTCGGTGTCAGGCTGAATCAGGATGGGGGCAGAGGTGAAATGTTCCTTCAGGTCAGAGAATGCTTTTTCAGCAGCAGGAGACCAGGAGAATCTGACAGCCAATGAGGTAAGAGCAGTGAGTGGTGCAGCCAGTGTACTGTAACTTCTGATGAAGCGACGATAGAAGTTAGCAAAGCCCAAGAAGTGTTGCAACTCCTGACAAGTTGAAGGTTGGGGCCATTCGACCACCGGCTTGACCTTCTGTTGGCCCATCTGAATGGAACCACCTGAAATTACACACCCCGGGAAGGAGATGGTATTGCGATGAAACTCACACTTCTCAGCCTTCACAAAGAGCTAGTTCTCCAGAAGGCACTGGAGAACTCTGCGGACGTGACCTGTGTGTTCAGCAAGGGGCTTAGAGAAAAAAAATCAAAATGTCATCGAGATACACAAAAACAAATTGGTTCAGCATGTCCTTGAGAACAATTTACCAGGGCTGGGAAGACGGCGGGGGCATTGGTGAGACCGAATGGCATGACCAGATACTCGTAATGGCCTGAGGTGGTGTTGAAGGCTGTCTTCCACTCATCCCCTTCGCAGATGCAGACAAGATGGTAGGTGTTACGGAGATCAAGCTTGGTGAAAACTGAGGCTCCTTGTAATAGTTCAAATGCCGAGGTCATGAGCAGAAGAGGGTAATGGTTCTTAACAGTGACTTCATTCAGTCCCCGGTAATCAATGCATGGACACAAGGAGCCGTCTTTCTTTTCAACAAAGAGAAAACTGGCACCAGCAGGGGACGAAGATGACCGGATGATGCCTACAGCCAGAGACTCTTGAATGTACTTATTCATGGCTTCTGTTTCAGGTACGGACAGGGAATACAGGCGGCCCCTTGGGGGAGATGTGCCACGCAAGAGGTCAATGGCACAATCATATGGACGATGAGGCTGCAGGGAAGTGGCCCAGGACTTGCTGAACACAACCTTGAAGTCCATGTATTCAGGATGGATGGCACTAAGGTCCAGAAATTCCTCAGGGGATCTGGGATTGGAGACAAGGGGATCTGAGCATGGCGGAGGAAGTGAGAGTGACAGAATGGGCTCCAGCCTACAATCTTGCGACTGAGCCAGTCAATGTGGGGGTTGTGTGACTAACCAGGGATGGCCCAGGACAATGGGAGCTTGAGGAGAGTCAATAACATAAAGGGTTAACTGATCATGATGGTTGCCGGATAAACTGAAACTCACCAGGGCCGTGATATGGGTGATGTTACCCAGTCTCTGACCGTTCAAGGCATTGGCCATCAGTGGTGACTAGAGAGCAGACATGGGTAACCCCCACTGGGAAGCCAAGCTGGAATCAATAAAACACCCTCCCACACCAGAATCGACCAAGATGGAGACTGCTCGGCGTTGGACGCCCCACTCCAGAGGAGCAGGTATGAGAGTGAGTGGTGTCGAGGAGGGCCGGACAGGGGTCACGCTCACCAGTACTCCTCATCCTACTGGTGAGCGCTTGGCTTTTTACTGGGCAGCTGGAGATGAAGTGGCCTGGTTGGCCACAGTACAGACAGGAACGGGTGCTGATTCTCCTTTGTCTTTCAGTCGGCGTCAGGCCGGTACAGTCAACCTGCATAGCCTCGGGCTCTGCAACGGGAATTGTAGGTGGAGGCAAACGGCAGGGCAATGTAGACTGTTGAGGAGCTTGGAGCTCACCCAGTGCCCCCAGGGACCCTCTGGAACCCCTCCCTCTGCAGCGCTGCTGAAGGCGAACATCAATACGGATGGCCAAATCCACCAGGGCTACAAAGGTGGCAGGAAGGTCCTAGGTGACCAGCTCATCTTTGTGTTCAGAGAGGCCATTCAGGAAGGTGTCGTACTGTACCTCAGAGTTCCAGCCACTGGAGGTGGCTAGGGTCCGGGACTCTATGGCGTAATCTGACAGATATGTGCCCCAGGCACGTGTGCAGCATTTCATGGGCAGCCTCTCTCCATGTTTGGAGCGATCAAGCACTCTTCTGATCTCCTCAGAAAATAACTGAAAACAGAGGCAGGAAGATGAGCCTGCCTCCCAGACGGCTGTTCCCCATTCTCTGGCCCTACCAGACAGTTAGCTCGATCAGTCAGAAATGTTGTTGGTTGTAATTCAAAAATGAAGGTGCACTGGGAAAGGAAAGAGCGGCAGGTACCAGGCTCTCCTCAGTACTTTTCTGGAGGAGGCAGACATGACTCTTGGACGGGAGGAGCATGCAAAGACGCGGAGCGCGGGGTGGCAGATGCAGTCGCAGAATGCTGATGGGCGCTCAGGGAGAGCTGGAGCGACTGAGTCTGGGCCCCAAGATTGGTTACATCGGCAGAAAGTGACTCTGCTGCCCTGAACACAGACTCCAGTTGGTTCTGGTGTCTCCCCAGCATCACTCCCTGTTGTTCCAGGGCAGCTCTCAGACAACTGGGGGTCTGCTGGATCCATTCTGGCCAGGTTGTACTGTCAGGGCGCTGGAGCAGGGACCCAATCGCAGACCCAGTACTGTCCACACTGTGATATTAATTGAGTAACAAATCCAGAGGTGTAAACAAAGAGCATCAAAGTTCAGGCAGAGATCAAAACATTCTGAGAAATCCAAAAATCAGAATCAGGAAAATTCACTGGCACAATCTGGCAACAAACAGGTGAAAACACAGGACTGAAATAACCAGAGAGGCAGATGATAGGTGGAGCACAATGAGACACAGGTGGCAGCAAAACAGGTAATAATGGAAAACAGGTGAGAGGTGGAGTACTCAGTAATACAGGGGCCGGAGTAGAGCAGGAGCGGAGACAGAAGCACATGGGGCATGAAAACAAACAAGAGCACATGGCCATACAAAAACACAGAACGATGGCTAGGGGAAAAACACACAAAAAGACAGTTCAGCTGGAGGTACTGACAGAATCTTTATTGGTAGTGGTTTATTATTGTCACATGGACCAAGACAGAGTGAAAAGCCTGACTTGTATACTGTCCACACAGATCAAATCATTGCACAGTGATTTGAACTAGAATAAGGAAAAATAATAACAATACCTAAAAGTATAAAAGCTACTGAAAATGTGCAGTGCAGGTAAACGATAAAGTGCAAGAATGTTAACAAGGTAGATTGTGAGGTCAAAGGGTCCATTTTATTGCACAAGAGGCCCACTCAGGAGACTGATAACAATGAGGTAGACTGTCCTTGAGTCTGGTGGTATGCGCTTTCTGGGTTTTGTATCTTCTGCCCGATGGGAGAGGGAAGAACAGACAATGTCCTGGGTGGAACGGTGCCTTTGATTACATTGATTGTTTTACTGAGGCAGCGAGTAGTGTAGACTGAGTTCATTGAGGAGGAGACTGGCTCCTGTGATGTGTTTGTAAGAGGCATAGATAGAGAAGACAGCCAGTGTCTTTTCCCCAGGGCTGAATTCGTTAGCAACATTTACAAGAGACATTGAAGAGGTAACAATGTGATATGTACTGCTTATTGGAAGATGTGCAGTGTAAATTGCCATCGTGGTTGGTGTGGATATTGTGGGCCAAAGGGGGGACTGTCCAGTCCAGTACTGTTCCAGAGCTCTGTGTTTTACGAAAGACCTTATCTTTCTGTCTCACCTTCCATAATCTCTGGGCATCCAGACAATGACATAGTACACTCATCCTCGTAATGGAGGGAACATGGTAGCCGATGTGTGGACAATAAACACCCACAAATACTACCTGATCAGTCTGTGTCCAATGATATTGATGGACAATATGTAGGGATATCTTCCTTGCTTTTACACAGAACAGTCATACAGCACAGAAACAGTCCCACAAACTGCTCACAATACTCCAAGTGAGGCCTCACCAGTGCTTTATAAACTCTCAACATTACATCCTTGCTTTTATATTCTAGTCCTCTTGAAATGAGTACCAATATTGCATTTGCCTTCCTCACCACCAACTTGACCTGCAAATTAACCTTTAGGGAATTCTGCACAAGGACTCCCAAGTCCTTTTGCACCTCAGTTTTTTGTAGAATCGGTTCCAACACAGACCCTGTGAACAACACTAGTCACTGGCAGCCAACCAAAAAGACTCCCTTTATTCCCACTCTTTGCCTCCTGCCAGTCAGCCTCTATTTTATCCATGCTAGAATCTTTCCTGTCATACCATGGGCTTGTAGCTTGTTAAGCAGCCTCATGCTTAACAAATGAAGTTAACAAATTTCACAACACGTACTGGTGATAATGAACATTCTGATTCTGATGTGTGGCATCCTGTCAAAGGCTATCTGAAAATCCAAGTACACAACGTCAACCGAATACTTCCCACCATGCAGTATTAACGAACCTGTCCACTACGATATTAGTCCCCCTTCAGCTCAGGTACAAGCCATCCCTTCTGTACAGGTCCTCCTTCCCTAGAAGAGAGCCCAATGATCCAAAAGTCTTATACCCTCCCTCCTACACCAACTCCTTAGCCGCTTATTAAACTGTATAATCGTCCTAGTTTTAGCCTCACGAGCACTTGACACGTGTAGCAATCCTGCGATCACAACCCTGGAGGTTCTGCCCTATAACTTAGCACCTAACTCCCTGAGCTCCCTATGCAGAACCTACAAGTCATTGATACCTACATGGACCACAACTTCTGGCTGTTCACTCCCACTTAAGAATGCTGAGGACTTGATCCAAGATATCCCGGACCCTGGTACCCAGGAGGAAACATATCATCCAGGATCTTGTTCTCACCCACAGTACCCCTTGTCCCTTCCCCTAAGAAATCCCCTACCATCACAGTCTACCTCTTCTATCCCCTTCCCTTCTGAGTCACAGAGTCAGACTCAGTGCCAGAGACTTTATCACTGTGACTTACCTCTGTTAGGTCATTCCGCCAACGATACCCAAAGTACCCGAACCTGGTGTTAAGGGGGGATGGTCACAGGGGCACTCTGCAGTGGCTTCTTATCCCCTTTCCCCTTCCTGATTGTCACCCAGTTTCCTTTGTCCTGCACCTTGGGTGTAACTGCCTCTCCATATGTCCTATCCCTCACCCCCTCAGCCTCCCGAATGATCCAGAGTTCATCCAGTTCCTGCTCCAACCCCTTGACGCAGTTTGTTAGAAGCTGCAGTGGGTAAACTTCTTGCAGTTGTAGTCATCAGGGACACTGGAGGTCTCCCTGCCTCCCCACTTCCTGCATGAGGAGCATTCACTAACCTGCTGTCTACTGTCCTAACTGAGCAGATATAAGGAGGAGAATGAAAAAACTTGAGCTGTTCTTTCCTCTGCTTTCTCTGACTGAAGGTTCTCTTCGCTGAAGCCCCGAAGAGCTAAAGCCTCAAGATCACCACTCTTCCTGTCCACTCAGACGATGGCCGCTTTGTTCGCCATGCCTTCCTTTAACTTGCTCTTGCTAATCAATCACAAGCACCGAATGGTCGCAGGTCAAAGCCCTTTCTCGCTCTTCCCACCCGTTGCTGCCTTTTAGCCACAGGCAGTAAAACTTATTGAAGTCCCCTCCTCTCAAAACTTCCAATGTCCAGTTTGGGTACTGGTCAAAACTCATAGATAAATAAACAAATAAATACAACAGAACTCCGAGCATGAGTTGTAGAGTCCATGAAAGTGAGTCCAAAGTTTGTGGAATCAGCTGAGCGTTCTGTTGGTTGAAGTTATTCATGCTGGTTCAGAAGCCTGATGTAACTACTGTTCCTGGTGATACTGGACCTAAGGCTTCTGAACCTCCTACCTGATGATAATAGGAGAGCATGTCTTAGATGGTGACTGTCTTTGATGAAGGCCGTTGACCACAGTGGTAGTTTAGAGAGTAACATTCAATGGGAATGGATTTCTGAATTCCATTCCTTTCTCCCATTGTGTAGATGTGTTCTGCAGAGAGCTGGGATGATGAGGTTGCTGAGTAACCAGTTCCAGCTGGAACCTGGAAAACGACTCAACAACAACAAGTAAACAGGCAACTGGAAATTTTGTTGCTCATTCCATTTCTCCCTCGTTTAGCCCAAGGGCACCGATGGAGCTTCCATCCCTTGTGGAGTGATCAGGGGTCAGGAAGTGAAGCAACCAAGAGCCCAGGACAACCCAACCTACGACTTATCATCAGAGCTCAACAAATCATTCACAGCACAACAGCCATTATCCCTTCCAAAAATAATGTTCTCTCTTGAGATGAGTCTGTCACTGTCACCTCTAGACCCCTGATGTTTATGAATAGCTTTCAGCTCTGACTTCCAACAGGAGTGGAATATTGATAGGCTTTGTTAGTAATTACAACACAGATTGAAGCCTTTCTGCCCACTGGCATCCTGCTAGCACACCATGCCCATCTGCCTTTTCCCTTCCTTGTACCCTTACACTTACCCTCTCTCTGCTGCCAACTGATTATCGTTCAATTCTGTGCACCATTAGCCCACACTGTGTTGGCGCATGGCCAAGTGGTTAAGGCGTCAGTCTAGTGATCTGAAGATCGCTAGTTCGAGCCTCAGCTGAGGCAACGTGTTGTGTCCTTGAGGAAGGTACTTAACCCCACATTGCTCTGCGACGACACTGGTGCCAAGCTGTATCGGCCCTAGTGCCCTTCCCTTGGACAACATCGGTGGCGTGGAGAGGGGAGACTTACAGCATGGGCAACTGCCGGTCTTCCATACAACCTTGGCCAGGCCTGCGCCCTGGAAACCTTCCAAGGCACAAATCCATGGTCTCACGAGACTAACGGATGCCTATTAGCCCACACTGGAGGTGACCGACAGAACACACATCTTCAGGATGTGGGAGGAAACCAGAGTATCTGAGGGAAACTTCATACAACCACAGGAAGAGTGTGCAAACTCTAGACAGACAGCACACCAGGTCAGGATTGTACCCAGATCACTGGGACTATGATAAAGTTGCTGTAATCACCACGTTGCTGTTATCTCACCCCCATGTTTCTCTGAGGGAGGTGGGGCCACTGTGTCCCACCTTCCCTCATAGTCCAACTCCTCAGAATCTCTGGGAGATCCCTCGAGCAACAATGCATGTCGACCATACCTTCAACTCCCTGAAGCAGCATCTGGGACTACAATGCATCACCCACATGCACACGCACGTACACACATAATAAGCTGCTGTTGAAGCTGTCTGGCTGATGCAAGGAATGAGGGTGGTTCAAAACAAAGACACAAGAGATTCTGCAGATGCTGGAAACCTTGAGCAACACAAGCGTCCAGATGAAGGGTCTCGGTCTGAAATGTCAACTTCCTATTTCCCTCTGTAAAGGACTCCTTTGTCCTTTCTTCCCTCCCTACTGATCTCCCTCCTGGTATTTACCTTTTTAAGCGGAACAAGAGCCACACCTGCTCCTACACCTCCTCCCTCACTACCATGCAGGGACCCAAACAGTCCTTCCAGGTGAGGCAACACTTCAGCTGTGAGTCTGTCAGGGTCACATACTGTGTCCAGTGCTCTGGGTGTGGCCTCCCGTATGCCGGAGAGACCCGATGTAGATCGGAAGACCACTTTGCTGAGCACCTACGCTGTGTTCGCTAGAAAAAGCGGGGTCTCCCGGTGGCCACCAATTTCAATTCTACTTCCCATTCCCATTCCGACGTGTCAGTCCATGGCCCCTTCTACTGCTGGATGAAGCCACACTCAGGGTGGAGGAGCAACACCTTAAATTTCGTCTGGGGAGCCTCCAACCTGATGGCACGAACATCAATTTCTCAAACTTCCAGTAATTGCCCCCTCTCCCCTCACTATTCCCCCATTCCTGTTTCCCTCTCTTACCTTATCTCCTTACCTGCCCTTCAACTTCCTCTGGTGCTCCTCCCCCTTCTCTTTCTTCCATGGTGGTCTGTATGTGGCCTGGTTACACAACAACGCTATTAATAAAAATGCTGGCGACAGGAGCTGAGGTTCATGGTTCTTTACTGGCAGAAACCGATCTCGGCACATACATACAGAATCAATACACACCTAATAGTGCATGCTCAATATGAGCCTAATAGCGCATTCAACGACGTGTTACTAAAACATAAAGTAGTCCCTTATTCTACTGTGGGCTGTATGGTACACGCCTCCCCCTTTATTTCAATAGTGTATCAACTGATTTTTTTTACTGGGGCACTATGTTAAACAAATATGTTTACCCTTAACATACAAACACCTACCATTTATTTACTTGGTAACTTAATAATATCAAATTATAACAAGCCTTTTCTTTTACTTTTGGTCTAAGGCCCATTTATAACTCAAATCTCGGGGAGGGGGGTCTTCTCTGCCTCTCCGGGTACGTTTGTCAATAAACTTATTTGCTTTAGTACAGGTTTCCATATAAAAGTCATGAAATGTTGACCTCTGAGCACAGGGAGTTAAGAAGATGTGTGCCTCCAACTTGTTAAGAGTTCTAGGCAGCAGATCGCCTCCGTATAATGAAGACTCCTCTGTGCAGCTGTCCTAGATATATACGCATCTTTGTGCTATCACTTGTCTTCCTCACCCATATCTCATTTGTTCCAACTGAGCTAATTACACAGCCAATCTTCGTATTCTCCTTAGATTCCAAATAGATAGCCTGACCTTTATGATACCATCTCTTATCGTAATATAGCTTTCCATCTTCTATTCGTGCTTCATATCTTTGTGCTGGTGATTCAGCAGGAGTGCTGGGAAGATGCTCAGGAGAAGATGGAGATGCTGGTCTTTTCGGAGATTTAAGCTTATTGAGAGTTTGCAGATCTTCCATCATCTGTTCATCTGTTAACAAGTAATTTAACTGCACAGGTGCAGGTTTTCGTCTTCTGTCTGCAATTGGAGCAGGGTCATTAGGTCTCCTCCTTAGTTTCCTAGTCATTATTGGCTTTACCTCCATAGAATCTCCTGTGAGTTCCATTGTTGGCCTCTCATTCTCAATCATCTTTTTCCTTTCTTCTAACTCAATCTTTTTATCTTCAAATTCCTTCGCTGCTACTTTCTTCTCTTTAATATAATTCCTTTCCACTTGTTCTGTCTCCAGTTGCAGAAAAAGCTCTGCATTTCGTATTTTTTCCTTGTATTGTTGATCTAGTTTCTTCATCCTTTTCTTTCTCTTTTAATCTTTTTATTAATTTTCAAATTCATAAACATAGCAACAGTACTAATACAAAGAGATTGGGATTACATTATTGGTAATTGACATATGCAAGTTAAAAACTACAGATAATACAAGTATATTAGACCTCCCAAACTCTTAATATAATTAAACATGATAAAAAGAAAAAAATGAAAAAATATCACGAAAAAAACCCAAAATAAAAAAAAGTAAACTGAACTGAACCAAAAACTGAACTAAACAAAGCTGGGCTATTATATTACATCGAATACAATCATTAATGTAGTTAACTCCGCTCCTCTGTCCATATATTTTAGGTTAATAAAAGGGATTCGGAAAAGGTCAAGCTACATCATATGAAAGTGTTAAATAAATGGCCTCCAAGTCTCTTCAAGTTTAACCGAAGGATCAAAAGTGATACTTCCGATTTTTTCTAAATTTAAACATGATATCGTTTGGGAAAACCATTGAAATGTAGTAGGGGGATTGATCTCTTTCCAATTCAATAAAATGGATATTCTAGCCATTAATGTAACAAATGCAATCATCCGAGGAGCTGAAGAGGATAAATAACTATGTTCCATCATCGGTAAACCAAAAATTGCAGTAATAGGATGAGGTTGTAAATCAATATGCAAAACCATTGAAATAATATCAAAAATGTCTTTCCAAAATTTTATCAAATGGGGGAGCCAAAATAACTTCTCGACTAGCAACAAACTGTTTCCTAGAACCAGAGGACTGATTTTCCATCCTTAATTTCTTCATCTCTAGCTCAAATTACCTCTGGTTATCAGCTTCTCTTTCTTTCAATTCCCTTAGTTTATTTGCCTCTCTCTCTTCAAATTCCCTTATTTTATTTGCCTCTCTTTCAGCCATTTCCACTTTAAATTGTTCAAACTTTATCTGTTCAATATGTAACTGCATTTCCAGTGTACTTATTGGAAACCTCCCTAACACCTCATCATCAAACTTTCTCAAACTTATATAATGTTCTGCTATTTTACTCTGAATTACTGTTTTTTTTGTAACCTTCGTAATTCCCTTAAGGTCCAACCTTCTAGCAATCTCGGACACCTCACCCTTTTTCGTCTTCGCTAATATTTCCCGGTCTGGCGAATCCATAAACTCGTCAATATTCATTGCTGTTGAACGCCACCCACAGATCAATCAAACAAAAGAATCGGGTATTTCCCTTTTCCAAATCAGATCGATAAATAAACAAGCACTTAAAGCTCAAAATTGGAACGATCCCAGATGAGCCCCAATTAATGTCACGTGATTGGCAACAATGAATTGTCAATTGAGGCAGGTTTCGTAAAAACAAACAAACATTTATTAAACTCTGCTCAGCAATAGCGAAAAGTATTCAAAGGACTAACTTAACCAGAAGCTAACTGCTATACAGCAACTCCGGAACAGTTCTTAAAAGGGTAAATGTGAAAACAGTTCTTAAAGTGGTAAATTCGAACACAGTCTTAAAGTGGTAAATTCGAAAGTCCAAGTGATTTACACAGTCAATAAGGAGAGACTTCTCTGGAAACGGATTTCTTCGAAGACGTGACGTTACTACTGATTCTCCAAAGGAGTCACGACGAAGGAAATAAAACGGAACTGACATTTTCCTGGTGAGGGGACACTGCACAAACTTCTCTGCTCTTGCAGGAGTTATCTCAGATACAGGTCACCACTTCTGAATGAATGCTTGATAAGGTCGATCCTCCATAAAACCGCCGAATGACTCCAACTTTATTCCGATCCTTCAGGTTCCCGTCCTTAATAAGGTCTTCACTCTCCGATATTACTGTAAAGGTAAATCAAAGATACACCAACAAAGCTGGCAGCGACTAGTGAAACTGCTGGTACAATGATTTTACCTTACAATAGAAAGTAAAACTCCGTTTTAAAACAAAACTGCGTCAAGAGACAAATACGCAGCATAACGGAGTAACTAACGAAGCAAACAACAACTCAATTGAAACTAACTGCGTCACACCAGGGGTCTCCTTTATACCTGTTGAGTACAGGTCATCATGTGACCTCACACTGGCGGGAAAATTACATCATGTGACCTCCACAAGACCATTACATCATGCTCATAAGACAGTCACAAGATACCCACGGGGTATGTAACAAGTTGTTCCCTTTCCTGTTCATTCTTAATTTTATCAGATATACCTGGCTGTATTTTCATAATCATATCATAAATAGTTGCTATTAAACCCTTCTGATAGGAATCTAAACCTAAAATTTTTTCCGTGATATCATTTGGATATGAAATCGGAAGGGAGGGGAGGGAACATCGACCCAGACCATGAGAGGCCTGCGAGGCCTGCGTCGGCCATTTTCATGCCTTACAAGGCACAGATTGGATCATAACAGATGGTTGGAAGAAAAAATTAGATATAATAGGGCTTGATTAAATAAATTTGTTCAAACCAAAAAATTTACGAAATTGAAATCATATTTGTAATATGTATTTAATTATTGGATTAACCATTTGTTTATTCAATTTAGAGAGAACAAAGGGAAGCAAAGTCCCTAAAATCGAAACCAATGAGAACCCTTGTACAGAATTACATTCAAGGTTTACCCATTGTGGACTTGGAATTATATCCATATCTTGTGTCCAAAATATTAAATATTGAATATTAATTGCCCAGTAATAAAATCTTAAATTCGGCAATGCCAAACCACCGTCTCTTTTGGACTTCTGCAAGTATTTTTTACTTAGTCTAGGAGTTTTATTCTGCCATATATATGAGGAAATTTTAGAATCAACGGTATCAAAAAAGGATTTAGGAATAAAAATTGGTAGTGCTTGAAATAGATATAAAAATTTTAGTAGAATAATCAGCTTAACAGCATTGATTCGACCAATCAGTGATAAAGATAATGGGGACCATTTAGTAAACAATTGTTTAACCTGATTAATTAACAGTAAAAAATTAAACTTAAATAAGCCCTAATGCTTCTTAGTAATTTTAACACCCAGATAAGTAAAATAATCAGTAATCAATCTGAATGGTGAACATCTATAAATTGGAACCTGCATATTTAATGGGAAGAGTTCACTCTTACTAAGATTCAATTTGTAGCCAGAAAAGTTACTAAACTGAGCAAGCAGGGATATTACTGCCGGAATGGATTTCCCAGGGTTAGAGATATATAGTAATAAATCATCTGCATATAGTGATAACGTGTATCTCATTCCCGTGGGTGATGCCAAATATATTAGGTGAGTCACGAATAGCAATAGCTAAAGGTTCCAAGGCAATTTTGAATAATAATAGACTAAGAGGACAACCCTGCCTAATACCATGAAACAACTGAAAAAAGGGAGATCTTTGATTATTCGTAAATACCAAAGTCGAAGGGGTAAGGTATATCAATTTAATCCAAGATATAAATATCGGACTAAAATTGAATTTCTCAAGCGTGTTAAATAAATATGTCCATTCGACTCTGTCAAACGCTTTCTCAGCGCCCAGTGAATTGACACATTCTGGAGTTCTAGATGAAGAAGTATAAACAATATTCATTAATCTCCTAATATTAAAGAAAGAATAGTGATTTTTAATAAATCCAGTCTGGTCGACAGAAATAATTTGAGGCAATGCATTCTCCAGTCTAGTTGCCAGTATGTTAGAAAAGATCTTGGAATCCACATTCAGCAAGGATATAGGCCTATATGATGCACAATCAGCAGGATCCTTATCTTTTTTAAGAATTAGGGAAATAGAAGCTCGATAAAAAAATTGTGGTAATTTACCTATAGATAATGCATCCTTAAAGATTCTACATAACCAAGGAGAAAGTATAGTAGAAAAAGATTTAAAAAATTCTACTGTATAGCCATCCGGACCAGGTGCTTTACCTGAATTCATCGAAGAAATAGCATCCTTTATTTCTTCTTCCGTAATAGGTGCATCTAATTTTAAACGTTCATTGGGTAGTAATTTTGGAATATTCAATTTCGCTAAAAATTCGTGCATTATAATGGGGTCATCAGGAAATTCTGATTGATATAAAGAAGTATAAAACTCTTGAAAGGATTTGTTTATCTCATCATGATCAACTGTCAGAGTACCATCTCTTTTACGAATCTTAATGATCTGGTGTTTGACTGAAGCAGTTTTCAATTGGTTAGCCAGTAATTTACCAGATTTATAAAACTGACTCCTAGTTTTAATGAACTGAATTTCAATCGAGGATGTTAGTAATAGACTATGCTCCATCTGAAGTTTGACCCTCTCTTTATAAAGCTCCTTACTGTGAGCAATAGAATATTTCTTGTCAATTTCTTTAATCTTGTCAACCAGCATAAGTATTTCATTATTAATTCATTTTTTCAGTCCAGCAGAATATGAAATAATTTGACCATGGATATATGCTTTAAAAGTATCCCATAACACCTCGCTGGAATCTTCATCCTTTTCTGATACTCCTGCAAAGTGCCTTCCTGTAACTGCTGTAGCTATCTTCTGAGAGATGTCAATTTCTCCTCTTTTACTTCCAGGTAGTCTTCATCATCCTGCTTATTGGCAATATCTGACTCCCTTGCATCCTCTGTATTTTCATCCGAGTCACGGCCACAGATACTGCTCTCGTCCTCACCGTCGAAGCTGTCTAGCTCCTCCTCGTTGTTGTAATAGTCGACAATGGGTGAGAGGAAAGCTGCGGACATCTTCCCTGCCTGTCTCCCCTCCTTCGTTAACACAACTAGTGCCTTGATGGTGTGCCAATCCAACTGGATTTTCCTGAGCCATTCACATCCCAGCAACTGTGGTCCTCCATTTCTCAGTACATAGAGGTTCAGCTGCTGTGTTTTGTCTCCGTAGGCCACTGTCACTTTAATTTTACCTTTGGGACGCACTTTCTGTCCTGTGTAAGTCTTTAGCAGTAGTTTAGTTTGTTTCAGAGTTATGTGAGCAAACAGTTGTTCGTAGTCGTGTACAGAGATCACTGTCAAAGCTGAGCCTGTGTCCAACTCCATTTTCAGTCTCACGCCCACCAGTTGTGGAGTGATCCTTATTACTCTTCAATCATCTGTCTCTTTCACGCTGTGAAGTTGCAGACAAGACAATTTACTTTCGCCTGAGTCGTTTTCATCAAACTGCTTTCTTCCATTTTGTGCGTATTGTTGTATTTTCCTTTCTGGGGTTTCTTGTTTCTCTGTATTTTGTCCTTTTTCTGCTGTTGACTAACTTTACATACTCTGCCAATGTGGCCCTGTTTGCCTAGTTTGAATGTTTGCCTAGTTTGCCTAGTTTGCCCTGTTTGCCTAGTTTGCCCTGTTTGAATGTTTCTGCATTCTTTGTCTTTAAACCAACAGTTCTCATGGTCATATGACCTGTTCCCACAACAGTAACATTTTTTCCTTCATTTCTGCTCAGTGACATTTTATTTGTGGCATATTCCAGAGATTTTTGTTGTATCTCAGAAGCACCCCGTGCCGCTGTTTCCATTGATATTGCGATGTTTAGCGCTTTCTCGAATGTAAGGTCTCTTTCACACAGGAGCTTCTTCTGTGTGGTTTCACAGTGCATGCCACACACTAACCTGTCCGTCAATGCATCCGATAGAGCAGCTTCAAATTGACAATGTTCTGACAATTTGTGCAATTCAGCACAATATTCAGAAATGCTTTCATTTGTGCTCTGATTCCGATTGTGAAATTTAAATCTTTCAGCAATGACCAGTGGTTTGGGGTTTAAATGCTGTTGGAGAGTGTCTACTATTTGCTTGAATGTTTTGTCAGCTGGCTTTTCAGGGGTTAACAAGTTCCGTAGCAGCCGTATGTTTTTGCTCCCATAATACTGAGTAAGTCGCTGGCTTTCTTTTCATCCTTAACACCGTTAGCCTCACAATATAACTCCACTCTCTCAATGTAAGTTGCCCAGTCTTCAATACCACTATCAAATGCTGTAATGGTTCCAATCATCGCCATCTTTGTTATGTTAATTAAGCCTCGTTCTCCCCTTATTTTCCTTTTTGACTCACGTGTCCTTTTTGCTAGCACCACGAGCGCACTCCGTCTAGATGTGTGTGTGTAGCTTCTTTTTATCTCCCTTCTGGGGCAGGCAGACCCTCAGCCCCTGGGGGTCAGCGCCGGCTGTGGTCTCGGCTGGACGTGCTGCGGCTCTGACTGTCCCTTGGTCTCCCGACGTTCCCGACCCCGGCTGTGCTCCAGCTTCCTTTCAGACTGGCGGCCTCGTTCTGCCTCCTTCTCCCACTTCTTGGCTCGTTCCTTGCACTCTTCTTCCAAGTGTCTTTATCAATTAAAACACGGCATTCCGATATGATGCAGGTTCATTAATCTTGTCACCAAGTTGTTGCATATGTGGCCTGGTTACACTACAATGCTATTAATAAAAACGTTAGAGACGGGAGCTAAGGTTCATGGTTCTTTACTGCAGAAACCGAACTCAGCGCACACACGTACAGAATCAATATGCGCTTTATAGCGCACTTAACAATGTGTTACTAAAGCATAAAGTAGTCCCTTATTATACTGTAGGCTGTATGGTACACATGCTCTTCTACCCGCTCCAATCAGGTTATTCCTTCTCCTGTCCTTTATCTCTTTCACCAATCAACTTCCTAGTCTTTTACTTCACCCCTCCCCATCTCCAGTTTCACCTATCACCTACCACCTTGTACTTCTTCCACCATTCCTCCACCTTATTGCTCTGACTTCTCATCTTTTTTTTCCAGTCCTGATAAAAGGTCTCAGTCCTTGTTCATCAGTCACTGAAAGTGAGCATGCAGGTACAGCAGGCAGTGAAGAAAGCTAATGGCATGCTGGCCTTCATAACAAGGGGAATTGAGTATAAGAGCAAAGAGGTCCTTCTGCAGCTGTACAGGGCCCTGGTGAGACAACACCTGGAGTACTGTGTGCAGTTTTGGTCTCCAAATTTGAGGAAGGACATTCTAGCTATTGAGGGAGTGCAGCGTAGGTTCACGAGGTTAATTCCCGAGATGGTGGGACTGTCATATGTTGAAAGATTGGAGCGACTAGGGTTGTATACACTGGAATTTAGAAGGATGAGAGGGGATCTGATTGAAACATATAAGATTATTAAGGGATTGGATATGCTAGAGGCAGGAAACATGTTCCCGATGTTGGGGGAGTCCAGAACCAGAGGCCACAGTTTAAGAACAAGGGGTAGACAATTTAGAACGGAGTTGAGGAAAAACTTCTTCACACGGGGTTGTGGTTCTGTGGAATGCTCTGCCTCAGAAGGCAGTGGAGGCCAATTCTCTGGATTCTTTCAAGAAAGAGTTAGATAGAGCTCTTAAGGATAGCGGAGTGAAGGGATATGGGGAGAAGGCAGGAAAAGGGTACTGATTGTGGATGATCAGCTATGATCACAGTGAATGGTGGTGCTGGCTCAAAGGGCTGAATGGCCTACTCCTGCACCTATTGTCTATTGTCTATTGAAATGTTGACAGTTTACTCTTTTCCATAGATGCTGCTTGATCCGCTGAGTTCATCCAGCATTTGTGTGTGTTAGGAGATGCCCAGGGGACAGATTTAGTGAGGAGCCAACAGATAGCCCGGGACTGAACTTGTCTCAATGTGTGCTAGCAACATTGGGACCCAAGTGCAAAGGAAAGACAGACTCTGATATAGAGACAGTGACAGTGAAAAAAATTCCAGCAAACATCAGTGGCTCGGCCAAGCGATACTATGAGGTGTAACATCTTCAAAACTAGGGCTGTGCAATTAGTGCCAATCAGGTGTCTCCTTAAATAATACAGGTAACACAGAATCCCTGAGCCTATCAAAATAAACGTAACAAATTTAAGCAGAAAGCACCAGGACACTGTATTACAAAGAGTGAGACAATTGAGAAAAAACACAAGGAAATCTAAATGATTAATGCTCTCATTAAACAACAATTATCCAATTTATATGCTCTAAAAACCTCAGTGTCCAACGGTCTCTGGCTCCCCGGACAGGCCCAAAGAGCTAATTACAGGACTAGTACAAATGGAGGAAGTGCCTGGGTCTGCGTCCTGACAGCAAGGGGAATCTCCAGGAGGGAATGTCGGTGTTAATGACACCTGGTGATCCCTATGGATCCTAAACGTTGGTGTATGGAAGCAGATCCTTTGCCCCTTTGTGCTGTCGATTAGGCACCTGTCAGTGCCTGACAACCGGCGACCTCGTCTCACAGCTCCAGCTGAGGCAGGGTGAGGGGAGGCTTGAATCACACCCTCTTCCTCAAAACAAAGCGGCTCGATGGGTAACTGAAAACCCCGAGTGGTGGTGAGAAGCAGGGTTAGGGCAGGTGAAGGGAGTGAGGAAGGACAACAGGGTTGAGCTTAGTGGAAGGTAGAGTAGCTGTTAGGTAACCTGTATCTGAGTAAACCTTCCTTACAGCTGAATGTCACCAACGCTCCAGCACCCTCCACGTGCGAGCATCTTTTTACAACTGGATGCAGATGGAAGCTGTGGGCAGATTTTGTGCCAGTGTCAAAAGAGCCTGCACCATCACCCCAATACCGATTTGTAATCTTCCACCTAATCCCCAACAAGGTGCTTGCTGGAATGGGAACTGGTTCTACCTCTGTCACCTCCCCTTCTCAAACCAGGGTCACCCCCACCTCACAGTACAAAAGTGACACTTAGGTAGGTTCAAAGTAAATTTATTATCAAAGTACATATATGTTACCATATACTATCTTGAGATGCATTTTCTTGCTGGCATTTACAGGAAGGTGAAGAAATACAATAGAATTTGCAAAAAATCTATACATAAACAAAGATAGACAAACAACCAATGTGCAAAAGAAGAGAAATTTTGCAAATAAAAATATAATATTGATAACGCGCGTTGTAAAGAGACCTTGAAAGTACTATTTTCTCTCAGCTGCTTGGGCGTGCAACCACACAGTAACTAAAATGCTCCTGCTCTCATAGCCTTTGTTGTCACGCAGCTGGAATTTTCTTTATATAATGTTAATGTCATTGTGAAATACCCTGTAATTAATGTGAAAGATCTGACATCGATACTACGCCTTTTATTCAATTAATTCAACAAGTGAGTAATCACTTGGATAATAGATTTCCTGACATCGAGTTAGGAAAGTCGCAAGCTTTTGACCCTGTTGCTATTGCAGATGCAACCAATTCTGAATCTGAGAAAGAGAATGTTGTAAAACTGGCAAAAATGCTCAGCTACCATTATGAGCTACAATGAAAGTGTTGCCTGAAAAATATTGCACCAATACTACGTATTCAAACATGTCATTTCGGATTATGTTAAGATTGATTCAATTAAGATGCTCACTGATATGTTGAACTATGTGCTTAGGAGGAATTTGAAGAACTGTCAATTCTTTGGAACATTTTAAGCTTCTAGCGCTGACTCAGAATGTGGATTCAGTCTTATGAATTCCATCAAACATAAATTCATAAACAGAGTAGAAGTGGAACATTTGGATGATCTAATGAGGAATTAAGATGTATCTTTCATCTGGGTGTGAAATTAATCTGGACAGTGTTTATAGACAATAGATTGTAATAAAGGCAGATAAGAAAAAGTTTACGAAACATGAAAGGTTTTCTTTGTTGTACTGTATTTCATTATACCCTACAATTAATAAGCAAGTATGTGATTTTTAAATTTTCATTCCAAGTATTCATAGTGTGCATATTACAAAGAAAACAGTCCCACACTGTTTTCAGGCCGTGTAAAAATTTCCTGCCCAGAGCAATGGTTGGTCCACATGGCTGTAAAACAAATTAGAGGGAACGTTTCCTGAAAGTGAGTCCATAGGTTATAGAATAGTGGTGAGTTCAATTATCCACATCAGTGAGTGAAGTTATCCTGAACCTGGTGGTGTGGGGCCTAAGGCTTCTCTTGTTCCTGCCTGCTGGTGGTAGTAAGCAGAGAGCATGGCTGGATGGTGGGAGTCTTTGATAAAGAACATGGACTTCTTGCGGCAACGCTCCATGCAGATGTGCTCAATGGTGGGGAGGGTTTTGCCTGTGATGGACTGGGCTGTATTCACCACTTCCTGCAGAGTTTCCCGTTTCTGAGTATTAGTGTTTCCATATCAGGCCATTTTGCAACCAGTTAGGATTCTCTCCACGTCTACAGCAGTTTTTGTGAAATGCCGACTCTGCACAATCTTCTAAGAAAAGTAGGAGCACTGTTAGGCCTTCTTTGCTATGGCACTTCTTTGAGGATCCCAGGACATATCCTCCAATACGTCAGAGCCAAGGAATTTAAAGTAACTGACCCTCTCCACCTCTGATCCCTTAATGAAGACTGACTCATGGATCTCTGGCTTCTTCCTACTGTAGTCGATAATCCGCTCTTTGGTTTTGCTGATGGTAAGAACATAAGAGTTGTGTGGCACCACATTTACAATCGGCCTCCTAAAGGCCAAGCTCCCAGGCACCACAGGCTCCTTCACTGAAGCACATGGGGGGAAAGAGTCTTACACCCAGCAAAGTGCCCAAGACCAGGCTGCCGGCAGAGACAGAGGAGACACAGGACTGCAGATGCCGAATCTGAAGCAATGAGCAACTTGCTGGAGGAACTCAGCAGGTGTATCAGCACTGTAGGCGGGGCAGGGGGCAACAGAAAGGACTTGTTGATGTTTCGGGTCCTGTTGCAGGGTTTTATTCCAAAACATTGATAATTCTCTCCCCCGCACCCCCGCACCCACAGATGCTAGGTTTGCTGAGTTCCTCCAGCTAACATTACAGAAAATTAAGTCTACCTTAGTCAGGCTGTTTAAACGGTCTCAAAATAGACATTCCACAAGTAGAGCAAAAGGCACCCGTGACAGAAACTGCAGCATCGTCTCTCGTTGACCATTTCTCCGGTGGGGAAGGGAGCTGCTGGTCTGCCAGTTACACACAGGAAACTGCAGTTGTTGTGACTGTGAGCCGAGGGACCGGAGAGACATTGAAGCTGGTGATAAGAAGGTCTGTATTTATCACCACAAGCAGACATACTGGAGAACCCTCTCTGTCTCCTAAGCTCAAAATACTTCACATTTTCATTCCCTTAAAATCAAAGGTAACAGCAGGTGATTCGATACAATTTAATTTACTTCAATAGTTTTTGTCTGACAATGCTGTCAGACGCCTCCATATGTTCACACACCTTTGCTGGAACAAACTAATTCACATGCACTGTATGAAAGCTTCTGAGCTCAGAGAACCCAGATACTCAAAAAATAAAGTTGTTAGTTACACAAATACATAAATATCCCAGCAACTGATAAAGCAAATATACCTGTGACCACATTGGATGTGCGAAGTGACATCTGTTACGTACCCCGTAACTGGGTTGCCAAACCAGCAGAAATGGATCACTCAGTTGGAGTCTGGATTACTAGAACTAAGCAAGTTTTATTAAAGAAACAAGCAACACAGTACTCTAATCAAAAGGATAATGAATGCAACAGTTCAGCAATGATAAACACACATGTACACAGAATTAGGATAACAGGATCAATCAAGCTCTATCGTTGTCTAGGGGTAAATGACCAGTTTCAAAGTGACGCAAAGTTCAGTTCAATTTAGTTCAGTTCAGTTCGCAGTAATCGCTGCCGTGGCGATGGACAGTGGGGGGAAGGAGAGAGAGAGCAAAAACGAATGAATATTCAAACGGCTTCCACACAGACCTTCGCAGTCAGCTTTCGGGCGAGTCCTTTGTGATGTCATCTGAGGTCACCGACCGTGACCCCTCCATTTCCAGATACGATCGTTTCCCTGCGCTGAACCTGGCACCCAGGCAAGGGTGGACACACACCAGGTTCCCGCCGATCGTGCCTTTCCACCCTGTGCGTCTATGGCCTGATCCCGCAACCGGCCGTCCAAAACTTCCCACCGACTTGTGGGAGACGCACTGCTTCCAGGGTCTCGTTACCTTGGGTGTCGTGTGCGTCCTGCCTTAGCGAACCTGTCCCTTTTTATCCCCCTGCTGGGGTATCGCCTGTCCATCACTTCAAACAGTTCAGGGTTCAAAGGGGGAGCCGATCTTGACAGCTCTCCTTCGCTGCTCCATTGTTTTCCTTATCTCTCTCTCCTGAAGACAGATGGCAGACCAACTGCTGATCCCACTGGTGCCAGCCCAAGACAGCTAACATCTTTATCTATGTGTATTCTCGTCACACATCAATCTGGTCTGCAAGCTTTGTTGAACTCGGTCGCAATGCTGCAATCACTTAGCCGATGTTGCCTGATTTGCTGTGGCCAATGAATGTAACCCCATTGCCTTCCATTTGGTTGCTAAGAATGTCTCATGATCATTTTATAAAGCATATCTCTTGGCATCCAGCCCCCTAATGTGGGCCAGCAGCCAGTGCTCTGTGTACAAAGCTGTTCTTTTAACTTCAAACTGATTGCTGCTTGCTATTTACCTTAGGAACTGAAGACTGGTTCTCATTTGAATTTGCTTCATCAGGCTCTTTTGTCCAAATCCTTTTCTCGATGCTGCCATCAGGCAGGAAATACAGGATCCTGAAGACCCAGACCTTAAAGTTCTTCCCCACTGCCATCAGGTTCTTGAACCAGCCTAAAACGTTCTGACACGACCTTGGACTACATTTCTTTTCTCTCTCAATATGCACTAATTTTATTATGTTGATTTTATTTATTTTCTCATTTAAGTTATATATCAAACATGTTAATATCAGTTTATGTTTGTCATGTTTCTAATGTACTGCGCTGCTGCCGCAAAAAGATCATTTTCAAGGTATTTATACTCTGGGCGTGTGTCTGCCTGTGACATTAAACTTGACTTTCCTTGACTTAAAGGCCCCAAAACATCTGTCTCTCTATGGAAATATGAACAGAAATTGCTACTTGTCTCCCTATGATTTTTTTTCTGTTTAATTGAACACTCTGTTGGGCTAAATTACCTATTATCTAAGAGAGAGAGAAAGAGATACACACCCTCTTCTCGTTACTACTATGGGGAGAAGGTAGAGGAGCCTGAAGATTCACACACAATCCCTCTTCCCCTCTGCATTCAGATCTCTGAATGGTCCATGAACCCATGAACACTTCCTCACTATTCCTCATTTGTATTTATTTATTTTTAAATTGTAACTTCTGTTACTTTTATGCCTTGCACTGTACAAACAACAAATTTCACGATGTGCGTCAGTGATAGTACAGTTGATTGTGATTCTGAAATGCTGGTCAATGGAATGGTGCAGTTTCGATGCTGAGTCTGAACTGCTGGGTGTGATCTTTCCCAGTCACAATTATATGTGGCCATTGACTAGTGTGTTTCAACCAGGAGAGTCCATGGTCTGAGAAATAACAGTGCTGGAGTCTGGGTGTTTAACCGGTCACTGGAGGGAAGGGGCTATGCTGGTCATTGTGCTTTGGCGTATCAATCAGAACAAATAAGGTGGTGCCATTATTTACCACTGGTCACAGTGGAAGCATTGTACCAGATCCCAGAGATTCCAGTCGATCTGTTACAATCAGGTTGCAACTTGTCCACGGAGAATCCTTTGATGTTTTCTTGAGGAAGGTCACAAGACAAAGGAGCAGAAGTAGGCCATTCGGCCCATCGAGTCTGCTCCACAGTTCCCCCATGAGCTAAACTATTCACCCATCTAGTTCCAATTTCCGGCTTTTTCCCCATATCCCTTGATATCCTGACTAATTAGGTACCTGTCAATCTCCTCCTCAAACACCCTCAATGATCGGGCCTCCAGAGCTGTATGTGGCAACGAATTCCACAAAACCATGACCCTCTGGCTAAAAAAGTTTCTCCTCATCTCTGTTTTAACTGGGTACCCTCTAATTCTAAGACTATGGCCTCTTGTCCTGGACTCACCCACCGAGGGAAACAACCTTTCCACATCTACTCTGTCCAACCCTTTCAACATTCGAAATGTTTCTATGAGATCCCCTCTCATTCTTCTATACTCCAATGAATACAATCCAAGAGCCGACAAATGCTCCTCATATGTTAGCCCCTGCATTCCAGGAATCATCCTCGTAAATCTTCTCTGAACTCTCTCCAACATCAGTACATCCTTTCTAAGATAGGGGGCCCAAAACTGCACACAGTATTCCAACTGAGGTCTCACCAGTGCCCCACAGAGCCTTATCAACACCTCCTTACTCTTATACACTATTCCTCTTGAAATGAATGCCAACGTAGCATTCGCTTTCCTTACCGCCAATCCAACTTGGTGGTTAACCTTTAGGGTATCCTGCACGAGGACCCCCAAGTCCCTTTGCACTTCCAATATTTGAATTTTCTCCCCATCTAAATAATAATCTGCCCAATTATTTCTTCTTCTGAAATGTACAACCGTATATTTGTCAATGTTGTATCTCATCTGCCATTTCTTTGCCCACTCTCCTAAACTGACTAAGTCTCTCTGCAACCTTTCCGTTTCTTCAACATTTCCTGCTCCTCCACCTATCTTGGTGTCATCCACAAACTTAGCCACAAAACCATTTAATCCATAATCCAAATCATCGATATACATTGTAAAAAGAAGCGGCCCCAACACTGACCCCTGCGGAACACCACTAGTAACCAGCAACCAATCAGAATAGAATCCCTTTATTCCCACCCTTTGCTTTCTGCCTATCTGCCAATGCTCCACCCATTTCAATATCTTTCCTATAATTCCATGGGCTCTCATCTTACTAAGCAGCCTCATATACGGCACCTTATCGAAGACCTTTTGAAAATCCAAATACACAACATCCACAGCCTCTCCCTTGTCAATCTTATTCGAGATTACCTCAAAAAATTCCAATAGGTTGGTGAGACAGGATCTTCCCTTCATGAAACCATGCTGGCTTCGGCCTATCTTGTCATGCACGTCGAGGTATTTCATAACCTCATCCTTGAAGATTGACTCCAATATCTTTCCAACTACCGATGTCAGACTAATAGGTCTGTAATTTTCTTTTTGCTGCCTCTTTCCTTTCTTAAATAGCGGAACTACATTTGCAACCTTCCAGTCCTCCAGAACCATGCCAGAGTCTATTGATTCCTAGAAGATCATTTCCAATGCTTCCACAATCTCCAAAGCCACCTCCTTCAGAACCCTTGGGTGCACCTCATCTGGATCGGGAGACTTATCTATTCTTAGTCCACTTAGCTTCCCAAGCTTTTCCTCTCTAGTAATCTTGACTGTACCTAATTCTATCCCCTGATACCTCTGGCTATCAGGTATATTGCTCATGTTTTCCACTGTGAAGACTGATGCAAAATACTCATTCAGTTCCTCCGCCATCTCTTTGTTATCCATTATAATTTCTCCAGCATCATTTTCAATCGGTCCCGTATCTACCCTTGTCACTCTTTTACTCTTCATATATTTAAAAAAACTCTTAGTATCCTTTTTTATGTTAATCGCCAGCTTCCTTTCACAATTCATCTTTTCTTTCCTAATGAATTTCTTAGTTTCTTTCTGTAAGTTTTTAAAAGTCTTCCAGTCCTCATTTTTCCCACTAATTTTTGCTTCCTTGTACGCCGTTTCTTTTGCTTTTATCTTTGCCTTAACCTCTCTCGTTAGCCACATTTGTGCCATTTTTCCATTCATGATTTTCTTTTTTCTTGGAATATATTTTTCCTGCCTTTTCCTTATTTCTTGTAGGAATTTCATCCAATTCTGCTCTGCCATCCCTCCATTTAGCTTACTTTTCCAATCGACTAGGGCCAGATCCTCTCTCATACCACTGTAATTTCCCCTGTTCCACTGAAATATCGATACACCTGATACCAGCTTCTCCTTTTCAAATTTGAAACTGAACTCAATCATATTATGATCACTACTTCCAAGGGGTTCCTTTACCTCCAGTTCCCTAATCGCCTCAGGTTCGTTACACAGCACCCAATCCAAAACAGCCAGTCCCCTGGCTGTTACCCAAAGATACCCATTAAGTTTTGCAGGATTAGCGGAGTCACTGGTCAGATTGATTGGGGGATGTCAGAGGTAGTTTTTTTTGTACCCAGGAGTGGGATAGGTGCATGGAACCTGCTGCCATGAGTGGTAGAGGGTCATACGTTAGGGAGATTGAAGAGATTAGATAGGCAGATGGATGAAAGAAAAATGTAAGTGTATGAGGGAGGGAAGGGTTAGGTTGATCTCAGAGTAGGTTAAAACATTATGGGCCGAAGGGCCTGTACTGTCCTACGTTCTATATACGGGAGATACAGCGACCCAGCCTGAGATACAGGTACTGCATGAGGCAGGAACAAGGTGTACCTGGACAGACAGAGCTGTGCAACCGGGCAAAGGTGGAGTGGAAGTATTGCGGTACGAGAGGTGAAAGGTGAGAACAGGAAAAGTACCGTTGAAGCAGCCAGGTGTTACAGGTATTAGCGATGGCTGTGAGCAGGGTTGAGAAGGAAATATCTCGTGTGGGAATGTGGGATTGGAAGATCATCCCTACAGACTGCACAATGAAGGAAAGAGCAAAGGTCCACAGAGCAGCTGAAATGGGACAGGCAGCAGCTCAAGTACAGACATTACGTGAAGTCAGCATTCCTGGTGCCAGTCAAGAACAACTGAGGAAGGAACACTCAATATCGTCACCAACCAGTGACATTTCAGCCTGTCTCGGGAGCCACAGGTAATGCCCTCCTGAGGCAAGTCATCTGTCGAACCCAATGAGCCTGAGCCAAGATCTGGTGGACAAGATTGCACTGAGAGAGGCTAGGGATATCTCTAAAGGCAGAGAACGCGTTGATTCAGGAGAGTCAGCACTAGGACCAGAAAATCTCATATCCACATTGGGAAGTAGTGCAGTCTTACATCACGACCAGATAGATCACCAGAATCACAATCAGGTTTATTGTCACTGTCTTACGTGACGTGAAATTTGTTGTTTTGTGATAACAGTATGCTGCAAAGATAAGAAATTACTACAAATTACAAAATAAGTAGTGTCTCAGATACCCGTGAGGAGTAAGATAAATTGGCTGGTTGAGTGGTGTGGTGCCACAACAACACTCTTGCACTCAATGTTAGTAAAATCAGAGAATTGACTGTGGACTTCCTCATCAAAGAGTCAGCAGAGGAAAGGGGAAGCAGCATTAGGGCATTTTTAGGGTTAACCCATATAGCAAATAACTTCACCACCAATCACCAAATCTGAATATAGGACTGTAGATTAGATTTAAAATGCAGCTCTGAACAATGGGTTCCTAAAAGCTGTGAGTCACAATTAATAGGAAGACCAGACAATGCTAACTAAAATCTGTGGTGTGGGTGCGAAGTGGGAGCTGCAAAGCTTGTGTGTAGTTCGAAGGAAGCATTGTGATGCATTGTAAATACTGAATTGTCCTTTGATCTTTAACACATAAAATGTTGTGTAGCGTAGGGTCAAGCAGACCTCTTCCTTCGGAAGGGTCTCCATATAATACCCGCTGTGTCTCATTTTATCAAATAAAGTCATTACTTCATATCCACCAGCTAAGTCATAAGAACATAAGAAATAGGAGCAGGAGTAGGCCATCCAGCCCATCGAGCCTGCCCCGCCATTCAATAAGATCATAGCTGATCTGTCCGTAAACTCAGCTCCAACTACCTGCCTTTTCCCCATAACCCTTAATTCCCTTACTATGTAAAAATCTATCTAACTGTATCTTAAATATATTTAGTGAAGAAGCCTCAACTGCTTCCCTGGGCAGAGAATTCCACAGATTCATCACTCTCTGGGAAAAACAGTTTCTCCTCATCTCCGTCTTAAATCTTCTCCCCTGAATCTTGAGGCAATATCTCCTAGTTCTAGTCTCACCTACCAATGGAAACAAATTTCCTACTTCTATCATATCTATCCCTTTCAAAATTTTGTATGTTTCTGTAAGATCCCCTCTCATTTTTCTGAATTCCAGAGAGTATAGTCCCAGGCGACTCAATCTCTCCTCATAGGTTAACCCCTTCATCCCTGGAATCAACCTGGTGGACCTCCTCTGCACTGCCTCCAAAGCCAGTACATCCTTCCTCAAGTATGGAGACCAGAACTGCGCGCAGTACTCCAGATGCGGCCTCACCATTACCCTGTATAGTTGCAGCATGATCTCCCAGATCTTGGTTTCAATCCCTCCAGCAATGGCCAACATTTCGTCTGCCTTCTTAATAACCTGTTGTACCTGCAAGCCAACTTTTTGCGATTCATGAACAAGCACTCCCAAGTCCCTCTGCACAACAGCATGATGCAATCTTTCACCATTTACATAATAATCTGCTCTCCTATTATTCCTTCCAAAGTGGATGACCTCACATTTACCAATGTTGTATTCCATCTGCCAGACCTTGGCCCACTCACTTAACCTATCTATATCCCTCTGCAGACTCTCCGCATCCTCTGTACAATTTGCTTTTCCACTCGGTTTAGTGTCATCAGCAAATTTTGCTACGCTACACTCAGTTCCTTCTTCCAAATCATCAATGTAAACAGCTGTGGGCCCAGCACCGACCCCTGCGGCACCCCACTCACCACAGACTGCCAACTGGAGAAACACCCATTTATACCAACTCTCTGTCTTCTATTGGTTAACCAATCCACTATCCATGCCAATACACTTCCTCCAACTCCGTGCATCTGTATCTTATTTATAAGTCTCTTGTGCGACATCTTATCGAATGCCTTCTGGAAATCCAAGTATACGACATCCACCCGTTCCCCTCTATCCACTGCACTCATTATGTGCTCGAAGAACTCCAGTAAGCTTGTCAAACAGGACCTGCCCTTTCTGAATCCATGCTGCGTCTGTCTAATGGAACCACTCCTTTCTAAAAGTCTCTCCAGTGACCGTTCACGTGACATTTAGTGTCAATTTTGTGGCCATTGGCCTCAGCAGTCTGAGTGGGTGAGTATTTTTAAAATTAGCACTACTCATACTTGGACCTGTTTGGGTCGGTGGCTACAGGCTTGTTAGATATCACGAACACAGAGGAGAACTGAACTGGCAGGTGTAAAAGTAGTGTGGTGTGTGTGTGTGTGCATGTGTGAGCATGTAAGAGACTAAACTTTGTGTGTTAATTTGATGAGACAGGGCCTCCAGTTGTGGTGGTTATTGAAGGTTTGGGACACTAGTGGGTGTGTGTACTCATTCTGGGAACAGTATTTCAGCATATGTGTTTGCGAGTGTGTATGTGTTTTACCGATACGCCCGTAACCTTGGTGTAACAGTTAGATGCAAGGGAGTAGAACAGGCATCATGAGTTCAGAAGCACAGAAGTGGCAGATATCCGGAAGTTTTAAGTATGCACTGTTTAACAGGTATCTCTTTCCTATATTTTACATAGAGTGGTGATTAGTTTAGAGATATTTCAGGGAGAGGTTTTACCTAGATATATCTGTCAGGATGGCACCTACTGAGGTCAAGCAACATCGGGTCGAGAACCCTGAAGACCCAAGCCAGCCCGTGACCCTGATTACGATCATTCATAAGCCCTTCACCCCCGGGGAGAAACAGAGCATTTTGTCAGAATTGCCCTCACTTAAAGATGCATGTGGAAATTCAGGATTCTGCTGCAAGCTCAAGGAAATGTTTGAATTTCACCAGTTGCACCATAAAGATATACGCATATTGGTAAAAGCCAAGTGCCCAAGGAATATGTGGGACAGTACGGTCCTGGGGGTGCAGGGTGGTACATGGGCAACTACCGGGAACACCAACAATGAAGAGAGATATCACTTTTATAAAGGGGAGGTGAGGCAGCGACTCAGGGAGGCGAGAGTTACTGGGGAATTATAATGGCAGTGATTCAAAGGGCTGATGAGACAGCCATGGATTATGAAAAATACAAATATTGAAGACATGAGAAGTATTCAGGATTGGATAATCCAGGGAGGGATGGCCCAGTCTTCCTGAAGGTGCTGAAGGAAGGCCTGAGCTCAGCCCAGCAGGAAGCTTTAGTTTTGGTGGGATTGACCTACTTCGCGATTGTATCATGGGCCGGTGAGATAGACCAGAGGAGGGGGAAGAGGAATCGTAAAGTGCCTGTAGTGGATGTAGCTGCCATGACATCACAGACAACTTGCTTTGTGTGCCAGCAGCCAGGACACATAGCAAGAAACTGCTGGCTTAGACGAGGGAGGGTAAAGGAGATCATTTGTTACAGCCGGGGCTTCTCAGGCCATGTTGCAGGCAGTGCTCTGAAAATGAGGAAAATGCGAAAGTCACTTACCAAAGCAGGCGGAGTCCACAACAGTTCCCTATCTTTCTGATTTTACTGCTGACCAGATTATGGAGCTGGTGAGTTCAGACGAACAGCTGATGGCCACCTCTATTGCCCCTGGTGATAATCCATGGATGTACACAAAAGATTTATTAGGGGGCCAGCAATGTGAAATGTTAGTGGACACGGGATCGTCACTATCGATAACTGATCTACCCTTGCCCATCACTGGAAAGGTGATTTATATTACCAGTACAAGAGGTGAAACTAAGAGGACAGAGAGGAGGCAGCCCCAGGTACTTGAGATTGACAGTGGGTCTGTCCAAACAACGCAGGTACTATCCTTGGAAATAGACATCCTAAGAGGAGCAGGGGCCATTATAGACTCAGGAAAGGGAGAAATAATATGGACAAGTCAGGGGCAGTGAACGCATACAACCAATAGAGTACACACCCTAGCCAGCATAGCCACAGCCACTCCGATCATCAGAGACTGGAGCCAGGATGGTGTCTATGGGTTACTTTGCCAGCAGTTCCTCGTGGTGTGGGCTAGACACAAGCAAGGTTGCAGTTGGGTGAAGATAAACTCAGTTAAGATAAAAGGGGACCTGTGTAACTCCCATAAGCAGTGTCCTATAAAAGCTGATGTCCTGACAGCAGTTCAGAGTGTAGTTTAGGAACTAGAACACCAGCTTCTAGCCAGCAAGGAAGGCAGATAAATCATATCGGCTAACAATAGACAATACTGCCCTTAATAAGACCATGCTGAGATTGCATCCGATTGTGGCAAGCCCTGTTTCAATTCTGAATGGTCTGTCTCCAGAACATAAAATTTTCTAAGTGCTGGAGATCCCTAATGGATTGTGGGGGCTCCCTTCAGCATCTGAGCTCCAAGACTGATTTGCTTTCACCTTGGATGCGTGGCAGTACACATGGACCAGACGCCCCCAGGGATTCCACAATAGCCCAGCCATTTTTCATAAGGTCATGGCGCAGACTTTGGAAAAGCTCAATCTAACACCCTACCTACCGACCAGCTTACAATCTGTAGAAGATCTACTAACCGCTTCGGAAGATGAAGTGGGTCATTTATGGGTGACAGCCAGCATTTTAGAGATACCGTGAGGCGAGGGGTTTAAAATCAATCCACACAGTGATCAGATGGGAAGGCAAACCATACAGTACCTAGGCTGGACCATTTCCCATGGGAGGAAAGACGATAGACGTTCTGCAATCAGCTTCATGTCCCGCCCAGTAAATGTAAAGGGAGTGAGGAAGCTAATGGGTCTATTCAATTACTGCCATAATTTCATACCAGAATTCTCAGCACTGGTGGGTCCAATACAGGCCTTAATTAACGGAGGGAAGCCCCCTCTGGAGGGAGTAAGATGGGGGCCAGATGAAGAAAAGACTTGTACAGATATCAAGAAAACCCTGGTCTCTGCACCCACTCTAGGATTACCGGAGGCAGCTCGCCCCTTTCTTTTATACTGCAGCAATGAGGGAGGGTACTACAAACACGGTAGTAGTGCAGAACCATGGGGACGCATGAAGACCAGCGCATATTATTCAATGAAACCAATACCCAGGACTTGCAGCTTTAGACCAGGGTATGTGAGTAAGTGACCCAGTTGTAATGATGAGACAACTCATGCTACACACAACACATACCATTGTAGAGCTCCTGAATGCAGAGAGGCTGAGAGCAGTCACCGACAGCAGAAGGGTGGCCTGGCAGGTAGTTCTCATCCCCAAAGACAAGTCAGTCCACGTACCCTAACACCGTCAGAGCTCAGGAACGGTAGAAAGGATGAACTGAACAATGAAGACTGTTAGCTAAAGTTATAACTGAGACGGGAAAGACATGGGTTGACATATTACCAGGAATCCTGATGAGATTTCAAGCAACCCCAAACCACATGCTGGGTCTCAGCTCCTACGAATTATTAATGGGATGAGTAATGCAACTCTCTTAAGAGGTTGTGGTAATCCTGGCATTTACAGGGATAGAATGACACATTATATGCAGACCCACAGCAAATGCAAAGACAGAAGACATCGAGAGTGTAACAGAATTGAATACATCTTGCAGTTCTGACAACAACTCGGAGATAGAGACAAAGTTAAGGTTTCAGGTCAATGATCAGAACAAAGAAAATTTATATCTCAACCATCTTCTAAATTGCTGAGAGGAGTAGGGATGAGGAAGGAAAAAGTGAATGTCTGAGAGACAGTGGAGAGATTGATTGATCCAACTGGAGTGGTGTAGGCTGAGAGAGGTGGAGAAGAGAGGCTTGACCACTGGTTGTCTTCCTTCCCAGGCAGCTTACCATGATCTCTTCTCTTGGTCACAGAGGAGGAATGTGACATGTAAGTTCACTTGTTCCACTTAGGAATTATAGCAAGCAACCAAATGCTTTCAGTGCAAATATTGCAACAATGTTGACACAGAGTGGGTTCCATAAAGTCTGCCTGTGAAGAGAAGGTTCCTGGCTGTCTGGGTTTAGCAGACACACTCCAATGAATTGCTGCTTGTCATGGTAAGTTCTTTTGTTTAACAGAACACTTAGGTAGTTTAAATCACTGGTTACCCTGCAGAGTCTTAGACAGATGCTAGTGATGACAGGAATGAAGTTTGGAAACTTTCCCACAGGAAGAGAGGGTTCTAGAAAATTGAGCATATGCCTGCTCACACAGCAAGCCATCAGTACCTTCCCCAACTTGCTTCCCCGTAACCCTGTCTCTTTCTTACATACTCTTCAACCACACCTGATTTTCCTACCACACAGCCTCCTTCCATCTTGTATGATAACTATATATATGTGGGGTGTCAGGGAGGGGTAGCACCTCTGGTGGGGGAACATGTCACGTCCTTTTCAAGGTGGTTAGTCCACCTTTGGTCCCCACCTGGTACTCAGCTCTCACCTGTGGCTCCCCGTAGCTGTTTGCATGCGACAGAGGCCACACCTCGGGCAACGGCTTCGACAAGCCGGCTAAACCAGGTGAGGGTAGCCGACGGGTCTCAAACCCTCGGTGAGATAGGGAGTTGTCTATCCCAGCATGCGAAGGCAGACTCCGGCGGATTGAGCGGACGAGACCAATGGAAGGTCCAACGGTCAAGAAGGCGGTCTCTGCAAGTGTCGTGGAACATGTAGAGCAGGACAAGACACAGAAGACGTCCTGGTCATCCACTGCGCCTGGTCCCACCTCCGGCCGTCTAGACTCTGTCTTGCCACTGGATCCAGATGGGAATTGGGAAGAGAGAGTGAGGCTGACGCCGCGCAACTCTCCCTCACTTAAATCCAGATCACGCGCTAGTCTCAACACCATCACAATGGTGTCGAGGTCCTCATCTACGTCGACGACGGATGAACACATGATAACATGAATATGAATCCAGCAACAACTCACAAAGTGTGAACCCACAAGGGGTAATTTACAATGGGCAGTTCTAATGCTCACCTTTACACTTCTATGGTATTGTGCGGTCTTAGGCCCATACAGAGTGTGTGTATATATATATACACACACACTTAATGGTGGGTGGTTTAAGGCTGGGAACGTTGACACAGGTCGAATGAGACCAGATGAGGTGACGATAATCTGTTGCAGGAGGGTTGTGAGGCAGACTCAAGGGGATAAATATCTTCTGCATGTTCCTCTTTACCTATTTTTCCATGTGAAAGATTTGGGACTGTTTTGTCAGTGGTGAGCCGTTTCAAGTTCCTGGGCAACAGATATAGGAACTCAGCAAGTCAGGCAAGACCTATGGAAGGGAATAAACAGTCAATGTTTGGGGTCGAGACCCTTCATCAGGTCTGGAAAGGAAGGAATAAGAAGCCATAATAAGGAAGGGGTAAGAAGCCTGAATAAGAAGCTGGGGGCAGGGAAGCTACACAAGCTGGCAGGTGGTAAATGAGGCCTGGTGATGGGAAGGTGGGTAGTATGAAGTGGAAAAGTCTGCAGAAAGTGGTGGGTATTACCCAGAACATCACAGACAAAGCTCTCCCCATCAATGAGCACATTTACAGAAACGCTACCGCAAGAGAGCAGCATCCATCATCCAAGCCATTCTCACTTCTCGCTACTTTCATTGGGTAGGGGGTAGGGAAGCCTTAGGTTCCACACCATCAGGTTCAGGGACTGTTATGACTGTACAACCATCAGGCTCCTGAACTGGTGTGGATAACTTCACTCACCACAACACTGAACTGATTCAACTTTGCCTTTGAAGCTGGGACAGAATAGGTGGAAGAGGTAAAGGGCTGAAGAAGAAGAAATCTGACAGGAAAGGCCAGTGGATCTTGGTAGGAAGGGCAAAATTGTCTGGCAGAACTGATTTCCAGCCTCAACAATTTCTCGTTCAGCTCCTCCCACATTCTCCAAACCTATAGTGTAGCCATGAGAATCCACATGGACCCCATCCATGCCTGACTTTTCATTTTCTATGAGGAACAGTCCATGTTCTAAGCCTGCACTTGTAACTCCTCTTTCAGTGCTACATTGGCGCTGTTTCCTGCACCCACGTTGAGCCCATCAATTTCATCACCTTTGCCTCCAGCTTTTGTCATCAAATTTCCTTGGTCCATCTCTGATGCTTCTCTTTCTTGATCTCTGTCAGACTATCCACTGATAACTTTTATAAACATACTGACTTTAACAGCTATTTTGGCTATACTTCTTTCCACTCCGTTACTTGTGTAACACTCGCTTCACCTAGCAGCTTAATATAGGGGGCGATAACCCCCTGCCCGGCCAAACTTAAAGAAATCTCGTTTGGGTGGATGCGGCGCGATTTGTCCCAGTACCCCGAAATAACAAACAGTACACAATATGTGATTAAACAATTAAGCTTTATAACTCTTACTTTGACTATATGGTTAGTAGAGATACAAAATATAAAAGAAAAAGGGTGCCAATCTTATTAAACAGTCTGTGCACACGAAGTTGGAGCTCACGCAGTTCAGTAGTTCTTCATCCACCATCGATCTCCTCCGAGCATCGCCGACCTTAGGACCCCTGCTCCGAGTCCACCCTGTCCGGCGGCCTACCAAATTTCTCCATTGGCGTCTTCTCTCCTCAACTCTCTCTCTCCCTCTCACAAAAGCCCGCAAAAACAACTTTTTCCAGAATCACAAGACACAGCAACAATCTCTTATTGGCTAGCCAGTGAATTCCCAAGTCCCGTTATCTCTAGTCATAACCCAAACATTGCTGCTACAGAGAAACCATTACCGTAATAATGAAACATTACATAGAAGCCATTACATTAGCCTCAGCAGTGAAACCTTACAACGTGTTACACTTGTAAAAATGTTACTCCCTTTTCTCAGTTCCTCCATCTTTGCTATATCTGTTCTGTGGATGAGGCTTTCCGTTCTAGAATATCTGAGATGTACTTCTTCAAAAAACAGGATTTCCTTTCCACCACCATCAATGCTACCCTTACCCACATCTCCTCCATTTCCTGCACATCTGCCTTCACCCCATCCTCCCGCCACCATAACAGGGAAAGTGTTCCCTAGTCTCTACCTACCTCCCCATGAGCCTCTGCTTCCAGCACATATTCTCCGTAACTACCACCATCTTCAACTAAGCACATTGCTCCCTATGTGACTGTTAGTCCGCATGTCCCTCCCCACTGATTCTAACCCGGCACTTATCCCTGCAAGCAGGACAAATGCTATACCTGCCCCTGCACCTCCTCCTTCACCGCCATTCAGGGTCCTAAACAGTCCTTCCAGAATCATCTACTGCATCTGTTGTCCCCGATGTGGCCGCCTCTACATCGATGAGATCTGACGTAGGTTGGGGGACTGCTTTGTCGAGCACCTTTGCTCTGTCCACCTCAAAAAGTGGGATATCCCAGTGGCCACCCATTTGCTGCCACACTCAGGTTGGATGAGCAACTCCTCATATAGCCTCCAACCTGATGGCATGAACATAGGTTTCTCTAGCTTCCTATTATTTCTTCCACATGTTCCTTCTCTCTTTTTCCTTCCTCCATTCTGGTCCCCCTCTCAGCCTTTCACTTCTGCACAGCACCTCCCTCTGGTGCCCTTTCTCCTTCCCTTTCTTCCATAGTCTACTCTCCTCTCCTATCCAACTCCCTTTTTCCTCAGTCTTTTACTTCTTCCTCCTATCACCTGCCAGTTTCTAACTTCATCCCCCCTCTCCCACCCCCCACCTTCTCCCTTAACCTGACTTAACCTATCACCTGCCAGTTTCTAACTTCATCCCCCCTCTCCCACCCCCCACCTTCTCCCTTAACCTGACTTAACCTATCACCTGCCAGTTTCTAACTTCATCCACCCTCTCCCACCCCCCACCTTCTCCCTTAACCTGACTTAATCTATCACCTTCCAGTTTCTAACTTGATCCCCCCTCTCCCACCCCCCCACCTTCTCCCTTAACCTGATTTAACCTATCACCTGCCAGCTTGTACTCCTTCCCCTCCCCCCACCACCTTCTTCTGGTATCTGTCCCCTTCCTTTCCAGTCCTGGTGGAGCATCTCAGCCCGAAACATTGACTGTTTAATCCCCTCCATAGACGTGTTGAGTTACTCAAGCATTTTGCATGTGTTGATCAAGAATTGAATTGAATTGACTTTATTTCTTACATCCTTCACATACGTGAGGAGTAAAAATCTTTATGTTACATCTCCATCTAAATGTGCAATGTGCAATCATAGTAATTAATAATAATTTATAATAAATAGAACAGTCAATGTAATATAGAGTACACTCAAATCAGCGTGAGTTCATCAGTCTGATGGCCTGGTGGAAGAAGCTGTCCTGGAGCCTGTTGGTCCTGGCTTTTATGCTGCGGTACTGCTTCCCGGATGGTAGCAGCTGGAATAGAATGTGGTTGGGATGGCTTGGGTCCCCAGTGATCTTACAGGCCCTTTTTAAACACCCATCCTTGCAAATGTCCTGAATCACAGGAATCACAACTACAGATGCGCTGGGCTGTCCACACCACTCTCTGCAGAGTCCTGTGGTTAAGGGAGGTACAGTTCCCATACCAGGCAGTGATGCAGCCAGTCAGGATGCTCTCAATTGTGCCCCTGTAGAAAGTCCTTAGGATTTGGGGGTCCATACCAAACTTCCTCAACTGTCTGAGGTGAAAGAGCCGCTGTTGTGAGGCCTTTGGTGATGTGGATGCCAAGGAACTTGAAGCTGTTTACCCTCTCAACCCCAGATCCATCTGCAAAATCTCTTGAGTTCAAAGTCCTGGGCATTAACAGCTCAGATGATCTCTCCTGGGACTACTAAATTGATGGAATCATAATGGTGTGCTCATGACTGTACTTCATTCAGAGTTTGAAGAGATTTGGTATGTCACCATGGATCCAGCCAGCTCCATCATGGGCACACCCCTCACCACCATTGAGGACATCTTCAAGAGACACTGCCTGAAGAAGGTGACATCCATTATTAACTACCCTCACAAAATGGGTCACACCCTCTTCTCTTTGCTCCAGTCGAGAAGCAGATACATAAGCGTGAAGGCGCACACAATGCTTTAGCAACAGCTTCTTCCCCTCCACCATCAGATTTCTGAACAGTCCATGAACCCATCAACACTACATTGCAATTCCTCTTTGGCACTATTTATTTATGTGATGAGAGACCAAGGCAAGGACAGTTAGGACCCAAGTGCTGGAGTATCTGAGACTAGAATCAAGACATGATACAAGACTGAAACGAAGAGGGTTCTAAACTGGACACTGGACGAGAACCTAGAGTTAAGCTGACAATTGATCACCAAACCTCAGTTCAGGTGCCCTTTGACAGGGTGGCCCTAAATCTTTAAGGGGTCTGCACCAGCTACCCATTTTATGGAGAGTTAGAGTATCTAAACCCCGGAGGCTGGCACGGTCAAGTGCGTGTCGTAACAGGAGCCTCTCCCCTATGGCCCACTCCTGTTGGTCCTGGCTGCTTGGAGAGATGATGATGGTAGTTATGGATGAATGTTGTATGCAAGATGTCCTTTTCCAGAACCCAGTACTGTTCCTCGGGTCTGAATCTTTCCCAATCCATGAGGAACTGCTGAACACTCTGAACAGTTTGTGAATTGAGAATTCTTTTTACAGTGAAGACCTGTTTCCCATCGACAAACCTGGTCTGATGGTGGTGGGGCTAAAAGAGTGGTGTTTACAGGTTTTAATGTGGAAATGTGGAAGGTGGGATTGATCTTGAGGGTCTTGGGGAGCTGCAAGTTGTAAGTCATTGGGTTTACTTCCTTGAGAACCTTGAAGGGACCAATGAATTTGGGCACCAGCTGGATTCCACCCGGAGAGGTAAATCCTGAGTAGACAGCCAGACCTGTTGCCCAGGCTGAAAAGCTGGACCCTGTCTTCTCATGTGGCTAGCCTTTATTTCAGCCTTCTGGGTAGAGGCCAACAAAATCTCCTTTGTTCTAGTCCATTTTTCCTTGCAGCATTGGATGAGATCTCTGGTCTCCTGCTCAGGGAAGAGTGGCTGAGAATACCTAAATTGGCATTCGAAGGGGGTCATCCTGAGTAGGATGCTGTAAAGTGTTGTGGGCGACTTCGCCCATATCAAATGGTAGTACCACTTGTCTGGGGCCAGTCATCTTAGGGTTCATTCCATATCCTGGTTCACCCGCTGCATCTGGCCATTGGACTGCAGGTGAAACCCAGAGAAAAGACTCGCTGTTGCTCCATTCAGTGTACAGAACACCCTCCAAAAACATGATGTGAATTGAGGACTGTGATTTGACACAATGTCCTGAAGACGTGGTGCAGGATAATTTCAGCCGTTTCCGCCGCACATGGTAGATTGTCCAACACAATGAATTTGTAGGCCTTTGATAAACTATCTACAATTACCATGATGACGGTTTTCCCCTTAGAAGGCAGAAGACCCGTGACAAAGTCCATGGAGATGTGTGCCCATGGTCTTTCCAGAACAGGTAGAGGGTGAAGAAGCCCTTGAGGCTGGGTGTGGGACCCCTTGTTCCAAGTGCACACCTCGCAGGCCTGTACGTATTGACGGCAATCTTTATTTTCAATGTTGTAGTTCACCTCTGCCGGGAATAGTCTACTGGGGAAGAATGCACACGTGTGCAGTTTATTGTTTCAAGATGTTCGTTGAGTCTTCACTGCACCCACTCTGATGTCTGAAGCATCCACCTCCACATTGAGGGGAAGGTTTGAGTTAGGAGAAATCAAAATGGGAACTGTCATGAACCACCGTTTGAGCTCTGCAAAAGCAGCCTCCACTTTGGTAGTCCAAACAAAAGGGCCCATGGATCTCTTAGTGCTGCCCGTAAAGCCCCCACTCAGCTAAAGTTCCTGATGAACTTTCTGTAAAAGTTGGCAATTCCCAGGAATTGTTGGACTTGTTTTATGTTGGATAGTTGTGGCCAATCTCTGACTGCCTGTGTCTTAGAGCCCATCTTGAGATTGCCATTAGAGATGATAAAATCCAAAAATGTCATGTTAAATTCAGATTTCTCCAGCTTGACATAAAGTCCATGATCTAGAAGCCTTTTTAAGATATCTCTGACGTGAGCAACATGCTCCTCCATGGGCTTCGAGATGATTAGGATATCATCTAAGTAGACAAAGGCGTTCTTATGGAGAGCATCCCGGACCGTATAATTTATAAAGGCCTAGGAAACTGCTGGCATGTTCACGAGACCAAAGGGCATGACCAAGTACTCACAGTCCCCTGTTGGTGTGTTGAATGCAGTCTTCCGTTCATCACTCTCCTTTATGCGGATAAGAATGTACACACTCCACAAGTCTAGCTTTGGGAATACTCTTGCCCCTTTGTTGAATCTCAAAGGCAGTGTTAATGAGTTGAAGGAGGTCATGACTTTTGGCCATGATATGATTCAGCCCTCTATAATCAATACATGGTCACAGGCTCCTGTCCTTTTTCTGTATAAAGAAGAAGCTTGTGCTGGCTGGTTAGGTGGAGAGCTGAATGAATCCCATGGCAAGAGCCTCCTTGTGTACTCCTCCATAGTGCTTTTCTCTGGGCCTGACCGCACAGACAATCAACCTCGTGTAGGACAAGTACCAGGCAGTAGGATCTATTGCACAGTCGTAGGGTCAGAATGGTGGAAGAGTTGAGGCCTTTCCATTGCTGAAGACCTCTTCCGAATCCTTGCAGGTGGAAAGGACTGGTTTGGGTGTTACAACTATTCTGAACTTCCCTCTGAGAGTGAATCCTAAGCTCCTTAGGTAGTGAGGGTGATTTGGCAGACCTCAAAGGTTCATTAGAGACTTTATTTGAAGCAGAGACCAAATCAGAGTCCAAATCCTCATCCATATCCTCAGACAATGGTGACGAGCTGCTACAAATAGTCTTTGTGCTTCTGGGACTAGGCTCCAATGGTCTATGTTTAGGAGCCATTCCTGTAGATGGGACCTGGTGACTGGATTCTTTAGGTTTGGGTGCTAGAGCTCCCAACTGCTTGGGCACCTCCTCGGTTTGCTCCTGAACCGGAGAGCCTCTCTCTCTAGTTCCAGCGCACCCCCCCCCATTTAGACAGGGTCAGGACTGGCAAGGTCTTGTTGGCTGGAGCCAGCTTGTCTGCCCTTGGAAAAAGGTCTGGGTCTCCTGAAGGCTACAGGTTATCCCGAACAAAAGTTTGCCTCAATGGCTGCGGGTATTGGGAGAGTCTGGCAGTGAGAGTACCAAGCCGAAAACGTACCCTCTTGCAACGACTGGACCATGCAATCATTCTCCCTTCCTTCCAGTTCACAGGAGGGTTATACTGGGACAGCCAAGGGTGCCCGAGGATCAGGGGTAAGTGAGGAGAATCAGTGATATAGAAACTAATGTCCTCCGCTTGTTTCTTTACCTTCATCCACAAAACTGATCTGTTGCAGGATCTGCCTGAAACTAAGAGGACAGCCGTCCGGGGATGTTGTGGACATGGCCCGGTTCAACCCCTGCAGAGGTATGTTGAGCCGATGGGTAGACCCCAGGTCCAGGAAATTTACCGACTACCCCAGAGTCCACAAAGGCATTCACCTCTCGTTGGTTCTTACCCCAGGAGACCTCCACCTTCAGCGTGACACCGGAATCAGTAGAGTTCTGAGAAGTGGCTGCTACCATCGCAGTCTTCTCGACACTGGACGGTCTGAGCAGTGACATCTGCAGCCTTGGACAGTCGGTCTCACTGGTGACCTGCTTCCCTGCAGTAAAACCATTCACTCTGATGCCGGGACCTCTCATTGAGTCTTGTGCCGCCGATTTGCATGGGCTCGACAGAATCCTGGACAGGGAAATGGGCTGGTCAATGTCTGAGTTCAGGAAGTGAAACTGCGATGTATTGAGGCTAGGCTTGGGCTAGCCCTCTTTGACCTTTTGAGGTAGTCCTACTCTCGATCCGCCAGAGTCAGATGGACTGGTCAATCAGAGCCTCTACTGGCTCTCTAAAGGCAAGGGCATCCTTTAGTTTGCCTCAAAATCCATCGCGGTACAGAGTGGCCAAGGCCTCCCCGTTCCAGCCACTCTCTTCGGCTAAAGTTTGAAACTCAATAGCATAGTCAGCTGTTGACTGACTACCTTGATGCACCTTCATCAGACGGTACGAAGCTCAGTTTGCTTTGGCGGGATGACAGAACACCCTCTTCATGGCGGCCATGAATTCCTCTGAATCTGAGCAAATCTTCGACCTTCACTCCATTGCATGGGGGAGCCCAGGCCAGGGCTCTCCTGGTCAGGAGAGAGATCATGAAGGCCACCTTTCTGTTCTCCGTGGGAACTGGGACGGCTGGAGTTCAAACACCAATGAACACTGAGCGAGGAAGCTGCAGCAAGAGCCTGGGTCACTGATGATCTCTCTGGGGTTGAAGATGGATTGTCTCCGCAGAACGACCGGCAGCCTCAGCTGAGTGGCTCTGGCCTCCTCCCTGCGATAGGTGGCACACGATGACCGGGAGATTGGGTATCTCCAGGCTCTGTCTAGAGATGTTCTCGCTGTGGCTGGCCACAGCTGACAAGAGGCCCCGCTGGGTCTGTGTTAGGCTCAGTCATATTGTGACAAGAGACCTAGATGAAGATAGTTAGGACCCAAGTGCTGGAGTATCTAAGACTAGAACTGTGACACAATACAAGACTGCAACGAAGACAGGGTTCTACACCAAACGCTAGGCGAGGTTCCAGATTTGAGCTGACCTCAGTTCAGGTGCTCTTTAAACACTAAAACATGGCCACCAATAGCGGGGCAGCCCCGAATCTTTATAGGGGCCTCATCGGCTATCCATATTCCAGAGAGTTAGAGCGTCTAAATCCCAGAGGCTGGCGCAGTCGGGTGTGTCTCTTAACAACTTATTTTAGTTTTATTGTAACTTTGTAATAATTTCTATGTCTTGCACTGAACTGCTGACACAAAACAACAAGTTACATGATGTCAGTGATAATAACACCGATTCCATTTCTGATCTGAGCTACTTCTTGCCGTGGAATGTTTGCCTGATTCACTGATATGAAAACAATCACCTTGTTGTATAAAGCCGTAAGCAGCTTTGCCTGAAGCAATGGCACTGTCGGAGAAGCAGCAGCCTGTTTTCCCATTTCAAAGATTCACTAACCACTGGGTGAAGAACTTCCTTCTCATCTCAACCCAGAAGTCTCTTTCTACCCCGTCCTCAAACTGTGCCCTACTCCCAGTCTCCAGAGATGCAGAATTCAGACTGTCCTCTGCTATGGGAACTTTGTAACTTTCAAAGAAATCTTTTCCTATTCTTACCCCTAGTGAGTGCTGAGCAATTGTCCCAATCCCTCGCACCATCCCGAAATCCCAGTGGGTGAGTTTTCACTGCACTCTCTCTATGGCTGGTATATGCTTTCTCACGTGAGACCAAACTGTACACAACAGTCCACATGCTCTTTCACCAAAGCCTTATACATGTACGGGGTTTTTTCTTTGTGATGTTAAAATTAAAATGGCTTCTTTGTTATGTTAATCTTTGAAGCTGCTGCGTATGTGAATTAAAATGGCTTCTTTGTTATGTTAAATGCTGAGAAAGTCTCTAACTAGCAGTTTGCTTGGGTTATAACAGATAGCAGGTGTACTATCAGCCAATGGGTGTCCATGTTATTCTTTCTTGGGGTGATATGCTGTCTCATATGGCTGGGAACCAGGGGGTTTTGGCGGGGCGTTGGAGGAGAGGCCGTGAGGACGACGGACGTGCGGGAAAGCTCAGGTTGATCACTGGGTGGTCCCGAGCTGCGAGTTTTACGGGGTCAGAGTGATCCCGAAGAGGTCCCCGAGGCTCCAACGTGTGCACGAAGAAATTGAACTTTGATAAGTCTGGCGCCTTTTCCATTCCTTTTTTTTGTATTGAACCTCTATTAATCTCATAGATTTAGTAATATCTATAAAGTGTAATTGGTGAAACGTACGTTGTGTGCTGGCTGATGATTGATGTTTGAAGCTGAATCCGGTGGCAGTTGTACAGCAACCGACACAACCGGGAAACGAGGCGGGCGTCGGACGGAGTTTCCCCTAGATAAGTACGAGCCAATATAGCTGAGTGTTACATACAATTACAGGAAGACTTTCTTACTCCTGCATTAAAACCTTAAGACCATGAGACATAACTGTAGGAGGAGGATTAGGCCATTTCGCCAATCAAGTCTGTTCCATCATTCAATCATTGCTGGTTTATTTTCTGTTTCAAACTCTTTCTCCTGCCTTCTGTCACCTTTGCCACTCTTACTAATCAAGAATTTATCAGCCGCCACTTTAAATATATTCAATGACTTGGCCTCCACAGCTGTCTATGACAGTGAATTCCACAGATTCATCACCCTCCTCACCTCTGTTCAAAACTGATGTCCTTCTACTCTGAGGCGATGTCCTCTGGCCCTAGACTTTTGCACTATTAGAAAAATCCTCTTCACTCTATCTAGGTCTTTCAATAATCAGTAAAATTCAATGAGACCCCCCCCCACCCTATTCTTCTAAACTCCAGCAAGTACAGGCCTAGAACCATCAAATGCTCCTTATACATTAACTCTTCAATTCCTGAATCACCCCCAGTAATAAAAGTTAACATATTACTGACTTTGCTAATTGCTTGCTCCATCTGCATTTTGGCTTTGAAAAAGAAATTTCTAGAAATCATAAGAATTTGGGAAACTTTGTAACAAAGTCAACTTAATTGTCATACAAACTGGGAAAGCATGAAGGGAAAATTGGTCAACAGTGAAGGTGAAATAAAGTCCACATTAGAAGAAATGGGTTAGTCATTAAATCAGGGAAGTTTTTTAGATTACAGGGCTGGAGCGTAGGTAAACAGATGGAGGCTGGGATGTAGGTTAAGTACAGGGGAGCTGATTATAAGATAAGCAGAGTCATAGGGGAAGGAAAAGACCTTAACTTAGAACACTCATTTGTAGGAAAACTGGGGGAACCAACTGACTGACAAAGAAAGGCATAGTCCCATTTGTCACGCACATAGAAACAAGGATCAAGTACTACAAAGTGGGTTACGGATAAAATTCCAAAATCATCATATAACTATTAGAATGTGAGTACTATAAATGGTTAGAAAGATTCTGGGTCAGTGAAGTATCTTTCAGCTCTCTCTTGAAGTGCTCCCCAGTGTACAGCCTGAATAAACCCACCACTGCTGTATGAGAGAGTTTCTTTGTGTGTTGTCCTCATCTGAGCTGTAATTAAGAGTGTGACTGGTCCCATGGGAAAGCCAGATTCAGGGTGCAGGTTTAGCACTTAGATCTCTCCAGACTGGTGTCCAGGCAGGTCTCAATCCCTTTGCACACCTCCACTATCTCATCCCTCACCACATGAAATATATTCTGCTTCACTGTTTGGTGCACCAGTGTGATGACCTCACAGTTGTCACCATTGTATTCCATCTCTCCTGTTTCCACTCACTCAGTTTATCTGTGTTCCCCTAAAGCCTTTAAATTAACCAGCCCACTTACTTTGTATAACCAGCAAACTTGGACATACGACATTTTGTACACAAGGCAAACATTTTGATAAGAGGATCACTAATATGTCATGAAATTTGCTGTTCTGTGGCAGCGGTACAGTGCAAGACGTAAAAGTCACAAAAATAAATAAATAATACCAAACAGGAATAATGAGATAGTATTCACAAACTGTTTAGAAATTTGAGGGTGGAGGGAAAGAAGCTATTCTGAAAGCCATGAATATGGGTCTTCAGGCTGCTGTCCTTCCCTCCGATGGTCTTTCCTTTGGAAGTCCGCCAGGAATGATGATGACATCAGCGACGCCTCTGATGGGAGCGAAGCCCAAACTGGGAAGCATGGATGCCCCCGCAAGTCGGTCACGTTACAGCCGTTGAAGGGTCGGGTCGTCCCTCCTTGCTCGAGGTCCTTCAGCCGCTGTTCTTTGAATGTGCTGGTGCCTTTGTAGATTGCCAGGCACCAGCCATTGCAGTCTTTGGCCAAGGCCTCCCAACCGGTCGCAGGGACATTGCATGTCTTCAAGGATGCTTTCACGCAGTCTTTATGGCATTTTGTGGGGCCTCCCTGTTTTCCCATGCAATGTGCCAGCTTAGAAAAGAATACCACCTTTGGAAGGTGGTTGTCTTCCATCTAGACCACATGTCCAACCCATTGAAGTCGAGCCTTCATGATCAGTGTCTCTGTGCCAGAGCTCTTGATCCTTTGTAGCATTTCTGTGGTGGGGACTCTGTCCTGCCACAAGATGCCCATGATCTTGTGAAGGCATTGCAGGTGGAACTGGTCATGCATCTTGATGTGCCTGCAATATGGGGTCCACGTTTCACAGCTATACAGGAGAGAAGTCAGGATGACTGCTCTGTAGACTGCCATCTTGATGTTCAGCTGGATGCCACGTTCTCCCCACACACGTGTCCGTAGCCTGCCAAAGGATGCCCCAACTTTTGCAAGTCTGTTTGAGACCTCTCAATCTAGGCTGCAGGAGGAGGTGAGGCAGCTTCCAAGGTAGGTGAAGGTGTCAACATTGTTGAGCTGTGCGCCTTCAGTCTCAATTCGTGGTTCCGCAGGGTTGGTATGGGGTGGGGCCTGAAGTAGAACTTCTGTCATCTGCAGGCTGATGATTAGGCCAGATTTTCCTGCTGCCACAGCGAGGCGGTCAGTGGGCTCCTTCAGGTCCCTCTCACAGTGTGCTGCAAGGGCCAGTCACCTGCAAAGAGAAATTCTTGTACTATTGCTTCCAGCACTTTGATTTTGGCCTTGAGGCGTCGCAGATCAAAGAAGCGTCCATTGGTTCTGTAGCGAATTGTTATTCCTGCATCAGTCTGTGAGAGAGCAGAGAACAGCAGGATGAACAGCCCTGCTTGACACCGATAGTTGCTAGGAAGGGGTCAGATGTGCAGCCATTTTTGATGACTGGCTGCCATGCCATTGTGGAATGTCATGACTATGCTGACCAGCCTTGCAGTGGGGGGGGGGGGAGGGCAGCCTAACTTGGTAAGGATGCACCAAAGGCCTGTATGACTGATGGTATCAAATGCCTTTGTGCCTTTGTCAGGTCCACAAAGAGATGTAGAGATTCTGGTTCTGCTCCTGGCACTTCTCCTGGATCTGTCAGACAGCAAAGATCATGTCCACTGTTCCTCTGTTAGACCTGAAACCACGTTAGCTCTCTGAGACAACATCATCGAGGAGTTGAGAGGTAATCCTGTTCAGTAGGATACGGGCCATGATCTTCCCGGCTATGCTCAGGAGAGATACGCCCCTGTGAGAGTCACAGGATGCCCTGTTCCTCTTGTAGTAATGTGAAGAGGGCATGTCCTGGATAGTGAGGGCCCTTAATAGTGTATGCTGCTTTCCTGAGGCGCCATCTCTTGAAGATAGGGTTGTGCCCATGATGAAACTGGCCGAGTGTATAAACCTCTTCAGTCTCTTTCAATCCTGTGCACTGGAGTCTCCATACCAGCCAGCCAAAATGCTCTCCACTGTACATCTGTAGAAACTTGCTAGAGTCTTCAGTGACAAACCAAACCTCATAAAACTCCTAATGAGTTTGTCTTCTTCATGATTCCATCAATGTGTTGGGCCCGGGATAGATCCTCTGAGATATTAACGCCCAGGAACTTGAAGCTGCTCACCCTTTCCACCATTGACTCCTCAATGTGAATTTAGGTGTCCTATCATAAATTTCTCTTCCTCAAGTCCACAATCAATTCCTCGGTCTTACTGACATTGAGTGCAAGATTGTTGTTGTTGATATCATGAACATACAGGGCAGCACAGTGACATTTCTGGTGGAGCCAGAGCTCCACTGACTCAGGTTCATAGAACACAGAACAGTAAAGTATGGGGGCAGGTCCTGCAGCTCACAGTGCCTGTGCCAAGCATGGTTAAACTATTCCTTTCTGCTTACACAAGTCTATATTCCCTTTGTATTGACATATTCATCGGCCTATCTAAAAGTCTTTTAAATGTGACTATCATATCTGCCTTCTCCACCACCTCTGGTAGTGTGTTCCAGGCACCCACCACTCTGTCATAGTCCGGCCCATGAAGTCCATATTCCGGTTCACGGTCCAGTCCATCGACCCTTGCTCTAGGTTTTCCTGTCTACCCTGTTTCTGTTCTTGAGCTCTAATTGAGGCAGCTGATGCTCGTTGGGGCTGGCTGCATAAATATCTTCAGAGACCAGGGCGTGGCTGCTAGATTGTTCTTGTCCTTACTCCTTGTATCCCTTCCCCTGCCTTCCGTTTCCTCGCCTGAAACCCTGCCTTGTCTTGCCGGTAACTCTCACTTCACCTCACCTGAAGTTCTCATCTCGCCTTGCAATGCCTGAAGTCTTGCCTTGTCTTGCTAGTAACTCTCACCTCGTCTTCAGTCTTGTCCTGGAGCCACCCCGCACCTAGCTCCATTCCTGTCCCTTGCCTTCGCCGGGTAAGTCAGGCTGTCTTGCCATTACCCTGCGGCTGGTTCTGTCCCTTCCTGTCCCTAGCCTCCGTCAGGTAAGCCACGCTGTATTGCCATTACCTGTGGTTGGTTCTGTCCCTTCCTAACCCTTGCCTCCATCAGGTAAGCCAGGCCGTCTTGCCGTTACCTGCGGTTGGTTCTGTCTCTTGCCTCCGTCGGGTAAGCCAGGCCGTTTGTCGTTACCTGCAGTTGGTTCTGTCCCTTCCTGTCCCTTGCCTCTGTCGGGTAAACCAGGCCATCTTGCCGTTACCTGCAGTTGGTTCTGTCCCTTCCTGTCTTTTGCCTCTGTCGGGTGGTGATCCACGCCCTGCCCAGGACTAGCCTCTAGCCTCCAGCCTCCTGCCTCCTGCCAAGCCTCGTCTCTAGCCTCCAGCCTTGAGCCTGAGGACTCCAGTCTCCTGCCTCCTGCCAAGCCTCGTCTCCAGCCTCTGGCCTCAAGCCTGAAGACTCCAGCCTCCTGCCTCCTGCCAAGCCTCGCCTCTAGCCTCTAGCTTCAAGCCTGAAGACTCCAGCCTCGTCCTGCCTGCCAGCCAAGCCTCGTCCTTGCCTAGTTCTGGGGTCTGAGCCAGAGGCAAGACCCAGGTACTGGGTCCTTGTCCAGTCTCTGGCCTTGGAGTCCAAGCCCGGGCTCCTAGCTCTCTTGTCCAGTCCTGTTCTGGGTTCCCGGTTTTCGTGTCCATGTCCTTGCCCTCACCCTGTATCCTAGTCCTGTCCCTAGTCCTTCAGTGTCTGTGTCTTGCACTTGGGTCCGTTCCTAGCCACCTCCTTATGACACACTCTTTATGTAAAAAAAAACCTTAAAAACCATCTCCCTTAAACCTCCTCTCTAATCTTAAATGCAAGTCCTCTTGTATTTGATATTTCTGCCCTGGGAAAAAGATACCATCTGTCTACTCATCTGTCCTCTCATCATTTTATATACTTCTATCAGATCTTTCCTCAGCCTCCAACTCTTTAGAGGAAATAACCCGAGTTTTTGCAACCTCTCCTTACAGCTAATACCCTCTAATCCAGGCAGCATCCCAGAGAACCTCTCCTGCACCCTTTTCAAAACTCCTCATCCTTCCTGTGACGGGATGACTAGAAATGCACACAATGCTCCAAATGTGGACCTAACCATAGTTTTATACAACTGGATCATGACTTAGTGCCCAAATTGATGAAGATAAGCATCGCATACACCTTCTTTACATTCTATATGTCTGTGTTGCCAACTTCAGGAAGCTTTGCACTTCGACCCCCAAGATCTCTCCGTACACCAATGCCGCCAGTTAATCCTGATGTTGGGCGCTGAATACATGGAGCTTGCATGCTCCCTCTGACCCATGTGAGTTGCTTCCCTGTGCTCTGGTTTCCTCCCGCGAGTTGGTGTGTTAACTGCTTCCAATGTGTTGGTGAGTGGTGCAGTCTGCAGGGAGTTGGTGAGAATATGGGAAGAATGAAACGAGTTAGGTAAGATTTGTGTAAATGGTCAGCACAGACAGTGGGCTGAAGGGCCGATTTCTGTTCTGTAGTACCTTATGATTTGATGTTCTGTGAATATCTGGATGCCAAACACTGAACCCAATGGTACTACCTATAGCCTGCCAAACTGAAAACGACCCATCTATTGTCACTCTTTGCCTCTGGTCAATAACCAGCTCTTTATCTGTGTCAGTACATTATTTCCAATTCAACGTGCTTTCACCTTATTGACCAGCTTCCCAAGGTCCAAATGCACTACCTCCACTGGCTTCTCTGTTATCTGTCACCCTGGTTACATCTTTCATTTCCCTCCAGAAGACACAGGCCCAGAGGGAACTAGAGGGAGACCATGTTGGTAAGGACAGCAGATCACTTCCGTGGAAGACCTGATAGAACCAAATGTGCTTCTACAACAACCCGGTCATTTCATGGTTACTGTTACTAAGACTACCTTATTTTCATAATTCCATATTTTATTCATGTAAATTACCAGCTGCCATGGTGGTATTTGATCTCATTTTCCTGAATCAACAGTCCAAATCTCTGGCAGCCAGCCCAATGACTTAATCAGCACAGCACCAAATCCCTTGAGGTAGAGGATATCGCTTTCACTGACGGAGCAAACTCAAAGTCCAGGTAACAGTTCCTTCTCCTATTTCATATTTATTTTCAAAAATATACTTTGTTTATGACACTTACTATATAGTATAATACATTATATTTATATGTCGCCATTCAGAAGACCACGTGGATCCCTGACAGGTTGATGCGGTGAAGATGTTCCTTCCTGTAGGAAAATATGGAACTAGAGAGGGTCAATGTTTAATAATAAAAGGTCACCAACTTCAAACAGAGATGAAGCATTTTCTTAAAATCTGGCAAGTCATTGCAACTCTCTTCTTCATGAGCGTGTGAAAAGCTTTAGGTAGCTTGGCTTCTGTTAAACAAGTGAGTGTAAGGTTACTTTGGATGGATGAGCATCTGAAACTGAGGTTACAGTTCAATCAGCCAAGATCTTATTGAATGGCAGAGCAGATCTGAGTGGCGTAGCTTACACCAATATCTAATTTGAATAGTTGGTTGTTCAAAACAAATATCCCAGTTGTTTACAAGATTTACATCATATCAGTATGATAGCAACTTTTCTTTCACGTACATTGCCTGAGGAATTAACCTGAGAGGATATTAATTTGGTTTCAGCCCTCTGATATTCAAATATGACTTATGTTATTTTCCTATTTTTCCTAAAACTAAGCTTTATTCATAATAAATTGTATTTGCATAGAGAAAAAGACAGTGTGGAACTTTATACATCCTTATTGTCATTTTGTCAATACATTCAGTAGTATGAATACTATGAATACATTTTTAAACCATAGCAATGTTGGCACCAATGTAGCCCTTCAATCTGCAGTTGTAGAAGACCCTAGGCACTGATTCTTCACCAGAGACTTTGCGTTAGCTATAACAAGCTTCAGTGCATTCCCCAGCACATATTCTTGCAGTTTGGAATATGTCATTCAGCAGCATTCCTTCACGGACATCTTGCTGTGCTAGAAGACCAACAAGTTTTGCACAGACCAAAGGGCATCTTTCTCCTGAAACCAGCTTGTTCTTTCCTAGAGGACATATCAACAGCATCTGTAATCCATTGGACAATGACTTTTGCGAGAATCTTGCTGGTCACTGACAAAAGTGTGATGCCATGCTAGTTGTTGCAATCACTTAGTGCTCCTTTCTTGGGGATCCTTACAATGACTCTCTTTCTCCAGTTCTTAAGTACTTGTCAGTGCAGAGTGGCGAAGACAACTGTATGTGAATTTTGTGGACTTGGAAAAGGCTTTGATAACATCCATAGGGAGCGCCTCTGGCAAATTCTCAGACCCTATGGGATCGATTCCAAAATTGTCCAGCTTATCCAGCTGCACAGATGGAATCTGCAATTTGAGCTTTGAAGTCAAGGCCGGAGTCAGGCAAGGTTGATGTTGGCGATATTACTTAACCTGGTGATTGACTGGGTTATGAGGCAAACAATGAATGATAAGCAGAGACGTATTAAGTGGACTCTATTCTCTACTTTAGAAAACCATGACTTTGTGGATGATCTCGCATTACTATCACATACATACCAGCACTTGCAAGAGAAAACTCAGTGCCTGTGTACCTTTGGAGGACACATTGGACTTGGTCAGTCAGAGAAAAACTGAGACCATGGCCCTCAAAGTAGGGTCTCCTCCTCCCATCAAGGCATATGGCATCGACTTACCCAGCACTGGCAGATTCACCTATCCAATCAATCGGTAAGATAGTGGGACCAAGGATGGCATCCAGTGCGGACTCAGCAAAGCTAGAAATGTCTTCAGAGCAACATATGGGGATCAACCAAGTATAGTGTCCACACCAAGGTGAAACTGTACCAGAGCTGGTTCTGTCCACATTCTTATAAGGATCAGAATGCTGGCACATTACAGAGAACGTACTTGCCAAGCTGTTGTCATTCCACATCTGGAGCCTCCGAAAGATCCTCAGTGTTTGCTGGACAAGAAAGATCTCCAACACGCCCTACTCCTTCAGTTACACCAAGAGGACGTGGCCACAATCATCATGAGGAAATGTTGGAAATGGATTGGGCACGTGATGAGAAGTGAGGCCAACTCCATCATCGAGACAACACTTCATTGGACCCCTGAGGGTAGAGGAAAACAGGAGTCCAAAGATAACGGTAGTGGTAGAAATGAGGACCCTGAACCACACCTGGAGCACAATAGGATAGACAGAGATGGAGAACCTTCATTGCTGCCTTAAACACCAGTGGTGTAATAGGCAGTAAATAACTAAAGGACATCTTTCACCGAGTTGATAACATTCGAGCAGGGACTTGATTCTGTGTCAGTGTATGTCCCTAGGAACAGCCTTTAGATCAGAGAGTCCTCTGTTACACAGCTGCTGGGGATGAACTTGGACACAGACCTTTGCATCTTTCTCCACACCCTCTTAACAAAACCACAGTCTGCATAGAGGTGGGTGATCATCTCCAACTCAACACAGGCAGCTTGCATTGCGAGTGATATTCTAACTATACAAGACGGATCTGACTGCGAGAGCACCTCTCACTACCAGCCAAGCTAGGGCTTGGTGCTTGTTGTTGAGTTCTGGTGATGAGGCATTCTGCCAGGTGATGTGGACTGTCCACTCATGGAATGATCATACTGTATCAATAGGATTCTTCTCCGAGTACCTGCAGGAGGTTCTGTGTTGACCATTGCCTGATGGACTCGTGGTGAAAGGTGTTTATCTGGAAGAACTTTTCCATGACAAACAGGTAGTGTGGCAATACCTTTATCATTTAATATAACTAGAGATCCAATTTCAGTCAAAGTCAACATGGGATCTATCACCTCACAGCTGGGATGAAAGAAGTGGCCAGCAACCTCACTCCCGTTCACTGACTTTGCTATTGTTGTGAATGCCTGTGTGAAGGGTGAACATGAACACATTGAAAGAGGGTACAGCAGATCAGACAGAGCTCGTGTTTTGACACCCACTGCATCTGGGACGTCTGCTCACAATTGTGGTGGAGGAAACTTGAAACTTGGCCACAAGTATGAGATCAGTCGCAGAAGGCACAGACTGTTATCCCTACAAGGAATCAATGCCAAACAGGAGCAGGAGGAGAGAGAAGGGAAAAATAGTCAAATGTTATAACTACTGTCAGTTGAAGGTCTTGGACTGTCCTGAATGAAACTGAAAGCATTTGTATCACACCCTCTGAATATTGCAAAGTCATCTTAAGTATCTACATTAACATCTTAATAAGGTGGAGGAGCAGTTTGAATGTTTAAAAAATAACAACTGCTTGCACAAAGCAACAGGAATGCAGTAAGAAAAAGCCTGAATGTATATACCACCAGGCTCAAGGACAGCTTCTATCTTGCTGTAATAAAGATATTGAATGGTTCCATAGTACAATGAGGTGGACTCTTGACCTCACAACCTACCTTGTCATGGCCTTGTACCCGACTGCCTGACTGCACCACACTTTCTCTGTAAATCTAGCAATTTCAGTAGCACACACATCCAGCACATTTACAAGAGAAGAAAGCATCACTGCTTTTATTTGAAAACACGCAGCACCAGGGTCAAGGACAGCTTCTATCTGGCTGTTGTAATACTATTGAACGGACTTCTTGTATGATAAGATGAACTCTTAACTTCACAATCTACCTCAACATGGACTTGCACCTTTCTGTCTGCCTGCATTGTAACTGTAAAACTTTTTTTTTTTGCATTCATTAGACACTTGAGCAGAAATTGGGCCATTTGGCTCACTGAGTCAGCTCTGCCATTCCATCACAGCTGATTCATTATCCCTCTCAACTACAATCTCCTGTCTTATCCCTGTAATCTTACGACCGTACTAATCAAGAACCTATCAACCTCTGTTTTAAATATACCCAATGACTTGGCCTTCACAGCTGTCTGTGGAAATGAATTCCACAGATTCACCCTCTGGCTAAAGAAATGCCTCCTCATCTCTGTTCTAATGGGACATTTTTGTATTCCGAGGCTGTCCCCTCTGGTCCTAGACTCCCCCATGACTGGAAACACCCGCTCCACAACCACTCAGTCTGGGCCTTTCAGTATTTGATATGTTTCAATAAGATCCTCCCTGATTATTCTAAACTGTTATGTGGAGGAATTTAAGGTGGGGGGTTATATGGGAGGCAAGGTTTGAGGGTCGGCACAACATTGTGGGCCGAAGGGCCTGCAATGTGCTGTACTGTTCTATGTTATTATTTTAACCATATAACCATATAACAATTACAGCACGGAAACAGGCCATCTCAGCCCTTCTAGTCCGTGCTGAACTCTCACTTTATCCTATTCCCACCGACCTGCACTCAGCCCATAACTCTCCATTCCTTTCCTGTCCATATATCTATCCAATTTAACTTTAAACGACAACATCGAACCTGCCTCAACCACTTCTGCTGGAAGCTCATTCCACACAGCTACCAAAGAAATTCCCCCTCATGTTACCCCTAAACTTTTGTCCTCTAATTCTCAACCCATGCTCTCTTGTCTGAATCTTCCCCACTCTCAATGGAAAAACTCTAACCACGTCAACTCTATCAATCCCCCTCATAATTTTAAACACCTCTATCAAGTTTCCCCTCAACTGTCTACGCTCCAGAGAATAAAGACCTAACTTATTCAACCTTTCTCTGTAACTTAGGAGATGAAACTCGGGCAGCATTTTAGTAAACCTCCTCTGTACTCTCTCAATTTTATTGACATTCTTCCTACAATTCGGTGACCAGAACTGTACACAATACTCCAGATTTGGCCTTACCAATGCCTTATACAAATTCAACATTACATCCCAATTTTCCCTTGTATTACGTTGATGCACTATTGTAATGAATAGATTCCTTCTTCTTCAGACACTTACCTCTTCCATTGATCACCACCCAGCTGCTTACTTCAACCCCAGTCTCCCAGCTGGTCTCACCTCTCACCTGCCAGCTTGTACCTGTCCCCCTCCCCCACTTGCTTATTCTGATTCTTCTGCCTTTCGTTCCCAGCCCGAAGTCTTGACTGTTTACTCCCTTCCATAGATGCTGCCTGACTTGCTGAGTTACTCCAGCATTTTGTGCGTGTTGCTCAAGATCCCCAGCATGTGCAGAATCTCTTGTGTTTATTGTAATTAAATGATCTGTATGAATGGCATGCAGAGCAAGGTTTGTCAATGTACGTCACCAAGTTACAATAATTAACCAATGGATGGAGAGTTTGTTCGAGAATTCTTTCAGCTTTCCTAGTGTTATGTACTTGTAGGACCAGTTTGGTGTCTCACTGAAAAGGAGGGTGCAGCAGATCCTCATTGCTGGAGGTGAGGCTTCTCCTTCAGTGACATTTGGGTCGGAGGCCAGTAGGTACCTTTACTTTCTCCAGCGTGAGGAGTGAAGAAGAACAGGCATTGGCTACACTGGCAAAGGGAGGCTGCAGTCTTCCCCACAAAACAGCTTCCCTGGTGACCTCGTAGAATTAATGGTGGGGCAAACCTTCACTCTAAATTAGGCAAAAGCCCCAAGCTAGCAAAAGAGCCCTTTAATGGGCCAATAACGAAGTGGTAATTGGTTTATTATTGTCACGTGTTCAGAGATACAATGAAAAGCTTTGTCTTGCATGCAATTCAGACAGGTCTTTCAAAACAAGTACATGGAGGTAGTATAAAAGAAAAATCAACAACAACATGCTGAATATCATGTAACAATTACAAAATGCAGAGCTGGTAGACAGAAAAAAGGGCAAGGGCCGTGATGAGGTAGATCGAACGATCATCTTTATGCATTCAACAGCTGTCCTTGAGCCTGGCTGGTATACGTTCTCAGGCTTTTCTATCTTCTGCCTGATGGGAGGGGGTAAAAGAGGAAATGTGAGGGCGGAAGGGGTTCTTATTTATGTTTGCTATTAGCGAGATGGTGAGGAGTGTAGACGGTCAATGGAGGGGACACAGAAGACTCTCCAGATGCTGGAAATATTGAGCAACAGACACAAATGCTGGAGGAACCCATTAGGTGAGGGAAATGAATAGTTGATGTTTTGCTCCCAAAACGTTGGCTGTTTATTTCCTTCCATAGATGCTGCTTGACCTGCTGACTCCCTCCAGCATTTTGTTTGTGTTTCTCTTTGGGAGGTCTTTGTGACAGACTGGGCTGAGTTCTCAGCTCTCGCAATTTCTCAGGGTCTAGAGCAAGGTACTTGCCAGATGTGATGCATCTGGATAGAATGCTTTCTATGGTGAGTTGATAAAAAATTGGTGACAGACAACAGTGACATGTTGAATTTCCTTAGCCATCTGAGGAAGTAGAGACACTGATGTGCTTTCTTGGCCATAGTGTTTATGTAGTTGGACCAGGACAAGCTGTTATATTTAAACCAAGGAACTTCAAGCTCTCAATCATCTCAATTTCTCGGTGTTGGAGGGCTGATCGGTGCTCGAAGTTTTTGGACGACTCAGAGCCGGACTGTGGTCGGGATGGCAGGGAGAGTTTTCTTCCTTCTCCCGTCTGCATGAGATGTGGGACTTTCGAGAGACTTTGAACTTTTTTTACTGTGACATGGCCTGTTCTTCATCAAATTATGGTATTATTGCACTGTTGTAACTATATGTTATAATTATGTGGTTTTTGTTAGTTTTTCAGTCTTGGTCTGTCCTGTGTTTCTGTGATATCACACCGGAGGAATATTGTATCATTTCTTAATACATGCATTACTAAATGACAATACAAGAGGACTGCGTGTCCTCATAATCTAATCTAATCTAACCTCCACCTCAACACCATTGATACAGATGAGGGCATGTACTCCACTCCACCTCCTGAAGGCGGATGGCCAGTTCTTTTGTTTAGTTGATATTCCCACCCACCTGGATTCACCTATCACTTTCCAGCTAGCCTCTTTTTCATTCCAGCATCTTTCCCCTTCCTTTTTTTAATTTATTATTTATAGAGATACAACACAGAATAGGTCCTTCCAGCACTTTGAACCTTGCTGCCTAACAATTCTCTGATTTGATCTCAGCCTAACTACAGGACAATTTACAATGACCAATTAACCTACCAACTGGTAGATCTTTGGACTGTGGGAGGAAAACGGAGCACCCAGAGGAAACCTATACGGTCACGGGGAGAACGTACAAACTCTTTACAGGCAGTGGCAGAAACCGAAGCTGGGTCGCCTGTTCTGTAAAGCATTGTGCTAACCACTGTGCTACTGTTCCTTCTCAGTACTGAAGAAGGGTCTCTGCCTGAAAACTTGACTATCTATTGATTTCCAAAGATGCTGCCAAACCTGCCGAGTTCCTCCAGCATTTTGTGTATGTTGTTGAGGGAAAGTTTGTTGTCTTGACATACCACAAGGCACTCCATCTTCTTCCTGTACTCTGTCTGGTGTTGCCCACAACAGTGATATCATCTGTGAATTTGTAAATAGTCAGAGCAGAATCTGGACATATAATAGTGTTTAGAGAGATGGTGAACAGCTATTGCTTAAGTGAGCAAGGCAAGAGAGATTGACATGGGGTCACAGCACTGGTTACAGCTGGAACTGCTACCTAAGTGTGATTATTTGAAACAGCAAGTTGCAAAAGTGGGACAAATCGGCTATGTACACACTTAGTCATCTTGGACTGAGACAGAATTAACTTTTTTCAGTGATTACCGTATACATCAGGGACAGGGAGGGTTGTACGGAGGATGTGATTTCTATTGAATGAGTGCCCATTTTCCTGGACTAAGGAAATCGTGCTCTTCCTAACATTTAATCTGGCTCAAGCACCAGATAGGTCAACCTACAGAATTCCCTAAGAGACTGGACAAACAAGAATCATCCCCTATGCTGTTTACAGAAAAGGGAGTAAGATACCAATCCTAGGTCACTTGATTCTAAGTCATGAGAGGAAGAGGCCAGACAAGGAAATTAATGGAAAATGAAAATAGTTTGGAATTTCATGAAAGAAAACCAAGACTTTGTCAAGGAATTAGAGTAAAACTGAACTATTGTGTAATGGAGGATGACTTAGCTGAGCTAAATTTGATGCTTCTATTGTGAGATTTTGTTTAGTAACTGATAATATTTGATTTTATCTAATATAATCTGAAATCACAAAAGCAACTTAACAGGATATTGGTGATACCAAACCTGTAATATTGTGCAAATTCTGGTCTCTTCGCTATAGGAAGGATATCATTAAGCTATAGTTAGTGCAGAAAAAAAATGAGTCTGAGGATAGAAAGGGTGGGGCTATTTTCGCTGGAATAGATACAGTCACAGTCTTTTTCCCAGGGTAAGGGTGACCAAATCAGGACAGCATAGGTTTAAGAGCTGCCAGAATGAAGTGGTAGAGGCAGGTACAACTTCAAGGACTCTACAACTCATGTTCTCAGTTTCATTCATTCAGTCATAAAGGTATTTATTTATTGTTTCTTTTTATATTTGCACAATTTATCACTCTTAGTTTTTTCATTGATTCTATTGTACTTCTTTGTTCTACTGTGAATGCCTGCAAGAAAATGAATCACTGGCTAGTATTTGGTGACATACAGATACTTCGATAATAAACTTACTTTGAATTACAACATTCAGAAGACACGAACAAGTTTATAAATAGGAAAGGTTTAAAGGGATCTGAGACAAATTCAGGCAATTGGACTAGCTCAAAAGACACCTTGATCTTTCTGACATTGGTCATGGACATTAGGCTGAAGAGAAACGAACAAATATACATACGTCGGACTTTTAAATTTAACAATATTATGGGGGCTCATTCGTTTAGAGGGGTATCCGTAAATTGGATATTCCTAACCCTAGGTTGGTCTGTGCTTCCTTACCACACAGGGGGCAGCGATTTCAGCCCAACAATTCGGTACCAGCCCAAAGACAACCCCGGACCTCTGTTAAATTTCCCCATGACCTGTTCACCCACATTCCCAATTATCCCCGCTCCTCCCCCCAGATGTTGCCACCCACACACAGGGCAAATTAGGGTGGGGGAAGGCAGAGAGAGTTGTATATGCAGTGGGCCAGCTGAGAGGAGAGGAAGGGTGCCACGTTGATCGTGTGTTCTGTGCTGGAGGGCCTGTGCCGGCCAGGCTGCAACAGGTTGTGGTTGCCAGTGACTGCCGGAAGGGGCCGGGATCCAGCGAGCGGCGTCGTCAGCACCGAGTCGGAACGAGCGGAGTGGAGCGGCCCTTGCTCAAACCCGGCAGCGTGACCTAGGTAAGGGGGAGTCAGGGCTGCCTGGCCGATTCGGGGCTGCCTCTCGGGGACGGACAGGATGAGACGGCGGGCTCTAGCCGGGGGAACCCTAACCCTAGTCGCGGGAAAGCGGCGGGCCAACCTCACAACAACCGCTGGGTGACTGGGGTGAGAGAAAGGAGCCGAGTCCTCGGTACCTGATCCACTCCTAACGCTCTGACCTGGGGTATCGAATGGCAGCGGACGCCCTGTACCTGGGTCGCTGAACCGCTAACATTACAGGACATTACAAGCCTTTCGTCCCACCGTGTGGACTGCCCCGATCCCAAACCTAACTACTCCTACCTGTCCGCTCTCTGCCGTCGTGTCTGAATGCTTCTTGGATGTTGCTATTGTATCTGTTTTCTAGCAGTAACTTCCCGGCGCCTACTACTCTTTGTGTAATAAAAAACACAACCCCCAAGTCACCTTATCCCCTCTCTCACCTTGCAACTATAGGCTTGTACAGTATTGGAACAGCCCTTTGCCCAACTTGTCCATGCCAATCGAAGTTCTTTTCTAAACTCACCCCATTTCTGTATTTGGAACTGATTGCCGGGAAACAGATACAATTGCACCATTTGGCCCATCTAAACTCCTCCTGCCCATTTACCCGTCTGAATGTCTTTTAAGTATTATAATTGTACCTATGTCAACATCTCCCTCTGGTAGTTCACTCCAGTTACCCACCACTCTCAGTGTGAAGTCGTTTTCACTTTCTTCGCTTTTAAATCACTCCACGCTCTGACATTTCTACCCTGGGGAAAAGGCTGTTGACTATCCATGGGTTTAGAAGAGGTTTACTTGGATGCTGCCAGGATTATTAGAGAGTGTTAGCCATAAGGAGAAGTTTGACAAACTGGGTTGTTTTCTCTAGAGTGTCAGAGATGGAGGAGTTTATAAAATTGTGAGAGGCTCAGATAGGATAGGGAAAATGTTCTTACTGGGGTAGAAATGTTGAATGCTGGAGGACATAGCTTTAAAGAGAGAGAGGAAGAATGCTTAAAATGGATGTTCAGGGCAAATTTTTATACACAGTGGTGTGTGCCTGGGACACACTGCCAAGGTAATGTAAGTAGATACGATAGTTGTGTCTAAGGTGAGCACATAAGGTGAGTACAAGGAATGGAGGGAAATGGATCAAGTGTAGGCAGAAGAGATTAGTTTAATTTGGCATCATTCTCAGAACAGACATCATGGACCGAAGATCTTGCTCCTTTGATGTACTGTTATGACCTTTCTACCCTGTCTTTCCCTCTCATAATTTTATAAACTTCTATCAGGCTACTCATCAGCTTCTGAAGGTACAGATAAAACAACTCAATTTTGTCCTACCTCTCTCATACGTGCTGCATTGTAGTAAACCTGTGCATGCAGCAGTTAACGAGGAGTGCTGAAAATATTCTGCAGGCCAGGCAGCATCTGTGGACTGAGAAACTATTAATGTTTCACTGGAAATGCGTTACAAAATACAGCCTAGCATATTATGTCTTACACAAGCTGCCCCAATATTGTGTGTTTAATGGAGAAGCAAGGTGGAATCTGGAGAAACACACAAAAATGTTGGAGGAGCTCAGCTGGTCAGGCGGCATCTATGGAAGGAAGTGGAGTCGATGTTTCAGATTGAGACTAGTCTCATTCCGAAAAGTTAACTCCACTTCCTTCCATCGATGCCGCCTGACTCACATTGTTTATTTAATGATGTGTTTTGAAGTAATGTTTTAATTTTGATTCCTTACGGATGGTAACACGGGATGACTGCAGCAGTGAAGGAGGCCATTTGACTCATAGAGTCTCTACTGCTCTATGCTAGAGCAAATTAGCTAAATCCACTCCTTCTCCCCGTCCTACAAGTTCTCCCTTTTCACAAACTCACCAGGCTCCTGTCTGGACCTGACCCCACTACTATGCTGGCTGTGCCTTCCAAAAGCCTCTCAACCATCCTTATGTTGCTGCCGGTTCTTTTCCCAATTGCCATTGTTCTGTGTACCCTGATCCTGCCCTGTCACTTCCCAGGAACAATAAATATTCACCAGCAAGAACTCTGTTCTTGTACCCTTTTCAAAATTCTGCATTCTCATTTAGATCGCTTTTTTCTGCAAAAATGTAACACTTAACTGTTCCGGCATTAAACTGCATTTGTCACCTACCTGACCATTCTATTAGCCTGTCCATAATTCCAATATACAAAGATAGTGTATGTGGTATTCGTAATAGTACTGAGAAATGGGTAAAGCATAATTTTTGTTTATGTGACAATCATTGTTTATTTATCCTGTGGGAACTTACAGGAAATAAAACAGTGACCCTGAGCCACACCAGTGGTACTCCTCACCACCTATCTATCCTCCCTCATTGTAATAGTTCCAGGCACAATTCCAAACAGGAGTGAAATTACATGTAGGGTAATGGAGAGAGGGTGGGGGAGTGGGCTTGGTTGGATTGTGCTTACAAACAGCTAGTTGGGACTTTGTGGGCCAAACGGCCTCCCTCAATGTGGAAATCATTCTGTAATCATCCACTACAATGAGAATTAAAACCCCCTCAAACCAACAAAATTGGGCAGTTTGTCAAAGGCCATAAAACTGTATGCTACATTTTGTAAAAGTTCTGATGGAATATCTCTCTTCATAAATGCTGCCTGACCTGCTGAGTATCCCCAGCATTTTCTATTTATTTTGAAACATGTTGGAACACTTTTTTTTTTGAAACACTTGTATCTGGAGTTCTGAACCCTGCTAGTGATACCTGTGTTCTTGTCAATATGAAGGTTAAATAATAGGCATGTCTATAGAGAAAAGTGCTCTTTGGTCCACCAAGATCATTTAGACTTTTCTGCCCAACTAAATTGTTGGGTGAGGCAGGTTCGATATTGTCACTTAAAGTAAAATTGGGTAGGTATATGGACAGGAAAGGAATGGAGGGTTATGGGCTGAGTTCAGGTCAGTGGGACTAGGTGAGAGTAAGCGTTCAGTACGGACTAGAAGGACCGAGATGGCCTGTTTCCGTGCTGTAATTGTTATATGGTTATATTAATCCCATTTGCCTATTTAAGTGTCTTAAGTGTCTAAATACAGTAACTATCTGATTCCACTGCTTCCTGTGTCAGTATGTTCCAGGTATCAACCACTTTGATCTCAGATCTACCTTAAACCTTTGTTCTCATGATTTTTGATACACTTACCCTATTAAGGCGTTTCTTAATTCTAGATTTTCAGGTAGCCCCTTAGCTACTGACACTCCCAGGGAAAATAAGCCTAACCTTTCCAATCATGATTATATTTTTCCAAGCCGGGCAATGTGGTTTTAAAAAAAAGATGTCAAACACTAGAGGACATGCATTTAAGGTGAGAGGGGAAAGCTTAAGTGAGATCAGCGGCAAGTATTTTCATAGAGAATGGTAGGTGACTGGAACAGGCTGCAAGCATAGTGATGGAACTGATACGATAGTGCCTCTTAAAGAGGATTTTGGGTGGACACATGCATGTACGGACAATGAAGGGATATGGATTATGTGCAGGCAGAAGAGTTTGTTTAATTTAGCACCATGTTCTGGGCTGAAGGACCTGCAAATCACTTCAGCATCTCTACAGCACAATCACATACTCAAGCAATCAAAGGGGGATTGTTGTGGTACTTTTTTATGTGTGGAATATTTATTCTGCTCTACAGACTCTGTTTCAGAATTAATCAGTAGCAAAAGGTCTTGTATTATAATCCCTCAGAGAAAGGGGGATCTTAGTACTGGCTGCTAGCAAAAGGAGGCAGTTCACTTCTGGGACCAATTGGAAAGCTGGTCTCTCAATTGATGCCTTTGAGGGCCAGAGTACTTCAGCTCTGAGTGTGGGCAGTGAAGCATCTCATTGGATCTTTCCCTTGGTTCAGCTTCAAGTGGGTACATATGCTGGCTCTGTAGATAATCTCTGATCAAATACTAAAAATGGCCTGGACAGAGTTAGGAAAATGTGAGGACACAGAACTGAGGTGAAGGGCAATTTCAGCCAGGGGAATCTGTGGAACTTGTTGCTACACACATCCATGAAAGTCAAGTCAGTGGGTGTATTTAAGGCAGAGATTGATCAACTCCAGATTGATAAGGAAGTTAAAGAGGAGAAGGTGGTAGAATGGGGTTGGGGGGGGGGGGTTAAAAGAAAAGTAGCCATGATTGAATGGCAGAGCAAACCCCTGGGGCTGAATTGTCAAATTCTTTTCCTATATATTATAGTCTTTGGTTTTGGGTCTGGTGCTATCTCAGTCCTTGAGACTCCCTCCCCGGAATTCCATTCACTTCCCAGTTTAAAGAAAAAGTATTTTCTCTTTTTGTTTCGTGTTAGACCGTCAGCTGCAGTGTGAAAGGTCACCTGAGCCTTCACCGAATCCTCTCCCAGGTGCGAGGTGGATCCATGTCGTGCCCTGGTGTTAATTCTGCAGCTTGCGGTTTGGTGTGGGAGGTGGTTTGAATATTTTGTTTTCTAACCACACCCTGGCAGGTTGCGCTGCTGAACTCGGATCTATTTTCCTTCAACCTTCCCGCAGCTCTGCTGACAAACACACCCGGCTGTGGGCACGCTGGCAGCGGAGGATGGGATGACTACTCTCAGAAGCAGAGGCAAGATGAACAGCCAAAGGTGAGTTATCGTTCGCCTGTTGGTGCCGGTGTGTGGATTACCAGCCTGCCGACGTCGCGCTCCCCGCCGTCTCCGGTTACTTTTGCGGAAGTTTGTAACCCGACCGGGGGGGGGGGGGGTCTCGGCTGCTGCACTGGACGCTTATTTTCCTCCTCAAGCTTACAATAGATAACCTAGCGACGGTAGATACCCCCCCATCCACAACATCCCCCTCCCCGGTGGCAGGGACGGGGTATGTTGGTCCCGGGATCTGCAGCAAGGTTCCCCTCAGTGCGGACCCCGCGGCCCACTTCGTCTAATTGTCATGGTAACGGGCCTCGGCCGAGCGAATTAACTGGCGAGCAGACTCCCCGAGGAGTTCTCTGTACTTCAGGAGCACGGTAGTGAGGAGGGCGAGCAGGCCGGGAAACGGCAGTGTGTGTGGGGAGAGGGTGTTGTGGCGTGAGGCGAGACCCACGCCGGAGGTCTCGCCTTTAAATTCTGTCCCTTTAATTGGTATTTAAGTCGGCAGAGAGGGAGCAGCCGCCGCTGGGGAGGGAAGGCCACGTGACCACGCGGTCGCCGGCGGGCCCGGGGGCGGGAGGCGGGGGGGGGGAGATGGAGGGGATTTCTGCCTGCAGCCGGGGCCCCTCGGGGGCTGTCCTAGTCTCTAGCCAGGGTCCCTCTGGTAGGAACTATCTGCCTATACCTAGGGTCCCCTGGGGTGGGCTGTTTGCTTATAGGGATGTGTGGTGCCCCCAAAAGCAGAATGAAGATGAACAATCACAACAAACAAGCAGGCCATTCAGCCCATCTTGTCTCTGCCTGAGTAATATGTTTCCACTTCTGGCTCTTTCTTTGTAGCCATTGCAAGTTTTTCTCTAGTTTCTTCTGGAAAGCTACATCACAACCTGCCTCCATAACATTTGCAGATGGCAATCACACCCTGTACCAAGACAGTTTTTTTTTCATGCCACTCTTGGTTCTTCCCTTGTTTTTTAGTTGTGACCTCTGGGTTTATCCTGCTGGCTGATCTAAGTTCCTGCAGAGGTCAACTCTCCAACAGGTGCGTCATTGAGGAAGATTGTACCGGCTGTCAGTGCATCATTCAGATGAGCACACGGCCCAGGTGCTTTATGTTGGAACATTGCACGCTAGATTGGATTACTGTTCTCTGTCTTCCGCTTGGTTATATTTTGTTTCTCTCTCCCCTCCCCCGCGACTCTGCCTGCCTTACTACAGCAGTTCATTGGATTCCACTCTTTCAGGTTAGTTTGTGGTTTCACAAGATGCTTAGGAAGTTTGGATCAAACTCCAGACTGGTACTCCAGTGCAGCAACCAACTAAGGTGCTCCCTTTAGGATCTGATGCCAAACTAAGTCCCATCTGCCCTCTCAAGACAACCATTCTTGCTGTAATGATTTAAAAAGACCAGGAGTTCCTTGATTATTATATTCTGTTTATGGGATCATAACTTGTATTCTATTCACAATTGTGGCTGTATTTCAGGCCTGGTCTAAGTTTTGGTCGTCTTCCCACTGCTGTTCATTGGTTGCTGTTAGCTAATCTTTTTATGGAGAAATTCAAGAGGTTTTGTAATTACTAATGAGTAGCTGGTTTATTGCCTGTCACGGGAGCTCATTGTGGAATGCAGAATCTTTGTGGTGAAGTCACTCCGATTGTTTTTATTTCAGCCTCTTCTGCTCCTTAAAGTGCTCTCTGAGATTTTTCTGGCCCCTCAACACTCCCTGCAATTCAGTGTAAATTTTTGTCTGCATACTCTCCTGTTGAAACAGCCACAAAAGTAGCTGGAGTAACTCAGCAAGCCAGGCAGCATCTATAAGAGTACAGTCGACGTTTTGGGCCGAGACCCTTCGGCAGGACTGAAGGAAAAAAGGCTGAGGAGTAGGTTTAAAAGGTGGGGGGAGGGAGGAACACAAGGTGATGAAGTAAATAGCTGGGAAGTTAAATGGTGAAAGAGATTGTGAAAACTCTAGTGTCATCTTCCAGAACTTTGTGGCTGCTGGAACTGTTCCAGTGGATTGGAGAGTGTAGTAAATGTGACTCCATTATTGGAGAAAGGGAGAGAAGACAAGAAACAGCTGTTCTGTTAGCCTAATGCCAGGGGAATTGCTGGAATCTATAATGAAGACTCATAGGGCAATACAGGACAGAAATAGCCAACTCGTCCATGCCGCCCATGATGCCCCTCTAAGCTAATCCCATTCTTGGTTCATACCTCCCTAAATCTTTTCTATCCATGTACCGGTCAAAATGTCGTTGAAACATTGCCATTGTTCCTTCCTCAACCGCTTCCATTGGCAGCTCATTCAATATGCACCCCGTCCTCGATCAGAAGAATTTGCTCTTCTAGTCTTCTTAAAATTTTCCCCTCACCTTAAACCTGTGCTTTCTAGTTTTAAACCCCTGTATTATGGGGAAAAAAAGGTCTGACCGTTTACTTTACCAATACTCCTCAGGATTTTGTACACCATCAGAAAGATATAATAACAAAGTCTTGAATAGTAAGATTGAGTTAGCATGGATTTATGAAGGGCAATTATGTTTGACTGAATCAGTTGAAGTCCTTTGAAGTTGTGACTGTAGAGCAGCTAAGAGAAAAGGGTGGATGAATATATTTTCAGAAGGCTTTTGATGTTCCATGTAGAAGTTTGGCCAACAGAGTACGTGGAATCATGGTATCATTTACTGCCGTTGGTTGGGAATTTATCATTGGAGAGATGGTAAAGAATGGGAATAAACAAGCCACAGGCAATGAACAGTAGCAGATCACATGGATCTAATGCTTGGAACCCCAGCCATCCATGATCTGCATCAATGATTTGGCAAAGGTGTTTGGCACATGAGAAGATGTTGAACTGATCAGGCCTGTGTTTAGAATACTCACTGAAACTTATAAAATTCTTGAAGAACTCAACATGATTACTATGGGGAGGGTATTTACTCTGACTGAGGAGTCTAGAACTGGGTGTGGGAGCAATTTAAGAATGAGGGGATAGGTCAGTTAGATAAAGATAAGGAAAAATATCTTTACTTGGAGAATGGTGAATCTTTGGAATTCTGCACCGTGGTGAGTGTTGAAGGATTCTTTCAAAATGGAGATTGTTAGATTTCTGGACCTTAAGGGAATTGGGATACAAGGATAGTACTGGAAAATAGCAGAGAGATCAGCCATGATCTTGAAGAATACCAGAGCAGGCATAAAGGACCAATACCTATTCCTTCTGCTTAGGTAGGCAATAATAATAACTATGCAAACTATGTAAACTGCTCCAATGTTTCCCTTGAGTTTGTGTTAAGTAAGAAGAATCAAGTGATAGAGGAAGTTTCTTGTCAGAAAGACCCAGCGATCTTCACTTTGGGAAGGCTGGGGGATTGTACAGTATGAATCAACTCAGGATGTGCTCGAAAATCACATGGTGATCTCATCTGTGTGGAAGTACAAGTTGCAGTCTTGTGTAAACTGGTTTGAAGTACTATGTGCCCAGACAAGCTTTGTGAAGCATTACTGTATTTGTAATCAACTGTAGGATTTTTAAAGCTCTGTACTTTTGGTGTTGCATTTAAACTATATTCAAATATATCTAAATATTGCCACGTTAAAAACAATGACTGTACTTCAAAGGTCTTCATTGGTTGGAATGTTTTGAGATGTGAAAAGTGATATATAAATAAATTGGGTGCTCACAATACAGACTGCTCCCCGCTGGAGACACCATACCCAGACTGTGTGATCACTTTAAAGAGCACTCATGCTGAGTTCAAAAGAGTGACCCTCAGTTTCCTGTTGTCTGCCATTTTAATTTTCCATTTCACTTCCACTATGTCCTACCTGGGGTCTTCTGTACTGTTGTGCCCAATGTAAATGCTGGTGGCAGCACCTAGTTGTCTAACTTGGATGGCTTCTTCCACCCTCTATTTTGAATTCAACTATTTTGGATAGACACTTTTTGCAGGAAAGGTTTTGTGAAGATTGTCACGTGACCGGCAACAATGAATATGGAGTTGAATTGAGTCAGGTTTTATAAAAACAATTTTTATTTAAAAAAAAAATGAAACTCTTAACCGGAAGTAAACTGCTATGCAGCTATTTAACAAACCACCACTCAATACTAGTTCTTAAAGTGGTAAATGGGAAAACAGTTCTTAAAGCGGTAAATTCAAACACAGTTTTTAGAATGGTAAATTCGAAAGTCCAAGAGATTTATACAGTCAATTGGGAGAGACTTTTCTGAAGTAAAGAATTCCTCGAAGACACGACATCACGCCAGTCCCAGCCGGATCCTGCCTTGTCCGCAGGATTCACGACGACGGAAGTAAAACGGTTTAAAGGCACTGACCTTTCCCTCTAGATACTAGATCCTCTACAGCCTTTTCTGCCACTTTTAGCAGAGGCTATCTCATGCAGGTCACTTTTTCTTGAACAAATTCAATAATGGTCGATCCTTTCAACCATCGAATGACTCGATCAGGTTCCTGTCTTCACTCTCCAATACTACTGAAAAGATACATCAACAAACCCGGCAGCGATTGATTAACCTGCCGGCCCAACACTGTTGTACCTTACAATAGAACGTAAAACTCCGTTTTAAATTGAAACTGCGTCATAAAGCAAATACATAGCGGAGCGGAGTATCTGGCTAACGTTCTAACTGGGAAACTAACTGCGTCACCAGGGGTCTATACTTGTATACTTGGTGAGAACAGGTCATCAGGTGACCTCACATCAGTGGGAAAATTATATCAGGTGACCTCCAAAAGACCATTACATCATCCTCATAAGACAGTCACAAGATATCCATGAGGTATGTAACAAGATGTTGCTGGGTCTGGAGGATTTGAAATTATAAGGAGAGGTTGTTAGTCTTTCCTGGAGCGTAGGTAGTTCTGGGGGTGACTTTGTATAGTGTTATGAAATCATGAGGGGTATAACCATAGGGTTCACACAGCTTATCCCAATTTCCTGTGTTTGGCCCATATCTCCCCCAAGCCCTGCCCCTCCATGTACCTAACCAAGTGCTTCTTAAAGAGTACTGTTGTACTTGCCTCAACCACTTGCTCATTCATTATACTCACTTCCTTCTGCATGAAAAGTTGCCCTGTGTCCCCTCTCACCCTAAAGTCTGATTGGAGGGTGGGAGAAGAGAGAATGTCTGGGATGGGAGGGGTCTTTGATTGTGTTGGCTGCTTTTCCAAGGCCTTGAGAAACATAGGCAGGGTATGCCCTGCTTGTGGGGAAAAACATAACCAGTGAGTGGGACAGTGGGATCTGGGACGTTGGGTGAACAGCACGATGATTTGATGCAGCTGTGTCAGGCTAATACATGGACAGGTGGTTTTGAATCCTAATTCAGCCACAGTCCTCCAGTGTTCACAGAAGCCTGGCAGGTTTTGCTAGCAATTCCACTAAGTCTGAATCCAGTGCACAGGCCACTGCCGTGGGCCTGTTACTGTGCTTTTTAGTGGTGGGTTGGGTGGGTGCTTGAGTACTTCAGTGGATCTAGTCATGGATTCATCCAGGGAAGGATGATGGTCTTCTCCAAAGAACTTCAGTCGATAAGTCGGATTTTAAAGACACCCCATTAGTTTTGTGATCCTCACCAGTTTACTGGCTTTTCAATCCAAAGTGATTAATTTAAATTCCCCTGGTAATCAAGGCATCTTCTGGGAAGGAAAACTGGGCGACCCTGCTCAGACTGGCCCTGAAGATTGGAACACTGCCTGAGATACACGAGGCAGCAAGTATTGTGGCGTTGAGGTCAATGAGTTGTTGGCATAGAGAAGTACACTTCACAGTGCCAACGATTAGGGTTCAATTCCCACTGCTGTCTGTAAGGAATTTGTACGTCCTCCCGGTGACCACGTGCGTTTCCTCCCACATTCCAAAGGCATACAGGTTAGGGTTAGTAAGTTGTGGGCAAGCCATTTTGGCACAAAAAGCATGGCGATACTCGTGACTGTCTTCCCCCGCACCCCCCAGTACAACCTTGGACTGTGTTGGTCATGACACAAGTAACACATTTCATTGTATAGTTTGGTATACATGTGACAAATAAAGATAATTTTTACTTTGTAGTGTATATTGCAGCTAGTAAGGGTATCTATATATTTTAAAAAAACTGCAGGTGCCAGAAAACACACAAAAACAAAACATCTGGGAAAAACTCAGCAAGTTGGCTAGTGTCTGTGGAGAGGGAAATAATCAACATTTGGGATACATTGAAGGCCCACAGTTCCAAAGCATTAAGTTCTCTTTCCACAGATGCTGCTTCACTCGCTGGGGCATTTTTTCCAGAATTTTCTGCTGTTATAGCAGAATGTTTAGGATGGTGGGTAACCCAGTAAGGGGTGCTTAGTGGAGTAGTGCAACTAGTTAGTGGAATATTATAGCTAGATAGTAGAGTTGTTTTTTAGATGATCAGTGGATCATTGGAGCTGGATTATGAGCTACAGAGATGCTAGCTGTGTTTTGCAGTTTACAAGGGCATTCTGTGAGAAGCGTTTTTCTCACGGTGCATATGATAGTGATCTAAATTTAGTGAAAACTAAATGTATGTTGGCAATCATTCTTCTCACAGTATAGCCTCCTTGCTAATGGACTTTCCAGGTGACCTCTTCATCCAGGCAAAGTTCAACAAATATGAAAATCTTTTCTTATTCCCCCCTTTAAGATACCTTTTAAGTACAAAGCAGAAACTTAAAAAAAGCTTTCTACTCTGCAGTGGAAATTTCCATTCCCCTCCCCTTCCACTGGAGAGTTATAGACTTCCTCTGTACATTCTCTGCTTGGAGCTTTGGTTGTAGATGAGGGTTTGGGCTCCAGAGAATACACTGTTCCCATTGTGCGGTAGCTCTGTGCCAACAAGCAGCCGATCATGTCTCCCACCGTTACGAATGCTAAGAGAAGACAGACTTGAGTACTTTATTTGTGTTCCTCAGCTGGTATTTGATGCCTTAATGCGGCTGTAATTTAATTGGAATCCTTTTTGCATGGGTACTATTTAAAGAAGATAAGCCTTTACTGAGAAGCTTTGTACCCTGTTTACTGTGCCAGTCACTGTATTGTGGTGCCACAGTTTACATGCCGTTTTCTTGAATGTTTTTCTTTCATAGAGTTGCAATTAAACAGCGTGAGGCATATAATTACACCAATCCCATTTTAATCTCCTCACATTCCCATCAACTCCCAAACCCTGCCCCCGATTCTACTTCTCACCCCCACACCGGGGCAACTGTAAATTGCCCCTGGTCAATCACACAGTCATTCTGAGAGCCAGCATGGCTGAGATGTGGGAGCTTCTTGTTGCTGGATTGCTGTATAGATGTGTGGCATGGTGGTATAGCAGGTGGTCCTGTTGCTCCAGTCTCCTGTGACTGGGTTCAGTCCCAATTCCCCCGGTGCTGTCCCTGTCAGGTTTGTATGCTCTCCTTCTGGCTGTGCAGGTTTCCTTTGGGTGCTCTAGTGCCCCTTCCATGTCCCAAAGATGCACAGATTGGTAGGTTTTGTAGGAGGGGTTAAATTGATCTTGAAGTAGGTTAAAATGCCGGCATAACATCGCGAGCCGAAGCGCTTGTTCAATACTAGACAATAGACAATAGGTGCAGGAGTAGGCCATTCAGCCCTTTGAGCCAGCACCACCATTCACTGTGATCATGGCTGATCATCCACAATCAGTACCCTTTTCCTGCCTTCTCCCCATATCCCTTCACTCCGCTATCTTTAAGACCTCTATCTAACTCTTTTTTGAAAGAATCCAGAGAATTGGCCTCCACTGCCTTCTGAAGCAGAGCATTCCACAGAACCACAACCCTCTGTGTGAAAAAGTTTTTCCTCAGTTCCGTACTAAATTGTCTACCCCTTATTCTTAAACTATGGCCTCTGGTTCTGGACTCCCCCAACATTGGGAACATGTTTAATACTGTACTTATGTTAAACAGTTATTATAATTTGCCTGGGAAAGCTGATGAGCACACTGGAAAGAATGGGTTACAGGGAAATGGGTGAGAGAGTGAGATGGATAGGAATGTTCTGGGATCCATCATAGACGTGATGGACTGAATATGTCATTAGGAAATCTGAAATGAGAATGATGTCCTTCATCCCTAGCAACCTTCATATTTGTGATATTTCTGTGAGACAAGCTGTTTAAAAATTACGAAATTCCATGCTCTTCTATTCTCTGTTACTTCTGGTGGGAACAGGGTGGGAGACAGAAGGCAAGTTACGTTGGGAACGAAACAATCAGTGATGTTGTGACTGGTTGTGTCACATTCTTGCCTTTAAATCGGAATTTGTAAACTGAGTCCTCATCCTAGAGACATGAGTGAATCATCTCAGTATTGGTCTGCAGTATTGAGAGAGCAGCATTCAGGTGCTGGATTGTAGATAAGAGATTAAAATGAGACTGGTCGTGTACCTGTCATCCAAGAGATACCCTGCTCTGTGCCCACTGCTCTATGTGAGCTCTTGCTCTTTGTGAATTGCTTCCCATACTTTCTACATGAAAACAGCCTTTGCTTTTGATTTATGAACCTGTTTGGGGACATTCCGAGTTGTGAAGATGCAATTATAAACCAGCCTTGCCTTTTTTTTTGTATCATGGGTCTTAAACAAATAAATGAAAGTAAAATGACTTTGGCTATGGGGTGAAAGTAGGGGAGTGGGGATGACTGGAAGAATTGGATCAGCCCATGATTGAATGATGGAGCACTTGATGGGCCAAATGGCCTACTGCTCCTATATCTTGTGGTCTTATGACTTGAAGAAAGATATATAGATAGAGCAAAGCACAAGGTCCCTAATCAAATAGTCATAGAGCACTACAGTACAGAAACAGGGCTTTGGCTGTCAGGTCCGTGCTGAACTATTAATCTGCCCAGTCTCATCAACCTACATCTGGACCATAGCCCTCCATACCACTCCCATCCATGTACCTATCCAAATTTCTCTTAAATGTTTAAATTGAACCCCCCTTCTACCACTTCTACTAGCAGCTTGTTCCACACTCTCACCAATAGCCATTCTATATTTTCTGGTGTTTTCACTCATAACCTCCACCTCCCTTTACCTTATTACTTGTGTATAAAAATAGCTTCTATAGCATAATATTGACTGCACTTTGGGATATGCTGAGCCTGTGACTGATACTGAAATAAATAGTGGCTTTTAGTCTCTTTGTTTTTAAGTAAGTGTAACATTTGCTACGTTCAACTTGTGACTAACATTAAAGAGTATCTGTTTTATTATTCACCTCGTGGGAATCTGTGCAGCACTAGCAAGGCCAACATTTATTTGCCCATCCCTAATTGCCCTCAGGGGTTAAGGATTTATATTAAATTAGAGTCGAATTAAGATGTTGAATTCCAGCTGAGGAACACAAGTAAAGTAAACCTTGAAGATGAGGAGGTTCATGAGAATGATCCTGGGAAAGAACAGGTTAACAGATGAGCATTTAATGGCTGTGGGCCTGTACTGGCTGGAGTTTAGAAGAATGAGGGGGGATCTCATTGAAACCTATGGAATATTGAAAGGCCTAGATAGAGTGGATGTGGAGAGGATGTTGCTGATAGTGGGGGAGTCCAGGAACAGAGGGCACAGCCTCAGAGTAGAAGGACATCCCTTTAGAACAGAGATGAGGAAGAATTTCTTTAGCCAGAGGGTGGCAAATCTGTTTAATTCATTGTCGCAGATGGCTGTGGAGACCAAACCATTAAGGCAGGGGTTGATGAACCACTGTAGTCCTCCTGTTGGAGAATGAGTTCCAGAATTTGAATCCAGTGACAGCCACAGCCCAGTGACACAGTTCTATGTCAGGATGCTGCAGAACCTGAAGAGGGACTGCTAGGTGGTGGTGTTTCCATGTATCTGTTGCTTTTGTCCTCAGTGGAAGAGGTTGTACATTAGGGACTTCTAGTAAAAATAGCTTGTCATTTTGTAGACTGTAGCCATTATGGTTTCCAGTCAAGATGACGCCTGTGTACAACTTTCCTTTGGTTGAAATCTTCTGGATAGATCATGAAACCATATATTTCACTTCTTTTATGTCTTTTATGTTTATTTTTCATCTTGATTGTGATTCTGGAACTGTTGGAGCCTGTGATTTGCAGTTCGTTTGGGTGTTTCAGTGCTGTGCAGTCTCCTAGATGATTCCAGGAGGCAGAGGCAGCGTGTGCAAATTTGTGGTGAGAAGGCTGTGAGTTCATGGTCGACTCCATTTCGCTGGTGAAAGCGACGAGGGAGATTGAAACATCAAGGTGAATGCAGAAGGTGAGCACTGGCTGCCTGCCTTTTTGATCGCTGTTGAGATCACTCTGCTGCTGGAGAGGGGAGACTGCCTTTTGATCGCTGGAGGATTGCTCTACTGCCACAGAGGGAAAGGCCTGCTGCTGTGCCCAGAGGATGTTACCCAGGTTTTCTGCGTTTTGGATACGGATGTGGACTTGGACTGTAGACTTTTCTCAGTCATACAGTTTTTTTATATTCTGTGGGTTTTTTTGCCCGATCTTTCTCATTGTGGGGGAGGGTGATTTGGGGGGTCGATGTGCCTGTTTCATTTTTTTGTGCAGGGAGGGGGGATTTGGGGGTTGACGGTTGTGTTGCTGTTCTTTCTTGATTTCGTGGCTATCTGGAGAAGAAGAATTTCAGAGTTGTATACTGTGATAATAAATGAACCTTCGAACCTTTTGTGTGTTGGTGGTGAAAAGATTGAAGGTTTATTGAAGGTAAATAGAGTGGATAGCCAGCACCTCTTCCCCAGGGCACCACTGCTCAATACACGAGGACATGGCTTTAAGGTAAGGGGTGGGAAGTTAAAGGGGGATATTAGAGGAAGGTTTTTTACTCAGAGAGTGGTTGGTGCGTGGAATGCACTGCCTGAGTCAGTGGTGGAGGCAGATACACTACTGAAGTTTAAGAGACTACTAGACAGGTATATGGAGGAATTTAAGGTGGGGGCTTATATGGGAGGCAGGGTTTGAGGGTCGGCACAACATTGTGGGCCAAAGGGCCTGTACTGTGCTGTACTATTCTATGTTCTATGATGATGGATGGATGGATGGATTGACAGTCTAGAGGATTGCTTTGTCCTGGTTGGTGTCAAGTCTCTTGAGCGTTTTTGGTGTTGCAATCATCCAGGCAAATGAAGAATATTGTATCACCTGCTTGTAGAGTGTAGAAGGGTTTTGGGTTGTTGGGAGGTAAGTCAGTCATTCTGGGATACCCAGCCTCTCACCTGCTCCTGTAGTCATGGCATTACTGTTATTGTCTAGCTGGGGTTCTGGATGACCCTCTAGATGTTGATGGTGGGGGATGTGGTCACTAAATGCTTGAATGTTTAACTGACAGCCTGCTGTTTAGTGGAATATTGTTTGGGTGACTGCTTTTCCTTTTTGATCAGTTTGCTAACATTAGAATTGAGATTTGAGAATTTGAAAATAAATGTTAATATAGAACATGGACTAATCAGCTTGGTTTTTTTATTTGTAAGGTAAGTTTTTGAACCTTTCTCACCCATGTTCTTTTGTGAATTTGTGGTGGATTGTAACCAGTTTTGATTAGCTCCATTCTTGAAGAAAGTTCTTTTGTTTTTGCAAAACTGTGGCCATCACTTCTATGTGAGTGGCTAATTGATTAAATGAATCGGACAGACTACATTGACTCTGCTGAAAGAGCAGAATGGAATTAGACTTCCCCTGAAGGATTTAATCTCTTGTCAGATGATTACTGTGTAGTCAGATAGGAAAATCAATGAAGCAGTATATGCCCAGGAGACTAATCGTGTGTTCTGAAATATTTGCTTGTTATTCCAACAGCTAGAGAAGGAGTGACAGAGCATGAAGCAGTGGTCCTCAGTTCTCTGCTCCACTCTGACGAGCTGATGTAATCATCCTCTCTGTGAAATTTAACCCGAGACTCATTGTTCAAAGCTACTGAAAACTTGCCTATTTTAATTGAACTCGTTATTCTTCTGAACCAGTGTCTTTTAACTTAGTCTGTCTACTTTTCTGCCTGCCTCCCTCTGTTAAGTTTTAAGAAAGGAGTTAAATGGAAAACGATAGAACATTCAGCAAGTTGGGGCAGAATTGGCAGAAAGAGTAAAAGTTATCGTTTCAGGTTGAAGACCTTTAAAACTTGTCTTTTGGACTGACGTTTTGGTCACCTTTCTTACAATCTATATCACTTTACTTGGAATTGCTGAGTGGCAAAATACCATATATTTTGGTCTAATTACTCTCTTGTGAAGGACCTCAAGAAGTTTCCTCCATTGGGAGTTTTACGTATACCCAAATTTTTGTTGTTGTTAAGTAGGCCAATACACATGGACAATGCTGACAAGTTATTCTGTTATTACAGGCTAAAGCTGCCAATAGAAATGGACCCCTTACAAATTGACCGCTGCCCCTCCCCAAACCTGGATGCAATTGAGACCTCGGTGGAAGAGGATAGCTTTGAATTGCGCTCACGTGGAAGGTAATGGACTTGCGTCCTCTGATGTACAGTATGTTGCAGCAGAACCTTTCATTATGCTGGGCCTTATCATGATAATTATGTGGATTGGTAGAATAACCTTGACGATAGAGGATTGTGGGAACTCTGATTAAAGTATTTCACATATTAAAAGCATATGATAAGAGTAGGGAATGTTTGCTTTGGATATGCTTTGGATGCATATTTGCTTTGGCTCAGAAATTAAGAGTTGTGGAGGAAGTACTTGGGTCACATAACATGAAAGCTAATCCTTTAATGCAGCCATTGACTCTTAATTCCCATTTTTGCTCTTCCCACACTCCCATCAATTGCTTCGGATTCTACCTCTCACCTACACACTAGAGACAGCTTACAACACTAGGTAGTGACCCTGACCTCTGCTGCATCCACCACTTAAACACACACAAACTGCTGGAGGAACTCAGCAGGCCAGGCAACATCTATGGAAAAGGGTAAACAGTTGACGTTTCAGGCTGAGACTCTTCTTCAGGACTGAAAAGGAAGAGGAAAAGTCAAGAGTAAGAAGGTGGGGGGAGGAGAGGAAGGTGGTAGGTGAAACCAAGAGAAGGTGAGAGGGGGTGTTGAAAAAAGCTGGGAAGCTGAAGGGCTGGAGAAGGGGGAATCTGATAGAGGACTGAAGACCATGGAGGAAAAGGAAGCGGAGGAGTACCAAAGGGAGGTGATGGGTAGGTAAGGATATAAGGTGAGAGAGGGAATCGGGAATGGTGAAGTGGGGTGGGGGAAGTCGATTACCTGAAGTCCTTTATAATCTGTCCCTCTGCAGTGGTATAGAGGATGATTTTCCTAAATCTTGGAGCAGGGTTTAAACGCATAACTTGCTGCTTTAGATCCTCGTGTTTACCCAGTGAGCCTAGAAAGATAGGTGGTGTTCTACTGATGCTGGAACCTACACTGATGTACCAATTTACATAGACATGGTTATAGAGGCTCCTCAGGTGCCGATGACCTGACCTATTGAATTCCAACTTCACACACATTCTCCCATACATTAAGCATTTTTCAATCTGATAAGAACAACAATAAAATGTTTAGTGGTAATTCATTAATGGCTGGGGACAGATTATATTTTATAGGTTAAATTATGGGTAGTGTTAGGGTGATTAATCAATGAAATTAAAGAATTATAATGCAATATGATGTGAGTTACTGTAGAAAATGGACGTTTCTGTCTTGTTGAGAACAGTCCACAAGTCAATTTCTCCATAACAGAACCTAATGTAACCTGGGACTGTTTGTCTTGTATATCAGTAACTTTGTGTAGGGAGCCAGACACTTCAAACGTGTGTGTCAACAGAGATAACGGAAACCACAGTGCATGAGTATACTGTAGTTAAATAATCCACTGTTTGTTGGCATTCTGCTCTGTGTTTTAGAGATGTCAAGTTAAGTGAGTCCCTGAACTCTGATGACTTCAAGAAGTTTCACCGTGGATCCGTGAGTATAATGCAGGGAAGGCTCCTGGGCTGCACCTTTCATTCCATGAGCCTCTACATTCAACTGATCGACCTCCAGAGCTTCCACCACCTTCAACAAGACTCAACCACTAAACGCAGTTTCCCCTCATTTTCCCTTCCATTCATTCCAAAGAACTGTTCCCTTGAAACTATCTCATGTCCAACCATTCCTCTTCTCAGAGCACTTTCCCTACAACTATAGAGGATGCAATGCCTGCCTTGAAGGAGGGGAAGGGTTCAGGGAACTGCAAGAAATAGATGAGAATTCATTGAGGACTGTCAACTGATTGGCAGGGGGTGGGTGGTGGGGAAGGTAAAAGAAAGACATCCCAGAGGTACTGGTGTGGAAAGTTTCATTATCAGAATGCTCGTGTATTCAGCCAGAGCAACATTGAGAATGGAATGGAGTCCTTATGGGAAGAAGGGTGGGTGGAGGTGTGATTAGGTTAGTGTAGTTCATGAATGTCTATTCTCCCCTAACTCATCGTTCCCTAATCATAGACTGTTGTGGTTCTGATCTTCTGCCCCACTGCCATTGGAATTAGCTTATTTTTGTCACATAGAAACATAGAAAATAGGTGCAGGAGTAGGCCATTCGGCCCTTCGAGCCTGCACCGCCATTTATTATGATCATGGCTGATCATCCAACTCAGAACACCGCCCCAGCCTTCCCTTCATACCCCCTGACCCCCATAGCCACAAGGGCCATATCTAACGCCCTCTTAAATATAGCCAATGAACTGGCCTCAACTGTTTCCTGTGGCAGAGAATTCCACAGATTCACCACTCTCTGTGTGAAGAAGTGTTTCCTAATCTCAGTCCTAAAAGGCTTCCCCTCTATCCTCAAACTGTGACCCCTCGTTCTGGACTTCCCCAACATCGGGAACAATCTTCCTGCATCTAGCCTGTCCAATCCCTTTAGGATCTTATACGTTTCAATCAGATTCCCCCTCAATCTTCTAAATTCCAACGAGTACAAGCCCAGTTCATCCATTCTTTCTTCATATGAAAGTCCTGCCATCCCAGGAATCAATCTGGTGAACCTTCTTTGTACTCCCTCTATGGCAAGGATGTCTTTCCTCAGATTAGGGGACCAAAACTGCACACAATACTCCAGGTGCGGTCTCACCAAGGCCTTGTACAACTGCAGTAGTACCTCCCTGCTCCTGTACTCAAATCCTGTCGCTATAAATGCCAGCATACCATTCGTCTTTTTCACCGCCTGCTGTACCTGCCTGCCCACTTTCAATGACTGGTGTATAACGACACCCAGGTCACGTTGCACCTCCCCTTTTCCTAATCGGCCACCATTCAGATAATAATCTGTTTTCCTATTTTTGCCACCAAAGTGGATAACTTCACATTTATCCACATTAAATTGCATCTGCCATGAATTTGCCCACTCACCCAACCTATCCAAGTCACCCTGCATCCTCTTAGCATCCTCCTCACAGCTAACACTGCCACCCAGCTTCGTGTCATCCGCAAACTTGGAGATGCTGCATTTAATTCCCTCATCCAAGTCATTAATATATATTGTAAACAACTGGGGTCCCAGCACTGAGCCTTGTGGTACCCCACTAGTCACCGCCTGCCATTCTGAAAAAGTCCCGTTTATTCCCACTCTTTGCTTCCTGTCTGCTAACCAACTCTCCACCCACACCAATACCTTACCCCCAATACCGTGTGCTTTAAGTTTGCACACTAATTTCCTGTGTGGGACCTTGTCAAAAGCCTTTTGAAAATCCAAATATACCACATCCACTGGTTCTCCCCTATCCACTCTACTAGTTACATCCTCAAAAAATTCTGAGATTCGTCAGACATGATTTTCCTTTCACAAATCCATGCTGACTTTGTCCGATCATTTCACCACTTTCCAAATGTGCTGTTATCACATCCTTGATAACTGACTCCAGCAGTTTCCCCACCACCGACGTTAGGCTAACCGGTCTATAATTCCCCGGTTTCTCTCTCCCTCCTTTTTTAAAAAGTGGAGTTACATTAGCCACCCTCCAATCCTCAGGAACTAGTCCAGAATCTAAAGAGTTTTGAAAAATTATCACTAATGCATCCACTATTTCTTGGGTTACTTCCTTAAGCACCCTGGGATGCAGACCATCTGGCCCTGGGGATTTATCTGCCTTCAATCCCTTCAATTTACCTAACACCACTTCCCTACTAACATGTATTTCGCTCAGTTCCTCCATTTCACTGGACCCTCTGTCCCCTACTATTTCTGGAAGGTTATTTATGTCCTCCTTAGTGAAGACAGAACCAAAGTAATTATTCAATTGCTCTGCCATGTCCTTGCTCCCCATAATCAATTCACCTGTTTCTGCCTGCAGGGGACCTACATTTGTCTTTACCAAGACCTACATTTGTCACATCTACCAAAATACTGTGGGAAAAAGTTGTCTTGCATACTGCTTATACACATGAAATCATTGCAAAGTGCATTGAGCTCGAATAACATTAAACAATAACAATGCAGAATAAAGAGTAAAGGAGCAATGCAGGGAAACAAAGTACAAAATCGTAACAAGTCGGACTTATCATTCTGCATGTTATGACATTTATTGTTTTGTGGCAGCAGTACAGTACAATATAAAAACTATTAGAAGTTACAATAAAATATATATTTAAAAAAAGTAGTACAAAAAGAGAGCCAAGGGTGAGGTAGTGTTCATGGGCTCATGGTCTATTCAGAAATCTGACGCTGGAGGGGAAGAAGTTGTTTCTAAAACATTGAATGTGTGTCTTCATGATCCTCTACCACCTCCATGCTGGTAGCAATGAGAAGAGGGCATATCCTGGATAGTAAGGGTTCTTAATGATGGATGCTGCCTTCTTGAGGCATCGCCTTTTGAAGATGTCCTCGAAGGTGTGGAGGCCAGTGCCCATGATGGAGATGGCTGAGTTTACAACCCTCTGCAGTTGCTTCCATTCCTTTGCACTGTCGCCTTCATACCAGATGGGGATGCAACCAGTCAGAATGTTCTCCATGGTACATCTATAGATATTTGCTAGACGTACCAAATCTCCTCAAACTCCAAATGAAATATAGTCACTGGTGTGCCTTTTTCATAATTCCATCAATATGTTAGGCCCAGGACAGATCTTCAGAGATGTTGACTCCTCCCAACTGTGAGGTCAAGAGTACATCTTAATGTACCAGTGGTCCATTTAAGAGTCTGATAGTAGTGGGATTGAAGGCTGTCCTTGAGTTTGGTGTTATGTACCTTTTTTGTTATCTTCTGCCCAATGGGAGAGTGGAGAAGAGAGAATGTTCAGGATGGGCAAGGTCTTTGTCTACACTTCTTGCTACCTCAGTAAAGCAGCAAGCATAATCAGAATCCATAAAGGGGAGGCTGGTTACAGTAATGTGCTGAGCTGTATCCATAGTTCTCTGCAATTTCTTATGGTCACGCACAGAGCAGTTGCCATACCAAGCCATTTTACATCCAGACAAACTTCTGAACCAGTTGCCTCATTCACCTCCTTTTCTCGATGGTGCTGCCATGTTCTCAAACTGCTAATTCTACCTCTTCCGTTATTGTCACTAATTTTTCATCTTGCAGTACTGAACACTGTTTTCATTGTTTTGTACTTATTGCAGTATTTATTGTAATTGTCTTGTACACTGTTTTCCCTCTGAACTTTCACTGAACCTTGGTGTATATGACAATAAACTAACTCTCACGTAATGTAGAACAGACATGTTCCTTTCTCACCTGTCAGTAATATTATACTTTCAAAGATTTGCTTCAGTGTTGATAGAGAATTTAATTCATGACGGAATCAGGCGGTGGAGTGGTTTTCGTGATTTACTTTCTAATTCTTCCGCATCTATCATTGATAGATTATTAATCTCACAGCTTCCATTGCCCACAAACTGAGCTCTTTGTAAATAATTGTCTAGATGCTTCATTTTACCTGATTACGTTTTTCCAATGTACTAGCTAAGCACAGTTCCAAGGAGTCAAAGCTAAGCTCGAATAAGACACACGACCACCTTCAGAACTTCCTGAGGCCAAGGTTTCTTGAGCTCAGGACCTAGGCTGGTGTGGTCTTCAGATGAGTCATGAAGCTGAGTCCACATCTGAAGATGTGAGTTTGCATGGCACTATTTGAAGAAAATCAGGTCATTCCTCAATAGTTGTTATCCCTCCAGTGCTAGCACTGAAATGGTGGTGATATCTTAAAAATGATAAAGTAATAAGGCCTAGACTAACAATCCAGAGATCTGAGCTTAAATCCCACTACAGTAGGGGTAGGATTTTGAACTTAGTTAATATTTCAGAACAGCATCTAGTCTTAAAATAATGACCACAAAAACTGTGGGATTGGTTTAAAAAACCATTTTGTTCAGTACTGTCCTTTAGGAGATAAAATCTGCCATCCTACTGATCTAGTCTAAAGGAGACAATTGACGCTCCTTATGTAGTTGAGTCCAAAATGACCCCCGGACTGACTTTGCATGCTTGGCGATCCACGGACTATTAGCAGTGGGGAATAAATGATAGCCTTGCCACTGACACCTGATTCTGAATCTTGAATAAAATGAAGATCTGTCTGTGTGCTGTACTCTACCCAAGTTGGTTACAAGACAAGAAAAATCACTGTTGGTTGTGAAACATTCTGCTGCCTATACAACTGAAAGTCTCTCTTTCTTTTCAGACAATCAAAAAGTACAACTCTCAGTATCACAAACTCTTCAAGGATGTCCCTGAGCAGGAGACATTGAGGAAAGGTGTGTTTCTTATGTGAGATACTTTTTCTGTTGTGCTGACATAGATGCTGACATAGATACTGACACTAGATGAGCTCACAGAAACCAATGTGTGCACACGGATAGAGAGTTAAAATACTGGCCATTGATCAGTCCTCCTCTGTTAATCTATTGTGAGAGCTTTCCTCTCAATGAGATAGTGAAATAAAGGCCAACATTACATTACAAATTGACTCAAGTATTAGCAAGGGGGTTATTACTGAGGGACACAGTACCAAAAGAATATTTTAGCCTATTTGCTCAGTCATACACGTATCTGGATTATTGGTTAATACTGCTTTCTTTTAGAAAAGTTCATTCTTGGATACAGAATCGGCTTAATGGAAGGAGTCAGAGGATGGGAGTAGAGATTTGTTTTTTAGATTAGAAGCCACAAGGATTAGTGCTGGGTCCACTGTTGTTTGTTATCTGTTAACTTAGATGACAACGTTGACACCATTAGTAAATTTGCAGATGAGATCATGATTGGTTGGGTTGTCAACAGTGAAGAAAGTTATCTAAGAATACAACAGGAACTAGTTAAACTGAGGTTGTGGGACCAGGAATGGCAGATGGAGATTAACTTGGACAAGTACAAGGTGTATTTTGATCAGGACAGGGCCTGGAGAGTGTTGTAGAACAGAGGGCCTTGGGGGTAAGGTACATAATTTCCTGAAAGTGGTGACACAGGTAGATTGCATGAGGTGTTTGACCTGTTTTTTCTTCTATCAGGACATTGAGTTCAAGAGTTGGGATGTCATGATACAGCTGTTCAAGGCAATAGTGAGACCATACTTGGAGTGTTGTGTGTATTTCTGATCATCCAGTGTAGGATGAATGTCATTAAGTTGAAAAGATTCATGAGGATGCTACTGGGACTGGAGGGTTTGAGTTATAAGGAGAGGCTGGATAGTCGGAGACACTTTTCCTTGGGATGAAGGAAGCCAAGAAGTGACCTTTCAGAGGTTTATTAAAACACGAAGGGCATAAGTAGGGTGAATTCTCAAAGACATGAGAAATTCTGGAAGCAGCACACTGAAAATGCTGGAGGAATTCAGCAGGTCAGGCTGCATCTATGGGTATGAATAAATGAATAGACCATTGGAGAAAGTGGAGGAGGAGGGGACCCAGAGTGAGATGTAGACAATTGAGAAGAGGTACAGGGCCAGAGTGGGGAATAGAAGGAGGAAGGGGGAGGGGATTTTTTTTAAACCAGGAGAAATCTATATTCCTGCCATCGGGTTGGAAGCTACCCAGATAGACTTCCTCCACCTCAGAGTGGCCTCATTGTGGCACAAGAGGAGATCATGGGCTGACATGGCAAAATTGGAATGGGAATCATAATTAAAATGTTTGTCCACTGGAAAGTTCAATCATGGTCTTTTTTTTTCCCCCCAGGGGAGTTTAAAGCTAGAGGGCACAGGTTTATGGTGAGAGGGGAAAGATTTAAAAGGGACTGGAGTGGCATTGTCTTCACACAACGGGCGGTGGGTATACAGAATGAGCTGCGTGAGGAGGTGGTAGAGGTGGGTACAATTATGTTAAGATATTTGAATGGGTTCATAGTCAGAGAAGCCTAGAAGAATATGAGCCAAGCATAGACAAATGGGAGCAGTTCATTTGACAACCTGGTTAGCATGGATGAGTTGGGCTGAAGGGCCTGTTTCTGTGTGTCATTGCTCCACAACTTGTGCCCAGTCTGCTCTTTACTCCTGTGATGGAAGGTGAGGTGGAAAAATACCTGCCCTGTCATTGAACTCCTGTTGCTCCCACCTTTCCAGCTATGTGAAAGACAGGTGTAAACTGTGGCTGTCTGCAGGCAGCTAGGTGTTGATGGAGAAACATTCACAGGCACAAAAGATAAGAATTATTGCTGTGTAAATAACTTCAGAATGAGGAAAAGATTGATAAGGCCAAAAAAAAATCTTTCTGGATAGGGTTCCAGTCAAACTTTTAAATGCCAAAACGTCTTCAGTCTGTCCCTACAAGCTGAAGCTACACTGAGTGGCCATGTACAACTCCCTGCTCTTGAATTCCAGCCTAAACTCCTGACCTCCCTCATTAAGAGGTGCCTTGCTGAGCAAAATTAGCTCTCCAACTATTTACTTTATTTAGAGATGCAGCCCTTCCAGCTCTTCAGGCAGCACTGCCCCACAACCCCCAACAATCCCGATTTAACCTTGACCTGATCGTGGGACAATTTACAATATTCGAGTAACCTAACTGATATGTCTGGAGTGTGGGAGGAAACCGGAGCATCTGGGGCGGGGGAGGGAAACAGGCATTCAACAGGGACGACGCCAGAATTAACTCCAAACTCTTGACGCCCTGAGCTGTCATAGCATCGCACTAACTGCTACACTACCGTGGTGCCCAAGTGTTCCTTTATTTTAGTGAAGGTTGTAATCTAACCCCATCCCTCTCAGAGCTTTTGATGACAAGACCCTCCCCATGTATTAGAAATGGGAGAGCCATAACCTATGGAAATATTTTTGATGACCCTTTGCCATCTTTTTACTGGACAGTACCCAGGTCATCTAGAACCTTCAACTGAAGTTAAAATTCATTTAACACTGAGATTTTTTTTTTTGGTGCATGTAGAGTGTGTTAGAAAATTTTAGGCGCTCCCAGCAAGAAAGACCCTGGATCCCTGGAGCAGAGTCATATTAGGTTCCTCCTGTACCTGAGTATATTTGTGGTTTTCTGCAGTTCATCCATTGCAAGGTTCAACATGTTGTGCATTCAGAGACATTCTCCACACCACTGTTGCAATGCGTGGTTATTTGAATTACTGTTGCCTTCTTATCAGCTTGAACCAGTCTGGGCATTCTCGGACCGCTCTCATTAACAAAATGTTTTCACCCATAGAACTGCCAAACACTGGATAATTTTTGGTTCTGCACCATGGAAATCTCAGGAAATCAATTTCTGTGATACTCAAACTGCAATACTCTGTCTGGCACCAACAACCATGTCACGGTCAGAGTTACTTAGATCCCATTTCTTCCTCATTCTGATGTTTGGCCTGAGCAACAACAGAATCTCTTAATCATGCCTGCATGCTTTTAGGCATTGAGTTGCTGCCACATGATTGGCTGATTAGATATCTGCATTAATGAACAGGCATACCAAATAAAGTGACTACTGAGTGTAGAACATCTATGAACCTTTATTAGGTAGCAGCAGGTAAATGCTTGGAAAGTAAGTTACCAGGAATGAGGTTGCAATCAGAGTAGTTGTGATCTTTTTGAGAGGTTGAGTAGACTTAAAAAAAATATATCTCTGGTGATTTATATATTAAAGAAGAGTTAAAAATTCATTGCTTGGTCGTATAGCAAGATCAAAGACAACTTGAATTCCTTTAATTTAAAAAGAAATAATCCAAGGAGTTTTGTAGGAGCATTATCAGACAAAACTGACCATGTCGAAGGGGATGTGGTGACTGGGACTGAACCCTCGGTTGTGGGGAGGACCTCCTTCAAGGTACAGAGATTAAGAGATCAATGGGTGAAAGGCAAGGTTGCAGGGAAAGAGTGAGTGAACAACTTTAGAATTCTCTTCTGAAAGACTGTTTCTAGGATCAGGGAAAAATGTTCCATTATCCAAAATGGGTCGTCCCCTCTGAAATATTACTTGTTCTGCTCAACGCTGTGCCTCTAAGTCAAAGGATTTGTGTTTGACTGTTTCCCCCCGTCCCTTCTGTCTATGCAGTCTACTCCTGTGCTCTCCAGAAAGACATCTTAATCCAGGGCCGTCTCTATATCTCAAGCAACTGGGTATGCTTCTACGCTAATTTCTTTGGAAAAGATATTAAGGTATGTGATCTATGTCTATGATGTTCAGCTCATTTTATGACTATTAGAGCTTGACTTATGACCACAATAAATCACTCTAAGTATTCCTAACGATCATTCTAAGTAGTTCAATGATTACTAAAGTGAATGGTGATTTTTCTTAATGATTTGTACTTTACTAAAATACATGGATGAGAAATCACACTCTATTTTTTGACATTAAATAGGGCTGCAGGGCCTACTCCAATGCTGTTTGTGAGAATCATGTAAAGACAACAGTACATTACAATACATAATAAAAACTATAAATTACAATAATAAATATATATAATTAAATAAGTAGGGCAAAAAGACAGAAAAAGAAATACTGAGGTAGTGTACATCGGTTCATTGCACACTCATAAATCTGGTGGAGAGGAAGAAGCTGTTTCTGAAACATTGGGTGTGCATCTTCAGGCTCCTGTACCTCCTACAGAATGATAGTAATGAGAAGTGGGCATGTCCTAGTTGAATGGCATCATTAATGCTGGACGCTTCCCTTTTTGAGGTATCACCTTTCGAAGGTGTCCTCGATGCTGGGGAGGTTAATGCCCATGTTCGAGCTGGCTGAGTTTGCAACTTCCTGCAGCTTTTTCCAATCCTGTGCAGTGGCCCCTCCATAGCACACGGTGATGCAACCAGTTAGAATGTTCTCCATGGTACATCTGTAGAGATTTGCGAGAGTCTTTGGTAACCTACCGAGTCTCCTCGAACTCCTAATGAAATATTGTGCTTTCTTTGTAGCTGCATCAATATATTGGGGCCAGGATAGGTTTTCAGAAATGTTGATTCCCAGGAACTTGAAACTGCTCACCCTTTTCACTGCTGATCCCTCGATGAGGACTGATGTGTGTTCTCCTGACTTCCCCTTCCCGAGGTCCACAGTCAACTCCTTGGCTTACTGACATTGAGTGCAAGGCTGTTGTAACACCACTAAACTAGCAGATCTATCTCACTTCTGTGGTCTTCCTCATCTGACATTCTGAAAGCAATAGTATCATCAGCAAATTTCTAGATAGTGTTTGAGCTGTGTCTAGCCACTCAGTCATGGGTATAGGCAGAGTAGAGCAGTGAGCTAAACATGCACCCTTGAAATATGCCATTGTTGATTGTCGGTGAGGAGGATATGTTATTTCTGATCCACACTGACTGGTCTCCTGATGAAGAAGTCAAGGTTCTGGTTGTAGAGGGAAGTACAGAGGCTCAGGCTTTGGAACTTGTTGATTAGAACTGAGGGCATGATGATGTTGAATGCTAAACAGCAGAGCCTGATGTAGGTGTTACTATTGTCCAGGTGATCCAAGATGAGTGGAGAGCCAGTGGGATTGCATCCTCTGTAGAACTGTTATGATGATAGGCCATTTGCAGTGGGTCCAGGTCCTTGCTTAGGCAAGAGTTGATTCTGGCCATGACCACCTTCTCTAAGCACTTCATCACAGTAGATGTGAATGCAACTGGGTGATAGTTGCTCACCTTGCTCTTCTTGGGCAGTGGTATGATTGTCACCTTTTTGAAGCAGATGAGAACGTTTGACATCAGCAGGGAGAGCTTGAAGATGTCCTTGACCGTTCCTACCAGTTGGTTGACACAGGTTTTCAGTGCCCTACCAGGTACACCATCAGGATCTGGCACCCTTGCAAGGGTTCACACTCCCTTGAAAGATGTTCTGCTGTCAACCTCCGAGACAAAAGATCACGGGGTCTCCGGGTGCTGTATGGATTAAGACTGGTCTAATTTTATTCTCTCTTTCAAAGCAAAAATTAAAAAGCATTGTGCTCACCTGGGAGTGAAGCATCACAACCATTCATGATGTTAGGTTTCGCCTTGCAGGAAGTAATGGCCTGCAAACCCCATCAGAACTGGTGTGCATCCGATTCTGTCCCTAACTTCAATTGGAATTGTTTTTTTTTGCTCTTAAAAAAGCTTTCTGTAGATCGTACCTGAACTACTTGTATAGTTCTGGGTCACTGTCTTGAATGATACAGATCTGGTTCACAGCAGACTACTCCCTGGTTCATCAGTGGCTTCTGGGTTAGGTATGTCTATTAGGTTCTCAAAGGCACGCACAGATCTTGGTGAACTCAGTGACCACTATGGCATAATCATTTGGATTCAAAGATGAATTCCTGAATATTGTGCAGTCCACTTGATTGCGAAGTTGCTCTGCTGCACATTAACCCAGTTTTCAACGACACAGTATGTTTTCGGGATCTCTGTGATTTGTCGATGATCGTGTGGAGTCAACTTGAGTGAATCCAAGGTGTTTGGGAACACGGGCAGACAGTATAAAATTTCACACAGTGTTACACCTCACCACCTGTGGTTGATGTGTGGAGACGTGCTGCCAGAGAAAGTTGTGCGATCAGTTACAGTCACCATGTATAAGAGGCATTTAGACAGGTACTTAAATAGGCAAAGCACAGAGGATACCAGTTAACACAATCTGCAGGAAGAACTTAGCTGGTCAATTAACATCTATGGGAGAGAAAGGAATTATCGACAGGTCCTGCTTTGACCTGGAACGTCAACAGTTCTTCTCCTCTCATGGATGCTGCTCGACCTGCTGAGTCCCTCCATCAGATTGTTGCCTCTTAAATATGGTGATTGCATCTGATCTGCAGAATTGTGTCTCCGTAGAAGGATACAATCCTAATTTGGGCAATTATGATTCGTGTAGGTGGGCAAAAGGTACATGGTGGCTTGTTTCTGTGCTGTGTGGAACTGATCATTGACTATTGAAAGGCCTCGACAGAGGGTACAGAAAGGGTGTTTACGTTATTGGAAGAGTCTAGGACCAAAGGGCACTGCCTCTAAATAGAGGGACATCCCTTGAGAACAGAGATGAGGAAATTCTTTAGCTCGAGGCTGGTGAAACCATACATTGCTACAGATGGCTGTGGAGGCCAAGTCACTTGGTCACTTTGAAGAAGAGGTTGATAGGTTCTTGATTAGGATTCATGTGAAAAGTTACAGGCAGAAAGCAAGAGAATGGGGTTAAGAAGGAAAGTTCATCAGCCATGATCAAATGGCGGAGATGACTCAATGGGCTGAATGGCCTAATTTGTTCCTAAATCTTATGATTTTATGATTCTCCGGCACTTGAAATGTCTTCAGTAGATCTGGTGTGAGGCTTGTTACATGACACAAGTAAGCTCCAATCTGTCCGTTCCATCTCCCTGTTTGTTCACCACACCATACCTGAAACGTAGGACAGATGAAGAAAAGAATGAGCTGTTGCTGTTTCCCTTTCAGGTCATGGCTTCGGTTACCTCGGTCGTACTGGTTAAGAAGCATCGGACAGGAGGGCTTCTGCCCAATGGACTTGTGATCAGAACAAGCTCAAATGAAAAGGTGGGGCCAAACATTGACTCTAGACCATGCCTGTGTTAGGTGGGAAGGAAATGCCCGACAGAGAACCACACCTTTAGTAGCAGAGATCATAAGGAAAGTGGGCTGCAAGATTTCCTCAAACCTCCTGCCCCCTATGTGCCCAATCCCTGGTTCCTACTGGCAAAGGTGCAGTGGGAAGAAATTTGGCCTAATCTAGCAGCACAATTCCCACAGGCCCATTTTCCCTTGGCGGTTCTGCACATTCTTCATAAAATGGCCTGAATTGTGACTAGTGCTTAAGTTATGACTAGACAACGGGGTGACCCATTTGGGCACCCTTTGAGAGAAGGGTAGTGCAGTCTGATGTGACCAGAATGAATATTAAATTTTCCTGAATGCTATTGGTATCGCTTTGCTTTGGAAACTGAAGTAGAAAACCATAGTTTATTAAAGATGCGACGTGTAGCAAAGCAAATATAGCTCCTCCTCGTTTAATGAAGTACACTTTTGATGGCATCATTTCTGGTTTATCTGCCACCCTCGTGCCTCTTGTTGTCATTCTGGAGACGTGCAGTCCTTTCATCCCCCATCTCTTCACCTCTTCTGCTGTTTGTTCTTTGTCTCTGATTCTGGAGATGTGCATTTCTCAGCTCCTTTGTCTCTTCTTCTCTCCTCCTGTGCCTGTTTTTGTCATTCTGGAGACATGTAGCCCTTTCATCCCCTGTCTCTTAAGCTCTTCTGCTGTTTGTTGTTTGTCTCTGATCCTGGAGACGTGCATACCTCTCCTCCTCTGTCTCTTCTTCTCTCATCTTTTTTTGTCCTGACTCTTTGATCCTGGAGTCGTGTGGCCCTGGCCTCATCTGATTCTTGTTCTCTCCCTCTCCTTGCCGCTACCCGACCACGTTTGGCGTCATCTCTTGACCGTAATGTCCCCCTTCCCTTTCCACGCGGCATAATTAGGCTGACCATTTTTTTTACCCTAATGCTGGATAGAAGATACAAAGCACTAACACCAAAGGATGCTGATTATTCTTGATGATGTGGTTGGTGCTCTCCTAAATGGACGTCATATGGTCACTGCTTCTTTTGACTGCAGCAAAGGGTTTTATGGGTGTCTCGAAGTATGTCATTACAATAAGATTTAATTATCTCTTATTGATGGGTGGCAGTTAGATCTGTCCCAATCCTGCACATGCTGATGGTGATTAGCAGAATGTGACCCCTCGAAATAGAGCTGCCCTGTCCTGCCCTTTTGCTCCGGTAGGTGTCGCTGCTGAGGCTGGCCATGCTGCGTCGGGCTGTCGCATCCCGATTTCCATTATGGCCGATTGGCTCTTGGTTGAAAGCCAGCCTGTTGATTTTTGGCGAATGAGCAATTTTATACGAATATATAACGCTGAACTTTGCCTGCATTCTGTAAGTTAGCATATTTTAATTTGATTTAGCCAAAAAAAGTGCTGCTGTAATGCACCATTTGCGCTAACTGGAGGTCACAGACAGACAGAGCATGAGAGTTTTAGTAGTATATAGATATGATTGGTGTATTATTATACACCTAGATCAAAAGATCTGCAGATGCTGGAAATCTGAAACAAAAACAGAAAATGTAGGAAACTCTCAGCAGCTGGTACTTTAACAATATGTCAAAGGCTTTTTGGTAGGTGCATGGCTAGGAAAAGTTTATTTATTTGGGCCAAACATAGGAAATGGGGCTAGCTTAAATAGAAGTTTGGGTTGACTTGGACCAGTTGGACTAAATGGCCTGATTCCATGCTGTATGACTTTTCTCAGAAAGAGAAAAGTTATTTCGTTTTGATTATCTCCGTCGGTTCTGATGAAACATTCACCTAGTCTCTCTTTCCATAGATGCTGCCTGACCTACTGAGAATTAGTTTTTATTTCATCATAAATGTCTGCTTTTCTACTCTGTTTTTTGAATCCCAGGATACTAATTGTTCTACAGATCACTCCCTCAACATTTGCATGTACCCACAGGTCCAGCGAATCGAGCACACCCTTGGAACATTGATTACCAATAGTCTGTTATTTGAAGGGTACAGTGGTTGGAAGCGTAAAAAAAAAAGGATGAAGGGAAAAGTGACAGTTCATGACAGACAAGGAAACTGAGGAATGTTCCTTGTAAAAATAGGAAGAGATCATTCAGCACCTCCCATATGTCCATTCAATAAGAATGTGAATGCTGTCTTACCCCATGCTGCTTTCCTGCATTAACTTCATTCCCTTAATTATTAAAGTAACAATCAATTATTGGGACCTCTTATCTCTTGTGCCTGTAACTTCTTTACTCTTGTACTCAAGTCCTTTCCTAATGAGGGCCTGTATCTAATAATTTACTGCATCTTTCAACAATTTGTATACAAGGTCCATCTGATTTTACAAGGGGAGCCAAATTTCCATGTTTATTAGTAAGTTTATTTCTTTTGGTTTTGGAGCCAACCAAAAGTATTTTACTTTTATCTTCATTTAGCTTTAGGAAATTATTGCTCGTTGATTTGTTTATTGCAGCCAGACCAGAAGTCAGAGAAGATGGGGTGTGATCATCATTAGGCTTAACCAAGGTGTGCAATTGTGTATCATCTGGAAATCAAGTTTATGCTCTCTAATGATGTCTCCGAAGGGGAGCATGTATAAGGATAAGAGTAGGAAACCAAGACAGCTTTCCCGAGCAACGCCAAAAGGTACTTTGTTAGAAAATTGGTCTATAGACAGATGAAAGATTTTCCCTCTAAGATATATGAATGAAACCATTTAAGGGCACTATCAGAGAGGCCAATCCAGTTCCTAATGTAATTTAGGACAATCTAGCCAATTGTGTGGAAGGAGCACTTGGATCTAGAGGAATTAGAACTGAGAATGTTGTCATCAGTGCTGAGTCTAATGTCACTGACAATTTTGGTAAAGGCTGTCTCAGTGCTGTGGTTTGCTTTAAAACCTGACTAACTTTTCTAGAATATTGTTTTCATTCAGAAAGTTGTTGAGTTGGCTGAAAATGACTTCCTCAGAAATCTTGCCCACTGAGGGAAGATTTGATATAGGTCCGTATTTAGCTGGTACCTTGATATCAAGGTTTGGCTTTTTAAGTAGGGGTTTGACAGCTGCAATTTTGAAGGCATCTTGGGAAAAAAACTCTAGTTTCAAGAGATGTGTCAATAATTTTCCAATGAAAGTGAAAACGTTATTAAGAGTCTTTTAAAAGTTTGGTAGGGAGAGGATTGAGACAGCAAGTAGCTGGTTTATTCTTTGTTACAATCTTGTAGAGTTCTGAATCAGAAATATTTGTAAATTTTAACAAGATTGCGCTCTTTTTAAGAGATTATCTTTAGAAGTTACTGGTACCTGTAGCTATACTCTTCCTAATGGAAGTAATTTTTTGAATTAAAAATTCCTGACATTTTGTGGCAAATGTTTGACTGAGCAATTATAGGCTGGAGCAGGGTTAAACAGTTAGTTTATAGTTGAGAACAGTATTGCTGCTATTCCCTGTAGTAATCTTGGAAAAATCGACTCTTCTTGCAGAGCATATATCAATGTTAAGAGAGTCTAGTTTTTCCTTAAACATTACAGTGGACCCAGTCTTCTTCAATCTTCTCTCAGCTACTATGCATGCTCTCTTGAGTTTGTGGACCATGGTGACCTTTTACTAAGCAAAAGGTAAAGCACTGAAGAAGAAAGAACCTAATAGAGGAGAGTGGGCCAGGGGAGAAAGGGAATGAGGAGGACACGGGGGGTGGGGTGTGTGGAGGTGATAGGCAAGGTAGGAGAAGTGACAGCTAAGAGGGGAGCTGGAGTGGGAATGGAAGGAGAATGAAGGTGGAGGGGAAAAATTACTGTAAGTTAAAGAAATTACGCCACAAGGTTGGAGGCTACCCAGTTGGAATATGAGGTGTTGCTCCTCCAACTTGAGAATGGCCTCATTGAGGCAGTAGAGGAGACCTGGACTGACATGTCAGAATGGGAATGGGGATTGGAATTAAAATGGTTGCATTGGGAAATCCTGCTTGTTGCAGGAGTGAAGGTGCTCGACAAGTGAAGGTACTTTTCCTAATCTTCATCGAGTCTCACCGATGTAGAGGAGTCTGCGCTAGGAGCACAAGATGCAGTGTGCTGGCTTACCTGCTGAGTTCCTCCAGCATTTTGTATGTATTACTGTTGATTTCCAGCATCTGAAGAATTTCTTGTGTTTATGTTTTGTATCTTCTGCCCGATAGGAGAAAGGAACAGAGAGAATGTCGAGGATGAGTGTGGTCTTTGATTATGCTGGCTGCTTTGCTGATGCAGTTAGAAGTATCTACAGAGTCCATGGAGGTGAAGCTGTTTCCTGTGATGTGGGTTAAGCACTGAGGATTTGTACTCTGTTTAATAAGCTTCTCTACTCTTTCCTGCAGTACATCTTCGTCTCCTTCATCTCGAGGGACAGTGTCTACGATGTGTTGAAGCAGGTCTGCTCACACTTACAGGTAGGGTCTCAGTTCAGTTCGCGCCCTCCGTCTCTGCCTAATGTGCAAGTGACTAGTCAATGAGGGGAGCCACCTTCTGGTTCCAGTCCACATCTATGAACACACAGCTGGGGGCTGGCACTGGGGAAATGTGACCGACTCTCCAGTAAGAGTCATGCCACATAGATCCCACAGCACCGCTTTGAAGAGTAGGGTGTACTCCCTGGGATCCAACCCATTATTTATTCCCTGTAGCGCAGATCAGCCAGTGGTTGTCATGTTAATGGTGGGGTCTTGCTGTGTGTAAAATGACAACCTCTACAGTCAAAACAAAATTACAACTGGGCATACGTTGAATTGGTGTGGTTTTAAAAAAAAAAAAAAAAAATTGCTTTTCTTGTGTCTGTCTTGTACAAGACACGAAGTGCTCTACAGGTACTATAGATGAACTATGCTCATCTCATAACTGAAATTCTCTAGAATGTTACACTATAAATACAAGCTTTCTTCTCTATTCTCACTTTATTAATGGCTTTGCCTTCAGCAGCTGAGCCTGAAGCTCTGGGGTTTCCTCTCTAAATGTCTCAAACCCACCGCCCCCCCCCCCCTTTTTTTCCCTCCTTTAAGACACTTGCTCATCTGCCACATTGCATTTGAGCTTGTTACTATAAACTGCCTTTAGGCATTTCATTATCATAAGCATGCTATTCCTATACAATGTACGTGTTGACTTGGAATATTTGAAATTCCTCTGTGGTTTCAAGTTTATTGTGAGAAAGGTTTCCAGGTCCTATGTGTTATCTTCCATTTTGCTGTTATGATCAACACAATGTTAAAGAATTGATTTATCTTTTAATGGTTACCTCAGTAGTGAGACAGTCGACCTGCAAGCATTAGTACTCGATGTCAGCGGTCCCCAACCACCAAAGCATGTGCTACTGGGCCACGAGGAAACCTTTCCGCATTCCCTGTCACGCCCACTGTTGAGCCATTATGCACGCGAGGTTATTATGCACCGGAGGTCATTACGCACGCAATGTCATTACCTGCGCGTCATCCATGTCAGCGTGGGAAGGAGATCAACTCCTCGAGCTTGCAAATGATGGCGGGCTGAAAAGTATGTTTGACATAACGTCTCTGCCGGCATTCTGGATCAAAGTCAAGGCTAAATATCCTGAGATAGCCACAAAAGCACTGAAAACGTTGCTTCCATTTCCAACATATCTCTGCAATGAATGCAACGAAAACTAAATTGCGGAATAGACTGGACATAAGGAATTCCCTTCGAGTATCGCTGTCTCCCATCACCCCTCGATAGGACCGTCTTGTTGCAGGGAAACAAGCCCAGGGCTCCCACTGATTCAGCGATATTGGTGTGTTGCAATGATTTGATGTGTTCATATGCGGAAAATATGTGCCGTGTGTTTAATATCCAAACGTTACTCAAAATGTTATGATGCTATTGACTTATAAGTGACTTATAACCATATAACAATTACGGCACGGAAATAGGCCATCTCTGCCCTTCTAGTCCGTGCCGAACACTACTCTCACCTAGTCCCAACGACCTGCACTCAGCCCATAAACCTCCATTCCTTTCCTGCCCATATACCTGTCCAATTTTTCTTTAAATAATAGTATCGAACCTGCCTCAACCACTTGTACGGGAAGTTCGTTCAACACTTACTTCAAGCTCCCCTGTCCTCCCCTGATAATTGACTTATCACTGTATTCATGCGAGGAAAATATGCGCTGTGTTTAATATTAAATTCGTTAGATAAATCCTTTGGAAGCGAAATTGCGTGTATTAGCCACCTATCACCTATATTCCTGTCGTGATTAACACCACCCCCCCCGAACAGAATCGCCAAAAACGATTTGTAGAAAAAAATCAGCACATACACGCATGCGCACACAGGTGCCCGCGCAAGGCTTCATGGTCATTGTAGTCTTTCTCGGGGTAAACACAACGTATTTGACTGCTACTCTTGTCCGTTGGCAGCCCTACCCCCCCCCCCCCCCTGGGGTCGGCCGGTATGCAAGAATATTGTCAATATTAAACCGGCCCGCAGTGCAAAAAAGGTTGGGGACCCCTGCTCAATGTCATCAAGCACTCAGATTGCTCTACCTGTGGCTGTGCGAATATTTAAATATTTATATACAACATACAGGACTCCTGGTCTTTACACGATTGCAGTACACCTCTCTGGTATATGCCCAATATCTCACTGGCATAACAGGTTTGCATAGTTCTGATGATCAGTGCAAGTTCTTTAAGAATTAACCAATCTCTTTCTGGATTGATCTACTCGAGGTAAGAGCAAAGGTCAGAACTATTTGGCAAGCTTCACCATTCTTTACAATCTAGGTGTAAATGATCTGGCAGCCTACAATAAGGGATGTCCCACGTTACAAATGGTCACTAATTGCTAGATAGATTGCATTGCCCTGTTAGTCCTGTGGATGTTTTCAGTCTTCCTGCTGTCTTGAAAGAGGTTGCTGCATCTATGCATTTGAAGTCACCACAGAAATTAGGCCTGATACTTGCCTATTTATGATTAGATTAGACTTGGAGCATTAAAAGTTACTGTTCAGTATTTCAGCCCCAAAAAGGGAATGTCTAAATGTGCATCAGTCTGCTGGAGGAACTCAGCAGGTCAAGCAGCATCTTCGAGGGAGAGGGAGGAGGAGTGGCTGGATGTTCAAGGTTGAAACCCTGTATCAGGGCTTTAGCTTAGTCATTCCTGTAGATGTTCTCAGAAGTTTTCAAATGTGGGTACTTAATATTCTTCCTGTCAGACTCTCTTTCTAAATCACTACCAGAAGGTGAGGAGGATACAGTGAAGCTAACAGAATTCTTACAGGCTCACGGATGGGTTGCAAAGAGGATTCCCTTGGCCATGCTGCCTAGATCTGGGATACAGGCTCAGTTAATGGGTAGACTGTTTAGGAGTGAGATGAGAATTTTTTTCACGTGAGAACATGGGAATTTGTAAGTCATATGGTCTAAAAGAGTCATACAGTGCAGAAATTGGCCCTTCAGCCCGTCTCTTCCATGCTGACCTCTGTCAATCCATATTCACTTACCCAGGTTACATACTGGCCCTTCTATGCCTTGCCTGGACGATCTAAATTCCTCTGAAATATAATTGTACCTGATTCCACCACCACCTCAGTGTACACCTGAGATATCAACCACTTTGGGTTTTTTAAAAAAAACTTTCCCCTCAGGGCTCCTCAACACTCATCCTAAACCTATGCTTTTTTGTTCTTGATATCCTTTGAATGGGATAAAAGATTCTGCCTATGTTTTCCATGTGTCTCTATCAGGTCACCACTCAGGCTCCTTTGCTCCAGGGAAAACAAGTCTAGCCTATCCAATCTCTCCCCATAACCAAAGTCTTCCAATCCAGGCAATGTTCTGATGGCTCCTCTGTTTCCTCTCCAGCTGTGCAATGTGCTGAGTTCATTCAGAACACAGAACAATAAGACCAAAGAATCGTACAGCACACCTCATTCTTGCCAATTGTGATGCTTATCCCATCTGCGCACTTTAAGCCCACATCCTTTCCTATCCTGTACGAACACTTTTTTTAATGTTATGATTTCTGAATTTTAAGTGAATTGAGTGGTAATGAGGATGGGGCAGGAAATCAAATTTTGAGATAAAAGCAATAAACACAAAATACTGGAGGAACTTGGCAAATCAGGCAGCATCAATTGAGGAAATAAGCAGACAATGTTTGAGGCTGATGAAGAGTTTATTCCCCTCCACAGATGCCACCTGACATGCTCTGAGAGAGAGAGAGAGAGAGAGAGAGAGAGAGAGAGAGAGATGCTTAAGATTTCCTGCATCTGTAAGTCGTAAACAAGAGAAGATCTGCAGACGCTGAAAATCCAAGCAATACGCAAAATACTGGAGGAACTCAGCAGGTCAGGCAGCATCCATGGAAAAGAGTACAGTTAACATTTCAGACCAAGATCCTTCATCAGGGCTCATGGATGAGGGGTTTCGGCCCAAAGTGTTGACTGTACTCTTTTTATTCTCCCCCATAGATACTGCTTTGCCTGCTGAGTTCCTCCAGCATTTTGTGTGTGTTGATCTGTAGAATCTCTTGTGTTTCTGGGGAAAGATCAGCTATGATCTTGATGGCAGAGTAAAGGGTTCAGTTGACCTGCGGCTGTTGCCACTTCTGGTGTTCTTATGGATCTACAGATGATGGTGTCTTCTGTGACTGCTGCCCTCAAACTGGGTGTTAGACATTGGAAGTTTGGCAGCTGCTGTTAGAGTAGCCGGGACGATTGACTGCAGTACATTTAGAAGGTGGTGGACAGTGGAGCTGTGGTGTGCTTGTGGTGGAGGAAGCGAATGTTTAGGGTGGCAGGCAGGGTGCCAATCTTGCAGCTGCTTTGTTCTGGATGTTGTCTAACTTCTTGAAAGTTGCTAAAGCTGCATTCATCAGGAATGTGGAGAGAATCCACCGCACTTCTGACTAATAAATGGTGGAAAGACCCCTCAGTGTCAAGAGGAGAGTCACTCATCTGATCCCCATCCCTACCAGGACAGCACAGAGGCAAAGTGCTTTTGATTACTATAAACGTAAGAAGTTCCGTAAAGTGCAATTTCATATCATAGGTGTGTGACTATCTGAGTTCTGAGGTACTGGTTCCACTTTGGAAGGTAGCATTGCCTCCTTTCTGGTGTTGCACTGGTAGAATCGTTCATTCTCTTGGCAGCTCATTTACTGGCCATTCTCTGTTTCAGGATAACAGTAAGAAGAGCTTGAGTGTGGGCTTGGGCACGGACACATTGGATTCCCATCCTTCGGTGAGTTGATTTCTGGGGGTTTAGATTTTTAACCTGTCTTAATTTTTGGAGCAATTTTCTCCTTCGTCCCAAGAAACCTGATGCTGGAATAGTGCTGACCCTGAGGTTACCACATAAAAGTATTGGATGAGGAACCACACAATGGTGGTCAAAATGGGATATGCCAGAATAATTACTGAATTCTCCTGAGAGCCCCTATGTACAACACCTACAGCACTTGCAAGTCTCATTCATTATCACTTCATCAAAAAGTTGGTTATGTTATTGGCTATAATCAGAGCAGGGTGTCTTTTATTAAGAAGGCTCACCAATGTCTCTACTTCAGGAGGCTAACAACATTTGGTATTTTCCTGTCTACCCTTACCAATTTTTATCGATGCACCATAGAAAGTATCCCATCTAGATGCATAATGGCTTGGTAGGGGAACTGCTCAGCACGAGACTACAAGAAACTATATAGGCATGGAAACAGCTCAGCATATCACGGAAACCATCCTTCCCTCCATGGACTCTGTCTGCATTTTTCACTGCCTCAGTAAAGCAACCAATGTAAGCAAAGATCCCATCCACCTCGGACATACTCTGTTCTCCCCTCCCCTCTTCCTTTGGGCAGAAGATAAAACAAGCATGAAAGCCTGTCCTACCAGCCTCAAGAACAGCTTCCACATCTTTCCTGTAATGTGGTGACCAGACCAGTCAAGCCGTGGCTAAGCTTTTCTTCTCGTGGAAGGAGGCCGCTTGGCCCATCAAGTCTATGCTGGTTCACAGAACAATCCTGTTAATCCCATTCTTGCACTCACTTATCAACTCTCTCCTTCCCATCAGTTTCCCCTCCCTGATTTCCACCCCCACCACCACCATCCACCAACACTAGCAACAATTTACAGCAGTTAATTAACCTAATGAACTGTCCATCCATGGGATGTGGGAGGAAATGAGCTCCCAGCAGAAGTCCACATGGACACAGGGAGAATGTGCACCCTGCCAGCCCCCCAGAGGTCAGCATCAAACTAACCTCTGTATTACTTTAGAGGATCTGCTGACATGTTCTCCCTCTGTACTTCCACAACACTTGCTATTCTGCTATTTATTGTGCACTTAAATAGCAGAACTATATTAAACTTGCCAGGTTTTGGGCGCATGACACTATCCCTCATCTGATTGGCCAGCAGCTCCAGTACAACACCTTCCTAATTGGTCATTGACTTGAAATGTTAACTCTGCGTCTCTCTTCAGATGCTGCCTGAGCCGTTAAGTACACCCAGCATCTTCCCTCTTCTTTATAAATTAGTCTCACCTTTGTGAGGTAATAGGTAGAAAGCCCAAGGCGGGCAGTGGAGTTGCACTTGTCTATTGTCAGTGTTGTCATTAGCCATGGTGTCATTGCTCACAGTCCGTGGCGCTATTATTGGGTGAGATTACTTTCTGTGCTGTTTCTCAGGAAGGCTATAGGTTACATTTGGAGTGGAAAAGAAAACTATCTAATGGCTCCTCATCCTCACAGCCTGAAACAGAACACCAGTCGCTGCTGGGAAACTCCACCAGCAGCCTGAGTACTCCAGAGGTGGAGAGCTCCAGCTGCAACAGTCAGACCTTCAGAGGTTAGTACAGAGTCTGGGTTACACCTTGTCAGCATATAACCGGCATTTACGGGTATGCAGTGAGGGACCAGTGTGTGTCAGCAGAGACCACACAGGAGAGTGCAGCTGGTAGAGCCACTGCCTCACAGATCCAGTGATACTGGTTCGATCCTGATCTCGGGTGCTCTCTGTGTGGAGTTTCCCTCCTCAGATGCTCCTGTTTCCATAAGACAAAGGAGCAGAATTTGGCCATTTGGTCCATCAAGTCTGCTCTGCCATTCTAACATGGCTGATCTATTTTCCCATCGAACCCATTCTTCTGTCTTCTCCCTGTAACTTTTGATGCCTTTACTAATCAAGAACCAATTAATCTCTGCTTTGAGCATACCCAGTGTGTTGGCCTCCATAGCCATCTGTGGTAATGAATTCCACAGATTCACTGTCTTCTGGCTGAAGAAATTCCTCCTTGTCTCTGTTCTAAAGGGACATCCTTGTGTTCTGAGACCATGCCCTCTGGTCCTAGACATTCCCACAGTTGGTAGCATCCGCTCTATGTAGGATGTGTTTTCTCCCACAACCCAAAGAAAGTAGCTTAATCATTCTCCAGATTGTGTGAGGAGTAAAATGTGGGGGGGTATGTTTATGAGAATAAATTTGATTTGGGGTAGATTCAACTTGCTGCCTGCTTCCAAGCTGAGAGTTAGTTTGGGAAGGTGTGCAAGGTTGTCCTCACCTGGAAATGGACTCAGCAAAATATGGGATTAGCAGAAGTGAAGTGAGACCACACTTGGTGTATTGCTTGGTTTTGATCGCCCGGGAATGTCACTAAGCTGGAGAAGATGCAGTAAGAGATGTTAGAGAGGCTGGAGGGCTTGAATTGCAAAGAGGGACTGAGAGCCTAGGACTTTTTTTTTTTCGCTGAAGTGGGGGAAGATGAGGAGAGACCTTAAAGAAGTTTATAAAATCATGAAGCACACTGATGAGGTCAGTCTTCTTCCTAGGGTAGGGGAGCCTGAAACTAGAGGGCACAGGTTTGTGAGAGGGGAAAGGTTTAAACTTACATTTGCATAAAGGGTGGTATGTATATGAAGTGTGTATCATTTCACTGCTTAAAATAATTTTCGACAGGTATCTGGTTAGGAACGGTTTTGAGGGAAATGACCCAAAAACAAGCAAATGGGAGGAGCTGAGGTAGATGGCTTGCCCAACATAGTCAAGTTGGACAGAAGGGCCTGTTTCTTTGCTGTATAACTGTGACTCTGTAAGTTACATTTCTAGAAGGGCCTTAAAAATACCAACAATGATCGGCAGCAGGTTAAAGTGGGAAACAAGCAAAGCATACACAGACAAGAGAGAATCTGCAGATGCTGGAAATCCGAGCAACACACACGAAATGCTGGGGGAGCTCAGCAGGCCAGGCAGCATCTATGGGGGGGCGGGGGAGTACAGTGAGTGTTTCGGCCGAAATCCTTCGCAGGACTGGAGAAAAGAGCTGAGGAGTGGATTTAAAAGGTTGGGTGAGAGGAGAGAGAAACACAAGCTAATAGGTGAAACCTGGAGGGGGAGGGATGAAGCAAAGAGCTGAGAAGTTGACTGATGAAAGAGACAGAAGGTCATGGAAGGAAGAAAAAGGCAGGAGGAGCACCAGAGGTGGTCGATAGGCAGGCGGGGAGATAAAGGTGAGAGAGGGAAAATGGGATGGGAAATGGTGAAGGGGGGAGGGTGGGGGGCATTACCTGAAGTTTGAGAAATCGATGTTCATGCCATCAGGCTGGAGGCTACCCAAATGGAATATAAGGTGTTGTTCCTCCAACCTAAGTGTGGCCTCACCACGACAGAGGAGGAGGCCATTGATGGATATCAGTGAAACCCGACATAGTTTGGAAGACCACTTTGCGGGGCACTTACGCTCCGTCCACCAGAACAAGCGGGATCTCCCATTGACCACCCACTCTAATTCTACTTCCTATTCCCATTCCAATATGTCCACCCATGGCCACCTCCACGGCTGTGATGAGGCCACACTTGGGTTGAAGGAACATCGTCTCGTATTCCGTTTGGGTAACCTCCAACCTGATGCATGAACATCATTTTTCAAACTCCCAGTAATGCACCCCAACCCCCCCCTTCACCATTCCCCATCCTTTTTTTTCCCCTCTCCTCCCTCACCTTATCTCTTGCCTACCCATTGCCTCCCTCTGGTGCCCCTTCCCCCTTTTCATCCTTCCATGGCCTTCTGTCACTTTCATCAATCAACTTCCCAGCTCTTTACTTCATCCTTCCTCCTCCTCCAGGTTTCACCTATCACCTGGTGTTTCTCTCTTCCCTCCTCCACCTCTTAAATCTACTTCTCAGCTTTCTTTTGTCCTGCCGAAGGGTTTTGGCCCTAAGTGTCGACTGTGCTTTTTTTTTCCCATAGAGGCTGCATGCCCTGCTGAGTTCCTCCAGCTGAAAGCATGCTCAGGCAAAAGCTTTAGGAAGAGCGAGCAGGCAAGGGAAGCTGCAGGTTGTGCAGTTGGGACGGAGGTAGTGGGGACGTGGGGAGTTGCCTTTCAGAGACAGAAGACCCTCGGAGCTGAACACAGAATGAGAATGTTTGCAACCCAGATGTGGCTGTATCTGAAGCCGGAGTATTCGGCCACTATAGATCAGGGAGTAGATCTGCAGTTAGTGTATTTGGCTGCAGCGGTGGATGGAGGGTAAAGGAAAGCAGAATGATGGTAAGACAGTGGGATGTGTACCTTTATTAAGTAAATGTACAAGTGTGTGCCCTGTTGCCTCTCATTCCATATTCTGTATGCTTCCGTCTTTCAGAAAGACTGGTGAAGAAAGAAAAAATACTTGAATTAGATTCAGTCAAAGGAATCAGCCAAGTAGAATATCGAATACTCAGGATATTAATTGTCATGTGAGTATTGAATAGTGTCTCACATATCACGTGGGGTGAAAGGAGTGGGAATGTGGTACTGTCTTCCAAGGTAGATTGTGATCGTCAGGACTCCAAACTTTGTCACCTCCTAGACAAGTCACTTGCCCTCCAGGAGCACCTACACACTTCTGAATAGAGGTGCTCCAGGAAGCAAATGAAGATTGTTTTTTTTTTTCATATTGCCTAAAATCTGACCAATGAACTCCATTATAACAAGCAGCCTTCAGTATTTAAAACCTGGTGTTGAATTGATGCTGTAATTAAAGTGTGATTAAATCATCCTCAAAATCAGGTTTAATATCACCAGCATAACTTGTGAAATTTGTTAAGTTTACGGCAGCAGTACAATGCAATACATGTTAATATAGTGAAAAAATAGACATTTTAAAGAATTAGTGAGGTAGTGTTCATGGATTCAATGTCCATTCAGAAATCAGATGGCAGAGCGGAAGAAGCTGTCCTGTATCGCTGAGTGTGTGCCTTCAAGCTCCTGTACGTCCTTGCTGATGATACCAATAAGATGAGGCCACATCCTTGGTCCTTGATGATGGATGTGGCTCCTTGAAGATGTCCTGGATACTACAGAAGCAAATGCCCATGATGGAGCTGACTGATTCTACAACTCTCTGCAGCTTACTTTGATCCTGTGTAGTAGCCTCCCTACACTTACCAGACGCTGATGCAGCCAGTTATGTTCATGTTAGTTACACTGCCAGTAACGGGGATAATTTTGAAGCTACAAACAATCCACTAGAGGAACTTGGCAGGTCAAACACTGACAATTCCTTTCCTCCCACGGATGCTGTTCAACCCGCTGAGTTCCTCCAGCAGGTTTTCTGTTGCTCCAGATTTCAACATCTCCAGCCTCTTGTGTCTCTTAGTTCTGAAGCTTCCATACACTGAATGGCCTTATTAAGCTCCTGTGATCTTAGTCTACGGAGCACGATGTTTACACAGCCTCCTGTGTAAACATCATGCACCATAGGTAGAACATCCTGTGGTTTTTCAGCTGTGAACCATTTGCATTAAAAACACTCATATCTTTCACATCTTGCGGCAGCATTATGAAAGAGTTACCTGTTGTTGAGGGAAGAATGACTTCTGTTTTGCAGGTTCATTTGTTTTCCAATGTGTGGACTGACATTGTTTATATTTTTCCAGCGTCATTTTTCTCTTGGCATCCTCCATTTACATGACATACAGAGTGTTCTCACTGGAACAACAGTTGGGACTCCTGGACACAGCCTCCCAGTCACCCACCCACAAGAGGTAAGCTGGTAGCCTGGATCTGGACAAATTTAACCATTCAATCTCCATGCACCAGAACAGGGACATTTTGCTCTGTGGTAACTTATCAGGGTGGGTTTGGAAGCAGAGCGATCTTGCTCTGCTTTGCAGCTCAAACATTGGGGTAGAGTTGAAGCCTGTTGCCCAATAAAGCCTCCTGACATCCTGTTCACACACAGGGTAAGACAAGAAGCCCCCTTAATGTCTATTTCCTGCTTGTATATCACCCAGCAACTTTGGCCATTTCTGAATTTCCTGTAAACATCTGCTGCAAAGTGTTTTCAGATGGACCATTGTGGGTGTCGGAGAAACAGAGATACACACTGTAGTGACTTATCGGAAATGTATCTGCTCTCAGTATCTCAAATCAGGTTTATTATCAGTGACGTGAAATTTGTTGTTTTGTAGCAGCAGTACTGTACAGGAAATAAAAATAAAACAAAAGAAATAGTGCAGAAGAGGAACAGAAGGGTAGTTGTCATGAAAACTGTTCAGAAATCTGATGGTGGATGGGGAAGAATCTGTTCCTAAAACATAGATTGTGGGTTTTCAGGCTCCTGTACCTCTTCTCCATTGGTAATAATGAGCAAAGGTCATATCCTAGGTGCTGAGGGCAGTGGTGCTGACCAGTTCTGAGATTAACAGTAAATATTCCTGTTCATACCAAAATTCCCAGCTTGAAGCTTGTTGCTTAGAGTCTTAACAGCAGCACACGTATGGCTAGAAAAGCTCAGCAGGTCAGGCAGCATCTGTGGATAGATACTGCATATATATTTAATCCCTCTATTTACAAAGTTGTGCCGCAAGTGGTTTCTTAACCACGTCGTCCACTTGCACACTGACTTTCACAGAGTATTCACCCACCTCAAACTGGTTACTGATACCAACCTTCAAACTGTTCCTACTAAAATTTGACCCTTGTCCAACCTGAACTGCGTCTGCCAGCTGCTGCCCAAATCTCATGGTAGATTCTCTGCCGTCCGCCTCACTGTATTATCACATTGATAGCATATATTTCACCCCCTGTAGCCAGATCATTTATATATTATTGGAAACACTCTGGTCCCACTGTGGACTCAGAGTTACACAGACTGGAAACAGGCACTTTGGCCCCATACATCACAAGCAGTGGGCACTTGTCCATATTGATCACACCTTCCACTTCTTGGCCCCTTCTCTACCTGGGTGATTTATGTGCTTAGCTTGACACTTAATAAATGCTCTCAGCAGCTCTGCTTCTGCCACTTCCTCTGGTGTGTGTTCCACATACTCACTGTTCTCTCTGGGTGAAGAAGGTCCCTACCACACATGTCACTATAGTCTGAAGATAATCCAATTGCCTCATGAAATTGCATACCAAAGTTACCAGCTGTATAATGTGCTTCCATTGTCCAAGAGTCCATGATAAGTTACCAAGTTCTCCTGAGAAGCCTCTACGTAAAACCTTTATGGTAGAGTCTGTAGGGTTCTCTCATCGTCACTTCACTTCATCAAAATGTGGTTCAGGTTATTGGACGTAATCAGGGCTAGGTGTCTGTTATCGACCCATACTTCCCCCTCAGTCTCTGTTTTCCCATTGTTGATATTGGGCCTCTAGTTACCAGGTTCATCTCCCTGTTCCCCCCCCACCCCCACCCCACTTCCGTTGGCCAGGGTGTAGAAGGGTTAAATCCTCTGGAACTTCCCAAAGTCCAAAAAGGTCCTGAGTCTTTTTCCATTGACACTTCTCCATCAGCCATGAGGCACCACAGTAGTGTAGCGGCTCGCGCAATGGTATTACAGCTGGGAGCGTCAGAGCTCAGAGTGCAATCCCAGCTACCCCTGTAAGGAGCCTGTACGTTCTCCTTGTGGGACGTGTGCTCCGGTTTCCCCCAACAGTCCAAAGAGACACCTGTTAGTAGGTTAATTAGTCATTGTGAATTGTCCTGTGATTAGGTTAGGGTTAAATCAGCGCTGTTGGGGATTTTTGGCCAGTGTGGCTTGAAGGGCCTATTCTGTGCTGTATCTCTTAAGTAAAGTAAAATAACCACGGTGAAGGCAGTTCACCAAAGTAGTTGATGATGTTTGCTGGCACTTCTTCCGATCAGATTTAATATTTCTAAATGTAATGGGATCAGGGTAACTCCTGCATGTGGGGAAAGCTTGGGGTGAGGGGAACGGAGGGGTCAGGGTACGTCATTAATTTCATTGGCACTCACTTTGTGTCTCAGTGGTATCTGCCTGTCTAGTTGGGATACTGATATCAGTAGTGAGAAAACAGTTCGACATTCTTTGAGGGGGAAGTGTGGGTTGATAAGACAGCCGGCCCCGACTTACCCCAATAGCTGACCCGCTTTATGCTGAAGTGATAATGAAAGAGTTCTGCAGGCTCCATTAAGGGTGTTATAGAAACATAGAAAACCTATAGCACAATACAGGCCCTTCGGCCCACAAAGCTGTGCCGAACATGTCCTTGCCTTACAACTACCTGGGCTTTACCCATAGCCCTCTATTTTTCTAAGCTCCATGTACCTACCCAGGAGCCTCTTAAAGCACCCTATTGTTTCCACCCCCATCACCGCTGCCAGCAGCCCATTTCATGCACTCACCACTCTCTGCGTTAATAAAAAAAACACAACACAACTTACCCGACACCTCCTCTGTACCTACTTCCAAGCACCTTAAAACTGTGCCGTCTCGTGCTAGCCATTTCAGCCCTCGGTATCCAGCCTCTGACTGTCCACACGATCAATGCCTCACATTATCTTGTATACCTCTATCAGGTCACCTCTCATCCTCTGCCACTCCAAGGAGAAAAGGTCGAGTTCACTCAACCTATTCTCATAAGGCATGCTCCTCAATCCAGGCAACATCCTTGTAAATCTCCTCTGCACCCTTTCTATGGTTTCCACATCCTTCCTGTAGTAAGGCAACCAGAACTGAGCACAGTACTCCAAGTGGGGTCTGACCAGGGTCCTATATAGCTGCAACATTACCTCTCTGCTCTTAAACTCGATCCACGATTGATGAAGGCCAGTGCACCGTATGTCTTCTTAACCACAGAGTCAACCTGCGTAGCAGCTTTGAGTGTCCTGTGGACTTGGACCCCAAGATCCCTCTGATCCTTCACACTGCCAAGAGTCTTGCCATTAATGCCATATTCTGCCATCATATTTGACCTACCAAAATGAACCACCTCACACTTATTTGGGTTGAAGGCCATCTGCCATTATAAACGTGGGCTCTCGGGGGGAATTCGATAACATTCTTCTGGGTGCTGTTTCATGCAGAGGCAAGCAGCTGCTGTCTGCAGTGAGATAGGAAGTAGGGTCTGATTTGGTGTAAATGTTTAAATCCTCTGTCAAAATCTTCAATTAACATCAAAAGAGCTGTTAGGACTACCCTTTTCGAACTCGTGAAGCACTGTGCAACCCACTCACCTTCATGTTTGTTATGTTCCAGGTAAGGTAGGTCCCTAAGGTTTTGTTGAAGCTGTTGGCTCACACTGGCTCAGCGCTGGACCGGACAGCCCAGAGACTCTACTCTTTCCTGTACTCACTGGATGGGACTGGAACTGAAAGAGGCCAATTACAAACCGTGAGCTGCTGATGTCTCCAGTGCACTCTGATATTACCACAACACAAAGGTTTCAATTTCAGAACACTTGCACAAAACCCAATAAGAAGCCTATTTTTTAATTTATTTGTTAAATAAAGTTCAGTGTGTTATCTGTCCATTCCAAAGGTTAAAGTACCTCACTCCTACTGTCCTGGGGCTAGGGCACCCAGCATTCACAAGCAAGAGCTTTATTTGCTTCTAATCATTTGTGAATTGGACATCAGGGCTAGTTGTTGACAGGGCAGCTGGGAACCCCATGCGCCGAGTGATGGAAGACTGGACCTTCTGAAGCAGCAGAAGAGACCACAGCGGACTGGAACTCAGTGTCTACAGCGCCCTTGTCACTGGAACGATGGGAGTTCTTGGCCCCCCACCCACTAAACAAATTGTTCCATTGACCTTGGCCAGTCACTGCCCTGCCTCCTCGCTTTGTTCCACACCCTTACTCAGCAGGTGCCAATTGTTTCTGTGCTCTCCACATCTCGAAGAAGCTTTAGCAGCTGTTTACATTGGAAATGACTCAACTTTGGATTTTATGTGGGCATTACGATAATTAAAAGTGTGGGTCCCTTCTGTGTTCAGTAATGCAAGAAGACAGCACCTACTCCTGCTATGGAGACAGATTCACAGCAATGGAGAAAACACAGTCACAGGAAGCAGAGGGAGAGCAGTTGCTGGAGGGAGGGTGGTCAGTGGAGGGAAGTGGTTTCTGGAAGAAGGGTGTCCAGTGGAGAGAGTGGGACAGAGAGCATTTGTTGGAGGGAGCACAGACAGTGGAGGGAAGGAGATTGCCGGGAGTGAGGGTGGTTGCTGGAGGGAACGCAGTCATTGGAAGGAGGGCCATCCCCAAACATAATGATCGGAAGGTGATCAAAAGGGTGACATGAGTAGGCGTCATCATTGAGAGTGGTGGGAGGGCCACAAGTGGAGTAGATGGAGGGAGGAGGCCACAGCGGAAGAAAGGAACAAGAGCCGGGGGGGACGAAGGGAGGGCCATTGATGGCGGGAGAGCAGGAGAGAGACCAGTAGCTGTGGGTGGATGTTCGCTGGGTATCTTGGAAAAGTAAGAAAGCTGAAAGAAGAAGTTTGCTTTAAAGTGCAATGAGCAGTGGTTGGACATGTTATTCTGTTGGGCATGGGCAGCAGGTGGATATGGGAACAGGCAGGATACTGTGGAATGATTTAGTAGTATTGAATTGTGTGTACTGAACAGAGGAGAAGGTGGACCCTTCACGCTAGGGTTATAAGGTGATAGAATTGATCGTAGATCACGGTCATTGGGAGAGTTTTGGTGTACCGAGTGCATTTCTGATGCTTAGATTCTGACCTGTGAACAGGGTGTGGGCTCTCCCGGGAACACTCGCTATTTGGGCCTCGTGCACACTGGGCTTCACTCTTGCTGATCAGAAATACTTGCCTGTTATTCTCGTTATTTAGATTAATAAATGTTACAATGGTGTTCCTGTGATTTTCCTCAGTGCTGCGTTCTACCTTCATTAATGTTTGTCATAGAAACACCCCATGACATCCTTTCCTGCTGGAATATGGGAAGAAGAGGTTTTTGTGAGCTTGGGATGGTGGTGAGGAGCTGGGAGGGTCGATGCAGATCAGGGCAACAGGAGTGTCTAGAGGGACAAAGATCTGCAGGAAATTTCCTCTGGAAACTAAACTGAAGCTGGGTGGTGAACGATGTTACAGAGGCAGATGTGTTGGGGATATCTGCTGAAAAGCTCAGGTAATCTGCACAAGACAATTAGTTGCTAACTGTGTGCGTGTGTGCTCACTCATGTCCTCATTTCTGTCAGGATCTCCTTTGGACAACCTCCAAAGGTCACATTCACACAGACATACAGACACATACCTATCAACGCACACACCCACATGCTAAAACTGAACACTCAAAATCATACACACCTAAACATGTACAGTGGCATGCAAAAGTTTGGGCACCCCTGGTCAGAATTTCTGTTATTGTGAATAGATAAGCGAGTAAAAGATGAACTGATTTCCAAAAGGGATAAAGTTAGATGACACATTTCTTTAATATTTTAAGCAAGAAAAGTTCTTTATTTCCATCTTTTACAGTTTCAAAATAACAAAAAAGGAAAAGGGCCCGAACCAAAAGTTTGGGCACCCTGCATGGCAGTACTTAGTAACACCCCCTTTGGCAAGTATCATAGCTTGTAAACGCTTTCCATAGCCAGCTAGGAGTCTTTCAGTTCTTGTTTGGGGAATTTTCACCCATTCTTCCTTGCAAAAGGCTTCTAGTTCTGAGAGATTCTTGGGCTGTCTTGCATGCACTGCTTTTTTGAGGTCTAGCCACAGATTCTCGATGATGTTTAGGGCAGGGGACTGTGAGGGCCATGGAAAAACCTTCAGCTTGCACCTCTTGAGGTAGTCCATTGTGGATTTTGAGGTGTGTTTAGGATCATTATCCTGTTGTAGAAGCCATCCTCTTTTCATCTTCGGCTTTGTTACAGACGGTGTGATATTTGCTTCCAGAATTTGCTGGTACTTAATTGAATTCATTCTTCCCTTAACCAGTAAATGTTCCCCGTGCCACTGGCTGCAACACAAGCCCAAAACATCATCGATCCATCCCTGTGCTTAACAGTTGGAGAGGGGTTCTTTTCATGAAATTCTGCACCCTTTTTTCTCCAAACATACCTTTGCTCATTTCGGCCAAGAAGTTCTATTTTAACTTCATCAGTCCACAGGACTTGTTTCCAAAATGCATCAGGCTTGTTTAGATGTTCCTTTGAACCTTTTGAATAAAACTTTTTGGCCGCAATGAGCAAAGAAATGTTTGGAGAAAAAAGGGTGCAGAATTTCATGAAAAGAGCCCCTCTCCAACTGTTAAGCACGGGGGTGGATCGATCATACTTTGGGCTTGTGTTGCAGCCAATAGCACGGGGAACACTTACTGATAGAGGGAAGAATGAATTCAATTAAATACCAGCAAATTCTGGAAGCAAACATCACACCGTCTGTAAAAAAGCCGAAGATGAAAAGAGGATGGCTTCTATAACAGGATAATGATCCTAAACACACCTCAAAATTCACAATGGACTACCTCAAGGGGTGCAAGCTGAAGGTTTTGCCATGGCCCTCACAGTCCCCTGACCTAAACATCATTGAGAATCTGTGGATTGACCTCAAAAAAAGCAGTGCATGCAAGACAGCCCAAGAATCTCTCAGAACTAGAAGCCTTTTGCAAGGAAGAATGGGTGAAAATTCCCCAAACAAGAATTGAAAGACTCCTAGCTGGCTATGGAAAGCGTTTACAAGCTATGATACTTGCCAAAGGGGGTGTTACTAAGTACTGCCATACAGAGTGCCCAAACTTTTGGTTTGGGCCCTTTTCCTTTTTTGTTAATTTGAAACTGTAACAGATGGAAATAAAGTGTTCTTGCTTAAAATATTAAAGAAATGTGTCATCTTGAACTTTATGCCTTTTGGAAGTCAGTTCATCTTTTACTCGCTATGTACATATACACGTGCATGAACTTGTACTTAGACGTACGTTCGCACTTGTTTTGTCTCCCTGTCTCTCTGTCTGTCAGAACAGAACTTGAACAGGACCTTTTTTTTCATGGTGTTGAGCCAAGCTCATGAAGTTTCTGGTGGGTCATTCACCCACCGGCAGTGGGAGATTCAGGTCTAGGGTTGAGACTGGCACCTGCGCCGTGAGCAGATCTCAAAGCAGCATCAACGTGGCAGAGGTTTTCTGGCATGTGAATAGTGGGACTTGCTGGGGGTTGCGAAGGTGATGTGTGCACAGGCTGTCTATGGTAGAATCTGAGGAGAAACCGATGGAATATGAGAGAATGAGATAGAGGGAGGACTAGTAAGGAATGGTATTACTCTTAAAATTGTGTAGACTGAATGAGCTGTAATGCTTCCTTCTAATCATAAGGAAATTAAAATACAGCTTAAAATTCTCCAAATCCACCATCATGGTAAGTAAACCAACAGAAGGACATCTCCCAGTACTAAAGCTCTGTTGTTTGATGCCCCAGTGGACGTTGCAATACTCCAGCAGCTGACTTCTGAACCCAGGTGTTGTGATGGAAATGACAGGTTCTTTGGGTCTCAAAGGCAAGGATTCTGGACACAGTTTCAACAATAAGGAGTTTATTTACAAGGGGAGAAGAGCTTGGGGACAACACAAGCGGCTACAATATTCGCACAAATGTGCTTAGAATAGACGAGCGTGGGAAAAGTTGGGGCGGCAGTACAATACACGGGAAAACTGGGGATAGAGTACAGGTACATATACAACCAAGGGAAAAGTAACTACGCTATCTGCCACCCCTTGACTATGGTCTGGCATAGCTCTCTGCTACAGGGACAACAATAAATGCTCCCAAAACCCTATTCAATGCACAACTCACCAACAGCCTTGTGCTAACACCCTTGGAGATAGCAAAAAAAGAGAGCGAGCTAAGCTCATGTAGCACCCTTTATAGGTCAGGGGGCTGGAGGGTCCAGCCCAGGTGATTCACGGGGGGGAGAGGGGGGCAACAGCTTGGTGCTAGACAGGTTAATCCAATTAAGGTGGCCAATTGTTAAGTCTGCATTGATTAGTTGGGAAGGGTGAAATGTTGACTGGCATGTGGTGTGCCTTCCAAGCAGGTAGAGGGCAGTGCTGAGCTGGACAGGCACAGCTCTCTGGATACACTAGGTCAACATAGCCAGAGAGGATCAGGCAAATGGAGGAGACTATCCAGGATGTCCTCAAGCCTCTTTGAAAATGTGTACTACCCTCAGCAGCTCCTGGGAATCTTGCACCCTGAACCAATTAAAATCGGATATCATCAAGAACCTCTGGTTCCTTCAGTGGGGTAGGAGAGGTTCCTAATGTCTCCTGGCAACAGAAAGCTCTCCTCCCCCAACCAACTCGCCATGACTCAGCTATGTCCTTAACGAATCAACAACACAAGCCCAGCCAATGCCAAGAATGGGTTGATTCATTATGCTCTTGACCACCATCTGTCTGCTGGGTGGAACACCTGTGCTCCCTGGTTTGGAAAATTACTTCTTCATTCTCTCTCTCTTGCACTGGAGACAGCAGAGGAGCCTGGATTGGAGCAACATCACAGTTATAAAGAAAGAGTGAATATATTGGGATTGCTTTCCCTGGAGTGGTGGAGGCTGGGGGGTGGTATGACCTGACAGATGTGTGCAAAATTATGAAGGGGTTGGATGGGTCTATGGTCAAAACTATTTCCCTGTGGTGAATCCACCTTAGATGAGCGCATGGGTTTAAAGTGAGGTGTAGGAGGTTCAGAGGGGAACTGAGCAAGGATGTTTAGAGCCTGGAACACAGTGCCTGAAGGGCCAGTGGAGACAGATCCTCACATTTAAGAAGCATCAAGGCAAGTATTTGAACTGCCAAGGCCCAGAAGACTACAGACTATGCACGTGGGTAAGTGTAATTAGTGTAGGTGGGTACAGTGGGTGTAGTGGGGAGAAAGGTAAGTATTTGTGCTGTTGGTGACTTTACAACACTGCCACTTAAGGCCCTTTTGTCCTCAAGGTTTTCAATTAAACACAAGTCCTTTCCCACTCACCCTGAGGTAACATTTAGGAATTAAGTAGGTAGAAAGAATGGATTTATTTGTAGAGCACCTTTCACAAATCTGGGGCTGGCTTTAAGGTAATGAAACACATTTGCAATTAAGGGTAGAACAGCATCCTGTTCATGCACAGTCCAATTTGTTTACAGAGTCTACCTTTCAGCTCAGTGCTTCTTAGAACAGGGAAAGTCATAGTCATACTTTATTGATCCTGGGGGAAATTGGTTTTCGTTACAGTTGCACCGTAAATAATAAATAGTAATAGAACCATAAATAGTTAAATAGTAATATGTAAATTATACTAGTAAATTATGAAGTAAGTCCAGGACCAGCCTGTTGTCTCAGGGTGTCTGACTCTCCAAGGGAGGAGTTGTAAAGTTTGATGGCCACAGGCAGGAATGACTTCCTATGGCGCTCTGTGCTGCATCTTGGTGGAATGAGTCTCTGGCTGAATGTGAGAGGACAAATGTAGTTGAAGTGGTAGAGAAAGAGGTGAGGGTAAGAGATCGTCTGTGATACGGTGCAGACCAAAGTTGTGGTAATAATTGCCTTTAATTCTGGTACTCAGAGACAGAAGACAAAAAACTATTTGTTCATTTTTTTTTCAGTTTCTTTCCTGTCTCTGAGCTAAAGTTCATTGTTACCATGACATCTTTGTTAGCACCCACCTTCCAGCTTGGAGAGAAGAATCACTTTCCATACGAAATACTGTAAATTTGAAACAAAATTTTTTTTTAAGTGAAATCAAAGCAGGAAATGCTAGAAACATCTAGCAGGTCAGGCAGAGACCTGTGGAGAGAGATACCTAGTTAATAGAAGGTCAGAACAAGCCTTGACTCTTCTGCATTTCTGCCTGATCTGACAACTTGCAGCATTTTCTGCTTTTGTTGCAGAACTAATAACTATTTTCCAGTGCATTCTAAGTAAATAAATTAATAAATATAAACTTCCTAACACATTCCAGTTAATACCTAAGATTTCATAGATACATTAACTCACATCTAATTCAACTTCAATCAATTACTAATAAATCACTATTTGACTCCGAGCTAAAATATATTGTCAACTAAAATCTCCGCTTGTGGCTTGTTATATGTGCAACTAATTATTAAATGCTCTTAAAATGCAACTTAGTGTTGCTTCAAGAAATACATTTCCATTTTACAGATAAATTGGAGGAAACGGTATAATGTGTTCTGTCATCAGGGTCTCGGCCAAAAATGTAGACTGTTTATTCCCCTCCTTGGATGTTGCCTGAGTTTTTCCAGCATTTTGTGTACAGTATGCAAAGTTTCTAGTATCTGCAGAATTTCTTGTTTATAATGTGTCCTGTGTTGGAAAGGTTGAACTCTTATGGAAGTAGGCCCATTGGCCCATAGGGACCACAGCATCCTCCGTGCTAATCCTTCCAAGACCCCTCCTCTCCACGTACCTATCCAAATGCCACTTAAATGTTGCATTTGTATCCACCTCAGCCACTTCCTCTGGCAGCTCATTCCGGGTACACACTACCCTCTGAGTGGGTGGAAAAGAAGTTTTCTCTTGGGTCCCTCTAGTTTTAGACTCCCCACCTTCAGGATGTCCAAACTTTTCTCCATAACCCTGACTTCTTTGAGGTCACCCCTCATTCTCTTATGTTCCAAGGAAAAAAGATCCAGTGTGGCCAACCTCCCTCTATAACTTAGGCCCTCTAGATAATGTCTTTCCTATAACAGAGTGACCAAAACTATACACAATTCTCCACATGCAGTCTCACCAGCAACTTGTATAACTGCGATATAATGTCCCTACTCCTAAACTTGTTGCTTGGACTGGTGAAGGCCAGTAGGATAAAAGCTGCCTTTAACACCCTATCCACTTTCAGTGAACTGTACACTTGAGGTCTCAGGTCTCTCTGTTCCACAACACTTGTCAGTACCCTGCTATTCTCTGGATAAGTCTGACCCTGATTTGAATGTCCAAATCGCATCATCTCACACTTATCTAAGTTGAAATCTATTTGCTATTCCTCAGTCCATCTCCCTACCTCATCAAGATCTCAGTATTTCATTGCAACCTGCTTCACTATCAACAATGCCCCTTATTTATTGTCATCAACAAACTTGTTCATTGTTCCATGTACATTCAACACTAACCCCTGGGGCACACACTAACCCTATTAGTCACAGGCTTCCAGCTAAAGAATTGACCTTCAGCCATCACCCTCTGCTTTCTATCATTGAGCCAATTATGAATCCACTGGGCTAACTCCCCATGTTCCATGTGACCCAATCTTGCAGATCAACCTGCCTTGTGGGACCTTGTCAATGGTCTTACAAAAATCCATATAGACAATGTCCACTACTCAATCTACATTATCCCCTTAGCTGAGTGAGTGAGTGAGGCTTCCATGGGCCAGGGTCAACTGTGGGTGTTGCTGGCTAGAAATGTAAGCCAGGACAGTACAATATGGAGAGCAAATTGTTGCCCATGTAGCAAGCTCACCCTCTCCACGCATCTGATGAACCCAAAGGAACAGCAGAAACTGATACAGTTTGGCACCAGCAGCATCGCAGGAGTTGTCATTCAGTGTTGAACTCAGCATGGGACTGCATTAGGGATTCTAGCTCTGTATTTTTTCCTCAGGGTTTGCTCCTGAAGCCTTCCCCAAGGATTGGGTATAGCTGCAAGGCCGTGGAGGTTTGAGGTCCGAGTTTTCCTTCTAGGTGAGTTGCCAACTATGGCTGACAAGCCCTATCTGCCAAAGTTACCCCTTAGTTACCTCTTTGTAAAACTCAATTGATTTGTCAGACATGACCTTACAAACACAAAACCATGATGACTGTTCCTGATGAGGTCTTGACTAAGTGATGGTAGATCTCATCCCTCAGAATTCCCTCTAATAACTTCCCTACAGCTGAAGTCAGTCTTACCAGCTTGTAGTTCTCTGGCGGGTCCTCACTATCCTTCTTAAACAATGGAACAATATTAGCCACCCTCTAGTCTTCTGGAACCTTAATAGTTAATGATGAAGCAAATATCTCAAAAGAGACTCCAGAATTTCTGCCCTGGCCTCCCAGAAAGTCTAGGTGTGCACATGGTGAGGCTCTGGGGATTTGCCCACTCTGTACTCTGAGAGAGATTATGCCTCGCAATGGTAGCATGCCCCAGATGGTGAAAGTCCTTAGTGATGGATGCTGCCTTCGAGTCAATGCCACTTGAAGATGCCCTCAATGGTGAGCAGGGCTTGTGCCTGTGATGGAGCTGGCTGAGTCTACAACCCTCAGAAGCCTCCTGTTAACCTGTTCATTGGAGGCTCTGTACTGTGATGCAGCCAACTAGAATGGTTTCCACCATATATCTATAGAAACCTGCATGAGTCTTTGGAGGCAGGCCAAGTCTTCACAAGCTCCTAAGAAAGAAGAGCCACTGGTGTGCCTTCTTTGTGATTGCGACAAGGTGTTGGGCCCAGGATAGATCAGAGGACCTTAGGGAAAGGGGCAAGTGCTGACCACAAAACCTGTCTCTTCTGAAATGTACAAGTTGTGTGTCATTCATCTCTCAGATGCCAGAGACAGGGATCTGGTGTTGATGCTCCTTCACTGAGAGCGTGCAGAGGGAATCTCCACCCAATGTCCTTCTGATTGTTTCTTCTACACAATTGAGACAAAAACAATGATACTCTTGACATAAGGCGATGTGACTGTGTATTGATGTACAGGTGACCATTCCCCTGGACCCTGAGTGTTCTCAGCTCCTACCTGTTGACTGGAACAGAAATTCTTTGATTCCTTCAGTGACACCAGCCCCTTGACCTGTGACATTGCTCCCAATCATCTCCTTGCTCTTCACTCTTTACAATCTCAACTCTCCAGGTAGCAGAGCGATTAATGTTTTTGTTCCCAATTTTCTTATTCAAAAGTCTTTGGGCTGTCCTGTACAACTAGAACAGATAGCACCCTGGAAATATTTGCCCTTAAAGGTCTTACTCTAGTTAAATATTCCAAGAAACCTTACCAGGTTAATTTGCAGTGTTTCCCTTCAACAGCAATGAATAAAATTGGAGATTCTACATCTTCAGCTCAACCTACAGAAGCACTATTAACAAGGAATAGAATAGTAGAGTTTGGTGTTACGTTCAATATGTTTCCAATGTCTGTCACCCACTAACCTCTACTGAAGACCTGCACTTATTCCTAACACATGGAATGGAATAGAAAATGCTGGAAACATTCATCAAGTCAAGCAGCATTTGTGGAGAAAGAAATGATTAATGTTTGATCTTTCATCAGAACTGTGATTGCAAAAATCAGAGTGAGTGAAATTGCAGATAGGGGGATTACACAGAGAATGTCGCAGGGAGTGGAGACCAAACCTGTCCAGGTGACACTCAATGTTGTCTGAAAGGAGGACATGAATCCTGGTGAATCACAGCTAGTTTGTTTGTTGGGAGAGGCGCAGGACATCTGAGCTGGACAGTCCTGGAAGAGGCCTTGAATTGATGGACTGGAGACCAAAACTGGGACCCAGCTGTGAAGACTACCCCCCCCCCCCCACCACACCACCTGCCTCTCATGCAGCCAGCTTTGTCTGTGGACCAGTGAGTATCAGAGAACTTCACAATGTTAGGATGAAAACAGAAGATGCTGCAGTTGGGGGGCAGGCAGCACCTGTGAGAGCAGGAACAGAGACAACGTTTCAGGTTGGAGACCCTTCATTAGAACTGGCAGAGAGAGAAAACAAGTTTATCACAGTAGCAGGGTAGGGGGGGAACAGGTGAGTGGAACAAAGGGAATATCTCTGAGAATGGGACCAAATGATCAAATGTGACAGTAATGTAGAACAGACTCTTCAGTCCAACTCATCCATGTTGACCAAGGTGCCTTTCAGAGCTAATTCCATTTGCCTACATTTTGCCTATATCTCTCTTAAACCTCTCCAACCCATGAACCAGCCCAAATACCTTCTAAATGTTGCAACTTGACCTCATTCTCACCAACCTGCCTGTCGCGGAAGCATCTGTCCATGACAGCATTGGTAGAAGAGACCACTGCACAGTATTTGTGGAGACTAAATCCCATCTCCACATTGAAGAAACCCACTACCACCATGCTAAATGGGATAGACCTTGAACAGATCTAGCAGCCCAAGACTGGGCATCTATGAGGCGCTGTGGGCTATCAGCAGGAGAATTGTACTCCACTACAATCTGTAACCTCCTGGCCCTGCATATCCCCCACTCTAACTTTACCACCAGGCCAGAGGATCAACCCGGTTCAATGAAGAGTGCAGGAGGGCACGCCGGGAACAACACCAGGCGTCACCCTGGTGAAGCCACAGTACAGGACTATTTGCATGCCAGACACCATAAACAGCAAGTAATGGACAGAGCTGAGTGCTCCCACAACCAACAGATCAGATCCAAGCTCTGTGATCCTGCCACATCCAGCCGTGAGTGGTGGTGGACAGTCAAACAACTCACTGGAGGAGGAGGCTCCAGAAATATCCCCGTCCTCAACGATAGAGGAGCCCGGCACACCCGTGCAAAAGATAGGGCTGAGGCATTTGCAATAATCTTCAGTCAGAAGTGCTGAGTAGATGATCCAGTTCAGCCTCCTCCAGAAGGCCCCAGCAGCCAATCCGACTCACTCCACGTGATATCAAGGAACAGCTGAAAGCACTGCATACTAGAAAGGCCATGGGCCTAGACAAAATCTCAGTAATAGTCCTGAAGACTTGTGCTCCAGAACTCGCCGCAGCACTAGCCAAGCTGTTCCAGTACAGCTGAAACACCGGCATACCTGGCAATGCGGAATTCCGTAAATGAAAAAATTAATTATACCCACCTCTGGAAGCCCACTCTACAAACTTGTGTGAAATAACTTATTCGTCTGGACCCCTTTGGTCAAAGCCAAAGTAAATTTGTTATCAAAGTTATGTATATGTTACCACAAACTGCTTTGAGATTCATTTTCTCGCAGGCATTTACAGGAAAATAAGAGGATCTATACATAAACAAAGACTGCGAATAATCAGTGTGCAGAAGACAAATTGTGGAAATAAAAAATTGATATTGAGAACATGAGTTAAGAGTCCTTGACAGTGAGCCAAAAGGTTGTTCAAGGTAGATGGTGAACCTGCTGAACCGTGTCTACGCCCACCTGGACAAGCCAGCGAGCACTGTGAGGGTCATGCCTTTTGACTTCTCCAGTGCGTTCAACACCATCTGCCCTGCTCTGCCGGGGGAGAAGCTGACAGCGATGGAGGTGGATGCTTCCCTGGTGTCATGGATTCTTGATTACCTGACTGGCAGACCACAGTACGTGTGCTTGCAACACTGTGTGTCCGACAGAGTGATCAGCAGCACTGGGGCTCCACAGGGGACTGTCTTGTCTCCCTTTCTCTTCACCATTTACACTTCGGGCTTCAACTACTGCACAGAGTCATGTCATCTTCAGAAGTTTTCGGATGACTCTGCCATAGTTGGATGCATCAGTAAGGGAGATGAGGCTGAGTACAGGGCTACGGTAGGAAACTTTGTCACATAGTGTGAGCAGAATTATCTGCAGCTTAATGTGAAAAAGAGCTGGTGGTAGACCTGAGGAGAGCTAAGGTACCGGTGACCCCTGTTTCCATCCAGGGGGTCAGTGTGGACATGGTGGAGGATTACAAATACCTGAAGATACGAATTGACAATAAACTGGACTGGTCAAAGAACACTGAGGCTGTCTACAAGAAGGGTCAGAGCCGTCTCTATTTCCTGAGGAGACTGAGGTCCTTTAACATCTGCCAGACGATGCTGAGGATGTTCTACGAGTCTGTGGTGGCCAGTGCTATCATGTTTGCTGTTATGTGCTGGGGCAGCAGGCTGAGGGTAGCAGACACCAACAGAATCAACAAACTCATTCGTAAGGCCAGTGATGTTGTGGGGATGGAACTGGACTCTCTGACGGTGGTATCTGAAAAGAGGATGCTGTCTAAGTTGCATGCCATCTTGGACAATGTCTTCCACCCACTACGTAATGTACTGGGTGGGCACAGGAGTACATTCAGCCAGAGACTCATTCCACCGAGATGCAACACAGAGCGTCATAGGAAGTCATTCCTGCCTGCGGTCATCAAACTTTACAACTCCTCCCTTGGAGGGTCAGACACCCTGAGCCAATAGGCTGGTCCTGGACTTATTTCATAATTTACTGGCATAATTTACACATTACTATTTAACTATTTATGGTTCTATTACTATTTATTATTTATGGTGCAACTGTAACGAAAACCAATTTCCCCCGGGATCAATAAAGTATTACTATGACTATGATGAGGAGCACAGATAAGGTGGGTGGTCATAATCTTTTTCCCAGGGTGGGGGTATCCTACACTAGAGGGCATAGGTTTAAGGTGAGGGGAAAGAGGGGCAGGAGGCTCAGAATCAGAATCAGGTTTATTATCACTGGCATGTGACCTGAAATTTGTTAACTTAGCAGCAGTTCAATGCAATACATAATACAGAAGAGAGGAAAAAAATAAAAATTTAAAAAATAACAAATAAATAAGTAAATCAATTACAGTGTATGTATATTGAATAGATTAAAAATTGTGCAAAAACCAGAAATTATATATATTAAAAAAGTGAGGTAGTGTTCACGGGTTCAATGTCTATTTAGGAATTGGATGGCAGAGGGGAAGAAGCTATTCCTGAATCGCTGAGTGTGTGCCTTCAGGCTTTTGTACCTCCCTCCTGATAGTAACTGTGAGAAAAGGGCATGCCCTGGGTGCTGGAGGTCCTTAATAACGGGCACTGCCTTTCTGAGATACCACTCCTTGAAGATGTCCTGGGTAGTTTATAGGCTAATATCCAAGATGGAGTTGACTAGATTTACAACCCTCTGCAGCTTCTTTGGGTCCTGAGCAGTAACCCCTCCATACCAGACAGTGATGCAGCCTGTCAGAATGCTCTCCACAGTACAACTATAGAAGCTTTTAAGTGTTTTTGTTGACATGCCAACTCGCTTCAAACCCCGAATGAAGTATAGCTGCTTAGATCCCGTACCACCAGGTTCATGAACAGCTATTACCCTACAACTATCAGACTCCTAACTGGTGTAGATAACTTCACTCACCACTACTCTGGACTGACTCCACAACCTTTGGCTCACTTTCAAGGACTCTACAACTCGAGTTCTGAATCCTATTTATTTTTTATTTGCACTATTTGTCTTTTGCACATTGGTTGTTCTCATCTTTGTTTAGGTACAGATTTTCTTTATTTTCCTGTAAGTGGCCACATCTGGAGTGTTACATACAGTTCTGGTCCCCCCCCCCCCCCATAGGAAGGATGTCGAGGCTTTGGAGAGGGTGACGAAGACGTTTACCAGGTTTAGAGGGTATGTGCTATCTCGAGAGGCTGGGTAAATTTGGGTTGTTTACTCTGCCAAAGTGAAAACAGATCTCTACAAAGTAATCTATATTAATTACAAATTAAGGGCTGAGGGGAGATCTGATAGAGGTTTACAAGATTATGAGAGGCATAGATAAGGAGCATCTGTTTCCTGGTGTTGAATTGTCTAATACCAGAGGGCATGCATTGAAAGTGAGAGGGGATAGGTTCAAGGGGAATGTGAGGGGTAAGTGTTTTTACTCAGGGAGTGGGGGATGGCTGGAATGCACTGCCAGGTATGGTGGTGGAGGCAAATACATTAGAGGCTTTTAAGGGATGTTTGTATCAGCCCATGCATGTGAGGTGGATGGAGGGATATGGTCGTGGTGTAGGTAGGAGAGATTAGTGTTTGGGTGTTTTTGGTTCGCTTTTTAGCTGGTTCGGCACAACATTGTGGGTTAAATGGCCTGCCCTGTGCTGTTCTGTTCCATGTTCTAAGTGTCTGTCACAAAATGAATCTTGAAAAAGCTTATGATAATATATAGATACTTTGATAATAGATTTATTTTGTATAAGGGGGCCAGATGAATTAGTTCTTTTCACACAAGTATATGGAGTGAACATCCAGAGGTGGGTATAATTGCAGCATTTAGAAGGTAATCGGACATAGAAACATAGACGCAGGAGTAGGCCATTCAGCCCTTCGACCCTGCACCACCATTCAGTATGATCATGGCTGATCATCCAACTCAGACCTTCCGGATTCAGGTGTATTTTTGATACAATCAATTGAAACACCTTGACCGCACACAGGTCTTCAAAAACAGATCTCCATTTTACTAATTATGTGACTTCTAAACCCAGTTATCTGTAAGAGTGATGATTTGGTATGTCATATTAAAGGGTTGGGGTGAATACTTAAGCAATCAATTATTTTGTCTTTTAAATTTGTAATTAATAGAGATTACTTTGTAGAGATCTGTTTTCAATTTGGCATGAAGGAGTCTTTTTCTGTTAGTTCACAACAGGGGGATGGGAACCAGTGCAGAGAGACAGAGGGGTGTAAAGTGAGGGTAGAAGCAAAAAGTAGTAAAGAGAAAATTAAAAGCGGCAGGCTGACAAATCCAGGGCAAGCATCAAAAAGGGCCACTTTTCAACATAATTGTATAAGGGCTAAGAGAGTTGTAAAAGAGCGCCTGAAGGCTTTGTGTGTCAATGCAAGGAGCATTTGTAACAAGGTGGATGAATTGAAAGTGCAGATTGTTATTAATGATTATGGTATAGTTGGGATCATAGAGACATGGCTCCAGGGTGACCAAGGATGGGAGCTCAACGGTCAGGGATATTCAATATTCAGGAGGGATAGACATGAAAGAAAAGGAGGTGGGGTGGCGTTGCTGGTTAAAGAGGAGATTAACGCAATAGAAAGGAAGGACATAAGCCGGGAAGATGTGGAATCGATATGGGTAGAGCTGCGTAACACTAAGGGGCAGAAAACACTGGTGGGAGTTGTGTACAGGCCACCTAACAGTAGTAGTGAGGTCGGAGATGGTATATACAGGAAATTAGAAATATGTGCAATAAAGGAACAGCAGTTATAATGGGTGACTTCAATCTACATGTAGATTGGGTGAACCAAATTGGTAAAGGTGCTGAGGAAGAGGATTTCTTGGAATGTATGCGGGATGGTTTTTTGAACCAACATGTCGAGGAACCAACTAGAGAGCAGGCTATTCTAGACTGGGTTTTGAGCAATGAGGAAGGGTTAATTAGTAATCTTGTCATGAGAGGCCCCTTGGGTAAGAGTGACCATAATATTGTGGAATTCTTCATTAAGATGGAGAGTGACATAGTTAGTTCAGAAACAAAGGTTCTGAACTTAAAGAGGGGTAACTTTGAAGGTATGAGATGTGAATTAGCTAAGATAGACTGGCAAATGACACTTAAAGGATTGACGGTGGATATGCAATGGCAAGCATTTAAAGATTGCATGGATGAACTACAACAATTGTTCATCCCAGTTTGGCAAAAGAATAAATCAAGGAAGGTAGTGCACCCGTGGCTGACGAGAGAAATTAGGGAGAGTATCAATTCCAAAGAAGAAGCATACAAATTAGCCAGAAAAAGTGGCTCACCTGAGGACTGGGAGAAATTCAGAGTTCAGCAGAGGAGGGCAAAGGGCTTAATTAGGAAGGGGAAAAAAGATTATGAGAGAAAACTGGCAGGGAACATAAAAACTGACTGTAAAAGCTTTTATAGATATGTAAAAAGGAAAAGACTGGTAAAGACAAATGTAGGTCCCCTACAGACAGAAACAGGTGAATTGATTATGGGGAGCAAGGACATGGCAGACCAATTGAATAATTACTTTGGTTCTGTCTTCACTAAGGAGGACATAAATAATCTTCCAGAAATAGTAGGGGACAGAGGGTCCAGTGAGATGGAGGAACTGAGCGAAATACATGTTAGTAGGGAAGTGGTGTCGGGTAAATTGAAGGGATTAAAGGCAGATAAATCCCCAGGGCCAGATGGTCTGCATCCCAGGGTGCTTAAGGAAGTAGCCCAAGAAACAGTGGATGCATTAGTGATAATTTTTCAAAACTCGTTAGATTCTGGACTAGTTCCTGAGGATTGGAGGGTGGTTAATGTAACCCCACTTTTTAAAAAAGGAGGGAGAGAGAAACCGGGGAATTATAGACCGGTTAGCCTAACGTCGGTGGTGGGGAAACTGCTGGAGTCAGTTATCAAAGATGTGATAACAGCACATTTGGAAAGCGGTGAAATCATCGGACAAAGTCAGCATGGATTTGTGAAAGGAAAATCATGTCTGACGAATCTCATAGAATTTTTTGAGGATGTAACTAGTAGAGTGGATAGGGGAGAACCAGTGGATGTGGTATATTTGGATTTTCAAAAGGCTTTTGACAAGGTCCCACACAGGAGATTAGTGTGCAAACTTAAAGCACATGGTATTGGGGGTAAGGTATTGATGTGGATAGAGAATTGGTTAGCAGACAGGAGGCAAAGAGTGGGAATAAACGGGACCTTTTCAGAATGGCAGGCAGTGACTAGTGGGGTACTGCAAGGCTCAGTGCTGGGACCCCAGTTGTTTACAATATATATTAATGACTTGAATGAGGGAATTAAATGCAGCATCTCCAAGTCTGTGGATGACACGAAGCTGGGTGGCAGTGTTAGCTGTGAGGAGGATGCTAAGAGGATGCAGGGTGACTTGGATAGGTTGGGTGACTGGGCAAATTCATGGCAGATGCAATTTAATGTGAATAAATGTGAAGTTATCCACTTTGGTGGCAAAAATAAGAAAACAGATTATTATCTGAATCATGGCCGATTAGGAAAAGGGGAGGTGCAACGAGACCTGGGTGTCATTATACACCAGTCATTGAAAGTGGGCATGCAGGTACAGCAGATAGTGAAAAAGGCGAATGGTATGCTGGCATTTATAGTGAGAGGTTTCGAGTACAGGAGCAGGGAGGTACTACTGCAGTTGTACAAGGCCTTGGTGAGACCACACCTGGAGTATTGTGTGCAGTTTTGGTCCCCTAATCTGAGGAAAGACATCCTTGCCATAGAGGGAGTACAAAGAAGGTTCACCAGATTGATTCCTGGGATGGCAGGACTTTCATATGAAGAAAGACTGGATGAACTGGGCTTGTACTCGTTGGAATTTAGAAGATTGAGGGGGGATCTGATTGAAACGTATAAAATCCTAAAGGGATTGGACAGGCTAGATGCAGGAAGATTGTTCCCGATGTTGGGGAAGTCCAGAACAAGGGGTCACAGTTTGAGGATAAAGGGGAAGCCTTTTAGGACCGAGATTAGGAAAAACTTCTTCATACAGAGAGTGGTGAATCTGTGGAATTCTCTGCCACAGGAAACAGTTGAGGCCAGTTCATTAAGAGGGAGTTAGATATGGCCCTTGTGGCTACAGGGATCAGGGGGTATGGAGGGAAGGCTGGTGCAGGGTTCTGAGTTGGATGATCAGCCATGATCATAATAAATGGCGGTGCAGGCTCGAAGGGCCGAATGGCCTACTCCTGCACCTATTTTCTATGTTTCTATGTTTGATTATTGTCAGAAAAGCCAAATTAAATCCATTTTGAATTAATGTTGTAAAACAATAAAACATGGAAATTTTTTTTGGGGGGAATACTTTTTATTGGCAGTATAAACACTGCAAACTAACCTGGTTGTTTCATAGAACATTAAATCTGCAGTACAATGTTGTGCCGACCATGTAAACCTGCTCTAGAAACTGCCTAGCATTTTCCTACTGCATAGCCCTCTGTTTTTCTAAGCTCCATCTACCTATCTAAGAGTCTCCTAAAAGACTCTATTGTATCCTCCTCTACCATTGTTGCCGGCAGTGCATTCCACGCACCCACCACTCTCTGTGTGAACAACTTACCTCTGATATCCCCTTCGTACCTACTTTCAAGCACCTTAAAACTATGCCCCCTCATGGTAGCCATTTCAGCCCTGGGAAAAATCCTCTGGCTATCCACACACTCAATGCCTCCCATCATCTTGTACACCTCTATCAGAGCACCTCTCCTCCACCGCTGCTCCAAGGAGAAAAGGCCAAGTTCACTCAACCTATTCTCATTAGACATGCTCCCCAATCCAGGCAACATCCTTGTAAATCTCCTCTGCACCCTTTCTATGGCTTCCACATCCTTCCTGCAGTGTGGTGACCAGAAATGAACACAGTACTCCAAGTGGGGTCTGACCAAGGTCTTGTATAGCTGTAACATTACCTCCCGGCTCTTGAACTCAATCCCACGGTTGATGAATGCCAACACACCATAGGCCTTCTTAACAACACTGTCAGTCTGAAATATTTTCCTGAGATGTTTAACTACAGTAAGACCTTTAAGGGAGCAGCAAACTAACTGCTGAAGGAACTCAGAAGGTCAAGCAGCAACTGTAGTGGGGAGAGGAACTATTGGTATTTTGGGTCAAAAGCAAGGAAGTCTTCAGTGTAGCCCAACCCTTCACAAGAGGGTTTATTTAAAGACCCCATTGCGGGGTGATCAGGTTCTTTGGTGTGGGTCCCATGTACTAGTGATTTTCTGTCTAACTGTAGGGGAGCCTCTCAGCCTGCACTAGAGACATAACCCATAGGTGTACAGAGGACAGGTCCCTCCCATGAGACCATAAGATATAGAAGCAGAACTAGGCCATTTGGCCCATTGAATCTGCTCCGCCATTCCATCATGGCCATCCCAGTGCAGATCTGATTTGATCCACCCCACCAGGGATCTGGTCGGTGCTCATGGAGTTTATCACATGGATTCTCCTGTTGATCTCTTATCTCACTGTCACCACACTCCTCCACCTGTTACTATCAGACCTTGGCCCTATTTCAAACCAACCACTCGTGATTTCTCATCATCCCCTCATTCCCGGACTGATGGCCCAACCTCCTCCTCCTCCTATCCTCAGAGCTGCTCCGAGCCTACCGCCCGCCTCGCCTCCACCAGTGACACCCTGGGGCTCACGGGTGGCTTGTTGCTGCTCACTGGGCAGGAGAAGGTTTCTACAGGAGGGGTGGGGAGGCACATGAGCACATTTTATTGCTGGGTCTAACATTGCCCAGTTTTTACTGAAACATGCTTGTCCAGTGCCTGCCCTATACTGGTACTGTTGTGGACCTGCTGGTGTGTATCCTGGGACCACCCCACATTGACTGGGTGTTTACCAGTGTCAGCAGGAACCCCTCCTCTGACTCTGAGGGAGGACAATGTGTGTTCAAAGCTAGGAAAGGGCTTCTTTTTAGCAGGCGCATTACAACATTTGGTTGCGATGGTGCATTGCTAGGACACAATAACCATGTAGGATGTGTTATTGCATCAATAGATAGAGGACAGAGAACTAGCTTCTCCAGCTACTGTATGTTCTACACATTTCTTCTCCTGGTCTTCTCCGAGGTGTGACTGCCCTCTCTGAAATTATTGTTCCCATCCTCTCTTAGCCAGCACTCCCAATACTTGCGTCTCTTCTGATCTCCCAACCTGTCGTACTCCCTCCCCTTCCCCCAAAACTCTCTGTAACTTTGACATTGTTGCATTTCTAATTTTTCTCCAGTTCTGGTGGAAGTTCACCACACCAAATCTTCACAAAGCCGGAAAATGGTGGGAACACTCCGTGGGTCAGGCAGTATCTGCAGGGGCAGAACCAAAGTGAACGTTTTGGGTCAGCGAACTGGGAAAGAGAGGTAAAAATGGTCATTTTAAACTGCACAGCAGGAGGCAGAAGGGATGGACAAGACGAGGGAATATCTGTGACAGAGTAGGTGATTATGAGGGAAATTCGAGCATGTCTTATGAAGTTCCTTCCTCTCCACTATCAGATTTCTGAACAGTCCATGAACACTACATAAACTATTGTTCTTTTGTACTATTCATGCATTTATTATTTACAGTATTTATTTTTGTAACTTATAACTTTTTTAAATATCTTGGACAATACTGCTGCCACAAAACTAATTTCACAACATATGTCATTGGTAACACTGGACAACAAAGATTTTGCTTCCTGAGTGCTTTTGGGTGTATCTTATGGATTCTGGGCTGCTGATCATGAAAATCACCATGTAATTTCCCTACCACGCACCATTGTTTTAAAATTGTTTTGATGCAGACAAAGAAATCAGAGAATTTGGAAAGTACCCAGACAGAAGCGGAGATGTTAGACCATAACACACAGGAGCGGAATTAGGCCATTTGGCCCATTGAGTCTGCCCCATTGTACAATCATGGCTGATTTAAACTTGATTTTGGGACAACAAAAGGGTTAAATATTATCACTGTCTCTCTGACTGTTACCACTATCTCTGATTGTTTTTGTGTACTTTTTGATGTCCTCCTGCCTGGAACCAAGACCACAAGAGAAGATATAGTTTAAAAATGGTATCATTCAGATTGGGCATGATCTTATTAAATGGCGGAGCAGGCTTGAAGGGTCAGATGGCCCACTCCTACTTCTCCTGACTACCACTCCATCCTGACGAAGGGTCTTGGCCTGAAACGTTGACTGTACCTCTACCTAGAGATGCTGCCTGGCCTGCTGCGTTCACCAGCAACTTTTGTGTGTGTTGCTTGAAATTCCAGCATCTGCAGATTTCCTTGTGTTTGCTTACTCCTACTTTTCATGTTTTTATGTTATATATCTTGATGCTGCAACACTACTTAAGTACTCTGAGCTGGCCAGTTTATCTGATCCACGTGACCAGTAATATACGTTGAACAATGACTTGAGGTATATATTAAATTTGGTGGCTGCACTTAGGATTTAAAAAAAAAATCACTTAGTAAAGCATCACCATGGTCAAACAATTCTGTCTATGAACTTAAAAGATCATGCAAAGTAGCTGAAAATGGAGGAAAATTGGGTCCAGTGTAACATTTTCAAAATTTACAAGTATTTCTGATTCAGAACGCGATAAGATTGTAACGAAGAATAAACTTGCTGTCTCAATCCTGTCCTGACCGAACTACTTAAAGACTATTTTAGTAGTTTTCAATTTCATTAGGAAAATTATTGGCACATCGTGGAGTTTTTCCAGATGCCTTCAAAACTGTGGCTGTCAAACCCCTACTTAAAAAGCCAAACCTTGATATTGAGGTACTAGCTAACTACAGGCTAATGTCAAATCTTCCCTTCCCGGGCAAGATTCTTGAGGAAGTCATTTTCAACCAACCCAATAACTTTCTGAATGAAAACAACATTCTAGAAAAGTTTCATCACAGAATTGGTTTTGCTTAATAATCCTGCTCGAGTACACAGGTCTTTTCCCACCGGCTTCTTAAATTAAACCATCTCCCTTGAAAGATAATTTGAACTATGCTCCTAAGCTGTGAAATTCAGTACCAAAAGCTATGAGGGATGCAGACTCATTTGACACTTTTAAATGGCTGCTCAAAGCCTATTTGTTTAATCACAACCAAGAGAAAAATCCACAGATGCTGGGAATCCGAGCATCGCACTCAAAATGCTGGAGAAACTTAACAAGCCAGGCGGCATCTAGGAAGAGAGTACAGTCAACACGTCCCGCTGAAGGGTTTTGGCCCAAAACGTTGACTGTGCTCTTTCCCTAGATGCTGCCTGGCTTGCTGAGTTCCTCCAGCATCTTGTGTGTGTTGCTCAGATTTACTTAACCTTACTTTTAATGAATGTCTTTTTGTCATTGTTTTTATTTTTCATTTTATTTTCACACTTGTACTTTTATCCCACAGCAAAGCACTTTGAGCTACATCATCTGAATGAGAAGTGCTAGATAAATAACATTATTATTATTGAAAAATATCCCCAAGCTCGTGTTGGGCTTTGTTGTGATGTGCCAGAGGCCACAGACGAAGAGGGTGTAGGACTGGGACAGTGAATTAAAATGACAGCAACAGGGAACTTAGGCTTATTTCGTGGGCTGACCACAGGTTCCCTGCAAAGTGGTAACCTGGTCAGTATTTGCTTTCTTCAGTGTACTAGAGACCGCCTTGGAGCTGCAAACTTCCAGTCTTTTCCTCTCACCACAGAGGCTGCCCAGGCGGCTGGGTTTGCCCAGCGCTGCGTTTTTATTACAGATTTTTTGCACTATTTCACCTTTGGATTTCTTCCTTGATTTGGAAGGATGTGCTGGGTCCTGGAGAAGATCTAGAGGAGGTTCACTAGAATGAATTTCAGGAACAAAAGTCTTCCTGGATGATGAGCATTTGAATTTTTGAACTGACTTTGTTTCGTACATCCTTCCCATACACGAGGAGTAAAAATCTTTACATTACATTTCCATCTGAATGTGCAATGTACAATATATAGTAATTTGTAATAAATAGTATGTACAGTAAGATATACAACAGAACGGTCAATATAGCTTAGAAATACAATTGTGTCAGTGTGAATTAATCAGTCTGATGACCTGGTGGAAGAAGCTGTCCTGGAGCCTGTTGGTCCTGGCTTTAATGCTGTGGTACCATTTCCTGGATGGAATAGTTGTGGTTGGGGTGACTCAGGTCCCCAATGTTCCTTTGGGCCTTTTTTTTAAAAAACACACCTGTTGCTGAAAAAGTCCTGAATCATGGGAAGTTCACATCTACAGATGCGCTGGGCTGTCCGCACCACTCTCTGCAGAGTCCTGTGATTGAGGAAAGTACAGTTCCCATACCAGGCAGTGATGCAGCCAGTCAGGGTGCTCTCAATTGTGCCCCTGTAGAAAGTCCTTAGGATTTGGGGATTCATACCAAACTTCCTCAACCGTCTGAGGTGATAGAGGCACTGTTGTGTTTTTTTTTTTAAAACCACACAGCAGGTATGTACAGACCAAGTGAGATCCTCAGTATTGTGGATGCTGAGGAACTTAAAGCTATTCACCCTTTCAACCCCAGATTCATTGATGTCAATAGGGGCGAGCCTGTCTCCATTCCTCCTGTAGACCACATCCAGCTCCTTTGTTTTTGCAACATTGAGAGAGTGGTTGTTTTCTTCACACCAATGCATCAGGGTGATGACTTCTTCCCTGTAGGCCATCTTGTTATTGTTTGAGATTAGGCCAATCAACATAGCGTCGTCAGCAAATTTAATTAGCAGATTGGAGCTGTGGGTGGTGACACAGTCATGGGTGTACAGAGAGTAAAGGAGGGAATTTAGGACACAGCCTGTGGGGGGGGGGCGGGTATCCTGTGTTGAGGGTCAGAGGAGCAGAGATGAGGGAGCCCACTCTTACCACCTCGGCGATCTGACAGGAAGTCTGGGATCCAGCTGCACAAGGCAGGGTGAAGGCCGAGGTCGAGCCTCAAGGGAATTATGGTGTTGAATGCTGAACTGTAGTCTAAGAACAGCATTCTCACATAAGCATCCTTCTCCAGATGTGTAAGGACGATGTGTAGAGTTGTAGCTATTGCATCATCTGTCTATCGGTCGTGTCGGTAGGTGAATCGTAGGGGGTCCAGTGTGGGTGGTAGCAAGCTGCAGATGTAGTCCTTGACCAGCCACACAAAGCACTTGCTTCTTATTGAGGTGAGTGCAACAGGACGTCAGTCGTTCAGGCATTTTATCTTGGTCTTTTTTGATACAAGATCAATGGTGGATGTTTTGAAGCAGGAGGACTCTCTGCACTGGGAGAGGGAGAGATTAAAAATGTCTGCAAACACACCAGCCAGTTGTGCCATGCACACTGAGTACCCGCCCTGGGATGCCGTCCAGTCCCAGAGCCTTGTAGCTGCTCTCTCACACTCTCGCAATGGGCCTTGTCAATGTCTATGGGCCTACACTCAAAGGAGCTCAGAAGGATGAGGAGGGGATCCGGCTGAAACTTAACAAATACTGAAAGGCCTGGATGTGGAGAGGGTGTTTCCATTACTAGGAGAGTCTAGGATCTGACCACACAGCCCTAGAATAAAGCAACTTACCTTTAAAAATCAGACAAGTTGGAATTTCTTCACCCAGGGGTGGTGAACCTGTGGAACTCGTTGCCTTAGAGGGCTGTGAAGAACAAATCACTTAAGGTAGATTCTTTAATTGTAAAGAGGTTTTGGATAGAAAACTGGAGAATGGGTTTGGGAAAATTTATTGAATGGGAGAGCAGGCTTGAAGGACTAATTAGGCTAATTCTGTTCCATTGTCTTATGGCCTTAAGTCCAAGGTGTCTCCTGGAGAGGTCTTGAACTCCCAGCCTTCAATCCAGTGGTAAAGGTACTACCCACTGTACCAAAACAAGTCTTCCAGATGCATGCCTCTGATCTAAACTCATCTGGAATGCCAGTCAGAATTCTGTTGTAAAATTAAACGTGTCAGACAACAGAGCAGTCTGGGTTTGGAAACATTTGCAAGTCTCTGCAAAACCAACCACTTCTCAGCAGCCTCAATGTCCCTCCATGAGGCCTCCCCCTATCTGTCTCTCAGCTCCTCTTTTAACTACCCTACAACTACTTTTCATTACAAAGTGTCGACTCTCCTCCTTGCCCATCAATATTCAGCCAGGAACCCAGCAGTCACCTCATGAAGACCGATGTGCCCGGTGATTAATTGGCTGCAGCTTCCTCATCCACTGAGCCTCACCGAGTGTGGTGACACGCTCACCTCCAGAAAGGTCTTCCTGCCTTAGTAATGCTTTGTTCTTTTTTGTCAGCTATAATTGTAATTTTAAAATATACAAAGCATGGATCACCTTTAAGAAATAGAATTAGGTTTATGATCACTGACGTACAGCATGACATGAAATCTGTTGTTTTGTGGCAGCAGTACAGAGCAAGACAAAAAAAATCAGTATAAATCACAGTAAATGTAGAGTGCAGAAGAGGGATAGTGAGGTAATGTTCATGAGCTCAGAAATGTAATGGTAGAGGTGAAAAAGCGGTTTCTAAAACATTGAGTGTGAGCCTTCAGGCTCCCATTCCTGTAGTAATGAGAAGAGGGCACGTCCCAGATGCTGAGGGTCCTTCGTGATGAATGCCACCTTTGTGTCCTCCACAGTGGGGAGGGTTGTGCCCCCTGCAGCCTCATTCAACCCTGCGCCCTGGAGCCCCCAGACCAGGCAGGGATGCAGCCAGGCAGATTGCCGTCCCTGCTACAGCTCCAGCAATCTTTGGTGACAGAGTCTTTTGGTACAGCTCAGGGGCGTGTCTCTCAACCTGTAACACCTTTGCTGGCCAACACACCAAATTAAGCTCACCCAGGGTCTCTGCACTTTGAGGAGATGAGTCAGGGTGGCGCCATTGTGCGCGGCTTTGGGCCCTGTATGCTGGCATTGGTGAGGGTCCAGAAGAGGTTTATGAAAATGATTCCAGGAATAAAAGGGTTAAAATATGAGAAGCATTTGATGGCTCTGGACCTGTACTCACTAGAGTTTAGGACATTGAAAATTATTGAATAGTGAAAAGTCTAGATAGAGTGGATGTGGAGAGGAGGGGAGGGTCTAGGATTAGAGGGCACAATCTCAGAATAGAAGGACATTCCTTTAGAACAGAGATGAAGATAAATTTTTTTAGCTAGAGGATGGTGCATTTGTGGAATTCATTGCCATAGGCAATTAGTGGAGGCTAAATTGGGTATATTTAAAGCAGAAGTTGATAGGTTCTTGATTAGTAAGGGCATCTAAGGATACAGAGAGGAGACAGAAGAAGGAGTTTGAGACACAAAATAAACCAGACATGATAGAATGATGGAGTAATTGATTGGCCTATTTTTGCTTCTATACCTTATAATCTTACAGCCACCATCACCCCTGTACCAAAGAACTATATATCCTCAGAACTAAACGACTACCACCGTTTGGAGCTGACACTAATCACGATGAAATGTTTTGAACTCAGTTGGGCATTCAACACTATTATTCCACAGACCTTGGTGAACGAACTCCTACTCCTCAGTCTAAATACTGGGTGTTGGACTTCCTGATCAACAGACCTCAGCTAGTCAGGATGCACAACCGCTCCTGCCTCCCCATCACCCTCAACACAGGCTCCCCCGAGAGCTGTAGGCTGAGCCATGGTTGAACACTCTGCTCAAACATAACTGCATGGCCAAACAGTGGAGTAATCACATTGACAAGTTCGCCAATGACACAACAGTGGTGGGGTTCATCACCAACAATGATGGCCTACGGAGAAGACGGATGAGCTGAAAGCCTTGACGGCCTACAGAGAGAAGGCAGAAGATCTCAAAGCTTGGTGTCAGGCAAATAACCTCTTCCTCAATGTCAACAAGACAAAGAAGATGGTTATCAATTTCAGGAGAACTCGCACCATTCACAACCATCCTTACATCAGTGGCACAGCAATGGGAATTGTAGTTTCAAACTTCTGGGAGTGCACATCTCACACAACCTCTCATGGTCCTAAAACACATGGTACACAATCAGGATTACTCACCAATGCCTCTACTTCCTGAAGAGAAGCTGGACTACGCACATCTACACGCAACATTATTCTTCAGATGTGCAGTAGAGAGCATCCTAACATACTGCGCTGAGGCAGGCAAGAAGACCCTACGACGGGTAGTCAAAACAGCCCAATACAACCGGTACCAGCCTACCTGCCATATACAGAAAGATGCCGGAAAAAGGCCAGTAACATCACGAAGGATTCTACCCACCCTGCTCATGGACTGGTTGTCCCACTCTTGTCAGGGAGGAGGCTATGTAGTATCTACACCAGGATCAGCAGGCTCGAAAACAATCACTTTCCCCAAGTGGTAAGGCTGATCAACACATCCATGCCCCCCGACCACCACTACTTTATCATTTCCCGCCAGCCACCTATGAACTGACACTCCAGTGCCTATTGTCACCTTAAGGACATACGATCAATCTATGTACAAAGCCATTCTATGTTTTTATATTTTTATTATTGTGTTCTATATCTTATTGTGGGTTTTTTGTGCTGCATAGGATTCAGAGTAATAATTATTTTGCTCTCTTTTACACTTGTGTACTGATGCTGAAATACATCATAAGAAACGCTGGGACACATCATCAGTGATGTAACTTGGGGTTACCGGGTGTTTCGGTCCTTCAACGTCAGACACCCTTGCCCAGGCGACCCAGCCTGGGACGACTGTGCCCCGCCCGAGCTTGTGTCCCAGTAGTATTGGTCCTCGGGTCACACCTCCTGACCCATAGCCGTCTGGAGGCTCTCTCAGCAGCCTCTGATGGTCCTGGTGGCTCTTTACTTTGCAGGAGATGATTTTAAACAATCTTGAATCTTATGGTAAGGGAAAAGGGCTTCTCTGATAGTCCTGGCCAAAAGCTACACAAAGGAGGCGTTGTTAAAAGACGGTGAGGAACTGCAGGGCTGGCCTGTAGACCAGGGTGAAGGGATAGGAGTGTGCCTGAAAGGAAGCTCACTATGGCTGGGAGCCAGGGGAGGAGTAACTGAGCTCAGGAAGGATCAGCAGGTGGGTAGTAGTGTGGCCATTCATCCGGGAGAGGAAATAGGAATCAGCTGAAAAGGAGTTGTCACAAAATATACAGAACCTAGAACAGTACAGCCCAGAAACAGGCCCTTCAGCCCATCATATCTGTGATGACCAAACCTATCTAACATCCCACCTGTCTGCACATGGTCTGTATCCCTCCACATGCTTGTCTAAATGCCTCTTAAAAATGGTGCTTTTCTGAAAAATTTCCAGTCTTGGTTACCATCATCATTCAGATTCAGGGAAACCACTGACAATGGTCTCTCCACACTGTTTCTGACTGACTGCCGAGTGTTTCTGGGTTTTGGTTATACTCATATTATTTCGGAATATTGGCTGCCGTGTTTCCAAACAGCCTCAGTAATTGTGCTTCAGAAGTATTTAATAGGCAGGAAAAAGAAATGCTTTAGGTTTGACAGAGCCACCCTCACAGGTCCAAACCCCTTTCACATTTTGTTGATTGTCCGCACTTGATTATGTGAAGGGAGCTGTGCTGTTGTGCGATTGGGGTTAACCCCACCCTCCAGTGGTTCGAGTAGAGTGTGAGAGCTTGCATTTCAGAAACGGGACGCTGTTCTCACCGGCAGCAGCTCATGATGAATGCACTGCCCGTGCAATACCTCGTAACAAATAGAAATTGTTATTCTGCATTCAGACTGTTGTAGCAGTGACAATAAGTACCTCAGTTATCAGACAGCAGAATAAGATGCACCGCAGACAGATTATCCTGGGGCAGGATTACCCACTGCACTACCAGACTGAATATTGCAATCAGGTTTAAATTACTGCTACATGTAAGGAATTCAAAATTTGGGTGCGTGAGACATGGAGGGGGGAGGTGAGGGAGGTTTAGTGCACTGAACTTAGCCTGTGGGAAACTGCAAAAGGTACAACCACCAGGAGGAGCTATTTGACACAGCAGCCCATGCCAGGCTTTCCCAGAATTACAAACATCCAATTTATGAGAAGACTGTACATATGATTAAATGTTTTTGAGTTTTCATGGCGAGTAGCGATGGAATTTATGGGGCCAGAGGCAACTTCTCCGTACCAAATCACAACAGTCAGGGGCTGGATGGGGTCAAGCAAAGCTGGGCGCATTGAACAGGCTGCCTTGCTCCCTCCCAGAGTCAGTCCATTCTTCCCACGCTTGCTCGGTCTCCCATCACCGTCGTTTCTTTGGTCCTCTCTCACCAACTGTTGTTCATCTCTGACTTACAGCCAGTTTTGGTTACAAATGGTTCTCAGGAGCAGAACACTGTGGTAACTTGGGATCTGTCTGTATTTTAAGGTGAGCAGAAAGATGTAGGGTTCACTGTAAAAACATAATACACAGGAGTAGAATTAGGCCATTCAGTCCATTGAATTTTCTGCTCTCAATCCCATTCTCCTACCTTCTCCCCGTAACCTTTGACATGCTTACTAATTGAGAGCCATCAACCTCAGTTTAAATATACCCAATGACTTGGCCTCCACAGATGCCCATGGTAATGAATTCCATAGATTCACCACCCTCTGGCTGAAGAAATTCCTCATCTCTGTTCTAAGGGATGTCCTTCTGGTCTGAGGCTGTGCCTTCTTGTCCTAGACTCCACTGCTATAAGAAACATCCCCCTATATCCACTTTATCTAGGCCTTTCAATATTCAATAGGTTTCAGTGAGATCCCCCCTCACTTTTCTAAACTCCAGCAAGTATAGGCACAGAGCCAAACACTCCTCGTACATTAACCCTTTCATTCCTAGGATCAATCTCAAACTTCCTCTGGACCCCCTCTAATACCAGAACATCCTTTCTCAGACATGGGACACAAGACTACTCACAGTACTTCAAATGTGATCTGACCCACACCTTATAAAGCCTCAGGAGCTAGAGATATCCCCACTTTGCTTTACCCGTTGGAGGAGCCTGGACATGCAACAGGGGCAATTTGGCAGGTGGTGCACACTACAGCCATGTAGTATTCTCAGACAATGCTCCACTTCTCACTGGGGGCCAACCTCACATCTGCCTGCATCCTGCTCCACTTACTGAGGCGGTCCAGGTACAAGAAACCTATCACATGAACAGATTGGGGCAGCTGTCACAGATCAGGCATGTGGGTTGGAGCAAACTTAATAGCTGTGAAAAACATTCAGAAAGTTTACCATAGAGTTAATCTAAAAAGCCTGGATAAAGTGGAAGTGGAGAGGACGTTTCTGTTAGGAGAGACTAGACCTTGGAGTAAAAGGCTGTGTCTTTAAAACAGAGATGAGGAGGTGTGTGTGCGCGCGCATGCACACACAAAAGTTTGGGCACCCCGGTCAAAATTTCTGTTACTGTGAATAGCAAACCGAGTAAAAGATGACCTGATTTCCAAAAGGCATGAACTTAAAGATGACACATTTCTTTAATATTTTAAAATTACTCTTATTTCCATCTTCTACAGTTTCAAAATAACAAAAAAGGAAAAGGGCCCTGAAGCTAAAGTTTGGGCACCCTGCATGGTCAGTACTTAGTAACACCCCCTTTGGCAAGTATCACAGCTTGTAAACGCTTCCTGTAGCCAGCTAAGAGTCTTTCAATTCTTATTTGGGGGGATTTTCACTCATTCTTCCTTGCAAAAGGCTTCTAGTTCTGTGAGATTCTTGAGCCATCTTGCATGCATTGCTCTTTTGAGGTCTATCCACAGATTCTCAATGATGTTTAGGTCGGGGAACTGTGAGGGCTGTTAGAGCGATTTTGGGTAGATGATTCATATACACTTAAATGACTTTGGCCACCAGTCTTCTGTTTGACAAAGTACTGTGGATTGAGTTCACAACAATGCATTTCCGAAAAGCTGTGAATACCAGATGCTGTTGACGCCATAGTTTGACCAGATGCTGCAGTTTTGAAGACAGTATTATCTGTACCTTATAAATATGAATTGTCCTCTATGTTAGCAAGTAATATACCAAATAAATACATTGTGGATTTAACTTGCACTCCTAAAGGCTGTGAGTACCAACCCAGACATGCAGGCATCAGGAGGAAAGGATGAAGTCAGAAGGTGTGATGTCTTGTATGCATCCTCAAAAGAAAGCATTGTCTATACTTTGTAAATAGGGATTGCCCTTTGTGTTTAGCAAATAAATAGAGCCCACATTGGGCTAGCAGACCTTTCCACTGAAAGCATCTGTCCTTATGATGCTTGCTGTACCTTGTTTTGCCGAATAAAGAAGCTGCTTTGTATCTACCAGTAACTCCCTCTCCGGTGACTTCCTCCGCACTAGAACAAGGGCCATGGCAAAACCTTCAGCTTGCGCCTCTTGAGGTAGTCCATTGCAGATTTTGAGGTGTTTAGGATCATTATCCTGTTGTAGAAGCCATCCTCTTTTCACCTTCAGCTTTTTTTTTTCCCCCCCAGATGGTGTGATATTTGCTTCTAGAATTTGCTGGTATTTAATTGAATTCATTCTTCCCTCTACCAGAGGAATGTTCCCCATGCCACTGGCTGCAACACAAGCCCAAAGCATGATCAATCCACCCCATGCTTAACAGTTGGAGAGGTGTTCTTTTCATGAAATTTTGCACCCTTTTTTCTCCAAACATACCTTTGCTCATTGCAGCCAAGAAGTTCTATTTTAACTTCATCAGTCCACAGGACTTGTTTCCAAAACGCATCAGGCTTGTTTAGATGTTCCTTTGCAAACTTCTGACACTGAATTTTGTGGTGAGGACTCAGGAAAGGTTTTCTTCTGATGACTCTTCCATGAAGTTCATATCTGTGCAGGTGTTGCTGCACAGTAGAACAGTGCACCACCACTCCAGAGTCTGCTAAATCTTCCTGAAAGTCTTTTGCAGTCAAAAGGAGGTTTTGATTTGACTTTCTAGCAATCCTACGAGCAGTTCTCTCTGAAAGTTTTCTTGGTCTTCCAGACCTCAACTTGACCTCCACCATTCCTGTTAACTGCCATTTCTTAATTACATTATGAACTGAGGAAACAGCTACCTGAAAATGCTTTGCTATCTTCTTATAGCCTTCTCCTACTTTGTGGGCATCATTTATTTTAATTTTCAGAGTGCTAGGCAGCTGCTTAGAGGAGCCCATGGCTGCTGATTGTTGGGAAAGATTTGAGGAGTCAGGGTATTTATAAAGCTTTGAAATTTGCATCACCTGGCCTTTCTTAATGATGACTGTGAGCAAGCCATAGCCCTAACAAGCTAATTAAGGTCTGAGACCTTGGTAAAAGTTATCAGAGAGCTCAAATCTCTTGGGGTGCCCAAACTTTGCATGGCACTCCTTTCCTTTTCCCCGACTCTGGTGGCACAGTGAGATCAGCGCAGGCTCAAGAACGGAGGTTCCCGAGTTCGATCCAGTGACAGACCACTCCCAAGCACGCTCTCCATCCATGTCGGGTTGATGTCAAGCTCACAACTCGACCTCGTTAAAAAAAAAACACTGCCACCTCCAGTTTAAATTCCCAAGTGGAATATTGTGGAAGATTAAATACCTCCAAACTTTAAAATTGTACAAAACAAAAATAATACACTAATCTTGCTTAAAATGTCAAAGAATGTTTCATCTTTAACTTTATGACTTTTGGAGATCAGTTCATCTTCTCCTCACTTAACTGTTCACAGTAACAGAAATTTTGACCAGGAGTGCCCAAACTTTTGCATGCCACTGTATATGTATAATATATATACTCACACATTTTTTATTTATATACAAATAATGCATTCCTTATTATAAATAAATTACTACGCTATGTATTGCCTGCACACTGCTGTTGGGCCAGAAGAGCCTGTTCCACACTTTCTCTAAACTCAAGATTGTTTCATGTCATTTCCTGTACACAAGTGTAAAGGAGAACAAAATAATTGTTACTCTGGATCTGATGCAACACAAAAAATTCTACAAAAGATAAAGACAATAATATGAAATGCACTATGAATATAATATATGTAACGCTCAGTTATATTGGCTCGTATATGTCTAGGGGAAATCCCACCCAGCACCTGCCTCAACGCTTCCCTTGGAGTTGGTCGCTGCCCGAATCAATCCCAAACATCAATCATCAGCCAGCACACCCAGTACGTTTTACCAAGTACACTTTATAGATATTACTAATTCTATGACATTAATACAAATTCAATACAGAAAAGGAAGTAATGAAAAAAGGCACCAACACTTATCAAAGTCCAAGTTCTTCGCACGCAACCGTTGGAGCTCAACTGATTCCTGACGACCACCCGAATTCTGTCGACTCACGGCTCGGGACCACCTGGAGTGATCGACCAGCGCCTTTCCGCACATCCGCGGTCCTCCCCGTCTCTCCTCCGTCCTCTCCGTCTCTCCTCTGACTCCCCCCCAAAACCCTGTCTCTCCACCATCCTCCGTGTCTCTCCTCCCACTCCCCGTCTCTCCTCCCACTCCCCGCCAAAACTCTGTCCCCAGTCATATGATACAGCATGGTATCCGAAAACAAAACGATACATGACCACCCATTGGTTAATCGCACCCTGCTGTCTCTAATAACCCAAGCAACTGTCTAGCTGGAGACTTTCTCAGCATTTAACATAACATGGAAGCCATTTTAAATTTAACAAAAAAAAAGGAAGACCCCGTACATATACAAGATAACTTGTATACATAGATTCATTGTGTGTCCATAGTCACACTCGGCTGTACATAAGGTGACTGATGGGAAGTAATAAAGTAGTGGTGGATTAGTGGGTGGAGGTGTTGGTCAACCTTATCGCTTGGGGGAAAGAACTGTTTTTGAATCTGGTGATCTTGGCCTGAATGCTACGTAGCCTCCTCCCTGATGGGAGTGGGACAAACAGCCCATGAGCAGGGTGGGTGAGATCCTTCATGATGTTCCTGGCCCTTTCCCAGCAGCTTTCTGTATACATGTCCTTGATGGTGACGCATTGCAGAGTTTTGATAATCCGTTGTAGAGTCTCCTGTCTGCCGCAGTGCAGTTTCTGTACCGAGCAGTGATTCAGCTTGTCAGGATGCTCTCTACTGCATGTCTGTAGAAAGATGTGAGGATGGATGTGCAAAGTGCATCTCTGTTCAGCCAGTAGAGGCACTGGTGAGCATTATTGACTATGAAAGGTGTGTTCTGAGATCAGGAGAGGTTGTGTGTGGTGTGCACTGCCTGGAGTTTGAAGCTGCTTGCAGTTCCACTGGTGATTTATAGAGGGGTGTGAACTCTCCTGAGGTCGATAACCATCTCCTTTATCTTGTTGACATTGAGGAAGAGGTTATTTGACTGGCACCAGGCCTCGAGCTCTTCCACCTCCTCTCCGTAGGCTGTCTCATCGTTTCTGGTGATGAGCTCCACCACTGTCGTGTCATCAGCAAACTTGACCATGTGATTGCTCAGGTGTCTGGCCGTGCTGTCCCGTGTGAGCAGAGTGTGCAGTAATGGGCTCCGCACACAGCCCTGGGGTAGCCGTGCTGAGAATGGAGAGGGGGGAGCGGTTGTGCATTCTGACTAACTAATGTCTGTTGCTTAGGAAGTACAACACCCGGTCGCACAGGGATGTATTTAGACTGAGGAGAGGAGTTTGTTCACTAAGGTCTGTGGGACAATAGTGTTGAATGCCAAGTTAAAATCCAGAAACAGCCTTCTGTCAAAAGTGTCTGTCGTTTCTAGGTGCATCAGGGCCAGGTGCATGACAGATGCACCAAACAAAAATCAAAATCACGGGGAGAAGGCCAGAGAGGAAAAATAAATCAGCCATGATCGAATGGCAGATTAAAATCAATGGACCAAATGGCCTGGTATTCACCAATGTCCTGTGGTGTTATGGTCTAATCGGGGAAATCCTTTCTGGCTGGAGGGTCATTTGTAACCAGAGGAGAGTATGAGAATGGGTTGGGAATGTACTACTTAAAAGGTTGGTGGAAGCAGATTCAAGGACATTTTCCAAACTAAATTAGAAATATTCCGAGAAAGGAACAAAAGGGGAACGCAGGGAGTGTGGGTGAGTGGGACTTAGAGGGAATACAGTCATGGTGACAGCAGGATCTTACCCTGTGGTGAATGATGCAATCAATAGTCCCGTTGTATGCATCTGAGTGAACTTCTTTATTAAGGAATCTGATCTGGCGGTGAGGGAGCCAGGGAGAGAGACTGGGCTGGCACTGACAGCTGCTCTGAACCTGTGCCTGTGAGGCGAGGCTCCTTGGCTCCTCCAGAATGTTGGAAGCTGAGGGGAGACCAGATAAAGGTTTAGAGAATTATGAGAGGCATCGATAGATAAATAGTCAGAGTCGTTTCCAGTGTGGAAATGTCAAATCCTAGAGGGCATAGCTTTAGAGAAGGAAAGTTTAAAAGAGATGTGCGGGGTATTGTTTTTAATGTAGAGAGTGTTTGGAATAGGCTGCTAGGGGTGGTAGACATGATAATGGCGATTAAGAGGCTTCTAGACAGATGCATCAATATACAGGGAATAGATATGGATCATGTGCTGGCAGGTAGGTTTACTTTAATTCGGCTTCATGCTCAGCACAGTCATGGTGAGCCAAAGAGCCAAGGTTTTATGAGTTGCCTGCAGTGAGGGTGCAGCCTTGTACAGCTGCAGTTGGACAGGGAAATCCAAAACAACTCCACCTGTCTGGAACGTTGGGGAAGGGATAAACCGTGCCCCATCCCAGATCCATTCCTTCTCCTTTGCTCTGATGTTCCCTATACAGGCAAACAAATGAATCAAAAGTCCACTCAGCCCATCAGTCCTGCTCCACCATTAACCAGATCCTGGTTACTTGCTTCCACCACCCTTCAGGGAACAGAGTACCAGATTCACGTCCTCCGGGAGGGAAAAAAAATGACATCCTGGCTTACTGGGTGTCCCTGTATTTTTAAACAGTAGTTGTAGATTTTCAAACAGGAAGAAGAATCCTCTCCACACCCCCACCACTGAGATCCCCTCAAGAATTCAGCTTCAATCCAGTCTCTTCTCACTGTTCTCTGCTTCAGCAGATACAAGCCCAGTCTGTTGGACTTTTCCCTCACAGGACCACCCAGCCATTCTAACTACAG